>NW_026138129.1:4896936-5509053 GCF_025592945.1 Manacus candei | reverse complement strand
CCTTCTAAGGGAAATACTTCCCAATACTTGAAAAAATGGGATTATGCATATAACTAGAATAAGGAAAAAAAATAAGGCTTTTCTGTTCCATTAATTGTCCCCATCTTCCCCATACAGGCATAAACCAAACATCAGGAAAGACTTTCTAAAGAGCATTAAAAAATGGAGAAGCAGAAAACATTTTATTCCTGTACCCCATAAAGTTAAACATGATATAGAAGGTGATAACATGGAATTTCTAACATGTTCGTTATGTCAGCCTCTCTGCAGGATTACAGAAAAGTAAACATGGCAACTATGGTGTTTGATATGGATCAATTTAATGGCTACATCAAGAAATTGCTCTCTCTATGTAATGTCCTGCATGAGATTAAACTTACTGTGACCTCTTCTGTATCACCCTTTTGTTTCTTCTGCACAGTACAAATATCTAATAACTTACAGCACTGAAAGGTACACTGCTGAAGAACACTTAAATTACAGTTAAAAGAATAAGAATGAGAAACACCAGGGTAATTATGTTTTCTGCACATTCATCATGTTTTCCTCAAGGATGTTTAATTATTATACATAGTGTCTCCTTTATTACTCTGTTTATCTTTAGAATATTTTTATTGAAACGCTATGTAATATAGGCTTTTTTTTTTCATTTACTATTATGGAGGCCAAGGATGTCTCATTTGTATGATAGAAATAGTTATAAATCAACAACAGCAGAAAATTCTCCTTATTAAATCTCAAACCTTTACAAACCAATCTATGAAATATGTATTCAATGGCAAGCTTGCCAAACCTTTTGCCCAAACTTCACACTTTCATTACCTAAAGTGCATTATTAAGTACTGTGCCTGCTGTGTTGTATTCCCCTCCATATGCTCATTAGTCCCATTCTCTTTTATAAATTATGAAAGACTATAGCTTTTTTTTCCCAGCAGCATCAAGATTTTACAGTTAAGGTTTTCACTGAATTTTACTGTGACAGAAGACACAGACTACAGATACAAAATATTTTATCAACTGCCATTAAGAGAAAAAAAAAATCAAACGGGAGGCAAAAGGATTAAATAAAATTACATCAACAGAGGCAGCACTACTTCGCAACTTTGACTTACACAGTAAGACAATTCAAGAGAAAAAAAGAGAGAGGCTAAATCGTGTGTAAGTTCAGTTCACCATATTCACCATAGCCCAGGACACATGCAAGTTGATAAACCTGAGACCAATGAATTAGAAATCCTTCTTCTAGCTAAGCAGTTAAGTTGCTCCTTTCCAAAATGCCCCAAACCCAGACTGCCTCTGTCTGAACACATAGGGCAGAGGAGGTTGCAAACTGGCTTTTTGATCTTTCACATGCTTCATTACCTGATTAAATACAACCCAAGGAAGGGGAGACATGCCAACTGTTAGTAAATGGGGTGGGGAGAACAAACTGGACTCCCAAGTCACGATGGTGTGCTGTCACAAAGACCTCTTTCAGAGAGACACTTCTCTTTAATCACTTAAATGCAAGCTACCTCTGGTGTTAGAAAACAAACAGAAAAAATGCTGCTTATCTGAAAATACAGACATCTTGCATCATTTTGACATTCTCTTTACAGATTCATTGCTACCTAAATTACTCCCTCCTGCCTTCTAAGGTGCAATTCCCTAATTTTTCTAAAATTAATTCTCTGTGTGCAATAAAATTACAGAGTGCAGTTTGTTTTTTTGTTTTTTTTTTCAAATACCTTAACAGAGGTGCAACTACACCATCATCTGCAATTATGTCACTTTCCGAATATTTTACATTTCTCATTTAATGACACTCACAATATGCAATCAAAATGAAGAAAATATATGAATTATGGTTGTCTAAGAAAATTATGTGTTCGTATTTAGAAGTGGCCTGATTTCAATTTGCCTTTATTTCACTTCCAAATTTTTAAAACTTCTCATTTTTCAGCCACATTGGATCATACTTTTATTATCTTTGGTCTGCTGTTTTTATCTTCTTCATACCATAAAATGAACAAGTGGTATCTTAAACCTTCCCTCTAAATATACAAGTCTTGCTGTAAATACAACAAATATAGTTGTTCTCAAATGACAGTTATTAAGATTCATCATAACTGTTCCTTCTACTTATGCTGTGCTTTACATCAAAGGCGAGTCTTTGCAAGGGGTTAGTACAATTAAAAAAAAAAAAGAAAATTAAGTCAATCTTTCCCTCTTTCCTAGCATTCCTTTCTATATAAACATCCATCATTAAATCCTGTTGCCTATTCTCTTAAATTGTCTCACTCATGTAATCACTAATCACACAGTCAGCATGTTTTTTTCTGTCAGTATTGTTTTTCTCTCTTCTTTAAACTGTGTTTGAAATTAAGGAACACAAAAAGATTGAAAAGGGTATTTAAAGCCAAGAATACTCTCCAGTCTGATCATAACAAAGCAAATGAAATTCGGAATCAGTTCTTTTCTGCTTTATCTTCCACAACTCTCTGATTTATCTAGCTGCTTCTGAAAACGATGTTTAGATCAGTAAGGAATAAAAAATGTAGGAAACTGCCAAGGTCACTCTGCTTTTCAGACTGTGAAGCTACTGAAATTCAGTATTCATCCTCAAGTTTTTTAAAATAAATAAATCCTACCAGTTACACATACCATCATTCTCTTTCAAGACACAAGATCATGTTGCAAGTAGGGAAAGATTAGTGGAAAAGTCTTCCTTGAGATGCAGTAGTTAGTCCTGCTGACTTCATTAAGGCCATCTTGCAAATTAAACAGCGGTCTCTGCTACTATAAAGACCTCGCCCCTCAGAGAACGTGCCCTACACTTCTGCTCCCTTACCAAACTTCCTGTGCAAGACCATTAAAACAATTTCTGAGGGATGCTGGGGTTTCTTTCTCAGCCCCAACTGGCTTCATCCCCCAGTCTAGCTCTAGGGCGGCCAACACACCAGAGGAAGCCCACAGCACAAGTGGATACTTGGCCACCAACTGGTGAGCTTGCAGGACTGCACCTAGGGCACACAACTGGAAAGACTTACTTTCTTCTCAACTAGCAATGATAAAAAAAAGATTTCTCAAAAACTGAACTTTGGCTGAGGTGGGATAAGAGAGATGCTCGGAAACTCAAAAGAATGTATTAAATATGAAAAAAGGATACACACATGAAATATGCAAGTTTAAAATATCTGCCTTGTTCAGCACAGATGAGAAGCTTTAATATTAGTCTGTTCCATCTGTTCCCATCTCTGTTCCCCAACTCTGAATGTACCAACGAGCTCCGCAAAACCCTCTGGGTCCAACTCACACCTGATAAACCCTCCCAACTCCAGCTATCAGCTCTGATAGAGCAGGAAAGTGAATTGCCATCTTTCAATGTCCAGTAAGGACATACCCACAAGAAAAAAATCACAGGCTTAGGGTAGTTTTCCTCTTGCTTTCTGAAGCTTGCTACTTCAGCATTTTCCTTGAATTACTGCTGTAGGTGTGATCACTTTAATACACTTCTGTCTGAGTCTTGGCAGTGAGTGAGCCTTTGCATCCTTTTGCCCTCTCCTCTTCCACTCAGGACGAAGCCAGGAACCTCTTCTCTAGTGTGTCATAGTTTTTCTTGCCTCCTGCAAAACTTTTCAGGAGAAGCACAAATGCTTTCACAGAGAATTCATGGATCTTCACAGTAGGTTTTTGCTTTTTCTAGTTACCTACTCAGACCCTTTAAAGAAATTAATCTTCATATGACAGTTTAAAAATAACCATCACACCTCAAGAGTCATAACAGGTTTGACTGACACGAATTGACTGTTACCTGCTTTTCAAAGCTCTCAAGTACTCATAAATTGTTTGAAGCACAAAATGTGGTTCTCAGATCTCAGATTTATGAGCAATATGCAATAGTAAAAAAACCTCACTTGTGTTCTTTAGAATGAACTATCTTCAAGTCCAACTCACAGTCATTCTACCTTAAAAAACCTACCCTTTTCCCAAACTCAAACTGATAACATTTTAACAGATTTCCTTCAGCCTAAAATGAACTGCTTGGGTCTCCCTTACTATACACTGCACCTTCTTAAAATTTCATTTACCTCTCTGGCAAAGCGCTATCCTCCTCTCAAAGCTGCAATCTTTGATCTTTAAAGTACTGGCAAACAGTACATAAATAAATGATGATAGATTAAGAAAAGCGAAGTTATGGACTGCTCTGAGTAAAACACATCAAAATCTCCTTACCTCCATAACTAAGTATTCTTTATTATTTTCAAAATAAGTATCTCGACCATTCCTCTTGGTAATCAAGGTATTTGTACAATTTTTGTAAATATTTATGAAAATGCATAATTTGCCTTAAAATCAAGCACCATAAGAACTTCCATAAAGTAAAGAAAAGGACAGAAGGACAGTCAACACATGTATATTTCCAAATAAATATGGTACGCAAAGATGAATGGGCTCAACAGATATTAGTCACCACTGTTTTGCTGTAGGTTATAAACTTTGCATTTTTAAATACATTACTTATTCAGCTTTTTTTCCCTTTACAGTTTACACTCTGGATGAGCCACACACATAAGAACAAGTCTAGTTTGAATACTGATTACATATTATATTGAAATGTCCCTGCTGTTTCCTACCTGTTTGAGTGAGGTTTTAATTTGGGTTTGTCATTGATTTCTATTTACATATTTCTAAATTATATAGCATGTAAAGCAATAAACACGACTATATAATATATGCAGCAGAACAGTAAGTAGAGAAACTCCTGGTAACATTTCTAGCTACTACTTAGTCCCTATGTTCATCTGCCAGGTTATGGCGATAAGACTCTCTGGTAGGGTTAAGGAAAAAAGAATAAAAGGCAAACTTACTTGATATAATAGGGCACTTTGTTATGTGAAACAGATCTCTGCCATGGAAACTGTACTGAGGCTGAGGAAATAAAGACAAGGTAGTTATGAGAAAGCACGTGTCAAATTTAAAAATCTAACTATCTTTTATTTATTTTATAATTATATGGTTATAACAAATGGAAACAAAATTTCCCAGACTATTTTCAGTAATTAGAAAATTAGCAAAAGAAAACTATGGCAATCTATCAAGATGATTCCAGACATCTATTTGAAGCCACACTGGAAATAAAACAAATGTGGTGATTCTACTTCAAAGGATAACAAATTCTAAGCAAGCAAGCTATCCATTCAGGGAAAACGTAGACACTGGTTTTCCTACCTCTATGGAATTATTATAAGTTTATGCTTTGAAAATAAATTATTCCACTACTATAATTAATGCTCTGCAACAGGACAAAAAAGAAGAAATATCAATCTTATTTTTATTAGTTACAACCCTTATATAAGGGTTCCTATTTGCAACTCAAATTAATATTGATTACTTAGATATCATCCATAACATCAAGAAGCCTTCTGCACACTGAGTTGAAAAAGGCATGAAGTCAAACATGACACTACAACTATGCTTATCTAAAGATCCCAAGACATAAAAGGTTAAAAAGTGTTCAGGTCAACAGGACTGCTGGTGGACAACTTATAAGCAGCTGCTTACTGAAAAAAACCACAGGTACACATACCTATCAGAAATTACCAGACTAGTACCTGGGTAATTAGGGTTTATCATGGAAAAAACTCACTTCACTAGATTCACTATAGAACCAGAGATGGAAAGAACAGGTAGGAATAAATGATCATCACAATTGAATGAATTTATATTGCACGCATATGGCAACACTTCTGAGACAGAGTGCCTACTCGTGGGTGCTAACACTCCTGTTTCAAAACTTGCTAAAATGAGACACAGCTTTGATCCACATTGCATCTCAAGTAATTAAACTCTCAATTAATGCAATTTTCTGCAAGCATGGCCCACTTTAGAGCCCATCCCTCTTTGGAAAAAAACATCCATTTGGCAGTAACAAGCTGTGTAAGTCCCATAGGCTGTTGCAGCTACAGAGAGAGGCAGGTCTCACCCTGCTACTAGCTGACTGCTTCCCAAGAGGTTTAATGGCTGTGACCTCACACAAAATTTCATGGTTTACAATTTAAGAAACATTCGCGTACTGAAAACACAGATTAACTGAGAAGAATATTTGGGAAACTACAGGAATAAAGTAAACCACATTATTTACTGGAAAAAATAGAGAAAATTCCATCTCAATATTTAAAGAAGAGAATAACATTTGCAATTAAGAGGTAGGCAGTTACCTGGTAGAGAAAAAAAAAACTAATAAAGGTTAAATGCTCAAACAGAGGTAGCTAACTGAAAAATAATCCTTAAGCATTCATAATTCTGGGGGAAAAAAAAAATCAACAAGATAGGTGAAGGTGGTAATCAGCTTTAGAGTTTCTTTCTCTAGTGTTGCCATTTCACACCTATGGTGGTTCCTGTACTACTATACTAATTATGTCAGCTAGAAAATTGCTCAACTACAATTTATATGCTAAAACAGATATTCTTCAACAACACAAATATGGAATAAAAAGTGTAATCAATTAAATTACTAATTACTATGGACCGAGTCATGCTCTACTTGTTTGGAAACAACCTTTGTAAAACATTGCCAGTTCTCTGCTGCATGAAGCTCTGGAAAATGAGACTGCTGTTTTTTAAAAAGCAGTTTCCTGATGAAAACTGAACATAGCAGTTATCAATTCTGGCACTCACTAGCAGGCCTCTTGGTATTAGTATGGCTGAGAGGTGCTTTGAGCAGGTCACTGAATACCTAGCTATTTTTCAGGGAACTTGTGGAGTCAGCACTCTGTGGATGTTCAAGGATTCATCTCAGAAGCATACAAAAACACAACAGAGAGAAGTGGATCGTCAACCTTGGAAAATAAATTAATTACAGAAGAAACAAGTTACTATTTCTAAGGCAGGAGACAGCAAAGCAATCCTTTTGCAAAGGGTTATGAGGATTCTTCACCTTCAGCTGTTTTAGGCATATATAAAATTTATTGCTCAGTTACTAACTTGCAAGGGGCTTACCTTCCATCTCACAAGCACTGAAAAAAAGTTCAACATACTCTTGCCTCCCAATGAAGGGAGAGGAAACAACAGCTCAGCAAAAAGAGGGATCATAGATTGTAGTGGACTAATAATACTGCTTTACCTCAGCCTCCTCGCACAGAACATTTTAGGAAGGGCTAATATGTTGTTTGATAGTCTTCAAAAATACTTTGAAGCACTTTCTTAGTGATGGACTGCATGAATCCATCTACTTGGTGTTCTACAAACTCAAACAGCAGTATCAAATGCTGTATTGTGTCTTTTTAGTACTGAGATGTTTCTAGCCACTGCAGAGATGAAATCACTGGACTAATGGGGCTGGAATCAGGATGCTGGATAATGTCATCTAGGCTCCCATTCCTATGAAAGGTTGGACCAGATGATCTTTTGAACTCCATCCCTTTCAACCTGGGCTATTCTATGAATCTGATAAACAGGTAGAGATAAGTGTTCTGCTAGCACAAATTACTGAGTAAATGATAACTGGGATCTCATCATATCATCACGGCTAGGCTTCACGAATGAAGATTTGGGAAGGACTCTACCCACATTTGCTACAAGCACGCTGGTGGCTAAAGAGGCCAATGCAAGGTAGACAAATCCGGTTGCAAATTGGGATCTAGTCAGTTGACAACGGTGTGATGGCAAGTTATGTTCCCCTGTAAGGATTTGGAGGAAAAGTAACAGGTATGTGAGGTAAATGCAAAATAGATGTTGTCAGATGAGCACAGACAAAAACCTGCCCTCTAATTCAGAAGTGCAGTTTTGGAGATGAAGATTTGCACAAGACATACATATATATCAATTGCAGTTTTTGAAGTTTGAGATTGTCTTATTCAGACTACTACTCAACTTGTTCCTCACAGTTTGAAGTCATTTATTGCTGCTAAAAATGTTTGAAAATTTTGATTTAGAATATGCAGTCTTGCAACCTGTCAGGATAAAACCTTTACTTTTCCAGATTTAATGACTTTTTTATGACTTTCCTTTTGAAGTTACTGCCCCTGGCTTTCATTTAACTGACTTTATAAAAAATTGTAGGTATAAGTTCTTTAACTCTGTTTACCTGAATCTCTAAAAAGAGTTTTGTTTATTTTTATTTTTTTAACAAGTTTTTGTTGTAGTTTGTGTGGGGAAAGAGGTTGTCTTTAACAAAGAGTTTAAATGGATAACTGCATATTATTTGCTTTTCAAAAACTGTGTTACTTGGCTATAGCTCTTTGTGGTATCTACCAACATGCATTCTGGAAGCTTTCCTTTTTTAACTTTTGCATGTAACAAAACGAATGTCTCCTTAAGCCTGGAGAAGATTCCCTAAGCATGGCTGTGGTATGCTGATATGGCACTGCATGGTCTCTTTGGACGTAACTCTATGAATGCTTAAAACAGCAAGAAAGCCATTTCATCACTCAGTCTTGTGAATGCAGTTTTTTATTGTGACATAGCTGTAAGCCAAATCAAGGAAATGATCCAGGTCAAGACAAAACCAGTCAACTTTTCCTGGCAAGTTTTACATGTGGACTCTTTGACTGATTCTCCTCCTGCCCTGATCAGTGACCTGAATATTTGCAATGGTCCAGGTGAGGAAAGGTGAACAGAACAGCCTCAACAGTGACACAGTAGTGAAGGAACTGACTGTCAAGGTTACATGTTTGAGATTGGAAGAGCTACAAAACCACTGTGGCAACAGTACGCTATACTTCTAATACGGCTTAAATTTAATTAACAAATAAATCATATACTTTTTAAAGTTGTTTGTTTGTTCTGTCAGTTTAAGAACAGGACAAAGTGGCTCCAGGAATTGCTATTTTACATAACAGCTGTAATATTTTATATACATTGTATCTTGTTTATTGAAAAAATAACTGTCAATTTAAAATAAGAACACGGTTGTCACATAAGTCAAGAAAGGAAATCAAGAATCATTTATTGTTTTAAATTATATTAGCTGTTTAGCTATACATTGACATACAGTACTTCAGAATCTCTGGGAAACAACTGCTCATTGTCATGCTGACTTCTCAACTCCTGCAATGATTTTATTTTTATTACTGAAGCCCTCAGTTAAAAATTGGAGAAGTGACCGGGTTAACACTTTGTCTTATTAGCCCTGATGACAGCAGGTAGGCTAGAACATTGGAAAAAAATCTACATGGATCTTGATATCACAACCTATTTATTTGTAGCAAATTATGTCAAATCTGCTTTTGCCCTCTTAGTATATGGGAGATCACAGGCTTATACCTCTAAAATTTTCATTAAATAGAAAAAGATGGAAGGATAGGTCTTGAGAAAGTGATGCACGCTTGCTTTCCTCAGCCCTTTATTTGAAGTTCCAGAAATGTATGACATGAAGTCTTTAATTTAAAAAAAAAAAATCCCGGTAGCTCTTCCTTTGTGTCATCCCAGCAAGAGCAGAAGCAAAAGGAAACAGAGGAAAGAGTTGGCAGAGGATGAGAAGATGTGCTTATGAACAAGCAAAGATTCTGGAACAGTCACAGGTTAGACACTGCAGCAGAGGACAAAGAATAAAACAACCAGGGCACAACAATATCTCAGAAAGGTGGTACAGTGGGAAGCACACTAGTGAGATTGTCAGTGCAGTTATGAAGATGAAACACCCCCACAAAAACACAGAAGTAGATAATATGGAAGAAGAACTTCTTCAAACCATAGGGAAAACTGGAGTAAAGATCAGTCAGTCTTTAGGAAAGCCATCATATCTCTCGTGTCGATTAATTCAAAGAACTTACTGGAAAGAAAGTGCTGGGATGCAGGCCCAAAATCTCGGTGTGCCTCCTGTAACTGTTTAAGGCGATCCTCTACAGACACCTACATATAAACACACATACACAAAATTTACATTGGCATTTACTTTGCAACACCAAGATCATGATAAGAAGACCACTTGTTTACATTCATTTTTAGTGAAATTAATTTGTGTGTGTCA
This sequence comes from Manacus candei, assembly GCF_025592945.1. Classification (NCBI taxonomy): domain Eukaryota; kingdom Metazoa; phylum Chordata; class Aves; order Passeriformes; family Pipridae; genus Manacus; species Manacus candei. Next base: position 5,499,101 of record NW_026138129.1, on the reverse strand, counting down.
TAGCTCTCATTTGACATCCATCTATTCACGGCTACATTTTTTTTCCACTTGCTTAATGAAAATCCTGTTCGTATCTTGCAGCGCTCTTGTGTGAGAACTGTAGATCAATAACAAACAAAAGTAGTTTCACGGTGACTATAGCCTACTGCTGAAGTTTCTGACCTCCTCCCAACCCTTCTGTTGTCCACATTTCCATAGTCAGCAGGTCTCAGTTTGATTTTATTGATCTCACAGTTGCCTTGTCAGCACAGAACCATTTTGGAAGATACAGTTTCACTTGCTGACATGACTCCACCCCCAGTTTATTAATTGAAACTGCACTAGCACACCCAGCAGTAGTTTGGTTGCTTGGTTAACTCAGTTTGAGAAGAAAGGCAAGGTCTGATATGACACATTAATAGCTTTGCCTCTCAGGAGTGACTTATTCAAAACTACTGGCCCAGGAACTGGTGCCCAGGTTTTGAAAATTAATTCCCGCTACCCTCCCTAGAAGTGTGATAAGTATTTCCTACAAAATAAAAAAGTGAGAAACTTCAAAATTGATACATGAATTTTTAACTGATGTAAGAAACTCCATTAAATCATTCACTTCGAAACTATGTACGAGTTTCAACTGTAATCAGGCACATTGATTTACCTTTCTCAGACCATTTAAGCACAATAATCATAACTATGCAATATGAATCTCTCTCATAGCATATCCTCTTCTGTTTTGTAATGCTAAATTGCTATTGCTCATACCTTGTTATAGCTCCACTAATATTTAAGACACTTAAAGTGAAATTCCCTACAGAAAGTGAATGTTCAAAGACAAAATAAAATAGCTTTCCACAAGCTGGAAACACAACAGAAGCATTTATAGCAGTTTTTGGTAACACAGATTTATGTAATAAAATATACTGCTATAAGATATACAAAAAAAGCATGCAGCAATAGTTCCCACTAGTCTCCAGAGTTTAATGCAGTTTCCTGTGTGAATAAACTGCTGAAATAGCTTGAAAGGAAAAGTTTTTGGTTAATCTGCTGAAGGAAAGACATCTTTTTGTTGCTTTGGTACCAACAGAGTAACACCTTAGCAATAGAAGTAATGGAACAAATGGTAATAACACATCAGAGAACAGAAGAGAAAGGACAGAGAGGACAGAGAAAAAGAAACATCCCTCCCCACACACCTATTGTACATATTCAGAAGAATACCTGTAAAAGTTTCCAACGCATATTAAGATCATCCAGTTGACGAGACATCTTTAAGGATGGATAAAGGTCAAGTGGAGACAGCTGACTGGACAAATCATTCACTGTTTTAACTTTTAAGTTGATGGGAGCAATTTCGTCTCTAAAAGCCTTAAAGGGTAAGAAACATACACTTATGTTCAAGGGACATTTGAGCAGCACAAAAGCCACAGTAAACTCAACACGGTTCTGACCTGCCCAACACGGAAGTTTATGCTGAACAACTGGACACAAGTCAGTTCTCAGCAAAAAAAGTTCCCTCACTTCATTGTTCTTACTATATCATTCATATCCATCTTTACAGAAAAACAGTATGAAACTTGCTCAAACGCCCATAAGCAAATTGTGCCCCTAAAACAATTTAAATTATTTTTTTAGTGGTGCCATATGGCTTTAGAGCATTTCATCACAAAAGAAAATACACAATGCTATATTAGGAGCTTTAGCAGCATACAGCTGCCAAGTGTTCTTAAGAAAAAATGTGTTCAGTAGCTATAGCTTTCCAGTATTAAGCAGCTAACAAAAATTCAATTTAAAAACTATTATTGAATTAGCAAAGCATGAAGAAATTTGTCTTCTAAGGAAAAGGAGTACAATGTTTTACCTGATTAGAACCACAGAGTGAAACTATTACAAATGACTAAAAAGAAGTAAAAGGTTTATTGAATCAAATAGAACTAAATACAGTATTAAGGCAAAACTGATGCAAGTTTTAGTTACAGTTAAAAAGATGCATCAAATGTCTTTTTTGCTGTGAGCAGTTAAGTGTTCAATCCTATAAACAGCTTGATTGAACATCATGAAACATGCCAAAAACAACTGTTAAAAAAGCATTTTCTTTGGATAATTCAATTATTTACCTCCCTTCAAAAATCACTCTCATCAGACCCAGGAACAGAAGGAACATACAGGCAAGAAAGAAGCACTGGGCTTCTGGACAGCCAGCAGGCCCCTATTAGTTCAGCAGATTTTCAGTTTTTCCACAGCAATGAAAATCTGAAAGACGTTACTTTACTCTACAGAAAAAGCCATTGAGATATGACAAATCACTTCTTAACATGAGAACAAGGAGCTATTCAGCATTAGCATCTTATTTCTTGCTTTAGTATCTATATTAAAATATAAGAGGGAGAGGAAGACATTCATCATTCTTCTCACATCAACAGCAGTCTGGATATAACTCAGCTTTGACTGTCCTTGTTTTAAGGATTCTGGTTCCATTAACCTTGAAAGTAACAACAAAATTTTGAGAATGAGGATGCTTACATTGATATATGTGAAATAATGCAGCCCTGGGAGACCACAGGCTATATAGGCATAGAGAGAATATCTGCAGAAAACTGGTCACAGTGCGTGGCCTTTCATTCTTCTCATACAAGCATCCCAAGCAGAAGACATGGATGGTCAGGTCTTCTAATGCTTTGCCATATTCACCCTTAAGTTTAAAAACTGAAAAGCTGTGTTTGTGAAACAGAAGTGATAGGTGCTAAATTTGCCCCAAACAGCAATTTTCTCTACCTACATGTGCATACCCACATCCTCTCCTGGAATCCCTGATATTCAGGCACTTCCCTAAGCACTGTACTGTTTCCAGCCAGCTTTCCTGGATGATAGTTATCAGAAGATATCCCTTCTTTGGGGAGTTCTGCATTACGGGGTCCCTACCCAACCCATGAAGTTAAGCAGGGGAGGGCTACTACCCATCACGAGCAGCTATGCCTTGTGATGCTGAGCCCTGCATGGGTGGCCTGGAACCCAAGCAGCAAGAAAGTTGTAGAGTAGTATGTGTTATTCACTTTGAAATAATCCTGATGAGAAGCCAGGCTAAAGTAAAAGTAAGTGCAAATAGTCGGTCATACGAACTAAAATAGGTAATAAATGTGTGAGCTTTAAGAAAGTTAAGAAGCAAATTAAAACTACGAATACATTTCTGTATGACTGAAAAAGTTCTAAATGTTTTCCTAACATGATGGTCAAACAGATCTGACAGCTCACCACTACAAAAAGAAGGGGAGATACTGTCAACTGCTGGAATGACAATTGACTCAGCTCATTCATACTCCAGTGCCAGGGCACAGCTCCAAGCAAACCCAAGGCCTAACTACGGATTAGACAGTATTTAGAGGAGGAAAATATTTAATTCCTAGAACACATTTTTTTCATTTAATGAATGTTATATTCTGCACACACCTGTAGCTTGCTGATCACATGTGCTTATGCAACTCCAGCCAACAGAGTCAATGTGGCACAGCACTGGACTTTGAGACCTCAGATATGGTCTTTAAAGAGCACTTTATACTGCACATGACAATTTAAGTACACAGTGTGTATATATCTAATGTGACTAGAGGTAGTAGAATGAAGAGGCCTGACACACACACAGGCTAAATATTTCCCAGGAGTTCCACACTTACTGTAGTTTTCTCAATGTGATCTGGTAACGAATCTATGAGCAAGTCTCCTACAGGTTTCCAGCCATTCCTCACATTTTCGGCCTCCTTCAAATCAGCATCGAGGTCATCCATGGCACACTGCAGGTCTTTCAGTTTTTCTAATGCTTTGTCCACTTGCTTCTGCCAGATAGTGGCGCTGGCATTTAGGTTCTCCCACTTCTCTTTTACCTCTGATGACTGTTTACGCATAGCTTTGGCCATCCTCATGGCTTTCTCCTCAGGGGTCAATTCTGCAAAGGGAAAGAAGAGTTACACTGTTTCCTTCTTATTCATGTCCAGTTAAACAGACAGTGAGCCTGAGATAGGCGCTCAAGACAGTCAGTAAGTCCAGTGTCAACTGACAATTTATTTCAGCAGGTATAACGTAGAAGAAAGTCTACTTTGTCATAACTGAAATAAACCTCAGTCACTCCAACTGACAAAACAAAGCTTGATCAGAAGACAGGAAACTATTCCTGACTTCCATATATTATGATATCCACAAAGCAAAAGCAGCTTACTTCTGGTTTGTCATTTTTGGAGGCACAGAGGAAGGAAATAAAAGGTCTTTTTTCCCCTACTGAAAACTGCCATAGGGAATCTGTGGACCATGTAGAACGAGCAAGAACAGTGCTTTGTTCCTGGATCATTTACCACCACTTTCACTCTACTACCAGGATGTCTCTTAAAATCCACTAGCAAAATCCAAGGTCTACTGAGTACCATGTGGGGAGTGGTCCTGCAGCTCTACATCCATTTTTCTGTGTTAATACCAAAGTCCTAAAGGGCTGGTTAAAATAGGTTTTCCAAATCTAAAAAGGTTCAGTGAAGCTATTGACTGAAAAAGAGTCAAGCTTATGGTTCACTATTACTGACAAATTTCAGGCTTCTGTGTCTAGATAGCACACACCTCAGCAACCATGAAAATGCCATTCAAATTAAAAAGATCACCTGCCACTGGTCTTTGCAATAAGCAAAGCTATAACAGGCACACACACAACCTCCTCAGGACATAGTCATTGGAGATGATACTGATTATTTCAGTCAAATGCTTATACTGAAATCTCCAGTCCCCGGTAAGTCTGCAAGACATCAGGTAGAACTCTACACCAGACCTCTCTGACAACAAGAACTGACAAACCCGTCAGCTGGTGACTTCTCTGGCCTCCACAAGAGGTGATTTCTGTGTATCAGTCACGTAGTCTATCAATGAGAGAACATGATGTCTTTTCTGGGTCTTCAGTTTGAGACTGAGCAAGACCCAGACAGCCAGAATGCTAAAAGAAAACCCTAAAACATCCCCAGCAGGTCCTACTGTCTACTGCTCAGAGGGTACTTTCCGAAAAAAGTCATAGGGAGCTTCCTTCATCAGGGAAGAGTTGCTTCAGTAATGACAAAAAACCAGCCAGTCTCATAGGATTCCCCTTCTACATAAGAGCCTTGCAGCCTCTGCAGGCACAGAAGCAGGCAGAGAAGCAAGCAGAGGAAAATCTATACAATGCAAAAAAACAGAAAGCAAAAGAGGGGGGAAGAGATGTGACATACACTGAAACTAAGCTATTTGGCCTTCTCTTCAGTCCTACATAAAACCTTTGGTAAAGGTTTATCACAGTATTCCTGTGATCAAAATTTAAGTGTTACCTATGAATAAATCATACATAATCACACAAAGATGAAAGTACCACTTCTGTCAGAAGTCAGACACATAAAATCTTCCACTTACTGATAGACTGTCTTTAAAATCATTATAAGCTTGGACTTGCTAATGTAGTGGAGGAGCGTGAGGGGACAACATACAAAAATGGTGCGGGAAAAAACTTTTTGCTTTACAAAGACTAGATGAATGTCAAAGTAAATGCACACTTATGGTTGAAAAAGTTACCTTACTATGTCTCTGGTGATGCAACTATTGTTCCATAGCACACAATACAGAAAAGCATACTGCAAGTAATTAATACAAAATAAAACACTAGAATACATTCAATTTGTTGTTTAGAAGGGCAGGTACATTTTCCCCAGATATAAAAGTAATAGGGAGTTTTTTGGATTGAAATCAGAGTTTCTGCCCACCAATTCTACATACTTGGTCTGGTTTTTCTTTTAAAGTTTTTTCAAATCTTGTTAGCCCATATTAATCTTGATAAATGCTAGACTACAAATACTCTAAGAGTAATCAACAACAAAACCCAACTGCCATCTGAAAAAACCAACCAACCAAGCAAAATGCAACCCAAAATGCACATTTTGCATTATAATTGTTGATGTAGGGAGGAGAGGGCATTGCACAAGGGATCTTGCTGAAAAGTGGTTATGTAGGAGAAACAACGTACGAGGAATGGTAACCAGAGCAGATTGGAAGGCAAGGGCAATCAACAAGAGCCAGCATCACCAAAGAAGGGAGATAGACACCGAGGCTGCAGGTTGCGGTGCATGTTTTGACCTCGAAAGAGAGAGCCATTTGAAGAAAGAGTGCAGCTGAGTGGTACAAAAGATATTTTGAGCTTAACAAGATATTTCAGTGACTTGTTGGGTGTCATAAGGTATCACATGAGAGCACTGCCTATGTGTACTTTGCCTGCAAAAATAGAGATTATAGCCAGGCTTAGGGACACCACAATGGAAAGTAGGTGTTTCAGAAGAGGAACTTGGGGTGAAATAGTTTTGAAAAAAACCTACAGTGCTTAACTAGATGCAAACAGATATGAACTATGTATGTAGCTCTGGGATCTAAAGACATGGTAGTAACCTACAATTTGCAATACTGACAGATTAGAATAAAGATGAAGACCAAAGCTATGCTGTGATAAATTGCACCTTGTCTCTGGATTTACAGAATTTCCCAGTAGAATAAGCTACATCATAGAACAATACAATTCTGAAATGATCTCTACCCCAAGCTTTGCAACATATTTTAGAAAAATGAAAAGAAATAAAGCTGAAGCTCTATGCAAAATCCCCTTTTAGAAAAAAAATTGCTTATGTAGAGACATTAAAGAGGTTGTTACCACAAGTAATTCTGGAATTACTCACCTTTGAGAATAATAATATAACAATAATGGATGAATGAATGAGAATCCACTTCAGTGCAGTAACAAAGGAACTGTGAACACAAGCTGTACCTAGTGGCAAAGTCTAGTATCATAGGTTATCTCATAGGTTGAGGTATCCTGTGATACAGCTATAGGTTGAGGACAACCAGACCACAGTAGTAAAAGCTGCAAGATAATAAAGGAGGATTAGGGAGCACCTAGCGATGGAATCCTTTACACAAGGTAAGGGAATACTGAGCTTCATTGAAAGGGGACAGAAAATTGCAGACCCAGTAGAGGAAGCCTCCTCTGTTGGTATCTTGAGTATTTGGTTACAGGGGACATTATACCCAGAAACTGGAGTAAGTGAAAGTTAGATACAGGCAAAGCTGCAATCTGCCATTTTTATCCAACATCATGCAGTCGCATCATCCTTTACCTGTTATCAGAGCCAAAACCTACCAATTCTGCATAAAAGAGTAAAATGTTGCAAGGTCTGAACAGTTCTAAGCTAGATTATTAGCTGGTCTTTTTAAAAGATCAGTCACTTGACAAAGAACACGCAGAAAGCTTTAGTAAGAGCTGAAAACCTTGCAAAACTCTTTGGCTGGCCTTAAAGATACCGACAACAGATTCAGTGAGTGTCTCTTGCTCTCGTGGAAGCAATAAGAAAAAAATGTGGCTATAGCAATAAATAGATTGGATATGGCACGTGGAGACATGGTTCAAAGGTGACTATAGTGGTGCTATGTTAACAGTTGGACTAGATGACCTTGAAGGTCTCTTCCATGCTTGGTGATTCTGGGATTAAAAGAGGGGAACAATAGCCTGACTTTATTTGTATGGTCAGCTAAAACAAGGCAGCTTTACTCATGACAGACTAGTCTCTTATTTTGGGAGGGGAAAAAGATTTGAGAATGACTGGGGTGATACAAGTATCCCAGTAGAACTGAAAACCTAAATATGTTTTAAAACCATTTGTCAAATCGGTGTCACTGTGCAAGGATATCTACCACATACTGTATTTGAAAAATATTAATTCATTGCAAGACTGCTTTATTTTACAAAAGCCTTGGAAGTGCTTGTAAACTTGCCCTAAAAAGACATTTGCAAGGAAAATAAAGCAAAATATGTGCCTTTATGAGCTATAAAACCATTCAGCATATATTCATTTAAGAGAAATATATTCTGTATAACTACATGTTTTCCACCATGAAAACCAAACTTATTAATGAGCAACACATTACTTTTTTTCAAGCAGAGACCACAGTCTTCGAGATACTGCATAGCAAGGTCACATAGCATAAATTGTAAATCTCAAAAAATATTGTCTTAACAGGAAGAGTTTTCTTCTGTTAGTTTGGAGTTCATTTAACCAGTCTGTCATTACACACACTGGCAGACAGAATTCCTTTTTGCTGTGAAAAAATTCTACATAGTAGTTTTTGCTCTTTTGTTCCTACTTAATACAAAAAGTCTTTTCAATGATCAACTTGATCAGCTTCCCCCCTCCTTTTTTTAATGGTACTTGTTACATATGTTCACTTCAGCAGCTGCTCAGAAAGTAAGAACAGCCTATATTAACTTTGTTAACCAAAGAGGAAAGACAGTAACTGACCTTGCGATAAGGGAAAAAGAGCAGAAAAAAAAAGCCTGCTTTTGTAGTGGGGGGGGAATCTTGATTTTAATAAGCATTTTTTGTCACAAAGCACCAACAGATTTTCTGTGTCTCTAGCAAAGACCGAGTGCTATAGAAGGAAAACTTTCACGCCTGAATTTTATAGCATATAGCTTCCCTGCATGCCTACATATATGGAGAATACAAGTGAAGAAAATTCTTCTTGTTAAGAATTTATTTTAGACTTCTTAAAACAATTTGGCTCTAGCATATTTCATTTTAAGCAGTTGTGCTTGATCCTTATTATATGGCCTTGAACTAGTGATGCATCCTGCCAAAATTACATTAATTTCCTTTCGCTTTTGATATAGTCTTAATAAAATATAGTGGAACTGGAGATGATTTCATGTCCCTTCCCTCTGCCATTATGTCAAATGTTGTCTCTTCCTTGGTTCAACTGATCGTTGCAGCAAAAAACAATGGGTGACAGCACTGCAATCACATTATGAAAACTTTCAGAGCATTTGAATAGGCACAACGGCACACTGTCATATTCCTAAGCAGAACCACCAAAAGCAGTGCTGTCATTGCATCATGAAGTCTTTAGCACTGCTCCAGAGAAAGTATTCTTTGGGCTTCTAACAGTTTTGACAGAAAACTTAGTTCTGATGGGATGGCAATAGGAAGTTCAAAGAATAAGCACCAACTGGTTAATGCGGAAATGCAGCAATCACACTCCAAGCACCCAACCATCCAAGCACAACTCATATCTTGCCTTTTCCTCCTATTCAAATATCTATTGCATATTTAGTTAAAACAAGGAAAGAGCACAGTCATTTGCATTTTTGCCCATTTAGGTATTCTTCTATCAAAACTGAAAGTTCTTCAAACTAGAGAAATGTAATTAAACAAAGAGTGAATGAGGAAAGTCTCTGCAGGATAAGAGATAAACTACCTTTGGTCTACAGAAGACAGAATTGCAAAAGCAGAGCAAAGGAAACTGTTAACCTCATGTATGATGAATAATTCTGGAAAGGGCTCAGAGTATGGGCTTCAGATAAAGACAAAAGAACAATGCCAGCATACATACATATTCTTTAATAACAACAGTTGCTATTTCCCACTGGGTGCTGGTGGGGAAGACAGAGATGGACAAAACAAAGGAAGTAGCTTCCAGTTAAAAGAAATAATTAAGTTGTCCCCCAGAACCTATCTCCAGAAAACTAACAAAGATCACAGCAATCCTGAGAACCTTGCATTTATCCAGCACAATCAGCGTAATCTGTCAACATAAACAAACCACACATACTACTTTTCAATATAAAAATGCCAACATTTTTAAATAAATGGTGTGATCCAAAGGAAGTTCACAACACTTTTGCACAGTGGATGCCCAAAGTTTATGTTGCTCCAGGAACATAAACCAGGTATGAATTCAGTTTTAGTCCGCTCCTGCCACAATACCAGAAAAACGCAAAAACAACAGTATTGTTACAGCATCTCCAAGTTGTGCCTTCTTCCAATTGCAGTTAAAGGGAAAGTATTATTGGAGTCTCAATTACTCTAGGCAAGCAAGAAATTAATCCTATGTTTCTTTTCAAAGCACTGTGACTGTGGATTTTAACAAGTTTTTATTTATTCCAGAGATCAATAAAGATTTGTTTTTCTGGCACTGCACATATGGTAGGTAGTTCCTCAGCAAGACTGCAGAAGACATACATCCCATAACAGCATTTCAAAACAAAACAGAGACACCTAATTTATTCCAAAACAACACAAAACCAGAAAACAGACAAGTCAGGCAGCGCAAAAGATAGGGCTCCCTGACTCAATGGCACCCTATAATAAACACACAGGACTTTAAAACATCCATGTTCTGAACTTTTCTGACCTTTTAAGTAACTCTTTTCAGCCTATTTTTTCCTCTATAGACATGACTTCTAGTTTGTTTTTCTGCAATTTCCCACTTGCTTTCTTGGAGCTTATTTAAAATGTTTTAAGCTATGTTTGCTCTAGAGTGTAAGGAAGGCATTTTCTTTCACACAAGGTCTTAAGGTTTGAGAGCCATCTTAACCTCTGAGAGCCACCAATGAGCATTACTCAAAGGATAACTGAAAATTCTCTTGCAGACAGTTTCACTGGTTTCTCAAGTCTTGTAAACAAGGCAACGGTTAAACTTTCAGAATGTGCTTCCACCTGGAAAGCACCCTGTATTTCAGATAAAACTGTGACAACAAGAGAGCACACAGGTCAAGAATGAATATAACTGTTTATATCCTGAGGTTCTCACGGAAAAAAAAACAATAGGAAAAAAAAAAAAAAAACAAACCAAAAAATCCCAACCAATCAGTAAAAAAATTAACAACTATCAAGCCAGTCTGGTGCCATTAAAAATTCAGGCTTTAAAATCCTCCAAGTTTTTACTCCACACCACTCAGAAAGTGGAAACAGTTTCCTTGAACTGTACTAATACAAATCCAAGCAGACAACCATGACGACTCTACAGGAAGAATTTCAAGGCTTCACCCCGGTGGACTAAACTTGTAGAGTGACTAAGATCTATCTGAAAAGGAGTGAGACAATTACTTTGAGATTCTCTAACAGGTAACTGCACTTCTCTCTAATCTTAGGAAGAAACTCTTAAAAGTCACAACTGAGTGAGCTCCAACTAAAACAGAGGTAGTAATGCTCAAAACAGTGTAAGCAGTTTCTGGGCGTGATTCCACCAACATTCAGTGGGCCATACCCTCTTCATTCTCCAAAGCACTTCTAATTTTCACATTCAAGATTTCAAACTCAGCCCAGCTGCATAGCAGAGGTAAAAAAAAATATTGCGGTAGTGTGTGATAGCTAGACAACAGACACAAGTGGGCAGGAATAGAAATGCTGCCTGCTACATACATTAGAAAACAGTAGATTGCCTATTTTAGTGAGATCTTCCTTGCAAAAAGGAAAAATTATGGCAGAGAATTTACCTGAATGTGCTCAGTGGTGGGGAGCAAAAAAAGTTTAGCTTTTATTTGTATCTGAAAGAGGCAAATATGTTGTGTTCGCAACTCTATTTAAAGTATATACATGCAATTCACTGATACTTATTAGTGTATTTCTTTTATTAACACAGTTGTGACTTATGGGGCTTTCTGTACTTTCCATTAATAGGAAATAACAGATGGTAAATAGTTATTTTAAAATGCTGTGTTCATCTCAACAACCTCTGCTACCAAACGACAGCTCTCAGAGCTAGGAATCTAATTATCCCGAGAAAACTAGACACTACTGAAGTACTTTGACAATATTGCAGTCTCCCAGAAACATTCACTGTTGCACTGAGAATCAGTGTAGTAGCCTGTGGTAATCTGCTAGGATATTAATTTATGTTATCTTCTAAAAAAATTATCTCCACTCCCTCACTGCTTGAGTGGACAAGAATTTCAGCAAAGTCATATCATCAGTTTGTAGAACCCTGGGGACAGAAAATATTATTTCTGCTTTCCTTTTTGTTTTCCATGGCCTGTAACCTTACAGTACATGGATTTAGGAAGCCAGCTGTAACTATGCCATAGCAAATGACAATTAATATTTTCAGATCTAAGTTTTCTCCTATGCCATGGATAAGTCACCAAAAAAGCTAAAAACATGAGCATTTTCAATTTCTGTAACCTGTCCATCTACAAAATTCAGCAGCTGGCCCGCTGGCTTATCAATCAGCTCCACTCAGATGCTGAAGCAGCTCAAAGACAAGAAGAGCATGAAGCTTGCTTTTTTTTGTGATGGGGCCTCTCTATGGAAACATGGCAAAACAAAAAGAGAAGAAAAGATAGATATAATTAACTTAGAAGGAAGTTTCCTGGAAGATGAAGAACTCTGACTGTGCCAGTTACTACATAGTACAGTAGAAGGCCAACACAGTAAGCATAAGGCAAAGATGGGAGAGAAGAAAACAAGGCTTACTCATAACATGATTTTACATTCTTGGAATATATCTGACATTAACAAAACCATTATAGATAGTAATAGGTTATCATAAGGCATCCTATAACAAATATTCTCTTAATGAATGCAGGTATACACAGGTCCTTAAAATAGGTCTTGGTCAAGTTCAAAACTGATTCTTATAATTTTTCTCCTAAATCTCTCTCATTCCTTGCCCTTGCAACAATGCCCTTCCTGGCATGAAAACACCTATGGTGAAAAAGAAAATGGGAAAAAAAAAAGAAAGAGAAGTTGAAGAATATAGAAAACAATTTTACAACCTTTATCCTCTTCAGATTAGCTAACCTTCTCCTCTAAAAACTCCTGCTCTTATACAAGGCAAGAACTAACCTCAAGAAACTGTGATTTTCCAATTAATACAACTTCGATTTAATAAAACAGTTTTGCTACTTGTATTATAGAACCAGGCAGAGAAATGTTCAAATCAAGACTGTACAGTGCTGTGTACTGTTAATCAATATTTTTTAAAGACAGACTGTCAGCTTACAATCTGAAACCACACTCCTTCCCCTTTATCAACATGAAGTGGACTTCACTGAAGTTAACAAGCTAACCTTAATCAACTGCAGAGAACACCAATGATTGACAGGCAGGCAGAAAATAAAATTTAAAACCACCAACATTTTAAAAGTAAACATAAGCTCACATCCACATTCTTCACTATAAAGGGTTAATCAGAAGAAAAACTGTGTGTCTGGCTGCCTTCTAGTTCAGAGATGTAGCTTTCTGGAGATTGGTGGTATTAGTTGCCAGAAAAAATTTACTAGACTCAGTCCTGGGTGAAAATGAACAGCTTATTATTTGAGATCAGAGAAAAGGATTCAAAGACACTTTTTGGTCTGAAAGTCTATTAATTTACAGATAGTGTAGTCCCGTTCTGTGTGGGGTGTGAGTGCCCACTGCTGGCAGTGGCAGCTTCACAGGGGTCTCTGGGAGAAGAGGCTGCAGCTGCTGTGTGCCAGGGACAACAGACTCCAGTCTACCCACCAAAGAGCATAGCTGAGGCCATGGTCTGCAAGTGATTGGTGCCTGTCTCTGGTCTAATCATATACAGCTGAGGCCCTCAGCCGTGCTGGTGGCACCTCAAGGAAAGTGTATTTAAGAAACAGCAGAGAACAGCAGAGAAAGAGAAGGAGGGAACAAACAGGAGAAACTGCAGAGGGAACACCAAGGTCAAAGGAGGAGGAGCAACTCCATGGCAGGGCAGACATTCCAAATGGAGAACCCATGAAGAGGAAAGACGTGAGAAGAAAAAAGCAGCAGAGAAAAACTTCTAGGCTAACTGTGGACTTAGCACCTTCCCACTCTCCCACACCACTTGTTGCCTCTGAACGTGATCTGTAGTCACAACAAAGCAGGGTAAAAGACAGGAATAAGGAAGTCGAGTGTGTGAAAGCGGGGAGGAAAGCTGTGATTTGGATGTTTGTCTTTTTGTTTCCCACTACCAACCAAATTAGTATTTAATTATTTATTTGAAATAGCAATATTTTTTTTTCCCAAGCACATTTGTTTGGCCCACAACAGTAGTTTGTAATGGCTCTGCATCTGTGATCCATCTGATCCCCATCATGACCCATCTTACTCCTGTTCTTCCCATTTCATGCCTCCACCCTACTGAGGTGAAGACATGAGAGTTAGACTGGTGGGAGTGTGGCTTGTAACCAAGAATAACCACGTGCTCAAAAAATAAATTCTGTGGACTACTGAGTGTGAAGAAGGAAGAGGAAAATAAGTTCAGTGCACATCTATGAGACTTCCCAGTGGTTTTCAAATATGATGACTACAGCAGAGACATGCACACATCACTTGCAGACTCAAGCTGTTACTGCTATGCAGTTAACCATGGTCATCGAATTCCCTGCTATACTGTTATCACTGCCATTGGTATAGCACAAAATAATAATAATCATGATCCATCATAAAAGACTGGATAACAAGAATTTATGGTGCACCTTATCATCTGAAGTTTGCTCTTGCACCTTCAGTCAATGCTGACTAGATCATTGATATCAACTCCTGCTAGAAAATTAACATTTTACATTGGTAACATTTTATATATTGGTATCATTTGTGCTGAGAGGTTCTATGCTTTTGAGGAGAGAATCTGCTATTTCAAACTTCTGTCTGAAAATATGAGCATATATACAGCAAGCAAACCTTATTTTTCAACTGAGGTTGCTTTTAATTTAGACCAATTAAAACATTAGAGATGCCATATATCAAATGGGTTTGAGAATAAAGACAAACTGAATGTTATCAGGAGTCAGGAGCTTAAAAAGGAAGTAGTAAGATACATTACAGCAGCTAAGGTACCAGAACTAATCACAGAGATAAATGGTTCATTGGCTTTAATCACCAGCCATTCAAATTTTATCACAAAGTTAAATTAGGGAATATGAAACCACTTAAAAATTTGCACAGAAATAACACAAATTATGTTTCTAATGAACAAATTTAAGAAGTTTGCCATGGAGATGTATAAGAAGATGTATGGAAAGAAAAAGTATCTCTCAATAAAAGCAGCTATACTGTAATTTTGTAAATGATTCAGAACAGTAAATTATTCACATCTTATATCAACTGATAGTTCTACAAAAGCAGATTACTACATTTTCCAAGAACAGTTCTTATGTAACTAAAAGTAAGACTTCATAATGCTGTAGTTTATATCAGAAACATAATTGTAGGACTTATTCACACAGATAATTTTCTATTTTGTGGGGGGGTGAAGAAAAATTATTCTCTTCTTTTTGGTCTCTGATATATAGACTGATATCTCAACAAATGCCATGTAGATACAGTGTCTAGGATAGCTGTGGTTCAATTTCTTAGCAATAATTCATTTAATGTTCAAATCCTTAAGATTCTGTAAAGACTGCCTTTCTAAAGATGATTTCTTTCAGTTTGAATGAGATACACCACCAAATACACTTACTTCTATTTGTGGAGTAACACTTTGAATAAAGACATATGTACATTTGAGTCTGCACCTTTGAACTACTATTCTGACTACATTTAAGGTCTGTACATTATCATGTTAAGAAAAAAAGACCAGAACTGATCTCACGAGTGTTTTGAATCAAAACCTGGAAAAGGCAATAGAGATGTTTCTACTTCTTCCATTAAAATGTAAGTACTTACGAAGCAGAGTAGTAACACTTTGAGATTAATCACTGAAATAAAAGCAAGCAGGATGTGATTTGGAAAATTCTGGTCTAACCAAATAATTGGGATATAAACCATGTACATGCAAGTCCTTTTTCTCTCCTTTTGACCATTTCTAGAAGTATTTTCTGACCTGTTTTTGAATGTAAGCTCCTTCTTGGTTCCTCAGGCCCCTCAATTGGTTGGTCAGCAAGGAAAACTCGTGCCTGGTCCACAGCATTGAGAATGGCTTGCTCTTTATCCTTCAGTTCACGTCTCAGTGCCTTTTGGGAAGGGAAAGAAGAATGCATTTGTAACTTGACATTGTGAACAATTCTCTGTTTTTACCTCTCTGACCAGACCTGTCTAGTGAGTGAGTAACAACCAGTGTGTTATTCAGACTGCAAGATAAAATGCAAATTTTAGAAAAACAAAAACAGCAAGAAATTAAGGTTGGAAGGCCAATTTTTATGAAACTGACTTGAAGAAATGAACACAAGAAAGGTGATGATGGTAGGTTTTCAAAAAAAACCAAGAGAAACTGAAAATACTGCATTAAACTTCTAAAATAAAAGTAAATTTAATGGGTTTATTGGTTTATTGCTTTTAACAGAACAGCAATAATGTATAGTAGATTACTACAACAGACTTTACTTTTTTGATATCTGGAATAACAGCAAATTGCATCAACTGAAATTTCAGAAAATAATTTTATAAAATACTAAAAAATTTCAAAAATACTTTGCATTCCTTAGAAAATGAAACCTCTTGTTTCTGTTTCCTATTTATTTTTTTTAATTTAGAAAATATGTAACAAAAATTTTATTATGATAATACATTCTGATAAAACACCCTTCAAATTAGATAAAAGTATTTTGATCCTTATTATGTAGAAACAATTGAGACTTGTATACAGAAAGAAAATTATCAATTTTTCTTTAAGTTTTTTTATGCTGATGGAAATGAATTTCAAGATATTTTGCTCTACAGCATTTATGACTTTTTTAAAGGTTTAAGTGTAACGAACCCTTTTTTAAAAAAAACAGCTGTAGTGTTTCTTAGAAAGCATTTTCTTCCATTCGATATTTTAAGTATAAATCTGTACCACTCAGAAGGAATCTGCTTTTCCGGTTCTATTTGTATTACTTTCTACCCATAGAAACACAAAGGAAGATACTTTTTTTTTAATTTCTCCAATATATTTTTAGCTCTAATTACAACATCCAAGCTTATTTTGCTGACACAGTTTGCTCAGGCCCCATTCGAGCTAGAGAAATGCATTTAGTGAGTGTTGACAACATTATTTAAGAAAATGAGTGTTTCTACTACAGAAAATTGTGAAAAACAGCTGCCATAGAAGTCTCACAACTGCTATCTTATCCTTTTCATTATTAAGTCTCTTGATGTTATAATCATAAAAAACATCTACCTCTTGACTTTAACTTAGCAGGAGGCAAGCTGTATTTTCCCCCATTTCTCCCCCACTCTATTCCTTTATCTTCCTCATCTTCTCAAATACTTTGATTCTTCTAGTCCAAATAAAATAAATAAATAACCCCAACAAAAACTAATCACTGAAAACACACTAACCTCCATTACATTTAGGAATTGCGTTATACAGTCCAACCTTTAGTAACCATTAACTACTGTATTTACACAAAAAACTCTTCAGAACACATCTCTAAATGCCTTTGCATAGCAATAATATTCTTTGTAGGATTCAGTATACACTATATGTAGTAAGAAATAAAAATTGCCGTTTAAAAACCAAGTCCTACATATTTGAAACAAAAAATACAGAAACTGAAGTATTGTAAAAACAACATTCCTGAAGAATCCCTTCCGATCATCAGAGAATGTATCAATATTTTAATTTCACATTACACACCATAGAATAAGATGCTTTAAAGTCATCCATATTTTAAAAATCATTAAAATATTCTCTATGTGGGAATTTGTCTCAGAAGAAGGAAGACAGTAAGCGAACTTGTGTGGATGCATCAGTAAAACAATCTTAACTTTGAATTTCTGTCAGAAACAGAGGGGCAATTACTCCACTGTGAGGTAGGAAATCTTTCTAGATTTACTTTTCTCCCCTTCATTCAATTTTCAAAATATTTCCAAAGCATACAAGAAAAAGGAGACTAGGTCAGATTTGGAGCCTACTAAGAAATTTCATGCAGTTAGAAACAATCTAGAGATTGTTAGAGACATCTCTTTTGCTGTCTCTCCTGTTCACCTTCACATAGTGTGTTTCATCAATTTGCCCAATCACCCTCAACAAAACTTCAATCAAGTCTGACCTAAGAGGCCTTGGATTTAATTCTCCATCATCCTTGCCACTGAAGCTGTTTAAATTGAGGTTGACAACATGAAGATTTTAAGACTTTGGCCCGCATAGCTCATCAGCTATAAGTCATCCATGGCAAACCTTATTAATACTCTTGAAAGAACTCTCTTAGCATGAAAGAAACCATGCACTGAGATGGTAATGCTAAAATCATTCGGCAGTAAAGAAGAGTACCTTGACCACACCACAGACTTCCTAGATTATGGTTTATACATTTTTTTTTATGCCACAAATGCAGAAATTATTTTTGAACAGCTACTCACACTTGCCTAACTTTATTCCTTGTTTCTTAGCAATACTTCATGTATTTCCCTGTCTTTCTCTTTCTGCCAGTAAACAAGAACAGCAATGAGAGTACACAATGGAAGAATAGCCAAACATATCAATAATATTCTCATTCTTTCCTCTGTGCAACAGAACAAAAAAAAAAGGCAACCCACTCATAAATCCAATTTCAAGCCCAAATATCACCTGTCTTAAATGGACAAAATAAAGATTTCATTGGAAAAATCACATCTACAAGAACACTACAGAGTAAAAGTAAGTCATAAGAAGCCCAGCAAAGAACATAAAACCTGCTATACTGAATTAGATTATTGTGTTAAAGATTTTTACATAATAAGAAGTGCAATCATGTATTTTGGTGTTTTATTTAGTTTTGCAAAAGACCTCCCCAGTGGCTACTCCGAATGGATGTCTTTCAGTAGAGAAGGATATTACTTCATTCCCCTTTTGACATTAAGAACTAAAATACTTTAAGCATTTGTACACCTTTGAGCGTAGCACAGGTTTGGGTACAGGGAGAATTCCTCCCCTGCAGCTAGTTATACTTTTCAGGAAGAAAATTAGGAGAAAATTGGTACTAGAGTTTTGGTATAGATTAAATAAGTGAAAGTACGACAAAAGACTTGAGAGGCATCTCCAAACTTAACACTGAAACAGTCCACTAATAAGGTAAACACATGGATGCAAATATTTTTTGAGTTCTGTTGGGCATGCAGATGTGAAGACAAAATGAAAAAGTGAACACTGAGCAGAGAAATAACACTTATTTTCCCTACATTATGCTTTTTATTATTTATAAAAGTACAATACTATTTTGAAGCATATTGGTCATATAAAAAGAGTCTGTATGCAACTTTGGGCATAATTCATACCACCTTACTTCATACCACAATTCTAAATTGTAAAATTACTGTATACTTTCGGTAATGGATTAAAATAAAAACTTCACACTTCTCAGTAATCTGACAGTTGACAGACAAATAAATCCAACGTCTATACAATACAGTTTTCCTGCATTGGAAAATTCAGTCTTATTTCCTACATAAACCAAGACATGGATTTTTAAAGAGTCCTGGAGAAACCATTTAGACAGTTTTGATTCTTATAGAAGGGGAAAAAAACTCTGGAAACCTAAAATCTGGTGTGCTGATGTCAGCACAAACTGTTTCCAGAGCTGATCTTAAGCAATACTAACCAAGAATAATTTTAAAAATCCTCCTTTGAAACCTGAAGAATTTTTCCACTGGTAGATGGACAAGGGCTCACAAAACGACACTTCTGAAGTGTCTTACACAGCATCACACAAAGTAACAACTATGATCGGCATTGCAGCATCCATTTTGCAGGTATAAGGGATATTCTTCAAGTTAGTCAATTATGGCAGAGTAACCCAGGACCCCACTAAAACATTCTTCCTCTCAGGGAAGAGAACAAAAGCTTTGGCTCCATGATTTACAACCGTTAGCTAATTATTTACTCTCCATTTTGATTTGTTCCTCTTTTAGTAACATTATAACTGTGGAAATTATATACCATTTGTTCTGTTATACCAAGATAATTGAACCAAGTTGCCCTCTCTTCATTAGAGATGCTTATGATTTCTAATATAAAACCCAACTCTTCTCACAAGCTAAGATTTTTAAAGGAATTTGCCTAAACCAAGCATTACAAAATTGCTGTTGGGAATGCTTTGTAGCTGAAGTTTTTTCCACTCTTGAAAAACCAGGAAGCTACAAAACCTTTGCTATTTGTGATTCTTTACACTGTTTAGTGTATCCTGCAAGCACTTATTTCCTTCAGCTGCACCTTAAAGTTATTTCCTTGGGCATAGTAAGCGGACTGCTAATTTACAACCTCTTTTTCTCTTTTGAATTGTACACGTACAGAATAATTCAGGGAGCAAATCAGCTTAATAGTTCCAATAGATGAAGGCAAAGCTAATTTCAAAGAAAACACATGGGATGTTTCTTAAAATCAGAACATATTTAAATCAAGTCTCATTATGTACTCTTTCAAGGAAGTAAAAATGCATGTTATTGTAACTCATATCAGTTTAGCACACTGTAGCTTTACGTGCCAATCAGCAGCTCCTGTAGCATTTAATTACTTATTCATCTTTATTCTGCACCCAGCACTTGAAAAACTCCTGTTACTTTTATACACTAAAATGAAAAAAAAAATCCGTGGCATATAATAGGATGGGGAGAATAAGAACGATGATTGAGAAAACTCAAAAAATGAAACGAGCAATTGTTTATAAAGATCACACAGAGATAAAGGTTGTGACTGAGTCTCTGCCAGCTGTCTGCATCACTAAAGAATGAACTAGAATGAAAATAAGCATAGCATGCTTAAAAGCTGCTCCTTCACATCAGGCACTTTTTAATATAACATGTACACAAAAAACTTCAAAAGTGCTTTGGTCTCTGGACACATCTCTGCATAAAAGGCAGTTTTATAATGTATCTACCCCAGCTGATATAGAAAATATTCAAATAAAGGGTAACATTTCATTGGAGATGGTGCAGGTCACCATGCATTTACCTTTTACTATCCCATACTTAACCTATTTGGTAAGAGAAATAATGGTGAAAAATATACAACCATTAACACCTGGAGATACAAAGACACATGCAGCACATGGGACTTCAAAGATGAGACCAAATTCTACATGATCTGATAAATCAGAGACAAACAATGACCAGAATAGGGAAAGAAAGGCAAATATCACGGGAGGTGGGGGAGAAGAGGAAGCTGTTTGCTTCCATAACAAACATATATTGAGTATTTCAGATTTTTTTTTTAATAGAAGAATCTACACAGCCATCTCAAAAAGGACCAAAGAGAAGTAAGTGTCAAAGGCTGCTAAATTGTCTCTCAGTTTACCATTTAACACTTGCTCTCTCTATTGCTGTAGTACCAATACAGAGTGTGCAAACAGGATGGCAACTACAAGGGTTCAACGTGAGTGTAGACCTGGAAGTCAAATCTATAGCAAATTCCTCTTTTTTGCCTGAAGGCACAACGAAATGAAACTAAACTGACAGGAATAAAAAAGCACAGATGTGGGTAAAAGAGAATTAGACTATGCATGCTGGTGATCTTCTACTAGAGGCAAATAATGTTAGCCTACTTAAGATTTTTCCTTTGATTTATCAAAATAGATGCTTCAGGCCAGAAATAGGTGTACTTCTTCACTAAGACTTATTTGTCCCCTGATAATTTCCCTTCCCACTCTCGTCTCTGGATGAGTGTATGTGCTCAGGGCTACTTACCAAAAATATCACCCACCTCCGTATATGCATTATAGACATTCATTACATAAAATAAGTACCTATAACTGTCTCTCAACAAAGTGCTTTGCAGTAGTACAGACAATAAGACAGAGGAAGGAAAGTATGCTGTATCATCTACTCTTCAGACTTAGGAACATGAAACATGAAGCTGTTGCTAACATTCTAAAAACCAATAAACTGACAATCTCAAACTGCATCTGTATGTTTCTGTGGCACACTTTAATTAAGAAAGGGGAACTGACTTCCTTCTAAACTTGTTATAGTAGTTCAAAACCAGTAAGGTTATTTTCTGCATTTCCAGCTAACAGCATTGTAAATCAGAAAAAGATGATTTGAAGACAGTTTGGAAAATTCTCACTTACAATAGCCTCGCAGAGACTTTGAAAGGCCTCTGTTGTGCACTAGAAAAGAAGCCAATACTACAGCACAAAGGTAGAAGTAAACTGTCACACACACTGCATCAAAAAAGACATTAAAAGGCTATTCTTGAATAAAGAGTACAGGGATACACTTCTTCTTAAAAATTAAACTAATGGTTTTTTTTCACACAGTTAACAATTTGCCAAGAAAGAACCTCTTTAGTCTTTTTCAAAGAAAGAACTGCTGCAAGTCCTGCATTCCCTAGAGATGCTACAGGGTCTAAATCAAACTAGGGATGAAGGGAGATACTACTTAATTGAGCAAAGGTTACAAAAAATGAGGCATAATGATGTTCATTAATATGTCTTCCAGCACCAAAAATCTTATGTAACTTGATTTCATATTTCCTAGGCCACTGAAATGAGACTTTATTTGTGTTTCTAGGTCAGTGATAACCAAGACTTCATTGCCCTGAGAATTTTGGAAGCTCAACAGAGCATACTCTTAGGCACTGGAAAACATGGAATGCCTGAAGGCTTTTCTTTTTTTCTTTTTAAAATCTATTTATTTATTTATAATTTTTTTAAAATATGATTTGGAACTATGTTGAGGGGAAAAAAACCCCACACCATGTATCCTTGAGCTGATGCCAAAAGCATTATCTTCAAAAAGATATGATTATTTTCTTTACTAAAACGTAATGTGAAGAGACAGATCTCAGTGTGTTAACACAAATTCCCTAATGAATGAACTACTGAAATCCTCAGAATCATAGCCATTCTGGTCAGTGGAACTGTTGTGATGGGTTTGCTACACATTTAGTGCATATCCACTGTACTAGCTTTGTTGGGTCTTTTTCCATTCTCCAAGAAAGTTATTTTTTTGTATTCAATCCTTATTTCACATTTCACTGTACAATGAGTACTACAAAAGTATCATACAAACAATATAGAAGAAAATCTGCTAGTATATGCTTATTTTGCTTATCCAGAAAACTTTTAATCTAAGTGAGCATATTTTGGTTTAAATTCATTTTTTCAGCTAAAAAAAGGGCATGAATCGTTAAATTTGATGGCTTGGATAAAACTAAACAAAAGGAGTAGATTAAAACAGGTTTGTTTTATGCACAGGAAAAGTTATGTTTTTAACACAGCTTTTAGGAAAAAAGTATCTGTTTAACATACCTCAACAGGATTTAATACTGGAATTCAAAAAGATTGTACCCCAGAGAATGCAAAAATGCCTGAATCAGAGTGTGGAGTTTAACAGAGGAAGAGAGAGGGAAGCTGTTGCAGCTTTCCACTCTCTGGGTGATGGAAAAAAAGTATTTACTTTTACACAACAGCAGTAATCACCCTGTTAGCAGTGGAACCAATGTTCAAATGCCAAACTGCCAGTAAAAACACATTCTGTTTTACTTCAAAAGGACTACAATGTGCTTTTGGTGAAGGAAAATTAATCCTACCAAACTTGACTATGGAAACATGACAGCTGTCTGATGTCAACAACCTTGGAAGACTTGACCTTTTTATATACATATATATAGATATATTTTTTTTTATTTATTTTTTTTAAAGTACTCTGAGGAAAGCCATGACTAGGTTTCCAGGGCCAAAAGCAAAATGAGCATGCAGCTTCTAGCTTGGATTTTCCTGAAGAAGACTATTCCTATGAAGAGAGGCTGAGAGATTTGGGGTTGTTCAGCCTGGAGAAGAGAAGGCTCCAGGGAGACCTTATAGAAGCCTTCCAGTACCCAAAAGGGGCCTACAAGAAATCCCCTTCTTTGACCTACTGGTCCCATTTCTACACACTTTTGACAAAATGAATTGTCAGTGATCATTAAGGCAATTCTCCATCCTCTAAAGTATATGGAATTAGAATAAACTCTACTATCTATGCAACTCTGAGAAAAACACATCACAGATTTTCATGAAGAATCTATTTAAATTCTTGAAGACAGAGTCTGTCAGGATTCTGTAAACCAGTAGTATCATCATAGGCATTCTCATACACTTCTGATCAACACAAGGTGTTAAGAGAATTAACTCTCTCTACTTGCTACATTTTTCTTTTGCCTGTCCCCCCAAACACTGCTACTGTCAGAAACAACTACTTATATGAAACTTAGGGACAAACTAGAATCTTTATTTCTAACATGTACAAAAACTGATGTTCAGACACCAGGGACTGACAATAAGAAATCAGCAAAGATGCAATGCCATTTTAAATTGTCTGCCAAAAAAACCCCTGAACAACCCCACAGGAAAAACATCACTCTACAATGCCAAGTAAAGCATTGAAGTGAGTCTATTTCAAAGGCTTTTGAAGATATCATACCCTCTAAAAAGCAACCTTCAAGACAAGGCAATACACCATCAAAATAAGGTTCCTCCCATTTCAGATGAAACTGTTTTGTAGAGCTGTCTGCAGAATAGAAGTTACATTTCTTCCACAGTCTTCATCAAAGCTGTATCTCCTTTAAAGAAGCAAAGGAAATTTATGTCCTCAATGCTAACTCTAATTAGTTTCAAATTGTGTAACTGTGCACCGCATGGCATATAACAGCATAGCGTCAGACAAGTTTTACTACTCAGTTCTGCAAAAGCTCACAAATGAGGTTTTCTTTATGGGTAACAACTAGTATAACTTCTGTTTTTTATGACAGAAAATACAGAAAATGGAGGAGGGATAAAGACCAAAAGAAAAGTATTTTTCTTATGCGTCCTAAACATGCGACACCTCCGGCCTGACACAAGACACAAAACATCTGCTGCATATTAAATGGCTTATTATTTAAGCCATTTAATTGAGCAAGAGCCCTCAAATATCCTCTTAGCACTACCTATTTCCCTGCACACTCAACAGTAACCATCTACCTCTTCAACAAAAGAAGGACACATTCCTCTTTCTTTGCTTCTGGCAACAGACTGGCTTGGTTTTGCTTAGCCTGCATGATTACTGACTACCGATGAACTGTCAGCATTAACAGGTCATTAGATTCTTGCTTCAAACTAAGATGATACCGCTATTAAGTTGGGTGCTGAACTGTTGTTAGGAGTAGTTAAACTCAGGTCAGCTTTTGCTCATTTTGTGTGATTAAAATTTCCTCTACATTTCTTAAAAAAAAAAAATAAAATCAATGGGACAAGTCAAATATGTTTGGTATCATAAACTATTTCACTATTAAATGGTATCAATCATATTAATGTAGAGGTCTTGAGAAAGATTTTTAGTAATTGCAGTTCAGACTCCCAAGAGCAACTTTACAGTATGCAGCATTATGAATATTCATTCAATATATAAAGACAGGACGCACTTCATGAGCATGTCCACGTCTCACACAAGGGAGGTTTCCTGTACACCAGCCTCCTTAGTGCAAGGGTACATCAGCATCCTTGCCACTGCATTGTGATCACCAAAACAAAAATGAGTTGTACTACATGACATCACCTATGAATTATAAATAATCAGAAAAGTGAGATCACTGCAAGAAATCTCAGAGAAGCACCTCCTGTATGACAATTCCATAAGGGGAGGAACATTCCCCTGTCCGGGAGGAAGCAGTCACCAGAGTTCAGCTGAATGCTAAAGCAGCAAAACGCTAAAGACCAGTTGCAATTTGAGACAACCTCCAGTGTTCCTGTTCTAGTTTTTGGGTTAGGTTGTGTACACCCGCATGCATACATCATAGAGGACTGCTACTGGGAATCCTTTCAGAAGAAGAAATCCTGTCAAAGTTAATTACTCCTTTTCCTTAGTCACTGTAGTTTCTTTTCAGAAGCAAATGGTCTAGACAGACAACTGAATAGCCACTAAACAGTCAACAAACTGTCCTCCTCACCTCCTTCTACTTCTATCCCCCCTTTTTGCTTTCCGCTTTTCTGCTAAGTCTTCCCCTTTTTCAAAACTATTTAAACTGACAGTGTCTTTGTAAAGCTTACACAACATGGTTACTGTGACAACAGATTATACTGATTTTCTGCTTTTGGTCACTTCTCCAAAATTTCCTGTCTCTGGATCATGTGCTAGTATATCCAACATCTGCTCAGTAGAGCAAGATTACTATTAAAGTAAATACTTTTTTTCCACTGCAAAAAATAAGTAGCGTTTAAAATAGGAAATACTCTTCTCTGGGCAATTCTCCAAGCATTTATGGGAAAGACATGAGAAAGGAATACCCTAAGGGAAACGTCTCTTTCCCTCTGGTTAGGTCACTTCCTTCAGCTCATTTGAGCTGCCATCAGAAGTTACAGGAACACGAAAAAACAAAACTTGACACCTATGCCATGTCTGTACAAGGCAGTGGTATTTAAGAAAAAAAAAAAAAAAGGGAAAACCAGGCAATCCTCAAGTGAAATATTTCACATATTCTGTGGCACAGCAGCAATGCAGCAGGTATCACAGCGTAGTTGAGGTGGGTTTGGGTTTTGGTGTTTTTGGCAGGCTGGGTGTGCATGTTTGTTTTAAGCAGCAAAGACCTTTCCCTCATCATGAACCACACAGAACTTAAATAACAAAGACTTCTGCTGGGAGTTTTAAGCCCTCTTCAAACAAGAAACACCCAAACTTGTCATGACATGCAGTAGTCTGTGTTGCTTTATTAGTTCCATATATGCCTCTCTGACTTGCCCAATACAACAGCCTTGCTAGGTCTTTGTATTTTCCAAAAGATGATCTAACAATATCTCATAAAAACAACAGAAAATCCAGCTGGACCTGCAAATTCAATTAAGGAGATAAGAAAAAAAAAAAAGTGCTGCTTTCAGTCTTTCCTAGTAATAAGAAACTAGGATTAAAATATCACTGGGCATTCATTATACACATATTAATAAAAAATACTGAGTAAGCCTGTTTGAAAACTGTCAGTGTTTGTCAAATACTGTTAGATCACCCAGTTACAGAGTCCTGTCCAACTGAGTTTGTTAGTTGATTTTAACAACCTGTTCCGTTTTTTTTTTCCAGTAGAAAAAAAAATTGAAATTCAAATAATCCAGAGAAAGTTCTGCAAAATATCCACGGACAATAAAGACAAAATTTTGCCTTATTTTCCCTTATCGTAAGTTCTTATAATAGTTGTTCACAAAAACCACATTCCTTGATTAAAAAATAATTCTATAAGAATGATTGTTAATTTGGAAAGAAAAAAAAAAGGTCCTACCGAAGGACATTATTGCAAGTGTTGTCATTAACCATTTTTTAGATTTTTTTTTTTAGATTTTTTTAGATTTTCTAGCCACTTTACAAAGTGGCTTTCTGCTTATGAGAAAAAAGTAATTTAATATAACCAACACTAACTTGGAGTCAATTAGTGAAAGATACTGGCACTTAAAAGAATACTTCCACGAAGCAGGGCTATTAAATTTAACTCAGCTCCACAAATATAAGGTGGACACATTAGAGAGATCACAAGACAGACTTATTACTAATGCTCACTCACTTCATTTCCTTTCTCTGATGTGTTTCACCACTATGAAAAGCTTTTTTTTCCAGCTCTTCGGGCAAAGAATTGGAATATTTTACATGCATCTTTTTAGAACTAGCATCTTTTAAATGGGATTTCTTTTTCTTTGGAATAAGAATTTGAAACCACAAAGACTTTCTCATTAAAAAGCAAAAAAGAACCTAAAAGCATACAATCAAATTAGTACTTTTAGTCCTCAATACTTAGAAACAAGCTCTATGCCATGGAAAAGTTACCTAGTAAAGGTATTGAGAGAAGTAGACACAGTAAGTAAAATGCTGAAAGTATAAACAATAATATTGAGAATCAACCCAGGAAATGTCTTAAAACCAAAAACTACAATTGGTTTTAGTGACTGGATGCCAAAGAATATTTCAACATATATATAACAATTTCCAATAAATGGAAATTATCAACTTAAATCCACTTAACAAAGAAACTGAAAACATGTAATGCATGCAAACGCAGCAAGACTGGTCCCTTTTCTCAGAAACCCTTAACGACAAGTATACTCCAAAAAATATGGATTTTAAAAACGGTAAAGGAATTTCACTGAGTTAGTTCATTTATATTGTATTTAGTAATCAAGTGCTCTAGCTTCAGTGCTTCTAACTTAGAAAAGATTTCTTAGAAATCTCTTCACATTGGTCTACAAGCATAATCAAAATGCAGTAAGCACATTTATTCACAATGTAGAGAAATTTAGATCATACCCATCCATCTTAGTATTTAACGTTTTTTTTCCAGAACAGCAATAAACAATGTGATTCACATCTGACCTGTGTCTGTTCTTTAGTTTTCTCTCCAGCAAGAAAAGTACCTTTGTTTTACACACAGTGGGGTTTTGTTTGTTTGTTTTATGTACTGTGCTGTGTTTACCACTAGCCCCTCCTTCATGGATTTAGTGTTAAGAAAGATAGCTTCCTCCTCTTCCAGTGTTGTTGCACCATCACCACCACGAAAAGTTTAAGTAGGAAGACACAGGTGAAAAAAACATTTGAGTAACTGCAGCCAAGCAACCATGCTTACTGGACTAAGAATCTCGTAGCAGCCAGAAATGTCAGAAGGCATTATCTGCATGATCCTACAAAAGAATACAAGATCATCAGAAATGATGGCCCCAAATGAGGCTGACCTACTGAAAATGAGTAATTTCAGCCAAGCATGACTGCTTTGTAGCTCCAGACTCAGCATGCTTCTCTCTGCCCATACAAATCACCTCCTCTCTGCTCAGCTCTGTCCACTGCATGTGAGACACCTTCAAGCATCACAAATACAGCACAACAGAGAAAAATGTGGATTGCTTGCACATCATTGCTGTTAGAGAAGCTGCTACACGGTCAGTGCTCGTACATGCAGATAACAAGCACCACTGCAGAATGAACTGATCTTTGTAGAATGCCAACACAAAATTAAGTGCAAAATGTCAGATATATGGAATTCAGGGAATCTTTCATCAGGCTCCTTTCTCCAAGAAAGGCTCGTACCATCACAGCACATCACTGGGCTCTAGCAGTGATCACAGAAGGAAAGCTGTAGCAAAGTTTAAGACTTCTATTAAATAAAAGTAGTGTGGCTTGGGTTTGGTTATTTATTATTGAAAATAGTAGTTCATCATTTAGCTCAATTTCTCAGTGTAGCCCTTTGACATGGAAAATTGGATATAAATTAGGTATGCACAACTCTAAAAGCACCTTTTTGGCTAGTTTGTATTTATGTATATCCAGCACTAATCATCTTGTCACTACGAATGGAATAGTTTCATTTAAAATACACATAATAGTAAGGATGCACACCGAGTTAACCAGAAAGTGAAGGGGTCACGACAGTTTTGCTGCAGTGACAATGGCAGTCTGATCATATGCTCATGTACTCTTCTTCCCTCAATACCCTTCATACTTTGAATGACTCATGTCAGTCAAATGTAACAAAAAGAAAGATTTGCTCTGTATTTCCTTTACTTCCT
Organism: Manacus candei; assembly: GCF_025592945.1. Taxonomy (NCBI): domain Eukaryota; kingdom Metazoa; phylum Chordata; class Aves; order Passeriformes; family Pipridae; genus Manacus; species Manacus candei. The sequence goes on along the minus strand of NW_026138129.1, from coordinate 5,469,934 downwards.
CATTATCCAGAGAACAAGCCAAACATATCTGTAAGACAGAATATGTGAAAATCATTGTAGCTTTTCAATTTTGTAGGCTCATCTATTTACTGCCTACCTCATAAACATTAAAGATGTGCTTATTCTAAAACAGTCCTTTCCAAGTTCAGGAAATATAACAAAAATGTTATGCTATATTTATGAACATAGTAGTAAAATGAGGAATGATGAAGTACCAATACCATAAAGGAAGTTTTGGAGTCAGGGAAGGAAAAATATCCCAGTACTTCTTTGAGCCCAAGCTCAAGTACTTTCAAGTACTTTCACTCCCAACTTTCTACACCCGGGACTACATATAACTCACACACAGGCACAATGAAATTCAAATTCCCTGTGGGAGTCCTCCTCATATGCAGAAATGCAGTGGGAAAATGTCCAAGTTTGTGTATGCTGCAAGAACACTACAAGTGCTGTCAGACAGATCTCTACATAGGCTAATTTCTCTTACTGAAAAACTCACTTGTTACTAGCACAGGTATCTGTGATGCCCTGCTGGAAAGACACGATCATCTGTTATGTATCCAAGGAAAAATAGAAACAGTTTGATTTTCAGGAACTCACAGAGAATGGAGAACTAATAAAGACAGACTTATCAAACACTCTTCAGCAAGGGAAAATACAGGAAGATGCTATTCCCTCTCCAGTCTGGATTCAGGACCTTTCAACTTTTTAAAACCTCAGCAGTATGGAGGTTAACAGATTTGTCTTACCACTGGAAGTCTGTCAGATTTTCAGTTTCCTACACCTCCTACATTTTCCCCAGGGAAGAAGCCTGCTGCATAGAGTTGGCGTGACGATAGCATGGCTGCTCTGTGACTCTGGGAACAGCCACAGAAGCAGAACATGCAGACACTATTCATGCTTCACATTAACTACTGTATAAGACTGTGGTAGGACTTTGTACAGCTTCTATAATACCCCAAAGGCCTCATGTGCCAAATTCAACATTTCCATTTTTTAACTTGATCCACAAGAACAGTGCCAGAAACAGAAGCTGTTTGTCGATTCAGGCAAGTCCCTCACACACAAAGGAGGGCAAAGAGATGTTGGCCAAAGGGGAAGAAAAGTTTTCACATATTTGCCTAGGGGAGAAGCTACACTTGAAGTTTCTTAAGTGCCGATTAAGGGGTGCTAACAGACAGCTGTCAAACCTCTGAGAAACACCAGAAATTCAACCACTGGAAAATGTGCCAAAATACACAAAGAAACTGATCATGTATTTTCACATCTAGAATTCCATCAGAATAAAAATTATGCTGTTTAATCAAACCAACCTGGGTCCAAACACCAGTTTAAGTTCACTTATCACATATATTTATAAGCATATTCATTATTCCAAGAGCAGAGGTGTATAGTGATAAAACCCCTCCTATGGACAACTATTCTTAGCTTTTTGTTTTTCTCCCTCTTTCCTCACTTTTTATTGATTCCAGAGCTTTGTCACAGTTTGTAAATAGTCTTATGTTTAAAACAAAAATGCAGAGTTTCAACACATTCAGTTTGTGCCACTCAAGTAAGACTTTGAGGAAAAAAATAAAACCAAGTCCTGCATGTTTTTGCAATTTCCCCTCTAGCTACCTATACAGCACTCAGAGTAGCCTCCTTCAGCTTTCTTCTTATTCCAATAGCCCAAAAGAGCATCATCAGGCTTTGCAATTCGAAAGAAAAAAAGCAAAACTGAAATAGTATTTTCTGTCAACTTCACATGAGTAGATTAGCTCCAGGCACTTTTGACAAGTATCCAAACAGTGCTTCTGTCAGCTGCATTTGTTGTCTCAACCTTGAAATCATTAGCAGTTTTGGAGCTCAATTCTCTGTCAAAAGCATAACAGACTTAAATTTTAAATTTTTGAAATAGAATTCTCTAATCCTTATGACAAATATACATCTCCCTTCTCTGTGTATTTAATTAGCAAAATATGTAGATTTCTACATACGTCAAAAGTGCTGCTAAACATGAAACAACAGATCTATACAAGGAAGCAAAGCACTGCCTGTTTTAATGACTCAAGCCCAGAAAGTTTCTCCTAGCTCTAGAAAAAGTCTAATAAACTCAGAAAATCCTGATTCTCAAATACAATTTAGGTTACAATTATTCAGTAGTAACTTCCACTCCCAGTTTAGAGGATTCTGAGTCACTCCTGCAGCAGGAAGGAGGGCAGAGGTGGGGCAGCAGAGGGGGAGTTAATCGGAGTCTTCCTTTTAGCCAAAGCTTGGTGCCTTGTTTCTATTATCAGGGACTGAGGCTCCCAAAAGCATCCCTACTCAGTGTGATGGCTGACTCTAACCACAGTGCTGATGTCAGGATGAAGTATTGCTCAGTCTCTCTCTGCTTCAAAACTCAGGATGAAGTATTGCTCAGTCTCTCTCTGCTTCAAAACTCAAGACAGAAAATCACATGCACAAGGCAAAATTGTCAGACATCATCAATAATTATCTAAAAATTACACCCTCCCCTCCCTTGCATTTATTTGATAATAAAAATATTTTTACAATCAGTCTTCCCTCTTCTTTCAGGGCATCAAAATGTTATAGTTTAAGCATTTTGTTCAGTTGGAGGGCTTCTTCTCTGGCTTGAATCTGATCCCTTAACGGTAGTGAATGCTTACACACACTTCTAGCCTATCTCCTCTGAGGCAGATTCATCACTCAAGAAGATAGAACCATAAAATATAAAATGTATGAATGGCTGTTACTTGAAAAAATAAAAAGAAAAAATAAAGACTTCATATCAGGTTGATTCCAAGGTGAATGAATGTAGACTGTATAAAATGTAGAGCAAGGGGAGAAAAATTTTAGATGACCTGCACTAATATTTAACTGAAAAAGTGATGTATTTGTTCCAGCAATTTCTTTTAAACTATCTCATTTACTATTCCCTCTTCTGATACTGCTAATATTAAATTCTCACTGACTTGTTTCACTGACTTAATGAAAAATATACTAATAAAACTAGTAATTGGGTTCAATTATTGAAGTCTCTGTTGGTATTGAAAACTTTAATTTACACCCAACTAAATCACAGTTACAACAGTAGGCATTTTTAATGACTATTTATAAAATGATAAGCACAGTTCTTTCATTAATCAAGATATTTTACTTTATATTTTAAAAATTCTTCAAGCATGGAAGTTGCAAACCAGTTGCTTCTGCGTTGGTTTTCTTTTTTTTTATCTATTCCATTACCTATATAAGGACATCCAGACTAAAAATTATTTAGCAATGCAGACAGAATGTATAATTCACTTCAAAAAGCCCCCAAAATAAAGGTATCAAAACATTTATTTAATGATTTATGGCTTTGGTTTACTATCTCTAAAGCTTATAAATATTGTCTGCAAAAACAAAACTGCTGACATCAATATTATGAAACTGACTGGGAATATCATTGGCATATTGTGTTATACCATCCAACACTGGCATAAATATTTTTTTCTCTCCATTTACACATTCATTGAACAAGAAACATCTAAAACATTAAAATTGTACCATAAAATACATAAATTAGTATTAATAGCAGCTATTAAGTTCTTTGAGAAGAGGTTTGAAATGTTCTCTCTCACTACAGCCTACGCCTGTGCATTTAAGTATCAACCCACATTGTCCAGAAGTTCAGCAGAACTATGCAGCTTCCCACATGCCCCCAAAATCTGTCCTATGGAGAAATAGGGTATAAGGATAACAAACAGCAGCCATGTAACATTAGTATAATCACAGTCAGTAATAGTATGCCACCTCTGACTATCAAAAACTAGAGTTAAGGCTTATCTTCATTCACCACAGAACCAGAAGAGGTTGCTCACGTCACAGAAATTACTGCACACATATTCTCTTATTTGGCAGAGTGGGCTACAAAGTATCACATCCAGTTAATATAAAGCAGTTGCAATCACTTTAGAAAACAGTAGCTTCACTACTAGCGCTGACATAATGTTACAGTATCGTTAAGCAACAAGATAGAAAGGACTCTCGAGAAAACTTTGATTTTGTACAGGATGCTTTTAAAGTGTTGTCACACATTACAGGGGACTTAATTATAAGATGACCAACCAAGCATGTAAAATAGCTTCTTAGTAATAAATGGGTGATTGTGAGAACAACATTGCACTACTTCCAGAACAAGGTGCCTAAAGAAACACCTAAAAACCAAGACACGAACCTAAAAAAACCCAACCCCCATAAGCAACAACCACCTCACTACTCAAATACTTTCTATCTAAATTACACCACGGTCAGTAGAATTCAGTAAACTATTGATTAAAACAAAGTAACTCTAGGGAATGACTGCAGACACTGCAATCCTATCAGGCATAGCACTATATAGAGGAATTGTACCCTACTATTGAAACCCCAAGCTCTTATGATGTGAACAATCACTGATGATACTTTAAGTGACACAAGGAAAGCAGTCATGTTACTGACCTCACAAGATGAGCATTCAGGTTCTAAGCGTGATTAAAAGAAAAAAAACTAATATTTTCCCCATAACAACTAACCAATCTGGATAAATCTGTAAGTGGTATGTAAGGACCTCCAGCAGCTGACAGTGTAGGAGTGGGAATCCCAGACCCAGTACAACACTCTTCTGAAAAGCAGGACTGAATTCACACTGCAGGAAACGCATGTCAGCACAAACATAACCTCCAGCAATTTTCCTAAAAAGAAAGCTCCAAATCTTTAAGCATCATTTTTGGTTTGGACACCCTTTGGTATATTAAGTTGAAAGACTAGACAGACATTCAGAAAAGAAAGCTGCTTCTAGTAACACTCCTAGCAGTTCCCCAGTCCCTCAGACCAACCATCCTGCAGGAGAGAAATTCACTGAAAACCAGACTGGAAGACACAGATGTATGGTAACTGTCAAGAAACAACTATTAGCTAAGTAACTAACAGCAAGATTACTTTGCCCATTAAACCAATACTTACCCTTGCATTCCAAAAATGCAACAAAACAAAAAGGTTAAACTAACAAAAACATATAAGAAAAGCAGAACCCCATCCCCTCTCCTATTTTGTACATATATTTTGAAGCCTAGCCTTTAATCTCTAGAATCTGCATGAAAACAGGAGTGGGCGGCTGCCATGGAAACACAATTTTCCCAATTTATGATTTTCTGATGTTTCTAGGGTGGATTACTGACTGTAATAAACAGGGATTGAGGTTTCAATAGTTCAGGAGTTAACTAGAATAAATATTTTTCTTCCCTAAAAAGTCTGCCTGCACCAGCAAAGTAACAGGATCTAGATTAAAATGTTCTAATAGAAAATAAAACAGATTTTTCACGAGTCTCCATCTGCAAATGCAGACAGTTTCAGAAGGATTTTAACGCGGCAACAACCTCTCTGTTTGTGTATACTTAAGAATAGGGAGTGCATCATAAACTAATGATCTTGTTCAGTTTCTCCAAAACAGTAATGCACAGGGGACTCTGCCCATTGAGAACACACGACGAAAGACAATAAAACTCTACAGCACTTGCACACAATTCATATGGACAATATCAGTTATATAAAGAGTTTCTTAAGATTTTCAGCAATCCCTGCAAGCTCCATTCTACACCTTGAATGACAAGTGAACAGTTTTGCTAAATAGAGTATGTTTCTTCTTAGTGGTCCTATTTATCAAAACAGATTACAGAGAAATCAAGGAGAGATGAGAAGCTTCTGTGACTACACAGAAAGAATCTCAAACTGGTGTCAGAATATGAAAGGTATGAGCAGGACAAACAATTTTCAGCTCTACCTAATACAGGCTATGAAAGCTCCTGAAAAAAATATGGCAAGGGATACTATATTACTGTGGCTCTCTAGCAGCACCCTCCAGGTGGAAAAACAGATTCACTGCTGCTGTGCCAGTGTTTTTTCCTGGCTCTCTGCCTTCGGAAAAACAGACCTCAGCAAAAAAAATACTGGCATTCAGAAAAACGCCCTGCCTCATTTACTTGTACCAGTCCATTTCTGTGATCCAGTGTGAGAGCTCATCTGTGCATGTATTGCCCTTAGGTTTCCAGTGGTACCCAACATTTTTGATGCAACTGAAACACCAATTGATCTTTAAAAAAAAAGTATAGACAAACTGAAATCCCTGAACACTCCTCTGAGTAGTTCCAGCTTAGAAAAGAAAGTCTTGGGTGTTTCATAGACAGGTAGGTAGTTGAAACAATTTGCTTAATGTGCAGCTGAAAACAAACAAACAAACAAAAAAAAATATTGAGCATCATCAGATAGGACAAGACAAAAAGCCAGTGTTTTACTACAGCATAAAACCTTGATGCAACTTCATTCTAATTATCACATGCAATAGCAGTCACTTCACCTCCATAAGGATATAGCGGAGTCAGAAGAACACTGCAAGATGAACAACAACACAGGTAGTTAAGGAAAAACAGTGGTTGCCTTGTGAGTAGAGATCAAAAATGGATCACTAATAAACTTGTGTTCCGCCACCTTCACTGGCTGTGCTTGTGGCGCACCCTTGAAGGTCAGGCCACAGACAGTAACCATCTTGCAGCTCAAGATACAGGACTGAAAACAGATGCCCGGTACATTTCCAGTGCATCAAGATATTACAAGGTTTTATTAGTAGTAGATGGGCCACTGCTAATAATGATGGAAGAAGACTGGTTTTTTGGGATGTGAAACAAGATACCAGAGAAAGAGGCACTGGACTCATCACAGCCTTTTAAGGACAAAGAAAAAGGCTGATTGCTGTGCTGTTTCTGCAGTGTAAGTCTAATTTCTGTCACATACATTTTCCTCCACAGCAATGTCAGAATGTCCTCCTAGGTATTTGAGGATATCTGAAAACCTTCAGTAAGAATAGACTTTATTCAGTGGTTTGCAAAAGATCCAGTGAGGTTCTAAAAATTTATATAGGAGTCTTTGATTAAAATAAATAAGACACTGGTTCCTCAGAAAAGAGCAACATGAGCTGTATACATCAAAATGATAGTATTAAAAAGGCAACCTCACAGAAATAATTTATTTATCGTACTGGAAAGGTGTTTATGAATTGTTTTTTCCACAATAAGGCAATCTGCTTTACTGTGCAGTAGTGACAGAATAATTTGTTTTTTCATTATCCAAGTTATTTATTATTTTAAGTACTGATCTGTTGCAATTTTCCTGACTTATCACAAGACAACCGCACTTATGGGAACAAGATGAAATGCAAGAAGAAACATTTTTTTTGTCAAAGTTAAAAATACACTGCACTGGCATCCTAATTTAACATTTCATTCTTTGTGGTATGATTTTGTTTACACATCATTCTTTTGGAGAAAAAGCCCAGGAGAGCAGTGACACACACCTGAATCATTCACGTAACACACAAATCAGTTTGAGTAAATCCTTAGCGAGCAATAGATCTAAGTCAGACGGTCCACTTGAGAACTCTCATTTAACTTCAGGCATTAACTACACTCTCCTGTAACAAAATATCTCCACCCACAATTTCCACCTCTTCCTCCTAAACACACCTCAAAGAAAAGAGTCTCACAGTTATAACGTAACAAGCTGCCCTTGTACAGTACAAATTTTTGGTGCAGTACAATTTTTTTTTAACAATAATTAATCTTCAGGACTCTCAAATATGCAAAGCACTTAAAACTTCAAGAGTCCTTAAAAAACTCTTATCCATTGCAAGTTTACTTAGGGAGCTCTAAAACCTTCAGTAATGCTGATTGACTATTGGGAAGGCTATTCCCCCTCTTGATAGAGCATGCAGATTCTGAAATCACATCCTTACTTCAAAGAGCCACTTCACAACAGCATAGTACATAGTGCTCAAGCTCCTGCTTCAATCACACCCTTGTCAGTCAGACCAGTTGCAGCTCTTCCTCTAAGCACCAGGATGTATTGATCTCCCACTTCCAACTATAGACGGTTTAATTCTCTTTTCTCACCTCCTCACAGTTCACATCTCAGTCAAAATTAGTATTTCAGCAACATGGCTGACCACCTCTAAGCAGCACACATTTCATGCATGCTTCGTGTCTTATGTGATGACTAACAAATTAATAAAACCCTTTCTAGACTATAATTAAGAGCATAGACAGGAGCAGCACCAATACCATAATGCTTATCTTTTCATTCTTAGATTTAACAGTTTCTAACATGGAAGCAGATTTTAATACAGAAAATATCCAAGAAAAACAAATCTAGAATAACTAAGTAGGAATTAATTTAAGAATAAGCCCATTGCCCAAAGTCAGACAGGAAATCCGAACGAGCACAGAAAAGTTAAGGTTAGAAAAATGTTTTTTTTCCTCACAGACTTTTCCTGCTGGTAAAGAGAACAATGCAATTACAGGCATCCTGAAGGTATAACAATAAGTAGAAAGCAGTTTTCAGTTGACTATGCTAGCACTTTTGATAAAGTAACAACAGTTAAGTAAAACAGAAAGAAATACTTGGAACTTCCATCATTTGATTACTTTAACAAACCAAGTGTGAAACATAAGCAGTAACCCCCAAAAGCTTGAAAAGTATCTGAAATATTCATGACCTATCCATAGACACAAAGTTACCAATCAAACATTCACAGGTCCTTGGCCAATTCATTCTGAGCTCAAATGAAGCTAAGTTAAGCATCTATTTGATCCAAGATGCATGCATTATTTAGCATTAGCTAGATATTTGTTCATTTATGCAGACATGTGCCAACTGGATTTATGCAGAAGGGTACCCATTTCTACTTAATTTGAAATGTCCTGGTTCTCTCTCTGAAAGCTAAACCACAGTGATTTATACCATTTAGGTAGGCTTTGTATTTTAGCAAAAGCATACTTTCAAAAAGCTACAGTCAGGAACTCTTCCAGTGGAAAAGTGAGATATAAAGCTCTCAGCGCATCTCCAATGAACCAGATGTCAACATTTGTGTTGCCTCCTCTTCTACACAGGTGTGACTCTAGGTATTTCCACATGCACAAAACCAGCCACTGATTTTTCAGTGTATTTATGTGGCTTTTCTGGCATACTAAAATATGCACATAAGGGTAGTCTTTCAGGGGGTTAAGGGGAGTGGGCGTGGGGTGGTGGTTTTGTTTTATTGGTTTCGGTGATTCGGTGTTTGGTTTTTTTTCCCCTAGTCTATGCAGCTGATCAAACTTTGCATCACACACTTTAAAGTCCTACATAAATATTTATAAGGAAGACTGATAAAGAACAGAATGGAAGTGAAACAAGAGCTGTAAAGGACTAGAAACAGTGAGAAACTGAAATAATGCAAAAAAACCCTGGCAATAAACTCTGAAAAGGTAGCTGCCTTCAGTTTCTTTTCCCTATAAATCATTCCCTGTTGTTCCAGACTTATGAATGTAGACTCAGCTATAGGTACACTCCATATGAACAACTTTTCAACTCTGGTACTTTTAAACTTCCTCTCAGCGTCCCAAAGCATTTAATAACTTTCCAGTATTCTCAGAACTGCTCTAGAGCCCACTCTCAAAGACAAAGAAATTTTGAGAATAATTAAAATAAGAAAATTAATGCATCCTTATTTAAACTTCCTCTTGCCCTGCCCCCTGCAACATCAGAGCAACACTCAACACCCAGACTGGATGTGCTATTGCTTGACTGTACTTAGCATTTAGTATGTGGTAAGACTATGAACTACCATAGATGAGGGAAGTTTGGCTGAACAACACAAAAAACAGTCCAAAATTTATAAATATTTGCTACATCCTGAAACATTTCTGTTAATCTGGGAAATATAGGCTAAATCTGTAGCCTTTATTCAGCTTATTAACATCGCTGTTGGTCATGTTTGCTTTCAAAGCATAAGAGAAGAAGTGATATTTAAAACAAAAACAAAATTAAATATCAAATGGCAAAACATTTATTTTCTCCTGTCCAAACACACCTCAGTAGCACACAGACAATGTGAGCTAACCCAAACTGTCACAAATACTGTATTTATTTATCTGGCACTGCTGAAGCCAAATGCTGAGTGAGGGAGATACTAACAGAGGGCAGGACCAATAGAATTAGTGCCATTAAGCTGAAGCAAACAAGTCATCTTAGGTACTTGAGGGGAAAGAGAGGAGGTTAATAAGAACAACAATTATTGAGTAACCAGAGTCAAAAAGCAATGCTAACACAAGAAGGATTAAGAACCCAGAACAATAAAGGGAAGGAGATGAGACTAACATGGGGGCACATCTTACAGAGCTGAGCCACTGTTTCACCACTTACATTTTGAAGTACCAGCAAGGACAAGATAAGGTAAGCAAGTTGGAAATAAGAGAAAATGGGTCACAGAGTAGTGGAGATAAAATGAGGTAATGAACTGTTCAATTTGCCAAAGGACAACTTCAAAGCAACACTCAGATGTGAAACTAAATGTGAAAGATGTGAAAGGAGATTAGAGGCACCCAAACCTTGCTCAGACAGACCTGGGAGAACCATTTCAAGACCCATTTGTGTTGCAGAAGCTCAACATGGAATCATTAAAAAAACCTGATTAAAAGTAATCTTACAAAATAAAATGAAATGTTTAGGAGGTTTAATGCTTGAAGCATGGGCAAAGAAACGTTAAAAAAAGTATCAGGAGAGCCACTGATAAGAGGTGGAATAAATGGAGTATCCTTTGGAAAGAGAGAAATCAAGTCATATCTCTGCAATATTCATCTCATACAGTTGCACCTCAAATCTCCACTGAAAACTCCCAGTTTAACACAGACTACATATGGAGCACCTTAAAGGTAAAGCAAGTGACACCGGCCAGTGATATCCACCACAAGGCACAGAGTAACTGACAGCATGGAATCACAAAGTTATTTTATGAACAATCCACTGAAAGGGTAGTTTTGGCATAACATTTTGAAAATAAAAATCACACAAATAAACTTCATTGTGTTCCTCAACCAAGAACATCTCTATTTAACATCCTAATCACATCAGTCAATTACTTAACCATGCTGAGAAAGCAGAAGAAACACTTCTAATGGGGTTTGGGGTTTGTTTTGGTGGGTTTTGCTGTTTGCGTTTTTTTAACCATGCAGTTTTCACTTTCAACCTGAAAAAAACTTTTCAGTTTAATGAAGTTTATTAGCAAACTGCAGCTTCAGTAAGGAATGGGTCTGCTAAGAAAGAGCAGTGAAGCATTGCCATGGAGAATCAAACCAACAGACAGCTGTCGTTCAGCTCTCCTCCTCTGGCAATAACTAATAAGCAACACAAATGGCATGTCAAACACCATGTGCTAATAATTCACGTTTGGTATAGCACAGCATCATTACATGATATCTGGGAATCTTTTGGTTCCATGGAATCTTTTGGTTCCTACCAAAATAACTGCTAAGAAATAGTCATCCAGTCATAATTTAAGAAATACTTGCAATTGCATACTGTGCTCTTGCTTGCATAGGTATATAAAAATATAAAGTGATACACAGGGTTGCTTTAACTTTGTGCTATTGCAGACCATTAATACAGCTCGTATTATATACTTGACTCAGACAACTATATCCAGTACTCACCACGACATCCCAAGAATTATTGCCTTTTTGAAAAATGAAAGAATTATCTCCAAAAGCTCCCGAACGCACTCACTAGAGTCTTAACCTCAACACATAAAAAAATATCAGTTATTCTTTAAACATAAGGGTAAGGATTAAACAACCCAGAGGTGCCCTCTCCTTCATACTGCTACAGTTCACTAGTGATCCAAATGAGCCATCCAGCACCATTAACACTTAATTTTTCAACTTCGGAATGATGTATAAAACCTCAGTCTTATAAATCAATTTGAGATCTTCAGATGAGAAGCTCTACCAGTATTATTTGCTATTATCATGCACATACTGTAATCTAGCATGAGACACAAACAAGTCTTTAGAAAATGACCTGTAGAGATCTATCACCTTCCACTGACCTCCTTCAAAATGTATTTGGATTTGTTACAGCCTTTTATTGTACTCTGGCACTAATAATCTACTATTTGATCATTAGTAAATATTCACAGCAGATGTGCCTACAAACAGAGCATGATGCTTTAAGTGGATAAGAACAAGAAGAGATGAACTCTCAAGAAACAAAGATCCTGAGTTTATGCTAATAAATTTATCTTAAAAGACTAAATTAAGGAGAAACATATGCAGATTTCCTTATGCTCTTCTATTTTGGAATTAAGTCACAGAATGCTGCTCGTGTCAGACTACATTTTCTGTATATCCCACAGTACTCCAAGTGTTTCTGTATTACTAAGTTTTTCCAAATTCAATTTTTGCCCTCACTAAACACCAAAGCAGAAAAGATGTAAGTGTAGTGTTGGCAGAGAGCAATTAGCTATGTAAAGCTGCATTTGTTCTCCGTCCCTATTTACACCACACAGATGAACAAATATGATGATAAGATGGAACCGGCTCTACTAGAATGAATTTTTCCAGTGGCGAAACCATTCGAACTTAATTACTGATCAGAGTTGGTGAGACAGACTCTACAGGCTACATGAATGAAGAAATGTAGATGCAATAGAGTTTTTTACTATCAAAAAGTATGTAGAAATTAATACCCTATTATGTAAAAAACCAGAACAGGAGTACCAAAATCAGAAAACTAGAACAGCATGTTATAGTTACAACAGTACAAGGCAGAGGTAAGTTTTAGTTCTCAAAAACAGTTTTGAGTCACCTTTGCAGTATAAATCTGCATGGGTAGGGGGATGATACTACTGGTCAGTTTAGTAACACACAGAAAGCCATAAAGACATAAATTTCCTGTACTTTCTTTTAACATTGCTTTCACAATTCTTGTTCAGTTCTTACTTTTGTATGCCTTCCTTAACTTTAGAGTAAAATAGCAGTTCTACCTGGCTGGATTCCAAAAATATCAGGAAACTGAGTATGTGTCTCAGAAATCCTTTAGATGAAATTTTATAGAGAGTGTCTCAGTTGTGTTTTACTGGGTAAGGGTGGAAGCAAAAGAGGTGGAGAAATTAGTCACTAGGAAGTATTCATCATTTCTCCTGTTCAAAAATTTGCTTCATTCGATAATTCACAGTAGCGTATTTGTCTATAAAGCTTAAGCAACTTACTTTGCAGTGGTCATACTGCTGCTGTAAGGTTGGAACATCCCCTCCAACAGGCATTTGCTTTTTCAGTTCTTCATCTTTCGCATTCAGCCATTTGATTAACTCTTCCAGGGATGTCAGCAATCTGTTCCATTTCTCTGCACTGGCCTCCAAGTGAGCCCTGTGAAACAACATTAATGCATCTTTAAAGCCCTGAATAGCAAAACCATGCAATAAACAAAATTACTCCATCAGTAAGATAAGAATATTTCAAGTGCAAAGCAACTTTGTGTTAAAAACCCCTGTACTTAAAATACTTTGCACAGCAAATCAAAATAAGCAAAGGAGAAATAGGGGAAAACAGACAAATGTACCTGATGCTTTAACTCATCTAAAACCTTGAACACTTCATGTTTAAGCCACATAAAGGAATGCTGTGTTTTGTTGTGACTTCACCACTGTAGCACGTGAATCACAAGCATCATGTTCTGAGCTAAAGCACTGCAGAACTGAACTCTTTCATGCGAGGACCTTGACTCTCAAGAAGCAAAAAGCAGCAAGTTCTTCCAGCAGTGATCAACAGCAAATTGCTTGTGCTGCTGAACATATCAATAAGTAATATAGGTTATTTAATACATCATCTTTAGTCAGTGGTGAGTTACTAGAGGATTAACACAGTAAATCTGTTGTTCCTTGGTTTAGCTGATGAAAAAAAAGCCTAATTCCACAATACTTTTTCTATACTTTTCAAAATACCTTGACTTGATGTCCTCTCCCTCAAGTGTCTAAAAGATGCATAGAAATCTTCAACAGGGACTAGCTACTCCTCTTTTACTGCAGTCATTCTATGTTATGGAATCATTCAAGACCAGCATGTGCTTAGTTTATACCAGTAAACAACAATCTTTTTCTCCACATAGGTGATGGAGTAGAGCTGAATGGTTTTCACTGTAGTCTGCCACCAGCTCTGCAAATTCCTGCCCTGTTTCTGATGGATGAACGAACTAAACTCTACTCCCTTTCCTATTTTGCACATTGCTGGTTATTTTTTTTTCTGATTCACTGTGACTCACATCTTGAAACTTTCAACTGACTCCTCTTGTATTATCATCTCAAATGGCATTTGAGTGAATGTTTGGAACTGATACGACAATATTTAGATTGAAGGGATGATGTGCTGCAAGGTTAATTTCAACACAAGCTTAGGTTTGGCCACACTGAGATCTCCCAGCGATACTAGGATAGATGAACCAATAAAGCAGTCAGGTAGGAGTGTATGAGGAGAGAAAAATACATAGCAAAAAAAAAAATTTAAAAAATCACATTTCTGGAAAGGATAAACTATCTTTATGAAGAGGAATCTATTCTCCTTCATTCCAGTGAAGGAAAGCACTTGGGCAACTATTTGGGAAAAAAATATAAAATTGAAGTACTTGCTAGAAGCAACATTTTACTGCCTACAGTCTTGTGCACTATGGTTTCTACTGTCCTTTATTGCTCTCACTGATACCGTTCCCTCAACACTGAATTGAAGCCAGCTCCCTGTAGCTCAGGCCTGAACACCTGAGTCAGCATCCCACCATGCAGTAAATTACAAGCAAGATATTGCCATAGGCCTTGGTTTGCAGGCCAGCAGCTCGTGAGTGCAATGTACCGTCTCCACTCTCCTGATCTTTTTACAGTTCTTTAATACTCGCTAACCAAAACTACTTTCAAGGCAACCAAAGTCTTCTTTCCATACAGGCATTTATGAACTCTACAGCAAGTTAGTGCACAAGGTACCTGCTTCACAGCTGGAGCAAGCACCATAGATGGCCAGGAAGACCCTAGACACACCCAGGGACACGCTCCCAACAGCATCGGCTAATCCACATACAGTGTTTGCCTTCTCTTTTTCACAACTAGCTCGACATTGTGTCAAAAGTGTTCTCCAAAATACCAAACTGCAAAGCTTTGTTTATACGCTATACCCTCAGGTGTTAGGTACTCAGAACTGGCCCTTCTTTCTGGAAGTGAAAACGGTTATACTGCCTATTAATCAGGCAGCAGAGAGACATTGTCCTCTCATCTAAGCCAAGGCAGCCCACATTTGAATTTACAGTTTTGCTGTTAAGACTCTGATGGTTAAAAAAATAAAACATTTTTATGAATTTCTGAGCAAAGTGGAGATTGGTGGCCATCTTTGTCACAGTGACCATGAAGTAATCAAGTTTGAAATCTCTGTTGACAGTAGGAAAACTGCCAGCAAAACCTCAATTCTAGACATGAGGACAGCAGACTTCAGGCTGCTCAGGGAATTAGTAAGGAAGGTCCTATTGAAAAATGTTTTTCCAGGTGCTGGGGTCCATCAGTGCTGGTCACTTTGCAAACATTACGTCCTAAAGCCACAGGAGCAGCAGTTTCCAGATGTTGGAAGTCAAGCAGGTGAGGCAGAAGGCTGGTTTGGCTGAGCAGGGATTTTTTCCGGAGATAAGGCAAAGAAGGAAGGTGTGTGTCCAGGGGACGCAAGGTCAAGTGACAGGGGAAGAATTCAGAGATGCTGCTTGCTCCTGTAGGGAGAAAATTTGTGTGGCCAAAGTTCAACTGGAGTTGAAGCTGGACAGAAATGTGGGGAACAATAAAGAGTTTTTTCAAGTATATTAATGGCAATAGCAGTATAGAAATATCATCAGCCCTTTACAGGATGAGGATGGTCACCTCACAAACAGGGACAGAGACAAGGCAGAGGTGTTAACACCTTCTTTGCCTCGGTCTTCAACACAGATGAAGGACCAAGGGTGTCTCAGTGCCCTGAACCAGAGGACCATGACTGTGAGAGTGATCAACTCCCAGTCAACCCTGAAACTCTCCGGGATCTCCTGCTCCAGCTGGATCCCTACAAATCCATTGGGCCTGATGGGATTCATCACAGAACCCTCAAAAAGATGACTGATATCATTGCAAAACCTCCCTCAATGATTTTTGAGCTGTCTTGGGAATCCACAGAGGCCCCCAGCTGACTGGAAGCTGGCCAGCATTGTCCTGATTTTCAAGAAGGGAAAGAAGGAGGACTCCAGAAACTACAGGCCTGTCAATCTCACTTCAGTGCCTGGTAAAGTTATGGAGAAGATTATTCTGGGAAGTACTGAAAAACACCTGAAAGACAACACAGTCATTGGTCACAGACAGCACAGCTTCATGAGAGGAAACTCCTGCTTATCAAACCTAATTTTCTTCTATGACAAGATAACCCACCTAGTTGATCAAGGAAAGCCAGTTGACAATCTTTTTGGATTTCAGTAAAGCTTCTGACACTGTCTCTCACAGGATCCTTCTGGACAAAATGTCCAGCACACAGCTGGATAAACACATCATGTGGTGGGTGAGCAATTGGCTCACGGGTCAAGCACAGAGGGTAATAGTGAATGGGGTAACATTAGATTGGTGACCTGTCACTAGTGGGGTTCCACAGGGTTCTATCTTGGGCTCTGTGCTCTTCAACATCTTCATAAATGACTTGGACACAGGGTTGGAAGAGATACTAAGCAAGTTTGCAGATGACACAAAACTGGGAGGAGCTGTTGACTCCCTTAAAGGCAGGGAGGCCCTGCAGAGAGACCTCAACAAATTAGAGGGCTGGGCAATCACCAACCATATGAAGTTCAAAAAGGAAAAGTGCCAGATTCTGCACCTGGGATGCAGCAACCCTGGATGTTCGTATAAACTGGGGAATGAGAATGCTGGAAAGCAGTGCCAAGGAAAGGGACCTGGAGGTCCTGGTCGACAGCCAGTTGAAGATGAGTCAGCAGTGCCCTGGCAGCCAGGAGGGCCAATCACATCTGGGGGTGCATCAGGCAAAGCATCACCAGCTGGTCAAGAGAGGTAATTGTCCCACTCTGCTCTGCACTGGTATAGCCTCACCTTGAATATCACGTGCAGTTTTGAGCATCTCAATATAAGAAAAATATTAAACCATTAGAGAGTGTCCAAAGGAGGGGCCACAAGGATTGTGAAGGGCCTTGAGGGGAAGCCATGTGAGGAGCTGCTGAGGTCACTTGGTGTGTTGAGCCTGGAGGAGACTGAGGAGAGACCTCATTGCAGCCTGCAACTTTCTCGTGAGGAGAAGAGGAAGGACAGGTACTGATCTCTTCTCTGTGGTAATCAGCTATGGGACCCAAAGGAATGGCCTGAAGTTGTATCAAGGGAGGTTTAGGTTGTATGTTAGAAAAAGGTTCTTCACCCAGAGGGTGGCTGGGCACTGAACAGGCTCCCCAGGGAAGTGGTCACAGCATGAAGCCTGAGTTCAAAGCATTCAGATGATACTCCCGGGCACATAGTGCGACCCTTGGTGCAGGGCTCAGGGTTGGACTCGATGATTCTTGTGCGTCCCCTCCAACTCAGCATATTCTGTGATTTTGTGAATTAAAGTGTTCAGATCTATAGCATTCCGTACTTTCAATAGTGAAATCTCTGTTCATCATGACTTATTACTGTCTTTAGCACATATATATAAGCAGCTCTCACCTCTAAAAATCAGCACTCTGAGGCTTCTGCTCTATTTATTAAGTAGAATTCTTGCATACAAAATAAATTGGAGCTTTGTAAGGAGGGAAAAAACTCCTGCAATTAATTAAAGGGCAATCTAAGGGAGACATAGAGTGCAATACTAATAAGTGAAAAAACTAGTTTGATATTAATGTAAATTATATGGGATATGATACTAGATTAAATGCATTGTAATTTACCACTATTTGTGTGCATGACAGATTAATGACAGGAGCAAAACTTCACTAGTACATGGTTTCAAAGCCAAGTGCAAGTTAATCTTTCAGGGGTAGAGCAGTGAGGGGTGGGGAGGAAAGTGACTACACTAATAGGGACCTGAAAATTTTTCCTTGAGCACTAAGTGAGCTAACCTCTCTCTTGAAAGTTCAGAAAGGCATTAAAGGGAAAAAAATAAAGAGAGAAAATATATCACATCGGCCTGGATTTTTCCTGAATATTACCCTTCTAACCTTACAAAAGCCATACTGAAAATAAAAGCAAGATGCAGCAGCTGAAGAGCAGACAGAAGCATTCAATTCTCCTGGGGAGCAAAGACACACATTCAGCAAACCCCATTCAAAGTAAATGCTGCACAGGAGCAAGGAACAAAGATATGCTCCAATTTGTGTTTCAATGTAAAGTTTTAGTATCACCTTTATATTTGTCATACAGACATTATCAAAAAGAGAAAATAAACTATGCTGAAGTTCTGAAATATTTCTTGGGTGTCTTTCTTCTCAGTCAGGACTTCTGGCCTTTGTTTTGGAATTGGTACTTCTACTAATAAACAATCTGCAAACAAAGCTTCGGGTGTTTGTGCTCACATGATAAAAGAATTGGCAATCTTGGTGATTTACCAGGTCAAGTCATGGCTTAAGAATCTAATCAAAATAGAGGTCAGTTATAGATGACTCATTTTGAGCATTGGTTGAAGCACAAATATTCACCAGCATCAACCACCTGGTATTCAAAAGCACTCCTAAGGGAATTCTGAATGAGCCTGAAAAACACAGATGCTCCCATCCAACTGACCAGATAGAGAACATCCCCCTTCCTCCCAGCCTAATAAAATCATCCAGAAGAACAGCAACTCTGACACAATTCCCCTTCTGTTGACTCTGAGAAGCTCTCTTCACAGCTGGAGACCACCTCAGCTTTTGATTCTGCTGTGGAGGTAGGACTTTTCCTGCTGAGTGACAAGGGAACATGTGGAATAAAAAGCAATTGGTGGGTGGTCTAAATATACTCCTTGTCCATTTCTCCCAAATTCTTACCTCTACCCTCCCCCAAACACTAACATCCTCACACCTCCTGCCCCAGGAGAAAATAATCTTTCCTAAACATTTGGCTCTAAAATGCAGGTTCCCAGAAATCTGTAGCTGTGTTTTGTTCCTGGGAATAAGATAATAGAGAAAAATAAGCCTAAAGTAATTCCAAGGAGAGATATAGTCCTGTCAGGTGGTGTCATACTCACTACAAGTACAGGTTTACACACCTTCCGTGCATTTAAAAATATGCCACAAGAATGCTACTTCTCCAGTTTGCAACTCTCTTTAGTTACAGTAGCAAGGAAGTAAAGTCAACACAGTGACTAACTCATACTATCCCCGTATGGGAGAACAGTACTATCAGCAATTAAAAATCAGCATAATCAGAATTTACATATACCGGAAAATATTCTAAAACCTTAGAGAAACATTAATTTAGAAGCACTATCCAAGCTGAAACCCATAACAATCAGTTTTTTCAATCATCAGTCCTAGCATCTAACACAGTTATATGCTGTGCTCACTGTACTCATCCAAACAGTTTTGCTTTTCCAATTCATCCTTGTAAAAAGATACACCAGGAAGGCAAAAATTAAAGGCACACACACTTCATAACAGTTCTGTGCTTTGTTATTTCCCTGTGAAAGCTTTTAGGACACTTGCACAAGTTAGAAAAGTGGTCTGCAATCAAAGAACAGTGCAAAATACAGGAACTCAGAATACTATACTCTTTTCAGTAGTGACTGAGATTTGAAAGGTTAATTTACTTGCCTTAGATTTGCATCAGTATTCTCTTCCTTGCCTATCTTCCACTTTGAGCTCAGTGATATGTGGCTCTGCAGCACTGCAGGTACCAGCAGAGCAACAAACACATTAATGCTGCCCACTGGGATATACATGCCATATCTACACAGAAGTGAAATGGGTCTGTATTCAGAAAAGCATGTATTCCCACTTTTCTGAGCATTGACTGCACAATCACTGTTTCTATATTACAGCCTTGGAACTCATAGCTGTCCACAGTAAACGGCTTGAAGGCCCACAATTTCTTGGCCACAAATTCCTCCCAAATTATGACCAATCCTAGGAATGGCCAAGCAACTGAATGGTTCTTGCTAGGACTCCACAGTTGATAAGTTATTCTGTTAAGAGTATGTTTTCATCTTTCTCTCACATTGACTTATTTGTGAGTAGAGCTCATAATAAGCCAAGTTTAACAGCTCTTGCATTAAACTACTTATGCAGTGGAGCCAGTCTCTGTAAGCCCCCACACCAAACTGCTTTATTCCTTTGGTTCCTTGGTATCTGTGGGCGTTCACAGAGCTGATTTACCTGTTTCATTTAACCGTTTAGCAAGTTGGTCACATTTTCCCCTCCATCTCACTCTCAAACTCTTTTTCTTGAATTTCAAGCTCAGCTCTTTTTTCTGGCCTTCTGAAAATTCATAGGAACACTTAACATTGTCTTGCTCTATTAAAACAAGAATTTTCTTAAACCAACAAGTAAGCAGTTGCAATTAAAAGCTCTAGAAACTATTTTCCATGTAATTCATTTCCATGTAGAATTTGATTCATATTAACGAATATGGCCATATCTACTTCAGAAATTACATCACAAAGTTTTAACAATTACTACACTTGAGCTTGGCACCGATAGGGTCAAGAAACTGTAAAATGCATTCCTTAATTAGTAAGTATTTGAAAACATTTCTTAATTGAATAGCAGCAATTAAAAAAATCTAATACCAATTAAATGGAGCAAGACACTTAAGATGCAAGTCCTATCAAACTACTAATTTCAGTAATAAAAACAAAAACTCCTGATTTTTCCTCAAAGTAATTGTAGATTCACAGAATTATTTCACTGACATTGCTATTGATACACAACAAGATAAAACTCAATTTACTTTCTCAAAATTTTAGTACAAGATTGGTAAGTAATGACCGTGGAGCTCTAGAGAGACAAGAAGAAGTAGTTAAGCCTACCTGGTGAACAAGTTTATATTTGCACTCAGAGGTCCTTTATGAAAGAGAATAGATATTTCACTTCATTGCTGAGGTCATATTTCTCAAGCCTTTTAGAAGACTGGAATTGTGCCCCATTCACACCTTGATGTTTTCTTTACTCACCTGATGTTAGCTGACTTCGCCTTCAGGTCATTCCAGCGCTGGTTCATGTCATCAAGCCGGTGCTGGAGCAGAGCAGCTTCCTCAGAGTTTCCCAAGGCTTTCACCATCTTCTGTCTGTTTCCATCAATGCTCTTAAAGATGTCATTGTGGGCATCAATCTCAGCTTGGATGTCCTGAAATACCAGCAAGAAAAGTTCAAACATCTTAGTTCTGTAAGTAAAGGAGGGGAGACCTTATTCTCATCAGCAGTGCTAAAAGCACTAGGACAGAGTGCGTGTTCTGAGTTTCTTGGGTGACCCTGATGAAAGATGCAGATGAGAAAACCTGCAACCTTATTAACGTCACTATAAAAGGTCTAGCCTCCTTAAGTGTGAGAAAAGGAGTCAGAAAGTCATCCAAGACTGTGATACAGGAAATAGAACTACAAACACAAAGTTCTGTGGTGTTATGTTTTGTAGCACTGAAGGTAACTAATTGTCTACTGCTCACCCACGCATTTCACACAGTGTGGCATTTGCAAATGCTCTAGAAGTCATTTCCTTTTCAAAAATTACACAGATATAGCCGTAGCTGTCTATGTTGGCTCTTTCTTCTTTGAAACAAAACATTCCAGAAACCTTACACAGTCTACCGAAATTCAGACTCTGTGTAATACTTTAGGTCATACGTAATGAAAGCATTCACTAAAATCTGTATCCTTAAATTGCAGCTAAATGACTACGACAACCACAGGTACATTTTTACAATTCAACTATTGTACACCATGGCCTGAAATATATGGAGAGGTAGACATAAAACAGCAGGAGGTATTACAATCTGAATTTCACAGTAAATACTGAAAAAAGTGCTTGTGATTTTCATTCAGCTGACTCATTTCTCCTCCCCTTAGAAATTATACCCATGTTATTCTCTCATCTACCATCTGCCTCAAGAAGCACATTACAGATGTTGTCTTCATCTAACTTAGCTCAGTATTATTTTTAAAACACATTATAAGAGCAAATAAAACTTCCTGCATCACCACCAATGCTTTCTGGCATCCATGCATCTATGTGTACTCTAATAAAGCAATGTAAATGTGTGGAAAGCCAGGAGGTGTACTGGCTGTCTCAACAGGAGATTAATCACCAAAGATTATGACAGGAACTTGATGCAGATGTACATAAACTTCTTTAGCAAAGGAAGAAATTAAGTAACTGAAATCCCTTAAAGGTTTTTATTCTTCCAGTCAGTGCCTCAGTAATCACCATCTGCTGCCAAAAGCAGGACAGGAGGGGGTTCTTGTACCTCCCCATCCTAAAGATGTAGTCCTTCATCTTAGAATGGCTGCTTGAACATCTACAAATGAAAGTGTCAAGTAGCTATGAATTTGAGATAGCATGAAAGCTTTCCTGAATTAGGGAAGTAAGCAAAAATAAGTCAGGATACAGCTGGAGAAGTGGGGGGAGGAGAGATGGGGCAGTGGGGAAGGAGTTGAGAGAGGGAGGTATCAGCAAAGGTCTGGCTGTCCAGATGAGCTACTATGTGACTTTGGATAACCACCTAATCTTTGCCCTGAGATTCACTATTCTAAAACAGGTAAAAAGACACTTTTGCTGTCTTTGAAACACCTGATAAAAATCACCATTCTGAACATAGATACAAACAATGACATTTAAAACAAAAAAGCAAAATGAAGGGTCTGATAATCAACCAACCAAAATAAGATAGAGTCATTAGCTCAATTAGATGTTTATCTGAAAACATTTGCAGCTCCTGTCCTTACATCTCCAACACATGTAGATGCAGTGAAAACCAACTCAATCCCACATAGCAGGAGGTACAATCACATACAGCAGTTACAATTCTGATTGTACACTAATCTGTGCTACAAAAGCCTGATCATGTCAAATATATTTCTTTACCTCTTCAAAGTCACAGAACACCACTGAAAACAAATTGATCTCTAATCTTCCATTCTACAATCACAATATTAATTTTAAAACCATTCATTCTAGAACCTTCATAAAACATTCTTTGATTATACCTGAGAGGACACTTTGGCATACATGCTCAAAAAAGTTTCATTCAAACTGGGGTTTGATTCTTGCATTTCCCAGTTACTATGTTATATTGGTTAAGGCACAGTAAATCTGCTGTTCACATTCTTGAGTCTCATGTGTGATGGAAGTGTTGACACAACTCAGTTCAAAGAATAAAGTTTGCTAATTAAGTTCTCCTTCTCTTTTCTGATTTCCATTTTCCAGGGGGGAAAAAAAGCACTGCTTGCTGATGGATAAACCAATAGGACTGATAAAGTTAATGAATGTAAATTAATCGCAGTTCACAAAAAAAGATGGAGAGAAATTCAAATAACACACCCCACATCAATGCGCACATGGAAGAAGAGCAGCAAGAAGGTGGGATGTGAAAAATTACTAATGGCAAGAGATGGACACAATAAATTAGTTATTCTCCCATAATGATATAAAAGATCCGGATTTTTATTCAGGTATTGTCCTCTGTTGGAAGGCTAACAAAGATGATGGGCTCCCATCTTGTCCTAACTACCTGCTGTAATTGGTAGTAATTGGTAATAATCTCCTTTATTCATGGTGTTATCAAAATCTTTCAATTCTTATGAGATTTGTAAACATATGACTGCCCTCCCTTAGAATTTCTTTCTTCAAAGTGTGAAGAACTCTATCCATTCTGTAAACATACCAGTTCATGTTCATCCTGATCTATTATTTCTCTTTCTCCCACACCTTTTTCTTGATCTTTGATTCTCTATTGTCCTCTATGTGGAAAAAAAAAAGGGATAAAAGAAGTTGATTATCCCTGCTCAGGCCTCAGTGAGGACTAAGTCTAATAAGAGTTAATCCAATTTAAATTTTGCAATACTTTAGAATAAATTATAAACACTTCCCCGTTATCACATTGAAGTTCCCATATTCAGAATCACAGGGACAACACACTGGAGGATGGAGGAGAAGAAGGGGAAAAAATTCTGTTGCTTTTGCCACATAAAGAGGGTGATACAACCATGAAACAGGAGCACTCTTGTTAGCTCAACTGAAAGGGGATCTGGGCCAGAGTGCTCTCCCAGTGCAAGTAGAACAAATAAAAGGGGAGAGGAAAAAAACCAGCAAAAACACAACAGAAAAAAGAAGGAAAAAGGAAAACTAAAGAAACACACTGTAAACAGAAGAGGACTTCTTGCTTTATCACCTTAATTTTTTGAGGCATTACTATAGAGATGTCATATTTTGCTAATTTTGCAAATATTTATGTGCACGTATCTGTTAAACTGGATTGATAATTTATTGTATGTGGTCAACAAATTTGTTTACAAACCCAACTGCTTGAAGGATTAAGGTCCTAAATTAAAAGAATGCCCTTTGAGAAAAGAATTCATCCTATACATAAATCAAGGTGAAAGTTTTGAAAGATAGAAAGGAGAAGAAACAACTAGATTGGCATTTAGATATGTACTTCACCCTAGCCAGACTATTAGAAGATTGCCACTTGCCTTAAATTGCTTTTAAGTATTAAGATCAAACTGCTGCCTGTCTTTTCCACTTTGGCCTGGTAATTTCAAAATTCCCCTTATTTCTATTCTGAATCTTCTTTGTCTTCTTTGCTTTTCTCCCTCTTTATCCCTCTTCATGTAGGATTCAAGACTTCATTTTATATTTGGATCTGATTTTAAATCTTGTCTCCATAATAAGAAACCTACTTCTTACTTTAATTTCTATTAAAAAAAATACTAAATTATCATATGATGTCAACTGAAGAGCAGGTGTCTATAAAGAATGTATAAATATGGTGTGGGCCACTCACTCACTAATGCTATAGATGGCAAGGATAAGGACCACTGAAAAGGATCCAAATACATAGCTGACTCCACTTGAAGCTCATACCAAAACAGCTCAAAGGCAGATCGCAGTGATGTGCCCAGGGTAAAAGAAGACATGACAAAGATTGGAACAGAACCAAACTTTGTGAGCCCAACTCCAAGATCAACCAGCTATTAAACTTTTGTCTTTTCTTTCCCCCTTACAGATTGCAAATATATGTCAAAAATAGTTACAACACTAGGCATAATTGTCATTTGGAAACTATTAATACTTTATAAAGGCAAAATAACTCCAAACCAAACCAACAGCATTCCCATGACAAAGGGCATTCTAGTGTCTTTTTTCTAAATGATGAGCCCAGAGGGCCTCTAATTCACTCTGCAACCCTCTAAGCTATTAGCACGTTCACTTCCACTCACATTTTTTCAGATTTTATTTGTCTATAATGGCAATACACCAGTGAAGACAGTAACACGAGCAAAGTACTTCCCTCTTTAAAGGGCCCAAACCCTTCTGCTGAAGATAAAAACACAACTAGTGGAAGAAAACTCCACAGCATTTTAAAATATGCAAAATGTTATTCTATTAAATTATCACTATCAAAAATGCTGGAGTAATGATACAAAGATCTAAAACAAGGAAGTTAATTTATTCTGTAAGGTAAATAAACAGATTTTCCTACAACATTACAGATTCTATTATCAAGAACCCTTAATCAATTTTTTACTACATATAATAACAAAACTTGACTTAGTCTCTGAAGAAAAAGGTCAATAGCATTCTATAACAAATTCTAACTTCACAGGGGATTTTAAGACAGTTACATACAGGATTTACCAACGTTTTACTCCAATGTTTTTTAAACCCACCATAAAAAGCAGAATTCTGCATTACACTCCAATTTCTAATCATTTTTATGTTTATTGGGAAACAGAATTCCACTGAATCTTCACAAACATCTGACCACAGAGCAGGGATGGCAAGTTATGCCACACAAACCACATAAGGCTTGCAAGAAAAGGACATATGGGTACAATGCTGATGCCACACAACAAGACTACCAGCGTTGTGCATTGGCACACAGACTGCAACATCCTTTTAACCCCCAGGTACAAGCCAGATAACAGGCAAGCTGTTGCAGCTTTCGAACTACATGTACATCTTAAAAGGAGTTAGTGGGGTTGAAGTTGACTCTTTGTGAACGAAAAATAGCTTGAAAAATTTCATTTTCCCTAGCAAAGGTTACTTTGGGCTATTTTGCCAGGACAGTTTTGTACTTCTTCCGCCAAATACAAATCATGCCCGTGACTGGAACATGTCAGCAGACCTGGTGCAGGTACACGGAATTGAAAGTCCCAAAAATATTACTGCCTTCACTGACAACGCCCAAGTCAGCAAAGACATAGTTACAGAAATGCTGCACTTGCCTCTTTCAAAGTTCAGGAAGAAATGTGATGACTGCTCATCAAAATATCTGCAGAAAACAGCTGGAAGAAAAACATCAGTGCAACCAAAGGACATAGCTGTATGCCACAGACAACAGTCAGAACATCATTCTTTGAGGTCTCACAGCAGGTAGCAAGGGAATAGATTTTTATTTTTTTTTAATAGCAGATTGTTTAGTTTATCTTGAACCAGATACATTCTAACTGGTGCTGCCAACTGCCTCTGGGACCACTGCTGTGTCACATGTTCCTTTTAGCCTCTGCTTCACTGGGAGCTTTTCACTTTTTGATGACCCTTGAGGAGGGAGTAAGAATCAGGGCATACTAGAGGGTGGCCATAGAGAAAGGGAAACTGGAATTTTATTGGTGTCTTCCTTAAAAATGCTGGGGATAGCAGGGAGAAAGGGATGGTCTTGTAAAAACACGTTCAAAAAAAAAATCTCATAAGGGAGTCTCTGCTCTCTTGTCAGAGGACAGTGATGCCTTTGGAAAGGCTCATCCCATCTGCTCTTTCCTGCAGTAGCCTGCAGTAGCAGTTGCTGTTGAGCAATCCATTTATAATGAATTCACATTCAGAAGAGTAGCACATGTTGCAAATCTTTGGGAAGAATTGCAATGACCATAAATCCACCACTGGCAGAAGTGCGTATAAAGACAGACATTAAAAATCTCAAGTGTCATATGCAGACCATACTGGGTATCACTACAGCCACTGTAGTGTAAGATTAGAGCGATTTAGAAAGCAGTTGGCTTTAGATGCAACAGATTTAATTCCTACTTAAGCTCTCAGATATTTCATGAAGAAAAAACAAAACTTTTTTGGGAAAAAAACACTTTGGGACATTTTTCACATCTAATTTTCAAAGGCTTGTATTACCAAGAGCCTTGCATCAACACTTCAAGTTTCTAAAAAGTAATCCTGACTTGCACTTAAGCCTCATGGATAGTACCATAAGACGTGACATATGGTGTGAGTAAAGATTCATTTCATCACAAGAATGATGATGCACTTACAGGAAGGCTGAGAATGCCAGCCTGCTTTCAACAACCTCTGTGCCTCCATTGCATGTCATTAATTCAGCATCTGAGGGGCACCATAAATGTGCTAATACTAATTCCAGCAGTCACATAATTGTGACTGAACAAAGTCAAAGCAGCCCTGCCTACTGCAGTGTAATGTGACTCTGCTCTTGCATAGGAAGGGAGTGCCGTGTAAGCTTCTGCAAATGCCATCTGGCTTCTGCATTACAACCACAGCAACAGCACTCATAATTCTCTCTGTAGAAAATATATTAATAAATCCAGAAAGCTGAAAGTAGCTTGCAAGCCAGGATTGCTGTCACCATGCTGTTTCTCCTGGCAGCGAACTCTTTAGGAAGAACAGGATGGGTGTGTGGGGAACCATAAGAGGGAAAGATGAAGCAGGGGAGGAGGAGGGGAGCTTGTTAAAAAAAAAAAAAAAGAAATTGCTTAATAAGCACAGATTAAAATTTTAGAATCTGTGGTCAAAGTCTACCAAATAAAATGTTAACTTTCTCCAGGACCAAAGCGTCCTCCTATGTTGCATTACAAATTAAAAATTTCAGCACAGTAGACAACAAAATTTCACAACAAGCTTCAAGCTAAAAAATACAGCAGAGCTGGGAGACCTGTAAGGTTTGAGTTTGTTGAGAATTGCTATGATCAGTTGCTTTGAGATGAAATAAACACTGGAATATTCAGTCACAGGGGACAGCCTGGAGTTTGCAGAGCCAGGGCTTGTATGATTCACAAAACTTTAGTATCACTGGTTTCAAAACTTCTGTCTTAATGATGTCAGGAAACATCTCAGAGTCCAGCATGTGTCCTAATCTTTACAGGCTACCAGCAGCAGTTACAAGAGAAGCAGTTAAGAGAAGAGTGAAGACCAGGTAACAGACTGGGTGCAAGAGAGGAGGAAGTGGCCTACACTGAGAAGAAACCGTATCACAAATGCTTTTGCTGTTACTCAGCTAATTTTGGAAGAGTCATGCTGGGATACTGAACAGTATCTGTCTCAAGCAAATCCCTCCCCAGTAAATGAGGTTGGCAAACTGGCAACTTACAGAGAAGGTTGATTTACATTAAAAAAAAAGAACACACTAAAGTTTAGAAAACTACGGAATCAGGCTTTACAATCTGCTCTCCTGCCATGTGACCACAGTTTTAAGGTGTCTTAATTTGTAAATAAACTACTATATATTTTGTTGCATGCTCTGGTCTTGCAGGACACAGGAAGTTTGTATGGTGTAATATTATTTATAAAAAAAAAGTAAAAAATAATACAGTACACAAAGCCAATCTAACAATGGTTACAAACATACAATTGAGATTTCACTGCAAGTACTGAGAAATAGATGAAAACAATCTGATTTTTAACATTCTCATGTCTCTTGCTCATCAGCACAATCACTGCGAAGTCAAGCCTCCTGCCTCTCAGCATTACTGTTACCAAACAATCTGGTAAGAGAAAGAGTAACTAGTTTGAATAAAAGAAGAGCAAATGAAAAAATGGGAAAAGATACATATTCATTGGAAGCCATCACGAGATCTTCCAATTTGACTAAGATAACATTCAACTAAATTTAACAGCAAACTGCTGAGCACTTGCTTTATGTCAACAGCAGAACAAGGTCACATCCTTGGAAATGTTCCCTAATACCTTGGCTTAGCAAAGCCCAAACTTTTCTTCATTTTCTCTGGAATAAAAAACAAACAAACAAACAAACAAAAAAACAAAACAAGACAAAAAAACCCAGAGGATGCCCACAATCAGAGGATATGTTCTAAAAGTCATCTTGTAGGAATTGAAACAGGGAAGAGAAGCAGTTTTAGATTTCCATAAACAGGGGGCACATGAGGACATTAACAGCAACACAGGAAACCTAAGTTAAACATCAACTTGCCCTCTTTATTTATTGCGTTGTTTTCAAAGGCATACATAGCCTTTTTCAAAGGCATAAGTATATGCAACTACCTATCATACCTTTTCAACTTTTGTCAGCAACTCACGTAAGCTGAAGTTCAGGCCCATCATCATTAAGTGTCCTCTGAAGCCTACATTTTCCTGGTACGTCCTCCAAGCCAGTTCTACAGCCTTCAAAAGTTTTCTCTCTTTTTCCACCTATATAGTCCCAAAATTCTCCAGGTGTTCCTGTGCGTGCCCCTCTCCTGGGCTGTGCTCCCCCAGGGAAAGTTCACACAGTGCCATTGCCACAGTCTCCCTGCCCCTGTTCCTTCTCACGGGCTGGGCACCTGGCAGTGAGCTGCTGACACTGGGGGATGCTCATTGCACGGTCAACCCGACCTGAATAGCACTGTGGGGATCTCCTCGTCTCCACACCTCTCCAGGCCTGCCTCCAGCTCACCTCAGCAATGGCCTGCAGGATCCAAGTGCTTCTTGCAGGCCTAAAGCTCAATGTTTGGTCTCAGTGACCCCAAACAAGAGAAGTTATAATCTTCTGGTATATGATGGGTGGAGAGGAGGAACAAGTCCTTCCACGTTGGTCCATTCAAGAGAAAAAAAAATACAAAAGAAAAAAAATCCCCAGAGAAATTTCCATCTATAGAAAGCATCAAAAGTCAGCTTCTCAGAGAAATTAAAATGGGATGACATACTTCATCCTAGGAGACACAGCAGTGTGACCAGACAGGAGGCCATCTCTCCTCTCCCTGCCTTCCTTGCAGCCAGCCACCTATGGGCTGGTGCTGCTATGGCAGTAACCAGGCACCTCCAGCCCACTTCACCCAGAAGATGATGCACCACAGAAAGCCAAGGCCTATTAAAAGTCATCTAAAAGTAGCTTCCTTTGTTTAGGAAAAAAAAAAAAAAAAGTCCAGTAAAGGATTCTGCTGCAACCTCCAAAGCCTTCGCTGGGGATCTCCTCCTTTGGTCCCGTCTGCTCTGACAGCCGTGTGGTAATCTATCCCCAGCATTTGTTTATTATTGTAATCAGCATCCTCCCTTCCAGCAGCCCTGGTGTTGCTCTGAAGCCAAGCACACTCCCCCTTCCTGGAGGCCTCCCTGCTAGAAAATCACCACCACCCCTGAGGCTGCAGAAACCCCAGACTAAAACCCCTCACTCGCCCCTTTTCCTTCTTGAACAGAAAGGTGGCTATTTAGTCACTGAACAGGTTTTGGAGCTGCAAAAGCAACCAGCACTGTACAGAGCTACCACAGGCCCGTGGCCGCTCAGGAGGGCAGGGTCAGCGCAGGCAGATTGTTTTCATATGAGCCTGTGCTTGCCCGCAGGAAACCTGACACCCCATGGGTGGCTGTGAGGAAATCACTCCATTTCAAACCATTCCCACTGGAAACCCCGTGTGCATGTGAAAGCCTACATAAGCTACTATTAATGCCTTCCGTACAAGCACACGTTACTCAACCACCAAAACCAGATTCAGTAATAATGCCAAAAAGTCAGCCAATGTATAATTAAAACCAAGCCCGTAACCCATCACTTGCAAACCCCATTACAACTATTTCTCCTATGAACACATTTGGCATCATATGTTGCTTTTACTTTCTTTTTACTTCATCCAACCATCATATGAAGTACCAACGAATTCACCAGCAGCAAAGCTGTCTTTAAAATTATTCTGAGCTAGCGGGTTATACCGATATAGACAGTATGGGTGAGGATTTTAAAAATAAACTATAGGGGGGAAAAATTAAAATATTGGCATTAGCAGGATTTTTCCTTGTTTTATTTGTACTTTGCCTCCTGTCTGTATGTTTTATGTGGGCACATTACACAAACTGCAGAAGTGCTTGCAAAATAAACTGAGGAAAGTTTTCCAAAGGTGACAGAACACAGTCGGCTTTACAGCCCATATTACAGGTCAGCACAAACTGAATTTATTCCACTACTTCTGGAAGCAAAAAGCCCATTTATTATGTGACAGTATCTCAAATCATGTTCAAAAACTATTCTTTTCCAAATTAACCACTTACAGAAGGAAAACCAACACATTAGACTGAAAAAGTGAAACCATTCTGTGAGAGATTTAACTACAATCACTATTTGAGAATCTCTTTTCTTCTCCTGCAAGAAAGACATAGTTCCTGTTCCCATGCACACTAAAGTTTTTTTCTGCTGCTCTTGGATAAAAAAACCCCTTGCAAAACCAGGAAGAAACAGCCTTTAGATCCACTTCAGAGATGCTAGTGTATATCAAATGAAAATGGGTGTCAGGTTGGATTATAGTGAAGCTTCATAACTCCAGGACTGAATCCAAATATACAACATTAATTTTATGTTTAGTCTCAGACTTCATACTTTGATAACTTGTTTCCCAATTTTCTGTTGTCATCAAAAAAATCATACATTCTAGATCTTTCAGTACTATTAGATGCAAATGAAATGCCCTCTGAGGTGGATATTTTATGGAACTATTTTACTGGAATTATTTGCATAATTTCATAAATATTTTATTAATTATTTGCATAATTCCATGAAAGGTTATCAAATACATATGTATATACGCAATGTTAGAATAATGCTTCCAGTAAAACAGCTTTGAAAAAATTGTACCACTGAAAAATAACTTTTTCAGTGGCCCTCTCACATTAAAGCACACTGCAGTATTTGAGAAATTCTAAATTTGTAGAAGAAAAATAAAGTAACTCAAATAAGCTCTACATCAACATATATTTACTATAGCTTCTACAAAGGTAGAAGTTCTGTAGACATGGCAATGTCTGATCATAAGCTCCAGAAATACAACATACATTTTAGGACAGCTTTACATTACTTATTACTATTAAAGTTGTGTTGTCATAATTTTCTACAAAAATAACCCTACATTCACCATTGGCAATGGAAATGAAAATTTTATTACAAAAACTACAGTTATTACACAGATGAAATATTTGAATGCTAGAGCCCAAAGAAATTCACATTCTGTGAGTGTAAGCCCTCATGCAAACCCATGATCTACAGCTGAAAACACGTACATCATCAACTGTAATGAGGTATCCTTCCAAAGTGCTCTTGTAGATACTAAGATCCACAACTGGGAATTTAAGACACTGGAGAGCAATGTACTGCTGACAGATTTGAGGTACTGCTGCAGAAGATTATGTGCAGTGGAGCTTCTTGCTACTTTTGCTATTAGAGCAGTTTGGTGCATTTTCTTACATCTTAAAATAAGAACATAAAACTGGATAAAAATGAAACAACCAGCTAACAGCATTTTACAGCCAATGGTAATGTCACTAACGGCAGCCTGCAAAATGCAAGGGCCATCCAAAGAAAAGCATTGCTATCAATAAATAGAAAAAGGATGATCAGCACAGCAGCCTGTGACACACAACTACAATTAGATTTGCTAGAAACTGTTTTTAGGTATAGGTTCTGAAGTGCACGCCCAGCAGATCCAGGCTTAAGAGCCTCATTATTTAGCAAGTCACTTAACGCAGAGATTATAAAACTAACAGAAGAATTTTACATCTAAACACTTAGCATTGTAAAGATTTAATTAAAAAAACCTGCTTTTATCAAGTATAAATCCAGAAATAACTGAATGTTAAGCTACTGCAAACAAACCAGCAAAACCAATGAATCCAAAACTAGGTAAGGGAAAAAAAAAGTTATTCCATTGCAGCTGGAAGAAAACTCGGAAATGATCTTACACACATCTCTAAAGTTCAATTTCAGAAAACATAAAAGTCTTTCAGACTTCAATGTGCAAAACAACATTAAGTATATAGTCTATAAAGCATTTGCTTCACACTTGAGATGATGTGCAAAAAATGCAATAAAACTGTCATACTAAACACAATTTGACTTTTCAATACAAACTACAGAAATGGGAAAATAATGCTTTTTTCTAGGAGACATGGAAAAATAAACAGCGGCAAGAACCTTAAGAGTGAATGAAGCAGGTTATACATAGAGCATACATATATCTTATGTGACTCACAACAACAAGTACTGACAACAAAAAGATAAAAAGAATAATGTTTCCTTGTGTGATTCATGTAAAGGGCTTAGAGGTCAATAGGTGGTTACAGCAAATCCATACATCCTGTTTTCACTCAAGACATGCAGTTTCAGGCAGGAACACAAAAAATCAGCAGTTCAAAAGCACTGTGTTACTTTCACCTGCCTTGCAAAATATCTGGCGTCATTCTGATCAGACCAGGAGGGAGAGATGCCTTCTCACTTCCACAGCAGGTCAGCATTTACAATACAGAGTTAACACACAGCTCCAGCAAGATCAGTCCTACACTGAGGCTCGTTATCAACTGAACCCAACACTAAGGTTTCAACTAAGCAGAGACTCACTGATAACCTCTGCCAGAAGTCAAATCACTCAAGCAACATAGTACCACAAGGACCAGGAATTCATCAGGACAAATGAGCAACTTGAATTATTACAATAAAGAGCAATAAGTAGCAGGATAAGACAAAAGTAACTCAAATATGATTGCCAAAATTACCAATTCGGTATCTATTACACTGGCAATTGCAATGTAGATTACGAATTACATGAAAGGGTCTGCAGAGTTCCTAGAGTTTAGAGTCAAGGCACTGCAACCATTTAATTTTGTTCTTTCTGTAAGATGAAAAGGTATTGGTTTGCCTTGGAAAGGTAATTTTAAAAGGATCAACCAGTCACATTCAATGGTCTGCCCTACACAATATCTGCAATATTCAATGACAGAGTTCTGCATTAGGTAAGCACTGATAGACTGTGACCTTCCTCAAACAAATGAGACAAGACTTTAAATTTCAAGAATAAAATTTGTTAGAATTCCAGATGAGATAATGTAGCCTTGACGACAGGCAGTGCTGCATTGCCATGACAGATTAGTAGAAGACTGGGTGGTTTGATGGCAGGGTTTTCCACCTCTTATTTTTAAGTTGTTTGGACAAAACATGGCTTTCAGTTTTATGACTCAACCATGACTTTATAATGTTTTAGACCCGAATATAAGCTGTTGTCTTATTTGAACTTCCCAGAAGAAGCCACCTCTAAATGAAGAACATTTCAAAGATACTCAGAATACAAAAAATGAAAGAAGTATCTCATACTTGGACTATACCTAAAAGAGATTAGATGTCAAAGGGAAGTATGCAGGAAACTACTACCATGGCATCTTTTTCATGTATAAAGAAATTTACTGAACCAGAGACTAAGATTTAAATCCACTTATGAGACTGACCAAAACATGAAGGTTTTAATCCTGACCCTAACCAACAGAAAAAGGGAGGTAGCACTGAGTATGGATGAAGTCTGGTTTTTATGCCAGACAGGAATTTCACTGTCAGGTGTAACTTTCTAGTTAGTTCTGGTGACTAAATAAAATGTTGCTATTGATCAACAGTCTGTAAAGACTTAACTGTTGAAGCCTCCTTCTAAGACTGTTAGCTGCCTTTCCTCCTCATTTTACCTCTTCAGATATAAGATACTGATGCTTGCTTGCAATAATCACACTGGAAATTAGAAAGCCTCAAGGTCCCTCATGGTCTGTCTTAAATAGCATTTTTAACTCTGTTCTCTTTACACAGATATGAAACAAACAAGTTATCTTAGATGAATGTATTAACATTTTTATTAAAAAGTGTGAAACTGAAAAGAAGGTGACTGTCTGGTGGTGATATAACATGACAGACTCCCAAAAAGCAGCACATCCAAGGAAGAGATTCTATAGGCTGCTTTAACCCATGCACAGAGTAAATACTCAGTTTCCCAAGCTAAAAAAAAGGGCTTTCAATATTTCAACCCAACCTGAAAATGTTTTCCTTAAAATTTTCTTGACTGTAATGAAAACAGTTTTCTTGCTTTCTGACAGCTTAGTGCAATAAAAGCCTCATTCAATCCATGCATAATAAACGTATTTAAAGGAATTTTCTACAAGAGCATATTTATATATTTATTACTTATGGGGGTACCCATCCCTCGAGATACTAAAAGTGATCAATGAAAAGCTGATTAATTTAGTAGTTTTCAGACAAGTACACAATCCAAATAGAGAAAAGACCATGAAAAATATATTTTAATTACAGAGTTTATTATAAATAATTGACAGAGCACTAACTAACTAATTCTACAGCACTAACTCTGTATCTGTGGATTAAAATCTCTTCAAATAACATATGGCAGTCTCTTCCTACTTTACTTCTTAGCAATAGCATTGGACTCAAGTGTCTAACGAGGATTCAGTGCCATTACAGTTAGCCTGTGTAATTTATCATTTTGCCACATTCGAAGGTTAAGTACCTTTTGACTCAGTCTGCCCATATATTATTTTATTCTCTAACTTGTCTTATATTCTCAGTTAACTAAGTGGCCTTGTCTTACAGGAAGAAGTATTACCTGGATCTAGTTGATTGTGAGGTTTTACGGGGGGTTTTCAAAAGCCACTGGAAATAGGACTCTCCCCATCCAATGAAAACTCTACTCTCAGCCATAAAAATATGCCTCAGCTGTAAGCTTTTCAACAATGAACTTTTAATTCTGTATTTGAACATTGGCTAGGACTTTGCTATAGAGAAACAAGTGCATTTTTAATTTCTAGCATAACCATCAGAAAGATATAACCTGTATTTAAAAACAATAAAAAATTATGTAAGTGGTATTATTTGAAGTAAATTTTTGTCTATGAACTGAGAATTCTTATAACATTTACCAAGAAATGTGCCCCTATATCAACTGTAATATGCCACAGTGAAACAGCCATAAGAAAACTACTCTTCTGAATATAGCAAATGGACATCTACCAAGTAGCTCTATCAAACCACAGAAAGTCTATTTCTTAATCAGACAAGAAATACCGAAGTATAACACTGCAATTTACCAAAAAGGTGATGGCTTTGTTTGCTTTCAAAGTTCAGTAAAAAAGATCAATTAACCTGGACTACAAGGATATTCCATTAACATTTATTTAAATCTTTTCATGATGTGGATACTGCATCAAAGCAGCAACCCACAATGCTTCACCCACCAAACTGAACTTTTGCTGTTAGTGGAGAAAGAATAGTTATCCGATGGGGGGCTTACTTTAAAGGCCTTGTGACTTATACCATAGGACATCTAAATTAATTTTCAAATGACAGGAATAAGTCTTAAAAACTGGACATAAGATTAGGGTTTAAATGATGTAGTCCAGAAAGAGTATTCATTCTTTTCACTAGCTGTGTAATGATCCCCTGAGCCAACTCCATAGTTGGATAAATTAAACAAATAAATGATACTCCTTTTTATCACATATAGTGTGTAATGATAACATTGAAGCTGCTAGGTACTCCCAGTCATTGCTTAGCAGCACCTTAAGGAATAACATAAGCAATTCAAACTTTCAGGAAGTAATCCTCTAAAACATAGTTGTGACTTTTCCTAAGGGAGGTGCTTCAAGTCCGCCATGAAAAGAATGTAAGAGGGGGAGAACACACCACAAAGACTGGAGAAAAGTGCAGAGAACTGAATTTCCATAACCTCTGCATCCAAGTCACACAGTGCTGTGGGTGCTGCAGGAAGCACCAATCATTTGTTCACAGCAAGCACTTCTAAAGAGGGAATGAAAGGGTAAGAAAACACTTTCCTTCCATATACATGGCAAGTAAGGTAGAAGATTTAGTATGTGTTCTAAAAACTACAGCAAATTCTTTTCTTTGCTCAGCTCCCCATCCCCCAGTACCTGGCAGGTGTTATGATTTCAAGTTTGTAATTGCCTCCAGGCACCCATGCTCCACAGCATACTACTTCCCCACACCTACAAGAGTCCTCCTACAGGAGTACAGCCCAGTATGTTCATACCTGCTATTTTTCTCCCTTTTGAATTTTATCCTATTGAGCATATTTGATACAGCTTTTCCCTTGAGTAAGCTCCCAGTGACTGCTCTGGCAAGTGAACCCATCACTGTCTTTACTTTGTCCTGGAAAGAATTTGGATGCAGTAGTAAGTTTGCGTAGCTATCAAGGATTACAAACAAATACAGTTACAAAAACTAAGGAGAAAAATTGTAATTCCAAGCATTTTCAGCCAACTAACTTGATCGTATTCTATTTAGTTTCCTAGTATGTATTTATGTCTCCATTTACTGTTTGATCCATTGTGTAGCTAGATGAATGCTCTCAATCATATTTATCTCAGAAGAATCCTTTTTCAAGATTAAGCCCTATAAAAAGGAAGCAACTCATCTGGTTATTATCAAATTCGATAAATGCTTCACTGACAAGGAAAACAGTTAAGCTGAATTACATTAATCAAATTGCCATCAAGTGATTAGGAGACAAAATTCCTGCATCATCATGGGCCAGAAAATGAAATCACAGAAGACCTGCGATTAGGCAGAAAAGAGCTTGGCATCTCCTTGTGAACTCTGTTCCATTCTTACTGCAAAAAGCTCTTTTGTAACAACAAAACCACCACATGCCCTTGTTCAAAGCCACTGATGAAGCTAGATTTGACACAATAAATACAGTGGACACAGCAGCAACATTTGGCTCCAGAGAGAAAATGCACAAAATCACTATAGCACTTCAAATACTCTAACAGAACTTAAAGAGACTGTGTGAGAAATACACATTTCAAGGACATTCCCACTTGACCTTTGGTTACAAAAGCTCATAAACATCACCTCATGAACATGACAGTGATCTTAGAGCCTAAACATGCCCATAACACTCAATACACTTATATTTTCTAACTGGAAGACATACTGTGGTTCATTTGTTCTCTCTTCATTTTTTATTTATCTTCCCCAGCATCAGAATCTCAAAAGCAGAGTAGAAAGTTAAGGGAAGACAATCCTAATAATCAAAGTTTGTAAAGAATTCAAAGATTCATGAAACTGATAGGTTTATTAGCTTTAGAGTATATAGTCATAAATATGCATTATATGATTGACTTTGTGACTGTTGCTGACAACTAAGTGAATGCATTCTGATATTGTTTGGTAGCACGAAGAGCTTTTAAAATTGTCATATAATGCAAGCTACATTTAATTTTACATTTTTTTTTAAATGTAGCCATGCAAATAAACATGACCATTTTTTTGTGTCGAAGGGTTATCAAGCAGATCTTCAACTATTTTGTGCTTCAGGAGAAGGAAAATTAGAGGCTTTAGGGTTCATTGTTTTTCCTATGTCTGAACTTTTAAAATAATGGAAGTTTTATTAATTAGCTT
The DNA here is from genome assembly GCF_025592945.1 of Manacus candei. Taxonomy (NCBI): domain Eukaryota; kingdom Metazoa; phylum Chordata; class Aves; order Passeriformes; family Pipridae; genus Manacus; species Manacus candei. The sequence continues at coordinate 5,431,523 of NW_026138129.1, read as the reverse complement.
CTCTATTTTATGTGATACCTAATTTTTACCTCTATCTCCACTGAGCACATGAAAAGAACAATTTCTTACTTTTTTTTTTAACTGAATGACTTAGTACTTAATAAATCAGTGTTAAAGGTAATATAAAAAGCCTTAAAAATATAATTTCTGATCAAGGACCACAAATACTCCAGGCTGTTAAGAGATGAAATCATTCTATTTTGTAGCCACAAAATTGGGAAGAATTATTCTCACATTCATTGGCTAGAACTCAAACACATAGAAGGAACACAAGAGAGATATCCATGTGCAGAAGCGACAGTATTGTTATTCATATATTCTTATATGCCCGTGCAACAAGAAATTAATTAATCCTCCTTTAATTAGTAAGGCAAAACTGAAAATTGTAATGCAACACCTCAAGTTAAAGAGTAAAGTCCAACTTGTAGTGATCCTCTTAATAATGCCTTTGTTTCTGACTTTAAATAAGTTTCCCAGGCAGTTAGAAAACACTACAGAAAGCAAGGACAAGCCTCCTCCAAAGACCTTTAGAATTTAAGAACCATAAAAAAAAAGACTTACTGTAAGGCATCAAGGGAGCCAGTCACTGCATGTTTTTTTTTGCTGCTGGATTTTAAATCTTATCCTAACAGTAAAGCTCCCAACAATTATCTAAGGACTTCCAGGGGAATACCACGTGTTCTTAAGTAACAGGATGGTTGAGAGTACTTTTTCACATAAAGCTGCTGATCCTTCTGCATCTCCCACAGCAAGAAGTGTTTTCCACTGCAATGCCTGAATGACTGGCCTATCATTTTTGCTACACGTAGATTGTTTTGGTCTCTTCTCTCCCTCTTTTTTTTTTTTAATTCAGTCTGAAAATTATTCCCAGCATTTACCAGAGTAAGGAATTAACGTAGACTCAGTAAGAAGAACCCATTTACATGCACTTTCCAAATCCACACCATACAGCTCCTATCTTGTGTCTTTAAAGGTTGCAATATGTGATTGCTAGTAGTAAATTTGTGTTTGCTTATTCAGGTGTCAAACTAGCAAAAAATGTTTTTTTGTTTAGGTTTTTTTTTATTATGCATCTGTTTTTACCTTTCAGTGTACTGTTCAGGCCTTCAGCTTCTTTTTCTTTTAAGTGGTATAGGAAGGAGAGACAAAAAGGTGCTTGGCTAAACTCCATGAGATAACTCTGAGCTCATCAGGGTTAGATGAACATGACAAAAAGTATAGTCTGCCTTAGAGCCTGGTTTATAATCATATTTTCTATTTGATAACTTATTTCAATAATCACACTTCATTTACCAGACTCATTTTCTGGCTAAAGGCTACTCAGTACAAAACTCAGAAAACCAGATAGATGCCAAAGATAAGTTTGGGGCATCTGTTAACATCCCATTCCCCAAATACATATTAAAAAGAGGAGAAAGTGTCCCCTAAGTGTGTTGCCAGGACCAGCTGCATTCCAGGAATCCCAAACCAGTTGCAGGATGAAGGAGTAGAACTAGCATGAATATTCTCAATTTGCTCTCAAATTCAACAGGCTGCTGGCAGTAATTTATGTTTCAACAGAGACACCTACAGAATGCTCAAAAACTGGAGCAAATCTGTTTAATTCAGAAGAGAGAAGGAACAGAGGGAACAGGAAAGCCTTAATTATCCTTTTGCATACACTCAGAACCAAAGCAAAGAGCAAAGGTCAAAATGGGCTGTGCGACCATCTCTGCCAGTTCTAAGACCAGTCCCCATATGCAACATGTTGATGCCTGGAACAAGTGCTGCTGCCATGCTCTCATGAGGTACTGTCACCCCTCAGTATGAGGCAAGTCAAGCTCAGAATACTTGGTGCTCAGGGGAACAGACACATGTGCAAGACAGGAGGCTGCTGAGGGCTGCCAGCACGCTCAGGCAGAGAGACTCAGAACTTGCTGCTGGGTTTTCCATTGCTGCAAGCACGCTTTTCTTTCCAAATACCCCATCTGACTAAAGATATTATGCACTGAACTATATTCCTCACAGAAGTTTTACTATCTTTTTGCATTCTGCATCATTTTGTTAACTAAGAGGCTCACAGAGATCTTATCAGTGGCCCGTTGACAAAAGTGAAGAGCATTTACAACTGAAATTATGATACAGTATTTCCTCTAGAAATAAAATGTAAGCTGCATTATCCATAACTACAGCTTTTGCTCTGGCTTGAACATGAAGATTATTTAAATACAATGTGCCTAAGGCTCCTCTAGACCTGTTTTATTACTAGCTACTATACAAGAAACAAATAGGTTTTCAAATTTATTCAGACAGAGCTTTCATTGTTTAATGTTAGTCAGAAATTCCATTTCCACTGAATTATTGAATGCTTTTATTCTCATTTAACACTCATTTAAAGTCAAGGACTCCACCCACTTTTCAGAAGCACCCAAGTTTGTGCTGGAGGAAGGAAGTTGAAGATTTGCACATAAAAGCAAAGAATGAAGTTTACAGTCAGCTTCACAAACACTGGGTCACCTTACAGAATTTACAACTACGCCCATTTTGGCTTTTCATTAGGTAGTAACTTCGTGAAGGGAGGTTTTGAGTTTGATTTGTTTTTTTAATGGAGCTTCACAAAAAAAAATGGCTGGCACTGAAAAAGTGTGGTCAGCATACAAGAAAATTTGTGGAAAAGAATTTAAAAAATATCCACATTCATTCATATAGAGTTTTTTCTAAAAAGTTTTAACTCTGAAAACTTAAAGATTAGTGCTTCCTGAGGATTCAGATAGTAACTGTTTAATTGTAGGTATGAGACACAAAAAACAGACCTGACAGTCAGTTCATTATACGTGTGCTAGCATTTGATTGATGTTGGATCCATGTAGGATCAAATCCTGTTGGCCTTTCTGCATGCTTTAAGTCCCAACAAGGGGAGAATGGGGACAGGAAGTACACATAAAAAAACCAGAACATCTATTAAGTTTTGAGGTTGGGAGAATCCACTGCATATTCATGTTTGTGTGGAATAAATAAACACTAAAATGGACTTTTTACATAGGACCAGCACAGAAGAGCAAGACAATGCACTAGTAAGACATGGCAGGTGAACACACCCATTTCAAACACACTGATCCAAACAGCTGTGAAGGGCAGAGGCACTTGCCCCTTGCATTTCCCCCACCTGTGGCACACAGTTGGATGAAGGCTAAGAATTGAATTGTCCAGAACAATATATATTCCCAGAACAGGTCTCTTCTGTTGCTAATTTCCACTTGAGAAGTTTGTGCCAAATAAGCCATTTAGTGATAACGTGAAAAAGGTTCAAAATGGTAAAAGGTGTAAAATATTCAAAAGGAAGAAGCACCCCAAAGGAGAAAATAAAAAGCAAAGAAACAAACAAAAGAAAACAAACAAAAAACCAAAACCAAAAACCCAAACAAATAAAAAAAAAAAAAAAAACACAAAGCCTATTCAGATAAAAAGCCTCATGTCTTGATATATTTAGTAAAATCAAGCTATAAAACTTTCCGGGCAGAAAGTCACAGGCAAATATGCAAGGTGCATCTCTCTCTAAATCCCTTCTTCATTGCATTTTGCTTGTCTTGCAAATGCACCTTGTTAAATGGAAGTGACTTGTCCAACATATTGAGTTATATTACTATTCTAGGGCTACTTTAAGAAAAATAACAGCAAAGAAAACTCAAATTCACTGTATGTTTACTAATGCAAGATGAAAACCATTGTTTTCTTAAAAAGTAAACAAAGGATATTCAGACATACCAGCCCTGAATGGGTTCTTTGGGTCACTGGCATTTCCAATAGGTGCTAACTGTCATCACAGACCAACTTCCAAACTACTCTGAGACTCCTTAATAAATACCAAGGAATAAACAATATCCACATGTTTGTGCATACATGGTTTCTCTTCCTTCTGTGCTTCTCATCCATACATTATAAGAGGGTATGCAAAGAGAAAGCATATTTGTAATAGAGCAGATTTGTTAAAATACAACCATGGATCACCAGTCAAGGGTGCCAAGTACTTGCAGCAACCCTTGAGACTGCGGAAGTTAAAGGCAATATGCATCTCGGAAAGCTTAGTGTTTATATAACTAAAGCTAAAGCAAACGTGAGTGTAATCCTGCCTGCAAAGCGATGAAGCCCCTCAGAGAATGATATTCTATAGATCCAAAAAGTCACTGTAAGTGACAAATGCTTCTTTTTATTGTGTCAGACACTTCCAAAACCAAAGAATCCTTGACTATTATTGCTGCAACTTAACACCTCCTAAAGGAAGCTCTCATCTGTAACGGGCTGTGCATTTTCCTCCAGTACTTGATAAAAGCCATTTTTTCTGATCTCACATCTCCCTTGGGGAGTGAGCATTGTGGTGTCTCTGGCCATCTCAGTTTAAGGAACAGATGAATTTGAAACTGAATGTAGTTCTGAGCTCATATCAGGGTCCTACTGAAATTATGACAACATAGAGTTCAAGCCCTGCTACATAGAAAAAGTAACCAGCACCATAGTCAGTTGTCTTTAAATATTTCTAACTTGAAGTAGTACATAGGCCACACTGTCAGATATGATCACAAATTCTCTTTTGTTCAGAGCTACATTATACGCTGAGAGTTGGTGAACTGCAGATTTCCTGTACAACATTCATGAAATTAGATACACAACAGAAAAACATCTTTAAGATAGACCTTTTGCCTACAATGCTTAAAATGTACATCAGACTTCCACAGAGTAGCAGAAAAAAAGGATCAATGATGAAAATACAAAAACTAGGCATTTCTCAGAAGGGGGACTCAGGAAGGACAATGTATTTAAAAGGTTTAACTTTAAAATCCACATACTTCCGAAGAGATGGAGCTATTCTTAGAGAGGACCTGGAAATAACAGATATCATTCAAAAGTAGTGAATTTTTTAAAAGTTAGTTTTCTTTCTATGACTGTCTACTGTGCCTAGAACAGCAGAAAGGAGAGCAGCATTAGCAATTTGGCCTAAGGTCTTCAGGAACAGAGGCTCTGCCCTACTTTGACAATAGCAGTTGCTCAGGCAAATTAGGTCTCTGACAGGGATAAAATGAAGTTCCACTGTTGGCACAAAAGAGTACCCATTGATTTTGGCCTCTTTCAGCTGATGTAAATAATCAAGTAACCATAAATTTGGCAAGGAATAATTGCTGCCTTGTCCGTTACACAGTGTACTCAAAAAGGCATTTAAAATCACCTTGAGCAGAGGGAAAAGGAGAAAGGAAAGCTGAGCTCGAACAGTTCTTCTCCTTCATTAAGCTCTATTCTACAATGAATGTCACCTGCAACAACACAATCATCTTTCAGTGAAAGTGGAAAAAGAGTTTGGTGGTCTAAGCAGTAGGTTTGAAATCCCATGCTCTGACAGGGTCAATGGGCTCTTAATTCTGCCAAAAAAAATGAATTTATGAAGTTTAATTTAACCTGCAGACAAGCTCATTTGAAGCAAAGTGATCTGTGAGCCATGGACCAGTGATGCATGGCTCCTGATATATTTTTCTCAAGTTAAACTTCCACATGGCTTCCCTTAGCCCTAATGGAGTCCAGCTCATGTTCTTGCAGCCTTGACACAAGACTGAGTTTTCTTTAACCCCTTGACCTGTATGAACAGGACTTTTTCCAGCAGTCATCTCCACTTCAGCCAGGACTGCCAGTACTCCAGTTACATTAATTACAACATCCTCACTCTACTGTGACACAGTTGTTACATGTTAAGGCAGCAAACACCTTTCTCCTAAGTGATATGCCACAGGCACTCCCCAAGCCCAAAAGTACTTGCTATTCAATTTGAGCTAACATCCATACCTGGGTGGTGTAGCAGTTAGATACATCTTCTCTGGACAGAGACTCTCACTGCCACCACACAGAAACGATTTTGGCTTCAGAACATGTGGATAATCTCTTGCCTGTTATGAAATTCTTCCAGCTTCTGAAAAGTTGACAAAGTGTCCTTACATGAAATGTAGGTATTACCTTCCTAATTCAAGGAAACAAGCATCAGAAAGGCATATCCCAAATAAAGGGAGTACAACAATTACCTTTGTTATTTCAGGAGCCTATAGACTTGAAATCATCTTTTCTTCAACCAAATCTGGTATCTCAAGTTTTGTACAATGATAAACTAGTATTTAAACTTATATAAAGTAGAGGTATAAAACAGTTGCTGCAAAAATAGTTGGAAATCAACACTTGCATTTCCTACAGTTGAGTCTAAGCACAAGGATTCTTAGCAAATCTGCACAGGTCGATGTCTCATTAAGGGGCTACATTTATTAAATAAAAATCATTACACTCCCACTTCTTTTATTTTTTTTTCAAGGAACTGTTTTGGTGATCTCAATGAAAGTTTAAAGCTTTTTTCATTTTGCTAAGGAAGAAAGTAGCAAGTTAAGTGCTCGCACTTAAAATCAGATTGAAATTGTTGCTACTTAATATAACAGTATTGGTGAAGCTTCCAAAGGAAATGAAGGGAGAACCAGAATCTTTTTTAAGTGAGGGAGAGTGTGGAAAAGGACCATCATTATTTTATGAAGTACATTAGGCACATTTAGGAATGTTGAGTGACTTTAGAGGATTTTATGTCCATTTTAGTTGTTGCCTCCTAATATCTCCTAAAAGAACAAAAAAAGTGGAGAAAAGCTGTACCGATCGCAGAAGAGCTCAACTCATCATGGCTGGGCTTCGCAAATGAAGATTTGAGGAGGGCTCTACCCACGTTTGTTACAAGCGTGTTGGTGGCTAATAAGGCCAATACGAGATAGACACGTCCGGTTGCAAAAGGCACAGCAGAAAGACTCCTTAGGTGGTATATTCTGCAAGACACGATTCTTTCTGCGTTGTCTTTTCTCCTCAAGAGTGATCCTGCGTGCTTTCTCAAAAGCATCAGCAGCGTTAAAGATGGTGTGTCTCCAGATCAACAGTAGACCAGATATGATGATCAATATGGCCAAGGCTGAGATGTTGTTTCAGGGAGTCCTCATATCTTCTCTTTGGGGCTCCTCTCTTGTGGTAGCCAGTGGCAAGTTCACCATAGAGCACGATCTTAGGAAGGTGGTGGTCCTTCATCCTGGAGACGCACCCTGCCCATCGCAGCTGTGTTCTCAGCAACATGGCCTCAATAGTTGTGACTGCTGCTTGTTCTAGAAAATTTTGAAGAGTTTTTAGCTATATCCTCTTCCATTTAATTTGATTTTGATACTTTTGCAAGTATTGCATGACATTGTACTGACTATTAATTTGTTAAAAGTCAATATCCACTGAACGCACATGACCCTTTTGACAGTTGTTTTTTTTTCCAGGACATAAAAGATGGTTATGTTGATATGCAGTTGTTCTGCAACATGAAAATAAAACATCCAAACATCACACCATGCTGCATAATCTCAGTCAATGAACACCATGTTTTCCATGTTACCATCTGCTGATGTTGTAAAAGCCTAGATAAGCACCTGGCCTTGTTTAAAACACCACTAGCAGTTTTTAATTTTTATTTTTTAATGGCTCTCAAAATATCCACTAGCAAAAATCCATGGGAACAAGAAATCCTTCAGAAAGGCATGAAAATTACAAAATTTGTACTGCTTTCTAAGTGAAAGCCCATGCAGATCAAGGCATGAACATGCTTAGAAGCACCAAAGATCAGCCTCAGCTATTCTTCATCTTTAACACATTCCACTAAAATACAGTCCACAGTATGGCAGCTTTAATAAAAATGTGGATTCTATGTGGAAAAAAAACAGTTGAAACAAGTACAACAAGAAAATTCTCATTTATGACTGCATTACAGGAACTGAGATATTATTGGAATATTGATGGAATACTGAGATACTGAAGAACTGATCACTAAATAGGTACACTGAACCCCCAGAAAATGCAACTCAGTGTTTTTTAATCAAAAATGACTACACAACACAAGGACTGGCAAAGCAGATCAAGTCCACCCTCAGTTAGATAATAAAGCACCAAAACTTAGCTGGTAGACCTTCAGCCTACAAACAAAATCATTGTATTGATAGCATCTATGCTATTCTCCATAAAAAGAGTGACAGAATAACCTCTGTTGGGCATTGTCTGCAGGCTAACTGACTGACTGACTTTAAGCATTTCAAGTTGAAAGATAATTTATGCTGACAAGAACATCACTATCAAATATCTGTAGTGAATCAAAGGCAGAAACCAATGACAACATTATCTGACATGTGACTAGCACAAATTCTGAGGATTCATGTACGTGCAATTTTCTTAAATACACAAAATATCAAGTAATTACTGCTATTTTTAAATAAACATTTTCTATTTATTGTAACAACATACAGATGCTGAAGAGAATTAAATGGATAGTTTTTACAAAGTCCTTTATACATTTCAAACTCTACATCTCAAAAACTTATTTGAGGTTAAATTACCATTTTGTTTATGCAAAATCCTTTCAATCACTCCTGAGACTGCCAGTACTGTTTTCACTATTCGTGTCTCTGCTTAAAGGTACCTTATTATAGTTGAAGGTAATCCTGCTGATAATTAACAGCCTAACCAGATTGATCTAAGTTTAAGTATTTTTAAAGTTTTTTAACCTATTATGCATAGCTCAATTAAGCTTACTTAAAAACTGCAATTGAAAACAGTGCAGTTTTCCAGACAGATAATGGAAAATATTATGAAATCATTTTGTTGAAGGAGCTAAGGTTGCACTTCTAACCTTCAAAACTACTGTGTCCCTATCAAGTACTTATGTTTATTTTGGGAAACAGAATAATTGAATATATGATGCAGAAACTGAGATCAGCTCTGCCATAACTATACTCTACTACTCTAAAAGGAAATAAAATATTTAAGATACACTAGCAGTCAATGGGAAGCACATGTACTCACATGGGGTAGCATCAGTAGTTGATACAAGTGGTCACTGAAATATATACTTTATGTTATAAAACCTCATAAGCATTTCTCTCTGAACATCTCCAGATTATTGTCTTCTATTTAAAAATATTAAGAATCATCACTGCATTTGTGCACATTTTAGTATAGTCACAATAGATCTTTATTGGTCCTATTGGAAAGTAATTACCCTTGCAGAAAAGATGCATTTTGAATACACAATTCTTCATCGCTATAACTTGCTGGATACCTTACTTTATAAACCTCAAATAGAGGACACTCCTAATCTAAAAAGGTTGCACAACGGTGTAATGTAATACTTAAAAACTGTGTTGGAGTTAATCATGTCAAACAGGTGTGGGGTTTTTGTAAACTACCTCATCTTGATATCATTTTCATCAGTCTTTCCTTGTTTAGATTATTACTGACTTGAGTTATGGTCTTGTACCAGTACAGAAGCAAGAACCTTCAGAACTGCTGAACTCACAGTTCAAATGAGTAAGAATTGGTTGTTAGAGGTGTTTTTTCATATGTTTACATTGGGAAAGGAGTCTTCCCTTCTCCTCCATAGCCTCTTCTATGTAACAACTGCTTTTCAATTTTTGGCAAGTGTAGCACTTGCATCTGCATATACTAAAATTTCATAACAAATGAAAGAAAGAAATAAAAGGATACAAAATGTGCCTCCTAAATTACTTGCAGCAGAGACTTCATGATGTTTATAGCTCTTTCCCTATAGCACCAGTTAATGAGACTATTTTCAGTAACACATAGAATTCTAATAAATCACATAGGGATACCTGCACCTATTAGGTTCATGCCAGTAACATGCTGAATACAAGAAGACTGCAATTTTAGGTTGTCTTATTAATAGAAGCTCCCCATTTGATCTTTCCTTCAGTAAAGTTATCGAGAAAAAAAATCTATTTGGAAATTCATATAATTTAAAGTATTCACTAGGGATGTTAAAAAAAAACAAACAAATTAAGCATTGCACTTTACTGTAGAAAGTATATAATTTGTATTAATCTCCTTCTTCCCCCAAGAGTGTCACCACACTTTCTTAGGTGCCCTTATCTGTGCATTTGGATCAACCTGTTTTGGATGAACTATACCTTATAACACAGTTTAAATTTTCTCATCCTGAGATACTCAAAAATTTCCTTTCAACACCTAAATTGCCAAAACATACCCAATCCAATTCCATTCATTTAATCATAAAGAAATGTCCTGCCTGAAGTAGCCACCAATTCCCATCATTTCTAATGGAAGAGGAAGGACAAAGGCTGACTCATGCTATCAGAAAGCACAGATGATGGGTTAATCCCATGAGAGATGGGAAAAATGCCTTTCTTATAGTGATCACTTTGAGCAGCCTCCAGCAAACGTTCCCCTCTGAGAAAACAGAAGCAGCTGTCAGATACACTGGAATAGGGAAGTTCTTAGTGGAAATCTCTGCAGAAATTCTCTAGAGTAAAAAACGACTGGAAGAGTATGAGAAAAAAATAAACCTAATTAAAAAAAAAACCCTTTCAATTACAGTAAACACAAATATACTTTAAGTAACTGTATTAGTCTATCAAAATTATTTGGAATAAAATAAAATTAAAGCCATGCCAGATGCTATATTTGACTTGCTTTTCAAATTTTACTTCCCAACTTGAAGTATTAACTGAAGACACAGGCTTTCAAACTCTAAAACAACATGAAAATGTGTATTTTGGGGAGTAGAAATTTTATAACTACCTTAAGCAAAAAGTTCAAATTGAGATCCATTGCGGTATGCAAATAGAAGTGTAATTACAAATGTACTTACTAGAAGCAGCTTCATTTTATGGGATTTTTTAAGGTACTGTAGTATTTTCTTCAGTCTTGCACTTACCAGTCTTACTTTTTGGAAGTGAAAATTGGAAAATATTAATCTCTAAAACATAATATATTACAAATAAAAAAAATAAGGAATTATTTACACAAACTTCAAAATGTTTTCCAATTTGTTCCAGTGGTCGGCAAATTTTTGGTCTTTTTAGCATAGTGAAGATAGTGTAAGTCAGACAGCACATCAAATCTGAACTTAATTTGAGGATTAAGCGAGTGAGAGAAAGTTCAGGAATTGTGCTGTCCTGGTAACAGAACGGGTAGTGACAGAAGGACAGAGATGATTAAGTGGCACGTACAAATTAGTGCACTTAAGCTTTGAATTACTAATGAAATCAGAAACATTCTGCCTCTCTTACCAGCTTATGCTTAAGTCTTTCTTTTTTTTAAGTCTCAATTGCCCCAACATAAATGTTATGTGCCATGTCCACGGAGCAGTTTTCTTGGCTGTCACTTGCTTAGCCACAGTGATTGATGATGCTGGAAGACAAGCCCTGAAGAATCTGGGGAACGTTGCTGACCTCAAACTGGAATACAAATGCCTCAAGAAACTAATGATGTAAGGCATGATTGGATTGACACTGGGAGACTGCACTGAACACACCTATTTGAACACACCATTCCTTACAATGCCATCTGACAAGTGTGGGCTAAAAGAGCTGCTAAAAGCTTCACCACCTAAAGCTGCTGGGAGCAAGACACAATGGAGATGATCCAAGGTCAAGTAATAAGAAAAGATGGAACTGAGTTCACATCAAGGGCCCAGTATCACTAAAATTAAAACTGTTCCTGGAGAATCTTGTTCCACATATATCCAGAAAAAAGCAGTGTGATCTGATATTTGAAGAGCAACTATAATGGGAAAGGAAAATTACCAAATGGTAAGGCATCAGCCAACAACTCCATTCCACTTGGAAATTAAGGAAAGAGATCCTGTAAGCACAGAAACAAGGAGAAGGAATTATTCACGTAACCAAGTAACTAGTTTTTCAAAGGAGCTTTAGAAAGAGAGGTTACCCCTCCAATCACAATATGACAAAGATATTTGGCCACTCTTTTGATTACTGCCGATATGAGAGATATAGCAGACTTAGACATAGGAATCCATTTCTCACTGCTACAAGAAAACTACTGGCATGAAAACTGGGCTACATGGGCAACTGACATTTCAAGGACCCGTGTAACAAGTAGAGAGGAAAGATGCTAAAAACAATGAAACAGTAGGAACAGCTAGCATACTGATTTATACATTAAAGACAAAGGGCAAAGAAGGAAGAAAGCCAAAGAGAAAAAGCAAGAAATGTTGGAGGAGATAGTTTATTTATTTTTTTCTACTTGGTTAAGATTCAAAAAAATTCAAGCCTTTATAAAATGCTGCACTGCAAAGCATTATAAACCAAGTTACTGTGTTGCAGGAGGTTATAAAAATGAGTTATAGAAATGACTGAAGACACCAAGAAAAAAATATGTTCTTGCTATAGTATGTTTTTTATTGCACTTATTACTGAAAAATTTTGCTACATAGTCTGGCTAGAAGCAGTGAATTTACCTATGCCATAAGCCTACTGCCAAATCAACTGATCATACATCAACATTTGTAAGAAATGTATGAATTTACAACAAATCTACAAAGGTGGTTCACTGCAGCAAGACAAAAATCACATATCAAATAATTTCTATTTCTATTTTCTCTGCACACATTAGCTGCTTGCTGAAATAAGCATTTTCAACAAAAGTCAAAACTGCACAACAGCTGCAGTTTTTGTGCAGAGGGGACCAATGTTAATTACAGCAGCTTAAAAAAAAAATAGCCTCCCTCGTTACTTACTTCGAACATGATCAAACTTAATATAACCAGAGTTGAATTCTGTTTTGGTCCCTTCCTTGCCACCAGAACTTGGGTGCTTTCATGCCGGGATATGAGGCACTGGCAGCCCAGGAGCACACTTACTCCACTGCAGACACCTTTTCCTGCCCTTCTGCTGCCTTCGGTAAAGGTTGGAGGAGAGTAGGAAAGCTATAGTTGCGAGGAGTTGAACGATCCTATTGAGGGGATGTCTATAGCAGAAAGGTTACCCACGAGCGAAGCATAACTAAATTGCTAAGAGTTAATATTTTACATTCCTATATATCATTAGTTGAGGAGAATGCCATTTGGAGTTACAAGTAGTTTGTCAATCAACTGCTAATGCGAGACGTAGAGTGGAGGCAACAAGCATCTGCAAAGGCAGCCCCAGACAGTCATACTATGGATCAAAAAGTCAAGAGCCAGAGCAAAACACAACACTCGTGAAACAAAATTGGCATTGCAGATAAGAAGGTAAAAAAAGAACATTTTCAATGCTTCTAATGCATTTAAAATAAATCTGCAAGAACTGAATAGAAACAATTGTTCCTTGTCACTGAGGAAATGCTATGCAAGAGCTTATGAATAATATTAAAAAGAAAAGACCTGTTTTAGAACATAAAGTCTCCACCACCAGTGAGACAAAAATTCTCTGCTTTAGAAGATTATTCCACAGAATAAGCTTTGTTTCAAATATGATCATATCTTGTGAAGCTAATAGGCTACTTAGAACATACCATCCCCAAAATTCACCTTCTAGATGGGAGGATGAAGCTAAATGGCCAGAATATTTAAATTGTTCAGTTTTTCATCCATTTATAAAATATATGCTTTACGTATTAAACATAAGGTTTCATATTTTTGTTCCTTCTCCTTCCACTTTCTTTCTATAAACAAATTATTTCTATTACTTTAGATCATTACATGTATTATACCAACGAGGGGTTAACATCCGTATATTATTACAGCCACATATTCTGATTATGAAATCCTCCTAACCCATAAAACTCCCAAAATGCCAATATGAGGCTTCCAAACTTGAAACGCTCTCTTGAGTGCATCATGTATCTGATGTTTCATGATTAATGCAATATTTATTCACTGGTTGTCTACTTCATGGAAAAGTATTAACACTATTTAGCACCATATTGTTCTCTGTTCACTTGGTTTCTTCCATCTTCTCAACATTTAGTTTTGGCTCACTCTCCATCAGTTTGTTTCCCATAATAAACTCCTTAGTACATCCATCCTATTGCAGAGTCCAGTAATCCAGCAGAGTCCTGAACTCCCAGCTTAGAGACAAAGTCTTTCACCTTCTAGGCCCATTTGATCAACACTACAGGCTCAGGCAGAATGCCTAGTTTTCTTTTCCATTAGTGTCATCAGTGCCAGACAGGTGTTTATGGTATTCTGTATGCTTTACAAATATTAGCTTAACACATCCCCCCACAAGCAGGGCAGAGGCTGAAAAAACACATCCATTACATCAGAGATGTAATTAATGTAGCTTCAAACAGAAGCTACACTTTCATTAATTACAATATTTTAATCTTCTGTTTCCTTCTTAAAATTTAAAAAGAATTTAGGCATCTCATGCAAAAGAAAGAACACCTTACATGCATCTGAACAAGTTAACACACTTTTTTCCTGAATTATTAAACACAGTCTAATAAGCACTGACTAATCCTTCACTCCAGAAAATAATTTCATTTTAGTGAATTGTCAAAAAGGAAGTTGCAGAAACTTCAGGATAAGTGATAGATTTGTTCTTTTGTTCAAGCTCTCTCTGTGAGCATTCAATATCTTCTAATGGTTGTTGCCACCTAAACAAAAGGTTCTTTTCACCCATGGGATAGTCCACTACTACAGAGACTTATTCTGTTCTTCTCAAGTGAGTTTGCCTCTGTATTATATATGACACACACAAAAAAAAAAATCTACAGATCATACATTTATCAGAAGAGGGGTAGGTTATTGGTTTACCCACAAACAGCAAACAGTCTTAGAAAGGAGTAAATTAGAGTTTGATCCACATATCTTTTGTCTTCTTCAGGAGGACATAAAATTCACTCTGCTACTGTTGTGCCTTGAGCGGCAGCATTGATCATCACACTAGAAAACTACTGCTCTTCTGGACAGAAAAATATTCTACAGGGGAGGCTGGATTTCAAAATAAACTTTCATTAACAGATCCAGCCTTTCATTGCTCTTAGTATCTGTCTACAAACATCTTTTCAACCAGCACTGGAGTAAATCACATCTTAAAGGAGAGGAATGGAGACAGGGCAGACATCTAGAGCAGTCTATGCTACAGAACTAATAAGTCAAAACCGAGTTGGGTTTTCATCCCTCATTCTCTCTCTCTGAACTAGCATCTAACAATCAATATTTCTGAAATGTCAAACACAGACACCTCCACCCAATGAGCATCCAAAGATGAAATAGTGAGGATGGTGGATGGAACTGCAAAAGCTCAAAAGCTGACCTTTCCAATATGAATGAACACAATTTGTTCTCCACCCCAGGCTGGAAACAACTCCAGGTCTCAGCAATAAGGTCCATGGTTGCATCAAGCCAGCCAGCCAGCCAGCTTTTCACTCTACAGCAGGACTTTTGCTAACAACGGCACTTCCCAGAGCAGGAAAACAAGCTATGGCTTGCAGACCACTTTCTGGGTTCAGCTTCACCCACACTACAATCAACCAACAGTGCTGTGACAAGAGAGACTGGGCCCAGCACACCAGACTGGCCCTTTGAGACAGATAATTCTCTCCTGCTGTAAAAACAAATCCAGTCCTGTTTAAGAGATGAGACACACATCTGCAGCTAGCATACCTCACCACTTCCGTGGCAATTTAAATTAGCTGAAGAGGTGGTTCTTTAAAAAGAAAAAAAAAAAAATAAAAAGGTAGTTGGACATTCCACTTAAAATTTCATTTAAATCACAAAACGCAATATCCTGAGATGTCACAGAAAGTGTCTGATATCAAATACTCAGAATCCAACCATAAAACCCTTCCAGTCAGGCTCGGGTAAGAATGCATGGGCACGCTGTATTTTTATGCAAGTCAGCTTCATAGAAGTTAACATGGGTCAACACCCTTGTGTTATTTAGCATGCTCTTATCCAACTTTCTTTCCTGACATCTTTGCAGCCTTGCACACAAAACAAAAAAATCCACAATTATCTCTGAACATCCTTTACGAGTTCTGGCTTTGAAGTACCATGAAGCACACGAAACCTTACTGACATTAAGACTAGCATCTACACCAGTGTGTTACTGTGTGGGAGGGTTCATATATCTGTTTTTATACATATTATATATAACATGCTGAGTGCATATACACACACTCAAAGGATGTACACTGGGGAGGTATAGAAAGTTTTTGACTTCAGTATTGTTAAATATCTTCCATCAACAAGGCAATGTGTAGCTACACGTTTCCTCAGCACATCTAGATTTCAGCTTTTGACTTATCTTTAAGGCCTAATTGCGAGAGTACTTGAACAGATCTATGGCTATTTCTTGCATTTTCACACTTAGAAGGCAACAAAAAAGGTCTTTGAACTTTGGAGGGGGAAAAAATCCAAAAAAATCTCATAAATCTGGGAAGACCACTTCTGGGGATAGACCCCCTTTAGAATTTATGCCCACTGACAGTAAGCCAGAGTCTCAAGTCTGATCTTTACAATACTAAAATATATACAAGCAAAATCTATTTGTGCACCCTTATTACTCTTGCTGATATTTTCTTTGCTATTTTGAACACCTTTAGGCTGACATTTGATCAGAAGACTATCGTGACTGATTATCTTTAGGAAACTCCAATTGTGTCTGGTGGGTTATTTATTTATTTAAAAGATATCTATTAGACTTCATGCATTCTTTCCAAACAAGCAGCATCAAAATACAAACAAAAATCAGTCTCCAAGCAAGAGACTAGGAAAACAAGTTCTCAGGTGTTGGGAGTAGAGTCAAACCTGTGCACTACTGCAGTCTATTTGTGGCAATCATTTAACTACTGGGTAAGAGACACACCCCAGAAATTAAGCATGACCAGCTCTACCTTTATTGCAACTATACATAAAATGTGAGTTCCGATGGACACTCGCATGATAAGCAAAAGAGGATTACAGTTGAAAAATCATTTTTTCTCATCATAAATAGCTATGCATTCCTTCCATTTAGCAGGAGGAATGTTTCAGAAAAACTCAGGCTTGTGAATTGTCCCATTAACAGGCAGCAAGGGGCAGTTATTCTCATATTTCATTTAGCTTTTTGACTAGAAATAAAAGGTTAAAACATCATCCTGTCCAAGTCATTATTTTAAAAGTAATAGCAGTATCCACAGTTCTCTCCATTTTGAAGCTCACCTTTCTCTCTACAGAAGTTTGAAAACCTTCATTGGTAAGGTTGCCTATAGAGACCTAAAGAGACAATGTGACAGTATCATGTACACTGGGGGAGAGAGAGGGAAAGTAGTTGGAGGAAAAAAAAAAAAAGACAACACAGCAATTTTCTAACTGCAATATTTAAAATCACTGGTAGTGAACCAACACAGTGATTCCTAACTGACCTCCCTTCAATTCTTAGAAACATCTCTGAAAGCGTTCTTGAAAACGTGTGGATAAACATTTGGAAATAACACTCACTTTCTACCAGAAGGATGTTAATGGTAAAAAGAATAGTGGTGAGCACAGACTAAAAATTATTGTGCAAGTAATTTTCTGCTGTATCTTTATTTTGATGCAAAAAAAACCCCGAACAACTTGCTTTTTGTATTTAGCCATTCCTCCTGCCATGTTGGGTTTATAGCATCTGCCTGCTAGAAAGTATGACTTACAACTGCGTGAAAGTTATACGAAAAGGATCAGGTCTCCTCTTTGCCAAGATAGCCCACTACCCATATGCAGAATATGTAAGACTTCCCTGAAGAACTTAATGAGTGACCATTACCATTAATTTACTAATCAGTCTGATAAGAGTTTTATCATGCAGTTTCATTAGTAGAATTAAAATAGGGTCAGCATTTGCAGTGCTTGGGAGAAGCGAACATAAATTCAGCTTTCATAGAATGGCACAACCATTTAGGGTGAAAGGAAGCTCTGCAGATCAGCAGCTCAAGGCAGGGTTGATTGCAAAGCCAGGGTTACACTGCTTAGACCAGTGTTTCCTCTTTATGCTCCACTTCTAATCTACAGTTTATAATTACTCAAAGTAAGAGATGTTTTCTCAGATAATTTTGTATTCTGCATGTTATGCACTTTTATCAATGCTCATTGAATACACCACATATTGAAAATAACTTAAATAAAAAAATTAAGGCAGCAGTTTTCATTTCTCATCATCATCCCCTCCTTGCAATACATTCATATGAACTACTGTGGAAATGCTTATTACTTGCAAGATTATGAGTATGCACACGGAAGCAATTAACAAATGAAATGCTGTGAAAAATGCCACTTCAAAGTTACGATCTTTTGCAAAGCAGTATCCCATAAGGCAATTAAAAGGAACATTACCAAAATCTTGGCAAATCTGCGCTAAGACTGTAATTCTTTTGATGATGAAGACAAGAAGAGAAATTGTTCATTTTGTAAAATCAGTGTGTTGCATATAAGTGTGTAAAATTTCAAACAATATAAAATTATCTTTGCAAAAATACAGAGTAACAGCTTATTTGACTGTAAATTAGTTGCCTTACCACTTCTGCCATTCATTTTGAAAACAACTTGTATTTTGACAATCTAGCATTACCAATGAATTAAGAAACAGTTCACTATACATAAGAATAATTAGACTTTAAGTTGGGAGAAAATAATTCACCAACTCTAAGTGGAATACCTCACTTCTACAGAAGAGGACAATGCAGCATGTAGACATGGGATTTTGGCACTTAAAAACAAACAGTGAACTTGAATAGGAACTATTTTACATGATGTTCCTTTGCAAATTAGCTGATAAGACAATGCAAGTGGAAACCAAAACTAGCAGCAACTAACATATATATAACTAAAAGACTCATACTGACTGAAAAATATTAAAAATTAAACCTTTATTGGCTCTTTGAAAAACAGAATCAAGGGAAAACAGCCAAATACTCATGTAGAAAATGCTTAACTTGCTTTCCCCAGAAAATTCATCTAAAGAAATGTAAGTTTTTAAGTAAAAATTTATTCTTATGAAATTATCTAATCTACTCTGCAAGAAAATATGACTGTGATCTGGCTCTATATCATGCCAAGAACTGAAAGCCTTAGAATGAGAGCCTTCAGCATACCAAAATCTTCTTAGGTATAAATATATCTATAAAATAAGTATCTATAAATAAATACACAAAATTATATGCGGCATTCTGAATATAGTACCAGAAATGAGCTCCTGAATTAATTATAAGCTAAAAAATACACACAAGACTAGAAGAAAGAATCAACCGAGGGCAACATGAATGAGCCGAGCATCACTTCCAAGTTCCCTTCCTTTCACAGGAGATTTCTGGTATATTTCACTGCTATGCAAGTTCTTGATTCCCTCAAAAAAGCAGTGCCAGGTGAAAAACAAGACCTCTGCTTAAAGTTTCTTCTTAAAAATTCAAATCTATTCCCTCCTTTTGAAACAGCAATAAAGGAGACTATCAGTTTCCACCATTATTCAAGTTAAGGTCAGAGCCTGTTCACTGATAAAAAACAAGCAAAAGGGAAGGCAGCTCGCTTCATCTACTCGCCACCTGTTTCTACTTGAACTTCTCGGGCAGTCCAGCAGTAGTTTCCATCCACTGCAAACTCCAATAATTGCAAGAATATTACCAAAAAAATTACAATTATTAATTAAAATAACTCGATTAGAAGATATTTCATCCAATTGCTTATTTTATTTTTGTTCATATAGAACAGTTATACACTTGAGAGACAAAAATTAATTGACTTTATGGTGTTTGCCAATTATTAGTTTGGTATTTCAGACAGAGGAGTGAACACACTTTCATTAAAACAAATATACGAGCAGTAAGAGTTTCTAATAAAATAAAAATCTGCTTTAACAAATCAACAGATAAATTGTTTGTTATATTAAAAAACATCCTAATTTCCCTCTCATTTCCTTCAGACATTAAAGAAAAAATCTAAATCAAATACCAGAACTAGCTTAGTTAAAAAGAAGATTTACAGACATGAACTAGTTTCTGTCACATAAGGGAGTTTTATTTCCCTGAATCAGGCTTATCAATGTTGCCCCCAAAAATCAGGCTTCAGAAGATGTAAAATACTCTACAACATGGAAAGTTCCTGTCCTGGCATATTACTTTTCTAAAAACATATTTGCTGCTTTCCCCACATAAGAGTTACAACGTTGTTTCACAAGGCTGACACACGCGTACAATCAACTTCCTACTAAAAATTGAAACAAACAAGACTAAGATCCAACTCAGCCCTTGGAGAGTTTCGATTAATACACAATCCATTAGGCATCTGTTTCATTACATGATGCAGACCTCTAGATTAGAGCAGCATTAATAACTGCCCACAGACTGAGATATTTACATGAGGTTCTATAATGAAAACACAATGCACAGCACAACCCTAAGTGATACATTTAGCTTTTACCATCACATAGAAACAAATTCAATTTGGCAAAAGATTTGAATAAACTTCCCAATCTACAACTGATGACTCAAAATCCTTGGCACTTTCTGCTCAGTACTGTTTCAGTTTAGATGCAGTGAAAGTAATGCAGGAGTGGATACTTTAAATTTCTGCTTTTACCAACACCTACTCACAGGCAGCTAATGCCTTCTTTGCTTTCACTGGGAAACTACTGTGGTTTTTATTTTAAAAAAAGGTAAAAATTTGCAGTATTACAAGGTAGTTGAACAGTCTTAGTCAAGAGAGCACTTGAGCCCTTCTGGTTCCCGAAGACTTATTGATGAGGCTAGCTCCAGCTGCCACGTGCTTGTGCTCCTAATTCTCTCACTCTAGTAGAGGACAGGACCCTGAGAAAGCAGCACAGGTGTCAGGAGAAAAAGCTCAGCACAGAAAAAACAGCTCAGTGTGTTCATGCAAGCAAACGTGCCATACCTGATGCTTTCCTCTCCATTCTGCTGGATGGGAAATGTCAGTGACCAACAGGGGGCTCACAGCCCACAGTCCCCCAGCAAAGCTCACATATGTGCTGTGAGACCCAATAATCTGGCCTGTGAAGGGCATAAAGGGAGCTGATGCTCTAGCAGTCATGTCATTTCTAGTAAGATCAACTACTTCCTGATGAGAAGACTCATTCTTAATGAAATTCCTTGCTGAGCCAAGGACTTCTGCAGCAAAGAATTGGAGATAAGAGAACTTCACCTGCATTACCTGCAACTGTATTCAGTCACTTACATCTCCTTTTGATTCAAAGTCAACTTTTCACGATCTTGGGAAGCTTGACCATACTTTTGCCAGAGATAAACTGTTATAACAAAAACTGGTAAAAGTATACCTCCTGTTTAAAGAGCTGCATATTTGATTTTCAGAATTACCTTGCTGTGTCAGTAACTTATCACAAAAACATGCATCCTTTCTCCTTTGCAGTCAATAACTGATTTTCTACAGTCCATAGCTGCACGTCAGAAAAAGAGATGATAATTATCCCAGCCAAGATTCTTCAAAATCATTATTAGTAGTAAGTGAAAATTCATTCCATTTAGCAACTCCTTCAAAGACCTATCTAAACATGGAAGAACTAGATCAATACTAAGGAAGTAGATCAGAAGACAGTAGCCAAAGTATCTCCACGGAATAATTTTTCCATAAATAGGGCAACAAGGGTGAACTCCATCACATACAAGGCAGTAGAGGAGAAAACAGGAAGAGAAATTCATCATCTTGTAAAGCTTTCTGTATTTATAAAACCAGTCAGTCAGTCAGTCAAAGCATCCTTTTATATAAACATCAGCCCTTGATATACTTTCACAATAAGGGAAACTGTGTAAAAAAGTCCACATTTTAAAGATACCTAAAACAGTCCCAACAGAGGATGACTTTACTGGAATCACATTAATCCATTACAACAGGAAGAGATGCTGTGAAAATTTTTTGTGAATGCTCAGTTTCCATACATTAAGATTTGAAACTAACATTTTAAAAATACTTTTCAAAATAATAATTGAAAGAAAGAAATCTATAGACCCACATACAGATGTACAATATTTGCAAAGTATTCAAGTCAATGTATAAAAACTAAGGCTTGGTATTCACCCTGAAGCAGACTGCACTTTCCTCACTGGTCCCTTATGCAGTCAGGAATGAAATTAGAGAAAAACCCTAGAGGAACCAAGAGTCTGTCTATAACGATTGTCACAGTCTAGCAGGGATGATTAATGTCAGCTGAAGTTATTTAATAATTTGGGATTCTCCAGTGAAATTTCTTACAGCAGTGATTAAGCATTCAACTTCTTTTTGTTGTGTCTATACAAGTCCCTTGCACAGTTTAAAGGACAAATCTTCATTTCACTGCCAACCAGAAGTACTATTATACCCGTACCTGGACTCATAACATTAATATTCTTCTTGCTAAACACAGCAAATGAACTGTGTGGTCAAATTGTAGGTGCTTAATTCCTCCAGTGGTTTCTTTTCTGGTCTATGTATCCCGTCAGCATTAAGTACTTAACGCACTACAGGAATTTGTGGAAGTTACTAGTGAATTTAGACTAGGGTAGTAAGTATGCCAGTAAAACAGTACTTACCACAGTTCTGGTAATTTTGTAATGGAGGTATTTGTAGTTTATAAAATCTATGTCTCTTTAAGGAAGAAAAGAGAATATGATAATGTGTATAATTCAGACTGGCATACATATGTTTCAAAGTAAATATGAAATCAAGCTATTCATAAATTCCTGTATTTAATTTTATTTCATAACCTTTATGTTGATTATTTATTGATAAAATCTGGCCATTATATTAACATTAAATTAGAATATTTCATGTTATCACTTGAAGCATTTCAAATGTTCATATTGCAGCAGAAGAGAAGATGTACTTCAGTTTCTCTGAGATTAACGCAGCAGAATTCTGCGGTTTCATAATTGGTTTCACATCAGCACAGAACCTAGACTTAAAAAGAATCAGATGATGTACTGCCTTCTTAGAAGAGGTTGTCTAAAGTGACATTTTAACCCTACTAAAACACTTCTTTAGTCTAAAACTAATTTGCAGAATATTTTCAAATTAATACAAATTTCATTGGTATGCAATCTCTTTTCTGTTCATAGTTCAACACTCTGACACCCTTTTTCATAACATTTCTCCCACCACTGCTCCTGAGAAAGTTGGTAGCAATGAAAGGATAAGATTCTGCTGTAAGTAACTAAATCAACATAAGCACGTGTCTAACCTGAAGGAGTCCATGCTCACATTCAAAGTCAGTATGTGATCTTCAACAGGTGGAATAAGAACACACATGGTATCAGCCTCCACTCTTCACCTGAAACATCCATTGGAACTTCAACTTCACTTGCATTACTTCGGTTAGTCTTCGACTTCAATCTCTTCAGGCAGATTGCTCATTGTTATTCAATAAAGAAAAAAATTTGGTACAGTTTTTTGTTTGATTGCTTAAAAAAAACAACCAACCAAACAAGAAACCTCACAAACCCCAACAACCTGCTCTCGCTAATACCCCTAATATTTTTATGCCAATTTTTTCCTGCTTACAACATCACTTATGAACTGGGGTTTGTAAGACAATTTGTCTTTTCATTCATTTGCTTAGTAACACCTCTCTACATTACTATCAGCATGCCTATTTTTCTTTAACACAAAAGATAAAAGTTATCTATAGAACAACAAAGTAAGTCATACCAGTGTTTTGATATTTTCACTGCTGTATTTAAGTCTATGTGGATGAAAAACTACCACTATCTTTCTTAAAAAAAGAAAAAATACTATCTGATGAAACCATGCTTTGCTTTCCATAATTCTACAAAATGGCTATGAATATGTTTGGGCTAGAACAAGAGGATCTGAAAACCAAAACCAGCCACCATTTATTTCACCAATGGAAACAGAAAAACATCTCTCAAAAGGCAACCCAGAACAATTAAGTTTGGCTCCTAAAGACCTAATTATCCTCTCCTGGTGCTTGCTCCTTTCCATTAACCACATAGGAGAGACTATGATTTCTATAAGAGAGTAAAGAGATTCTAGCATAGTCTTCTGATGGGATTGGTAGAACGAACAACTGAGCAAACTTTAAAAAAGTGATACTATTTCACCATTAAGCTATTTGAGCAAGCAAAAAGAAAGCCTCTACTACATGGGATATGTCAGTATACCTTTTATTTTCTCAGTAGCTCAAATTTTAACAAAATATGTACAAAACTCATGAAATATTAATATTTAAAGCAAGTTTCAGAATTCAGCAAACACTTGTGACTGACTTCAGTCTACAGTTGAGGAGATATTAAAACTGTTCCTGTGTTTCATCATACAGCCAAAACAAAACAGACTTTGTTTTCATTTACATGCAAACACTTGCCAGGGTAAAATTTCTATTTAGATTATCTACTTAATTTGCATTGTTCCTTTCCTAAGCAGTATCCTAGCCAAATACTAAATTGCTGTCATTGAGAAAAATTAGGAGTTTGAAAATCTACATTCTCCATTCAGTGAATTTGTAATGGGAGGATTATGAGAAAATTTTTAGTTCATTAGAAATGAGTCCTAGGTCTGAACCATAAAGGCAAAGAAAACAATAGCTAGAAAATTCCCACACTGGTTATCAAAGCTTTTCCTTTATCAGAGAAGACAGAAGATATCTTACAGAAAACATGGAAGGGAATGCAATCTGTATAAGGCTAAATTAAGCCTAAGAGAGCACCAGCATTTCCAGAACTGAGTCTTAAGTATTCCTTTTACCAGCCACAATTTCAGTTTTGATTTCCAGCAACTCAGTGGAAAAGGTGATTCTATCCGGTTGCAAATGTCAAGTATTGCTAAAGATTCAAAACCCACGAGCCAAAACATAAAAGCTTAATAGTCTCCTGTTTCAAGGGCTTTTAGGATGCACTTTGTTTCCTCTATAATTTTTTTTCTGTAACACTTTTTAAACAAAAAAACAAACAAAAAACCCCAAACAAACAAACAAAGTGAGACTATCACCTAATAACAAGCTCCCAGTGGAAAAGTGCAAATGTTCTGAAACTCGCAATGGTGCTGGCAGTATTGAGCTCAGCAGTAACCCAGTTAGGAAGGGATTAACTGAAAATATCTGTACATGCATGCATCCACACTTTCTCCCTCCCCTCTGTGCCAAATAGTTCTCTGAGACCTACAGATACAAGCCTCACTTCCACCCAGCAATTGAGAGCTTAGAAATTTCTTTGCTTGATATGGTGCACAGGGGATAGAAAAAGACACAAAAACAGCACCCTAGCTAAAGCAAACAACTGAGCAAGTTCAAACAAGTTTTGTTAGCTTTTCTGTTTAACTTTGTTTAATAGTACAAGTCAGTGTGTAATGAACAGCAAATGGGCCAGCTCTAGCTAGTGAATGATTTATTTGGCTGCCTGTGCCTGCGCAAGCATTTTATACGTCTGCGCTGTAAATGTATTTCTAGATACTTGCACATTCTTTTTCTCCTCTCCTTCCGTCTCACAAACTGTTTCTCAGGTAGTTGGCTAACTTATGGCAATCAAAACACTTCTAATTTGCAGAGGACAAAAATGGCTCCCTAGCTTAAAGCACGGTAAAAAACCCTGAACATTAAAAGACTTCAATTTGACCAATTACTATTTCAAGACAGAATGTAATTTTGAACCAAAACCATAGTGTGCATTTTGAGAGGATCAAAATAGGACATTCTGGCAATAGTGCTACACTATCAAATAGAAGTATTTAATATAAAGAATGTGAAACCTTGAAAGGTCTTCAGCCTCTTTGTTGGCAAGGAATCTACATTTTACTTCTGCTTCTAAATAAAGGCAGAACAGGTAAATTAATTCCCTTCTGGTTCAAGACAAAGAAGAGGATACTGTAATGCTGGGGCCTGAAGAACCAGCCCTGAGCCAAAGTTGACCTATAAGATGAACTCTCCAACCTAACATTATATTTAGTCATATATCTGCTTATTAACCAAGATGCTGTATAAACCTTAGTAATGTTTTAAGAATACATATTTATACTTGTTAGCACAGCATATTATCAATGATTAGTAAGGCTTGTATGTGTTACAAATATGGCTTTTCAGCCAAGGCCATGGTAACAGTAGGCTTCAAATGCTCACAGCTGGTTCATATTTGAGATATCAATGTATCATATTTGAGATATCAATGTATCAATAAGTTCTGTATTTAAAGACTAGTCAAAGTCATGGGGCATTTATTTGATAGTAGTTAGTCCAAACTGACTCCCTGATTTTGCCTTGGGCCCTGGCCAGGCCTAAGGGGAAAACCAGGGGGGAGAATGGAGCCAGATTGTTTTTCCACACCCATCGAGTGACGTAAGCTGGTTTGTTTAACACTGTATAAACTGGACCCTCTCACAGCAAAGATGGAGGCTTCACCAAACGAGTGGACGCACGGTGTAGGATTTCCCAGTTACCGGGAAGAGGTTCTCCAATTCTTCCCTGTGATACAGGCCTCTCCAGCTGAAGTGTGGTCTGGATGATAAGTACTTAGGGCAACTCTCTCTTAATTACTATAAGACTTTCTTTCTAGTAATGTTTAGATGCATTGCTAAGTGTATCCTTTCATAAGCCACTGCTTCTTTTGTAATTCTTCACTGTCTTGTTCTATAGTCAACTAACACACTTATTCTTTAAAGTTGGTATCTGTATTCCTTAAATCCATCCTCATTACTGGGGGGGGGCAAAACAGATTGGCAGAGCAGATACACAGCCAAGAATGTAACTTCAAAGCAGTTGCAAGAGGTCAGCCTAAAGAACACAACACAGTATGCAACAGCAGGAATTCCTCCTTTGATACACTCTCCTTGTCTTCGACTATTACTGAGACAGGGAGTTTAATGAATCAGACACAATCCAAACATTATGTTTAATAACTCTGATGGACTGCTCTTTTTTGCCACGATTTTGTCCAAACATTAAGTTTCAATTTTACATCTGGCCACTACATCACCTCACAGAAATAAGTCTACAATTTAATTATCTGTCATATGACAAGGTATTTCCTTTTATTTAATAACTTACTGCCTCATTAGACACCTCCTCCTCATGTTAGGAGACATAAGGATCAAATCATTCCCTCTTCATCTTCTCCCTCATATTGAAAGAGTTTATAGACTTCAGCAAGATGACTATGGGCATGTGGTTTTCCATACTGAGAATCATAATTTATTTACTTTCATCCCATTCTAAGCCAGCTGGGACATTCAGTTGCTCTGCTTACTTTTCTCAGTATCTTTTGTAGGTGAAGTATATCCTTCTGAGGATAAGGTAAAAATAAAAGTCATAGGATCCAGTAATAATGTTCACCAATGCAGTCATATAAATAATATGCAGTAGTATAAATAATGCTTTCCATTTTTTTCTCTCTTCTTTTATTAGAAACTACTAATTTTACTTTCAGTTACTGAAATTGTCTTTGCTTCGTTTTGTTTAGACAAGTCTATGTCTAAAACAACACTAAACTCAAACCCAGAATTACCCTGAAGATTTTTTCTGAAGTGTAGCCAATTAAGAACCAATTACTGTTCGCGTGTAATTAGGACTGTTTCTTCTGATACAGTGTTTCATATGACATTTTAATCACCTTAGAAAGCATTGCAACTAAAACGGTCCATTTTAGTTTTGCTGTCTTTAATAGATACGTGCCAGCAGTGCATATCAACACCCCACTATCCATCCTTTTTCCACAAATACTAATATATTGAACCATCAAGAAATCTAATCTAAAAGAATATTCCTTCTTACACCATGACAGCATCAGGGGGTTTGCTGGTTTTTAACTACAAAAACACCAACAACAGTAACTTCCCTTCCCTTATATATATATATATATATATATATATGACTCCTTAAAGAATTCTGAAATATTTTTGTGCTGTGGCATTTCTTCAAAAGCTCATAACTGTTTCTCACTATGTAACTGTTATGTAATAGCTACCAATTCTATTCTTTTCTATGATTTTCTGTTGTACTGTTGGTATGAAAATCAGATATGCTGGTCTGATTTCCAGGACACTGGGCTTTTTTTTTTTTTTATAAAGCTACTATAACAGTTGCCACTGCTCCATAACTCTGGATATGCAGAGCAGTGAAGGACAAACACTGTGCACCACAAACACCAGTTCTGCAATCCCCTTATAAGATTTGCATGAATATACTTCATTATAGTAGTCTAGTTACTACTTATTTTAAAGTGTAGCACTTACTAAAACTGTTTCTATTCAATTTCTGTTTGGGAGGGGCTCTCAGGTTTGCTCAGAATGAAAAAAGTTTTAACAAATGATTTTTATTTGCAAATATCAGATTTTGAGGGACCAACTGAAATTAAACGGCCCATGGGACACCATTGTACCTACAAAATAAAACTCAGACTGATTTAATTTCAGAGAAAGACTTTGCAACATAGCAGATACATACATTCCTGTCTGCTGATGTATCTTAACTCTGTGTACTCTGAAATCCCAATACCAGCAGATGCAGGACAACTGTGCCGCAGGTAGCAGTGCTGCTCCCCAGCCTCCTAAACCAGCTGTATTCTTGAATGCCTTCTCAACCAGTAGTCTTGCACATATGCACTCAGTCAGAAGTTCCTGAAAAAATCTCTTAACTAGTGACTTATAACAGGGTCAGGCTGAATGCAAACAGATTTATATTTCTGAAATATGGACCAGCAGGTACATTACCAAATCATGATTAACAAGAAAATACACCAAAATTTGACTATTTCTCTGAGGATTTATTTAAATACATACAAGTAAATATATAAGTAAATAAATAAATAAGTAAAAGCCAGCATGTCGACAGCTAGGGAGAAACTAGAGCTTTAGGAGCCTAAATGCCCCAAATTTATGCCCACTCTGTATGTGTTTCAAATCTGGGCACAGGCTTTCCACATGGAGTGGAGAATGCCCAAAAAAACACTGACAGTAGGCAAAGAAGGGAGTAAGAAACTGATGATGATGTGAAGCTTGCAGGAGAAAGGGAGGACCGTGCTGTGGAAACATCTGGAACAGAAAAAACAGGTGGGGAGAATGGAAACTGGATAAGGAACATGGAGAGAAGCCAGCACCTAAACCAAGGGCATAAAGAGAAACAGAGAGGAGAAAAGCATGACTGGAAGAGAAATAGCCTGAATTAGGAATCCACAGCAGTAAGATTACTTGGACAGGCTGGGAACAAACCAGCGCAAAGAGAAGACAGAAGTATGAAGAAAATGGTACCAGGAGAGTTACGGTTGGAAGATCAACTTTTACTGAAGTGAATGAACAAGAAACACTATGCAAAGCCTGCAACAAAAGACCAGTATGGGAACCTCTCCTACAGTCACTTCCTTGTCAGTAAAAGAAAGGATTACTCTAAAACAACTGGACAAGACCCTAAATGATAAGACTCCTTATCTATGCCTAGTTTTGCCTCCAACACAAAAATCCTGCAGGATGTTTGTCAATACCAGCTTATACCAACTCCCTCACCCCTCAAAAAGAATCAAAACCACGTTCCTTGTGTTCAGATGCCAGGTTTAAGACCATAGCATCAGTCTGCAGACTGCCAAGAGCTTGCAAGTGGAGACAAAGTCAGTGGAAGTTGTTCCATGAACAAACAAAACATTTAATAGTGCAAGCACTTACAACACAGATAAGCAAGAAAAAGCCTCTTGGATGTTTCAAATATCCAGAAGCTGTTGGATGACTTTTCTAATTTATTTCTCTGTTTCTAATTGCAGAACTGAGTCAAGGGCACAAAGCTCAGCTTAGTAGACAACTTAGTACATTCGAAATACCTGGGCACTATAGTGCCACATACGAAGTGTGACAGTGCTGTGAAAGAAGTGTCTAACAAATAATACCACTCACAAAATAGCTCAAACAGTACAATCTAAAAATTAATTGGGCCTTATATAGCAACACGATCTAAAAAGGAATTGGACCCCATATTCAACTAGAAGGAAGAAAAAAAACTGGAGCAGGTATTCATTAAGCTTTCGCACACTGAATGAAGCCAGAGGAAAGAGCGGAAAGATAGAAGAAACACTTAATTAAGGACTGATTCATAATGCATACATACAAGGGAGGCAAGTTATGGTTACATAAGTGACCTTAACTGTAGCATCTCCTAACTTTATTATTTAATATGACAATATTAATAATGTTTTCCTAATATTTTGTGTGCAATAGAAATGCATAATCAGAAAGGAAAAGTTAGTCAATCGTCTGACCTCTATAGGCTCTTCTTTCAACCACAAAGCCAAATGAAGTGAAGCTGATGCTCAGACTTAACCTACCAAGCTTATTCTGTTTCATCAACACAAAGACTGAACAAAGCAACACAAGACAGGGAGGTCAGGAAGCACCAGTATTTCTGCACTGAATATACAGACACATGTTCTCAGCTGATTTGCATTTCTGAGTTCCCTCAAGTGATCAAGAAACACCTAATATTCAAATCTGAGGAAACAGATCTGTACCACTGTAGTACTGAGAAAAGTGACATTCTTCAACTGTATGACATCACTAAATTATATCTATCACATTCAACTATTTAGACAAGGAGGAAGGTTGCTCTGTCTCCTGCCAGTCTGAATATGTACCTAGGTCTAGCCATATAAACCCATCTCCTACTTTGCACTTTAGATTACTCAAAGCAGGGAAAATATTTTTATTCTGTTTGCACAGTACCTCCTTCAGTACGACTAAAGGAGGACTTTGGGAGGCTATCCTCTTAATACTTCTCCTGTCCGACGTCCATGGTTTCAAAGCTGCTGTTACAGTGCCTAAAATACTGTTCTTGCACATGTAGCAGACAGACCATGATACAGGCCACAGCTATATCAGGAAGCACAGAAGTGCAAGAGGAACAGACCTGTGGAATGCAAACATTTGAGCTGATAGCCATGTGTCATGTCCTCTTTCAGTGCTCAGGGCTTCAGGCTAATTCTCAGCTCACCCTACAGACTACATACCTACCAGTGCCTTTGGACCACACCTTGGTGTGCCTTGGGACTTCATCTTCTAGTCAAGTTTCAATCCAGAACAGTTTCTGCACTCCAAGTTCACTGGACGATGTGAACCAAAAAGGAGAGACAAGCCTGTCATGAGAGATTTTCCTCAAGAGACCATTTCTGATCTGAATGGAATTGCTCATACAGACAGCCACATCTCACTGCCACTGAACAGCAGCTACCAGCTCTAGCTCCCTGTCTCATTCCAACTTCCTACAGTTTTCAAGATCATTCCCTTCCTTAGTGAACTTTTTATATTTGGCTGCTCTGCTGATAAAGCAGGTAAAGTAGGAAGTCCTTTGTACAGAATATGAAACTCATTAAACTTCTGTTGCTAAATTTAAATCTTGTACAATCACAAGAACACTCATTCTTTGCATATGCAGCACTTGTATACAACTGATTAATTTTCACGTGGGATTTGTAGTACTTGTAAAATTAGCCATTTGAATGCCAGAGTCATTTTTATATGGGGAAAAAAAGTACTGAGTTGATAATAAATAAAATTGCCATAATAATAGCTCTTGCTATCTTTATAACTGCCTACATCCCAGATTTCCTCATGGATGTTAATATGCAATCCTCCATTTTTTTAAACAACTGAACAAATGGCACTTTACTACAAAAAGGGGGAAACAAAAACAGATATAACAGATATAACCCAGTTGTGGGTTTACTTACAGAAACAGACAGGAGTTAAAAAAACCAAAATCCCCCCATTTCAGTGCAACAAAAATGGAGACAAACTTCATGGATATATTTTAAAGGCAAAGGTTTTACTTCTATAGCAATTATACTGTCCTGAATTTTAAGATGTTTTCTCCCAGAGCGGCTCTGAATTCAATATTTAGCTGACCAGGACTGGAACTAATTACTTCGAGAGACTTTGAGGGAGATAAATAAAATATATTAGTTTATAGCAAAGCATAATTCCTTTGTACATGCAGCATTTGGAACTATTTGGATAACAGATAATAGCCTGTAATTTATTAAGAAATTATTCTTCACATAAAATGAGTGAAAAGTAGCAGTACCACACGAGGCTGCAAGATACAGGATACTCACAATGGAACTAAGAAAGCCAGGTACCACAGGTTAAATTTCTTTTCTCAAGCACAAATGGTTTGAGAACCATATTCCAATGACAAACAGTATTTGCTAAGACTTGTGTTGATTCTCTTAACAAGTGGTATAGTTCAAATGGTTAATATTTTTGAGTCACCACAGGTTGTGGCTAAAGGCTGTTTCAGTAACACTGCACAGACAAATTACCTTACTTCCACCCAGCAGCTCCATAAACAATCTCATTATCCTCTCAGTTATCTGTGACTACACCATGACTTTAGATCAATATTGTTCTATCCCTCTAGGATATTTATGAAGTGTATATATTTCTCATCAGCTGCTAGGAAAGATTCCTACAAACTTCTTTCTTGTCTTAGCTGCAGTACCTCTTCCTTTCTGACCAACCTATTTAGACTCAATCTAATCAATATGCCCAGAACAAAACAGTTTCTTTCAGTGCTCAAACTAACACGACCATCTCAATTTTCTTTTCAAAGGACTATCACATTCTGTTTGGAGACTCCCATCTCCAATTTATGCATTATGCCAACTTGCCTCATGGATACCTGGATAAGATTCCCTTTCTAGTGCACTAAGCTTTCCTACTTACAACTTCTTGCTTTCTACTACTAGCATCTTAAAAAAAACAACTTTAAAAGTCTGCCAACAATGCATTTGCAACCTAGTAAAGAATCAGACACTGTTTAGAACTCATTCTCTCTGATCATGTTTTACAATACTTATCACTTGCTTTGATTAAGACTGCAAGTTTGTCAGGTTTTAATTTCTACTTCTGTAAAGTGCTATGCTTATAATGCACTATAAATGCCTACATAATGATAATTAAAACCATTAATCTACTGTCAGTAGAAAACTGCAACTGGATTAAAGTAGATTAATTTATTCTAAACATCACAGTCTGGTGATTTGGTGGAAAATAATTTCTATCATGTCTGCTATATTTCTAGATTGATTTGTTTTCTCCTTATCCCATAGATTTGCTCCCATAGTACTTTGTTCTTTTCTGTAAAGAATCAACATTTACAAGAACTCCGCTTTATGACAATTAGTTTTTTCAACAGATTAAGCATTACAGCTTCAGCAAAGTAACCAGCAGTAGAAACCACAAGCAGGAGACAGCCCACAAACTCATGCTTAGTTGCTGCTGCTGCCAGTTCATTACACATCTTACATCCAACTTCAAAGCAGTCTCCAGTCTTCTCCAGTTACTTTTCCTTTCAATTGTCTCACTTTGTGTACATAATACTTCCAAGCTATTATGTAACAAACTATCAAAGACTAATAAGGCAGAAAAGGTTTTTAATAACCATTACTATTATCATTAGTAGTAATAATAGTAGCCTATTTCAGTATCATTACCATTATTATATTTTGTTCCAATTATTAAACTGTTCTTAACTCATAAGTTGGGGGTTTTTTCCTGATTCTCCTTCCCTTCCCAGTGTGGGTGGGAGGGAGTGAGTGGCTGCATGAAGCTTAGTTGCCAGCTGACATTAAACCATGACTCTTCATCATGCAGTGGAATGAATACAACCTTGGGTTTACAGCAGTACATTAAAAATTATTCACTATTAGGATATAAAGAACAAGCAGAGAGAAGAATAAAAATTCCCTCTTCCCAGTGCACAACACAATCTAAGACTAAGTTAAAATATAGGACAAAATCACTGCACATTCAATGCATGTGACAAGCAAGGGAATACTTGCTTCACGAGCCCTTTGACTGATCTGATCCTCAAATGATGTAAAGAGATTCTAAATCAAGTTGACTTCCAGGCATTAACCTGGTCATCATTAATAAGTGTCTATCTCTCCTTCAGCTTACTTGCCTCTACCCACACCCAGCCTTCCTGTGGAATACACTTTCACATCTGATCTTTCTCATTTCAGTCCCCCACCCACAGATTTTCCTGCATTCATATGTTCCAGAGAAGCAAGCAGAGTATCAGATGAAAGGCAACATTAATCAAGATAAAAGAAAAATTGTGTAAATACCAGTTTATTTTTTAATTCAATATTGCAGAGGCAGTTGCTTTCAAACTTTGTATATGTCTGAAAAAATAAGAGTACTCAAAGATCAAAATCAGAGTTCAGTAAATCACCAGAATTGTTTAATCATTGTGTAAAGTTACATCTTGAACAAGACAGAATAGAGGGCCTGTATAAGTTAGGCTTTAGAACATCTTTCTTTGGGTTCCTTACTGTTATATCCTACTAAACTAAGTTTTATTTATTAAGAGACATGTTGTGTGCCTACACATTTATTTAAAAAATATTAAATTGGTTTAAACTTTAATTATGGACATTTACAGAAATTTTAGGAAAAAGAACATCTATCAAAAATCCTTCAGTTTAGCATCTCCTTTCACCCAAGACAAGTGTCACTATTACTATTTTATGTGTGGGAGTAAATTATCAGTCAACCCAGGACTTCAAGTTTTTTAAGTGACTGATCATCAACTATGTGGGCTAGTAGGTTGCCTACCATGGAATGACCACTACCTAACTCCTGCTTTTTTCCAGATGACCTATCACATATCAAACCCATATAACAGAATGAGAAATGAGTTTTCCCATTCGGTAAGTCTGAAGATGCTGAATGCCTACAAGAATGGTCTTTAAAAAGGAACCATAGAAAAGCATGGGAAATTGAGAATCTGAAAGTGTACATATTAAGAAATTCATGTCCTTTAGGACCAAGTGGGAGTATTTATGTCACACATTGATGGGAATTGTACAGTTATAGTTCTAAATGAGATTTAGAATATGAAAAGTTTTCAATATTTAAACATTATCAATACCTTTGGAAGGTGGTTTTACTTTCATAATTTTTGTTTTTTACAACTTCATCCACAACAGTATCACAGCTCTACTTTTGTATTTAATTGCCATCTTTCATGGCACAGCAGGAAGGAGAACCTTAACATGTGTAGCCATCACACACAACATTTGGCAACCGCTTGGCCACTCTATCTTAGTAAAAAGCTCTGCTTCGTTATGGTTAAAATTTATAGAAGTGGGAAAATGGAGGTAATATTTTAATTAATGATTTTAAATTACTTGTGTACTTGTTTAGAAAAGATGTCATTTATGGAACAACTCATCCCTAACTTCTGAAAGACTCAAGTAATTTATTATTCTTTATTGAAGCTGTTAAAATATAAATCCCTATTCCCAAGGGATAGAGAATGATTATAAGAAAGGTGAATTTTATTAATCAGATGCTAAATACTGATCTCCAGTGACACCTCTAACAGAATTTTTTTCATCTATTTGGATGGTAAACACCTCATGCATTTATCATAGAGCTACCTTAAGATAGGCATGCTTAAGCCCTGTTTTTCTTATTTTTATTTTCAATAATTTCAGACATAATTACTAACCATAAATACTGTTATTTGAAGCCAACAAAACAATAATTAACTCTTAGCACATAAATGGAGGAAATTAAATTGAGAAGAGAGCTAAATAGTTCTTTAGCTTTACATAGCAGACTGTTACTGCTGCATGCTGAGCTTTTTAATCATGAGTTCACAGACCAAAATTTTAAATCAACAAGAGATGCCAAAAATTCAGCAAGGCCAATTAGTTAGATAGACAGAAAATGACGACCACCTCAAGTTGGAAAAAGATGGTATTTGTTTCAAGTGTGGTAAATGTCATCTCCTGTTGAGAATACAGAAAACACAAATGAGCATGCTAAATGGATACATGAGTATGTGGGAGGAAAAGCATAAAAAAGAAAAGCACACCACTACTGCCTTAAACCTGGTCAAAGACTATGAATCCATCCATTATCCATGGAAAAAAAAAGACCACAGATGTCTGTGAGACAGGAATGTCAACTGAAGGGCTTTGAGAGTTTTTGCTATTGGTATCACTCCATGGTTTAAGCCTACAACTTTAGGAAAGCATGATCAGCTTTCTGTGATTAATCAGTTGTTTTATCCTCATATGCAGGAGGTCTGAGTCAAGAACACCAACAAGCAGAGAACTGCACAAGCACAGACTCCAGTGAGTGCAGAAGTTGAAGGCAGTCTACAGCAGAAACAGAAAGCAAAACACAGCTACAGAGAACAGGGAGAGTATGAGTGACCATAAATATAAGCCAGCATGAGAGACAGCAGTAATTACCAGCAACCATATTTTAGCAGAATAAGCTTTTCCAAGGTATTATAGTCCTTCATAAAACTGTTGAAGGAAAACCCAAAGACTACCCCCCTCTAAGATGCACTAGAAATTGTCTTCCACCTTGTGAAGCAGAAAACATTAAAGCAGAAAACACCCAACGGGAAGGCATAAGAGGTTTTATAGTGTATTTGCCCAGTCAGGTTAATGACTTAAATCTTTTGGGGCTTTTTGCTGCTTACTTCTGATAAATATATTTTCCTGTAATTTTCCCTTAGTTGCACTGCTGGACCTAATTCAAACAAACCTTCCATTGTAGCTAACAAGTTACAAACCAAAGACAGATTGTCAACCCCAGAAGAAGCGAGTATTCTCTGCTCTTACAGAATTATTTTTCTGGTCTAAAAAGCTCATTAAATGAGTCTTCAATTTTCTTCATTATTATTAGGTTTCTGTATTGAAGTGTCATTTGCCTTAGCTTTTCATATTATAATTTCTTATATTGTTGTCCATGTCAAATCTGTATTATGGAAAAACCCAGTTTGTGAAGCCACCACAGAGCTTTTCAAAATTTGGCTAAATAGACCTAAAAGATGATACAGTGCCCTCAAACATTTATCATCATCTGCTTAAACAATCTGCTACTTACTACTAAGCCTTTCACAGTCTTTAAAGGTAAAAATGCACAATTTCATAATCCTTTTTAATTCCGCCTATGCTTAAATTTCCCATGCTTAAAGTGATCAGAACAGAAGTTTTGTTGTGGGTTTTTTCTCCTTTATGCCTATTTTCCATATACCATTCACTGCCATGCTGTTTCCAATTTGCAAAAAAATGTTCCAAAAATGCCAACTCTCACATTGTGGATGTAATTGAGGTAAAATCCCTGCCTACTTTTCAGTGCCAACTTGACACATAACCATTTCAGCAAGGTCTACACAGACACTCTTATGTGACCAACCTTTCTTGGAAGAGCAACAGGTAGGTCTCATTACTACCAAACATCATCCATTTCCATATTTACACCTTAAAGTGTGAAGACATTGTCAAATCCTTGACCTAAGATATAGGTTATCTTTGTTCAAAAGAGGTCTCTGCTTTCCAACATCATAAAATCAGTTATTTTTTAAGTGGATACTTGAAAAACTGCCTAAGGTGCCTAATATACACACTAATTCAAGCATTCGTGTAATAACACACAATTCACATTGAAGGTTCAGATCAGACTGTTTGCATACACTCAATTCCATATTGTCCTGTCAAAGTTTGCTTTACTCACTGCAGATCCACCTTAGTAATAGTACAAAGATGAGCTCATTTTTTTTTTAAATTATTTTAAAATTAAACATCCTGCTAAGGAAATGGTTAATTTCCTTCACAGAGACACAGAGTCAATAAATTATATCTTCATTCTTGTATTTATCTATGAAGCTACTTTTTGAAAACAGCAATTTTGTTTTCAAACCAGTAACAAGACTATAAAGGGAAGCTATTAAAAAATTATGCTGAGAAGGAAGGAACATTCAATACTTTCCTCTGCTTCCACTCTCACTAATGAGAAATATTGTGTTTCAGATAATTATTTAACCACAGAGATGAAGTAGCAAAAATCTGTGCTTCCACTGGCAAGAAAAGGCCAAAGAGTAATTAGGTAAGTTTGACTTTTTCAAATTGTGTATATCTTATTAAATTTGCCAAAGAATACTTAAATAATAGGTTATTAGTGTCTAAGAGTTATTAGCAGTTATCTCTGAGCACGAACAGAAGATGGCAGAAAAATGCAAATATAACTCTTTTCTTTGCATTAGGGATTAAAGGGGGAGCTAAGGAATTTACTGTCCATAAGCTTTACTTCAATTCCTGTGAAAAACATAGTAAGCACATCATACATAACAAGAAAATTAGCAACAGCCAGCATGATTTGTCAAGAATCAATCACGTCAGGCTAACTCAATTTCCTTCACTGACAGGATAACAAGCCTTGGGAACATGGGAGTGATTCTAAGTGTCATTTATCTTGACTTCACTAGTTGTTGAAAACTTTACAAGATGGTCCCAGGTGCAAGCACACCTAGCTGGAAAGCTACATATAGTAGTCAACATTTCACCATCAAGGTTTATAAAGAAAAACTGCATAGGGACTTGTCCTGAGTCCAGTACTTTGGAATATTTTCATTAACAACAGGATAACAGAAAAAAAGTCATCTCACTGATTTTTACAAAGCCAACTAAGATAGGAGCAGCTACGAAGATGTTGAAAAAAGGGTAAGAATTAGAAACAGATCTTGGCAATTTTGAGAACTATTGTATGGAAAAGAAACCCCAAACAAACAAAAAACCAAAACAACAACAACAAAACACACAGAAAGAAGGCACACCTCTAAGACAAACATCCTATGCTGAAACTGAGTAATATAAATCAACACTGCAAATGCAATGTTAAATGTGAGACTAAGAGTGTTGGATAGCAGAGACAGAGTTGGATAGTGTACCCCTGGGGTTCCCCACTGATTGTGAGCCAAGGCAGCTAATCAGAAAAGCATGGAAGAGCAACACCACTTTCCATTCGAGCAATGCCTCAGCAAACTGCACCAAGTTCTGGGCACTGAGCTTCATGAAAAAGTTAAACAAACAGCAAATTATCCAGAGAAGAGTAAGTGATAATTTAACTAAGAAGAAATTAGAAGCGAAAAAGTAAAATGGTCTTTCAACATATATGTGTAAACTATCATGGGAATACACTCTCCAACTGTGAAATCAGATATGTAGTAAGTTGAAGAACCTTACAATATAGTTCTCTCAATTATAAGGAATAAAATTTAGTTTATACATCAGAATTAAATGCCTATAAAATGATTTAATAGCTTGAAAAAGGTGAATGAATTTACCTTAAAAGGAGTTGTAAAAACTTTAACAGACCAGATAAATATCCTTAAGAAGTGACACAAGAAATGATCTCAGCACTGGCCTAAGACTAGGTGCACAGTAAGTCTCCGTGCTTTTATTCGAACTGTTCCTTACCACTCACATTATTTTTTTTTATGTATTAGAAACATGAAGACACAACATCACCTCAAATGCCTACTTGATCTTTCTACAGTGAATTCATATGTACAACTCTGAATTCCCCAAAGGGAAATATCTTCCAGAGTCACTCACTCACTTCAAACCTAAAATTTGTGCATCTCCAATACTATTTATAGCATCACACAACCCTTGTATCCATACATAGTTCATCTTTCCACATGCAAGCCAGCAAATTGGGAGTTATACCTGAATAAAAAATATTTTTGACACATTGAAAAAATCAAAAAGAAATATTGGGGCAGAATCACAAGCACCCAATTTATTACAACTTTTTCTGAACTCCAGTAGCAAATTTAGCACATATTTCCCTATCATCAGGAACAGATGTTCTCAGGAAGGTACCTTGCTAAATTCTATTTGTAATTTCAAAGGCCCTTTCAGGCGCAGTCATATCATATATTCCACAGCAGTATGTCTCATTTTAAATCAAATTCATTTTATCACTCAGACTGAATTACATAACTCACCTCATGCACAAATCTGTAAAAATATCATGACAGACAAGACTTCCCCTAGATAAAGAAAAGCAGCATTGCATTCTGTGCACAGCTTCACTGCAATTTCATACTTTATATAGAGCCCAGCCTTAAAAGAACATTGGTGCCACAGGAAAACCTTTTGTAATATTCACTGTGCCTCATCTCAGAACTATTACTAGTGAAACCAGATGACAGTAGCAAATGTAAAAGTGGACAAGATATAGGACACCACTACTTTGGAGCTATGGCACTTCTCCCAGAGTAATCAGCAGGTGGCATTCCAATGCACTTACTGTTAACTGACAGGTGACCATTTTGTAGATCTTCACAAAGTGGAAAACTGAGGAAGGTGGAGTAATCATTTTCCTTTGGAGCGTGTATAAAAATTAATTTCAAATGATCATGCAAAGGATTTTGCCAGAACCTGTTACAGTAACAGGGGAAATCAGCATTCCTATGGCTGTGTTCAAATTATAAAGAATACAATTAGCCACAAAGCATCAAAAAGAACGGCACTTTATTTACTTTTCTTTGTTCTGCTTTCTTCCACTGAGAGAAATTAAAATGTACTTTCTCTTACAAAACAAAAAAAGCCACAGGCAGCAACAGCCTGTGCATCGGCATAGATTTACAGCACAAGAGTGAACAAAAAGGTGCAGTTTCTTTTATCTCCTAGCACTTTGTGCAGCCTTGCTGCTTGAAACAGTCAAATCACAGAAATAATGAGAAACCTGAGAAGAAGCTGTATCAAAAACAGAAGCATTCATTTTCTGTTGGTGAGACTTTTAGGGGTCTGAGGAAGGGGGAGAAAGGTAAAAAAAAACCCAAAAACTCAACACAAATGTCAACATCTGACTAAGGATCATAGCTCATTTGCTTTCTGAATTGAGAAATTGTCCAGAGCAGTTACTTCATGCAATCCAGCCTCTCACTATTCTCCTGCAGCAACCGTAATGTATTCTACTTTCACCTTAGAGCACCTATTGAAAAGTTACATCACAAGAACAAATCAGACAGTGCTGAAACAACTGGGCAAATGAGTATTTTCTGTACCTCAGTTCCTAGTTGTGCAATTTTGTGGGTTTTTTAATTCTTTCCAGCAGGTTCATTTACCCTGGCCACCTTGCCTCTAAAAGTTTCAGGCTCCCTTACAGACTGAAGCCACAATACTCCAAGCGCAGATCAACTGCCAGCTCTCAGTTTAAGTGCGTTGACTCTGACTTCAAAAACCACTCCAGTAAATCACCATTAGGTGAAACAATGAGACCACAAAATTCATACCATCATTATAAGCTGTAAGCCAGCTGTTTCTCTTTCTAAAGTGTCTTTAATCTCATTTTATTTTTCCCTAAGTCACTACACAAATGCCACTGCCAAAGACTTATCTCTTGCAAAGATGCTGGGACAGTACCAAAACAGTCATAAAATTTAAACATACTTTATACTCAAATTAAACAATGCTAAACAAGACAAATTATTATACTTAGCTTTATGCCCTGGGCTTTCTAAGATCATCTAAATCACAGTTCCCTTTCGCGTGTCCTATGCAATTGGCCTGGAGCCTAAAAAAAGATACAGTGTAGAGTCTTCCTACACCTTCTCATTTCTGTTTCAAGATTTATTGTATGCTGTTCCAGATCTGCCATTCAGAGAGTATCATAATAACTACCAGTTACTTTTCATTTCCCTTGATTTCACACAAAATAAAAATAGATATATTCTATGTATATATGGTCTTCCTTTGTCCTTGATTCAAGAAAGGTATAGGTTGTTTACACAGACTGACATACTTCCAGCAGTTTCTACGTGGCACAAGAAACTTACAGTAAGCATGCTGGCAGCAAAGTTAATTAAATATGCAAAAGTTACACCATTAGATGACTTAATTTCTTCTGGTTTGCAGCTGTTAATATTTTGCTCAGCCCACAATGCCTCTCTTTTTCTAGAAAAATGTTCCTTAGTTTCATTATAACCAACTTGAACATATAACCAGGGAACATATACCTTCTCAACAACATACTGCACCTCAGAAATATTAAAGCCTCTATTTGCTCACTAACAAAATCTTCATTTCCCACTCAAATTTTAATTAGCAACATTGAATACTAAAGATAAACATACTTAACCCAGTGTATCATACAGTCTTGGACCGAAGCATACTCTTAAGCTTATTCCTCAATTCAATATCCAGCAGGACCTGGACAAACTTGAAATGTGGGACCATAAGAACCTTATAAAGATCAAAAAGTCCAAGTGCAAGATGCTGCACCTGGGTCAGCAATC
This sequence comes from Manacus candei, assembly GCF_025592945.1. Classification (NCBI taxonomy): domain Eukaryota; kingdom Metazoa; phylum Chordata; class Aves; order Passeriformes; family Pipridae; genus Manacus; species Manacus candei. Next base: position 5,389,698 of record NW_026138129.1, on the reverse strand, counting down.
CCAGACATGAGTACAGAGAGAAGAACTCATTGAGAACATGCCCATGGAAGAGACCTGGGGGAGACTTGGTGGATGAAAAGCTGGATATGAGCCAGCAACGTGCACTTGCAGCTCAGAAGGTCAACAGCATCCTGGGCTGCATCAAAAGACACAGCCAGTGGGTCGAGGGGAATTGATCTTCCCCTCTTCTCTGCTCTTAGGAGACCTTTCCTGGAGTTCTGAATCCAAGTCTGGAGTCCTTAACATGTGGACCTGCTGGAGCAGGTCCAGAGGAGGAACACAAAGACAATCGGAGGCTGGAGTACCTCTTCTATGAAGACAAGCTGAGAAATTGAGGTTGTTCAGCCTGGAGAAGTGAAGGCTCCAGGAAGACTTCATTGTGGTTTTCCAGTACTTAAAGGGGGCTTATAAAAAAGAGGGAGAGTGACTTTTTACAGGTGAAGATATTGACAAGGGGGAATGGTTTTAAATTAAAAGAGGAGACATTTTGATTTGATGTTAGAAAGAAATTCTTTACTATGAGGGTGGTGAGGCACTGGTACAGGTTGCCCAAAGAAGCTGTGGAAGCCCCATCCCTGAGTGTTCAAGGTCAGGTTGGATGGGGCTTTGAACAACCTGGTCTGGTGGAAAGTGTCCCTGCCCAAGGTAGTAGGGAGTGGAACTGGATGATCTTAAAGTCCCTTCCAAGCCAAGCCTTCTATGACTCTAGGATATTTACCACAGATTAATCAAAGCTATTTCTGCTTTGGTTTTCACATTTTCTATTCTTTACTTGTTACTCCACAGAACTGTTCTTTCGCATTTCTTCTTGTATGAACAGATTACCTGTTAACCTAAAACCAAAGGTTCATTATAAATGCACGGAAAAATTATTTGCTCTTCAGCCACACAAGTTCATTCCACTGAAATGCGCTACTACTCACTATTACCATCTACAGATCAGTAATTGTACCAACAACTACTTTTGCTCCCAAATGAACATTGTCTTTACAGCCACAGGAAGAGGTTAGTAGCCAACGACAAGCTCAACTGGTCATCATATTACACAAGCAGGTTACAGTTCTACCCTCCTACTGCACTCACTTACCAGTAATGCCAAAATAAAGCCATGCTCTAAGTTTTAGCAATGCTATTCCCTCTGATGCTTTTCCTTTACTGAATCAACCTTAATCCATAGCTGAAAATAACTTTCATCTGGTACCTTCAATTTATGAGGCTGCTTTAGACAAGGAAAAGCACTCCTGAAGTACAGAAAACTAGGCTATAATTTAGATTTTTCCACTCAAACATCTTATTGAGTGATAAGTTTAAATAGGAGGTTTTTACAACCAGGATAAGGCCTGCTATAGCCCTCAAAACCTGATCAAAATTTCCAAAGATTTCTCCACAATCACAAAATCCATGGGTTGGTTTGGGGGTTTTTTGCACTCTTTTCCAATTAAAACAATAGTTCACACCATAATTAAAAGGTAGTCCGTATTTTCAATGCTGTTTGCTAAGAATATCCTTCCCCTTCAACTGCCATTGCAGTCACACAAACAAACACTTGCAAAATGTGTATTCAGGTTTTGCTGCCAGAGTGATAGTTTCTCCACATGAAAGAGGTCATTACCACACCTCTGCAACTGAAAAAAAAAAAAAAAAAGGAGAGGAAATATACTTGCTTTCATCTAAAACAAAACTGCTATGCTCTCCTCATCCCAAAGACTCCTAGATGCAATAAGAAATGTCAAGATTTCAGGTAACAGTAAGACAGAACTCAGATATCTAGCAAAAAGGAAGCCTAGACAAAATGAACATTAAAAAGGAAAAATCTAACCTAGTCCAAAAATGGTAGAATCCACTTGTTTTCTAATTCTAAGTGATTGTAACTGAGATTATGTAAGGGCTCTACCACATCAGCTCAAATAGGGACAATGTTCATGGAAGGTCATGTTCAGATGCAAATTCTTCAACAAAACCCTCCCAAATGCCTCCATTATTTTTATTTATAAGTGCCCTTAACATAGAGGAAATAATGCCCTAAGGGATGAAAGTCTTCCCCAACTTGGCTATTTGGCTAAATTATCTGCTTACAGATAACAGGTGAATCTTTTAAAACTCTATTCTTCTTACTGAGAAGTACAGAAAGAAATTCAGAGCTAATTTATCATTACACTGTTGGGCTATATGAAGTGAAAGGTAATGGTCTGCAAACAGATATATAGCTATTTCACTGAAATAGCTGAGCGACTGCTTTTAACTCCTGATGCAAATAATAGCAAAGAAGTAAAATGCCATTAATAAGCTTTTCTTTTTTCTTTCTGGCCCCATTTCTCCCTCTTCCAAAAGAAAAAATAGCTATGCTTGCTAATAAAGAAATACGAAATGGGGAGGGGGGGATTCTGTGTAATCTGTAACTTTTATTATGCTTCCATTCTTCTCAGAGGAGCCCAAGGATTCCCAATATTAAGTAACTTTCACTTAAACTCTGAAATTTAAAATTTGTTTTCAGTAACAGAAAGAAAGAAGAGAAAGACATTTTTTTCAACCAGCTTGCAGTGGTCAAACTTGCAGCAAATGAATACTTCTCTTTGTAGCAGAAAATAAGAGGATATTAACCAAAAGACCTACGGTATTTGATACGGAACATATGAAATTGAACATGAAGGGTGAGTGATTATTTCAGGGTTAATAATGCATTCCCCCTTAAAAGAAAAAAAAAAAGGAAAGCAAAAAGCATAGTTCAAACTGAGTCCAAATACAGCAGGTGACAGAAAGCAGCGACCTCAGATGACTGTTCTAGGACCACATCCCAAAACCCAGCACAATTAGCACTAATTGATCAGCAGTCTCAGCTGAAATGCCAAGAATTGAGCAAGCATTGAAAACCAAAGTCTCCCCATCTCCCCAGAAAGGATGCTTTCTTCCAATCAGAAATATGGAACACCAGTGCAGAGAAGTCAGTACTTTCCCTACTAGCACAACACTGCACCCATAGATACAGGGTTCATCAGCAACTGAGGAGCATCTACAGAATCATCAAGATTGGAAAAGACCTCTAAGATCTTCAAGGCCAACCAGCAAACCAGCACTACATGACCCATCTACACATTTTTTCAATATTTCCAGGGATTTTAAGTCCACCACTTCTCTAGGCAACTTGTTCCACTACCTGACCACCCTTTCAGTGAAGAATTTTTTCCTAATACCTAATCTAAACCTCCCCTGGCACAACTTGAGTTGAGCAGCATTTCAGTTCATTATTTCACTTGCAGCACCTACCATGTTTACCATACACCATAAACCAGCAGTAAATATAGTAACTCTATGACTATGAAGAATTCCTTTCTGTAGTGCAACACAGGACATCTGTTATCAGAAACAATACCAGCATCCTCCACCCACATTCAATTACCCAACTATGCAGGACTGAGCAAGTTACTTCTGCTTCGAAATACAATCCTTTACATCAACGTATATCAAGAGTACCCAGTATGAAAACATCACAGGGCAGCCAGAGCGCCACACAGGTCTGCACACAGTGGATATGAAATAGGAAGCTTGCAGGGCAACTTTGTAACATGATGTCTCGTAGCAGTTTGTCTTGATTAAAAACAGAGGGGAAGGTAAAAAGGAGGACAGAACTCTTCCGGAGTCCCTGATGACTAACAGTGACAAGACATCTTCAAACAGCACTATTTTTCCATCTACATAGTGAGTGCAGGTTTCTTAAAAATAAGTTCAAATGATCTGTCTGAAGAAGACAAGAAAAACTGTCAGTTCTCTAGACACAAACTCATGAAGCATTATGCTGTTCTAGACAACTACTGCTTCACAACTCCATGAATGTGGGCAGGGTAATAAAGCCCTAGGAGAACGAAGGGAAAAAACTGCTCTCTGAAAAATGCCAGCAATCAAAAAGCACTGTGGTAAAATACTACGGTAAGAGGGTCTCATATCAAATATCGATCCAGCTCCTGTAAACATGCAAAGTTCATGGAAGTCAATTTTCCCATTAATCCCACATTTATGCTTTAATAGAACTACCCCATGTTTTAGATTCGTTTTCATTTTTACTGTAATAGCAAAATATTTTCAGCTCAAAAACCAGACATGACTTTAAATAAATGTAAGAGGATTCTAAAAGCATGCCCTGAAATATTTCTCTCATCTCCTCTCTCCTTTCCTCCCTTCCACAATACTACTGAAATTCCGTTTAAAAAAAAGCTATATTCTAGAACCCATCTTATCTTCTGTTAAGCTGCATTTTGCTTGCAAATAGGAATGATTGGTGCAGCACTTAAGAACACTGAAATTATGAAGCTTTATGTTCTCTCCCATTTTGTTTTTCCTTTTCACCTTAAAGAAACAATTTTACTTCTAGAAAAACTTGATACATAGAGTACCGGAGAGCAGAGACTTCTTTAAGAAAGGGGTTACAATAACGCACCCATTTATTATGCAGTTTTATTGGCACTGATCCTAATTAGACAAATGAGAAAACAAAGCGGTTATATTTAGGTCAGCCTCCTCATTTAAGATGTGCACAACCTTTCTGTCTTCTGTTTGAGTTCTGAAAACATCATCTGAAAATGCAAGAGTGAGGGGAATGTTAGCTGACAAAGTTTTACGCTATATTAAAATGCCTTCTCATCACAGGCACAAAATTCAGATATGCACCAAATGCCTGACTGTACTGCATTGTTACCATTGAAGTCAGACTACAGCAAAAGGATTTGCAAATGAATACATACTGTGGCTGTACAGCAGACTCATAGCAGGCCCAGATTTAAATCAAAATTCAGCAGAGTTGTAAGAATTTTTCACATGGGGTAAAAATGTGAAGTTCCTTTTGATAGGAAGTAGGCAACCCAGTCACAGTTGAAAACTGCTGCACTAGCGTTTTGACTATTTTATTCTTCACTCATAAGTTAATGCAGCACTAGCGCAGAGAATCACAGAAAACGGGAGTTGGAAAGATCTCTAGAGGTCAAACCTCCTGCCAACTCCAGGAACCAATTTCAAAGCTAGGTCTGGCTGCTAAGGGCTTTATCCACTACAACTGTTAATACCTCTGGAGATGGAAATAAAACAACCTCTTTGGGCAGCCCACTCCAGTGCTCAGCTACACTTGCTGTAGCCCTTACACTCAACTCCCATGCTGCAGCTTGCTCCCACCACCTCTTTCCTTCCACAGGGAAGGAGACTGGCTCCATCTTCTATAATAACAACCCAGCAGGTAGGCAGTGACAGCAGCTGGAAATCGCTGGAGCCTTCTCTCCTGCAAACTAACTGAAGTCTGTTTCCCTGCACCATGGCTTCTAAATCTTGTGATCCAGCCCCCAAGCACTGCAGTCTCCCCAGTCTCTAACTATTTCTCAAACTGTCGGCCTGAAATCAACCAATGGTATTCTGGACATGACCTCCTGATTGCTAAGTAGACAAAAATAAACACTGCTGCCTATCTGGCTATGAACCCTCTCACACGGCTTGTACTAATGCATTGGGTTACTCCTTCTCAGGTGCAAGAGTTTGCTTTGGGGTCTTTTTGCCCCCCCTTTTTTTTTCTTTTTTTAAACTTTATGGGGTTCCTGTCAGCCCATTCCTCCTACTTGGGGCCCCAAGTAATTGGAACAGAACTGTTCCTTCATAATCTAACATAATTCACAAACCTGCTGAAGGTGCACTCTGTCTCATTGTTTGGATTCATAACAATGCTAAACAGTACCACTCTCAGTTCCAACCCTTGAGGAACACAAATGGTCCAGACAGTTCTCTTCCTACCTTTTGGCCCATCTATCTTGTCCGTATATCCCCAATTTGACTGTGAGAGACTGTGTCAAAAGCCTTTCTACAATCACACTAAGGGAACATTATTATCCAAGGCTCCCTTTAATTCTGGCCTCCTCCCTCCATAAGGTTTTTTTTGTAGATCAAAATCTAATTAGAATGTCCCTATACAACTAGAACCATATCAAGCAGTCTGGACTTAACTTTCTCATCTAAAAAAAGAAACTGTCTGCATAATTTAGCAACGCTTTTGACGACAGAGACACTGCTTCATTTTCCAACCAACAATGTGCTTAATACAGTAGCCTACTTCAGGACATGTTTCCAAATTTAACTTTTGTTCTCACTTCTGTTGTCCAATGAATGTACTACATCGCTGTTTCTCCTCATCCACACTTGATTATCTGTATTTTATACCTGAATGTGATCAAGTGCCAAGGATTTATTTTCTAAACCAACGTGAAGTCAAGCAAACATTAGAAAATTTAACTTTGTGGAATTCATTTGAACCAGGATTGACCTATCCATTTCTCAACCTAGCCTTTCATGCCTTTTTTTGCCTTACTGCTGTGACCTTTCACATTTTTTCAAAATTTCATAGGAACAGAGTTGTTGTTGCTACTCTCAAAATTCAACATAATGTAAATGTCTTTTGGAATGCATCACCAGTGTCACAGCAAAAAAAGGATTCTGACCCCAGCATTCAGTGTGCTTTTAACTTCCTGCAGTTTTATAAATGTAACACTAGCCATAAAAAAAACCAAAACAAAACAAAAAACCCACAAACAAACCAAAACATCAGTATAAAATGAGAAAATTGTATTTTAAGTTATGTGTTCTTAAAAAAGAACCACATGTACTTCTGATGAAGCATTTCTCATCACAGCTGAGGTAGTCAGGAACTCACCCAAGTTACCACATATCACTTAAAGAGTGAAGACTCACGTTGGATCGGGTTTGAGACTTGAAGGATTTTTATATGAAGGGGGTTGAATATTTATTTATTTATAAAGAGGGTTCTTCTCCAAGATTCATCAGAAAAGTGAGACAAAAATGAGAAAATACTATCTCAGCTACTAGCTATGTTCCTCAGCCTGTTTTCCAGTGGATGAATGGTTCAGTCCCTGAATGTGTTTCAGAAATATCACAGTCGAATTCCACAAGCAGGATACATATTTCAAAGTAAACATTTAGTTGTCTGACAGAGATGCACTGTTCTTTAACTTCTGTCAGGGAAGTTAGAGAAAGTTTCACAATTTTCTACTTCATTTTCATAAGTAATATTGTTGCTCTGGTCTCTCTGAAGAAATCTACCAATTTGTACCTTACCATGATCTTTTCCATTATAAATTCATTCCAGTCTGAGCTAGTTGTATACAACTAATAAAAGACATTCTTCAGGGATAATCACAAGAACACATAGCACATGACAGCCTATACCAGTTTTCTGGTTGTTCATTGTCAGCATCAAAATCTTACAAAACAGTTATGAAACAAAGCTGCTAAAAACAATCCAGCAAAACTTATTACACACAGACAATACAACACTAAGCACAGACATTTTGCCGTGGTATGCCACTAATTTCAGTGTAAAAGAATCAAATAGCAATACCAGTAAAAAGGTCTGACAGAACTCACCTTGGTACAAAGAAATTAGTGAAAGAAAATGCAGCAACAGAGGAAATATCCTAAACTTTGGATTTCCTGTTTTTTAGCAATGCTGTAACACACAAAAGTGTTTATTTTTGCTTCTGCTTTAAAGAAATTTGCAAAATGAAGACTATGAATGCTGAGTGCTGTTCTATGTGAGGTTTCTAAGAGGAACCATTATGAGTTTCTTCAGTACAGTTCAATAATAAAGCCTTGCTTATTCTTTTATAAACAGTACAGTTTAAAACAAACACTAAACTTCAAGAATTTGTCTTAAATATTTCATTGGCACTTTTAAAATGTTTATTTCATTGGCCCTCTGTTATGCTTCAGAGAACACTTCATATGAAACATTTAGATGCTATTTCATGAAGCATCTACCCTGGACACAACACAATAATTCATATACTCCATAGTAAATAGTTACTCTTCAGCAGACCTGAACTATATTAGCGTATCCAGTGAGTTCACATGACATGTACAAACTTCTGACATTCTGAAGACAGGAGTATACAGAGCACTACAAGAAATCCTTCCTGACATGCTGTCATGGTTGCTTTTAGTAATTTCCATACATTTTCTCATCTAAGCATTAACATTTCCATCACCAGACTTCTATATATCATTGCCTTACATTGACACCTGCTGGAAGTGACTGGGATTGTAAACCATTTCTTTTCTTCTTCCCCCCCTCAATCAGTGTCTGATTTAACTCGACAGGCAGACCAACAATTCTGCTTTCAGTAAACTAAGCACAGACATCTGAAAACACTAATCTACACGACTTTTTAACAAGCAGAAAGACTTACAATGTGTAATTTCAAGCAATGTGTCATTCCCAAGGCTATCACTGCATGGGTTCTCAATCAGAAAATGTATTTTAATAACAGCCTTTTAGAAAAAATTTTTACTACCCTTTGGGAGGATTTAAACTCAACATATTAAGTATGCAAGCATTTACTAGGCTCTTAGGCTAATTAGCAAATAATTATTACTGGAAGAGTCACTAAATAGTTGTTTGACAAACATTTTACAAACAAGTTTATACACAACAATGTGACTAAATAGGCAATTATAACCCATGTCTTTACACTAAATAAATAAACATTTGCTTTATTCACAAAAGCAAACAGGTTGTTTAATGGCAGAACTGATAGACAAGAACATCTGAGGAATGTTTGTTAAAATAGCTTGTATGTACACAAACTACAATCATTCTTCATAATGAAGATACAGCTCTTAGTACAGCTTTGTAAACACAAGCACACTAAAACAGCCATTTGAAGACAATGTTTTCCCCATATGCCAGAACTTACTCTACAAGCTTCACTATTATGAACCAGATAACGCATGATACTCATTCCTTACTTCCAAACCCTACCATAGAGATGGGATCTCTTAACTCGATGAAATTTTTATATGAAAGTACATTTCAGATTGAACCAAGTATGATGAGATACAGTGGCTTTGCTTTATCATCAGAACAAGACATGATCATGCACTTTGGTTCTCACAAACCTTGGATGCAAAACACAGACATTTTCACCAAAAAACCACAAGCAGTTTTAAAATATCATAAGCAGTAAGAATAGAAAAACAAGTTAAAAGGAAGACAAACAGAATTTCTGTTAGGTTACATCAGTATATATACAGTTGAAGACCTCTCAAATTTTATAGTTTTGCAAAGTTTCAAGACAGGATCATTATATTAAAGTGTAATAATAATATCACAGTATAACCACAGAGGCATCAACACCGCAGCAGTATTAATTCATGGACTTTGCAGACCAGTTTGAAATTTATTTCATTTTTATTTTAATCTTGTGAGCAATCAAACTACTTTGAAAAGTGAATTTTACTAGGTATTCTAGATTATCACCACAGTACTAAGGTTCAGAACTACTGAACCTGTGGAAAAAAAACAAAACATAAATACAGTCTTGTTGGAAGTAGAAACCATCAGCCACCAAAATAGGTACCATCAAAAATACCAGTAAGTGGTAGCCTATGTAAACATGCTTTTCCTCCAACTTTTCCTGATTTTTTTATTCCAAAAGAACTCTATAGGTGAAGTCAGAATTTAATGGCTGCATATTAGTCTGCTGAACTCATTCCTAATTCAAAGTTTCATAAATCTCAAAAGAAAAAAAAACACTGGGTATGGGAAAACACAGTTATTCTACATAATGGGTAAACAGGAGTTAAAGTATCACATTTACCAAGAATTAACTAAGTCCCATGGAAAAGGAGAAGTGGTAGTAATTAAAAAAAAAAAAAATAATTGAATAGAACAATTTCCTTCCAGACACTTACATGGTGGGCAAGAGAATACTTTTTTAAAAAAAAAAAAAAAATCACTCTGACAAACAGAAGGGTTTCGGTTGTTTTTTTTTCTTTTATTGCATTCTTTTAACAAAACACACACAGGAGCACGGCAGGCTTAAAAACACACTAGATAGCCTAGATACTTTTGACACTCATCCCATGCTTACTTTCTTTTTATCTCAGAAAGACAACAGAGTTAGCATTACACACACTCGAGATTTAGGGTTTACATTTCTTACCTTACAAAGCTTCTGGTAGCGGGGAGAAGAAACTGCCATCCTCTGTAAACGATGCAACAACACCACAACTTTCTGCAGAGAGGTTCTCACCACAGCCATCATTTTAAGTTTGCCACACTTCTGAAGACACCTCAGAATTTGCATTATAAATGAAGAGCAACTATCATTTCCTCCCGGTCACTGGACAATGATTTGCCAGCTTTCTGAGCATGCTCTCTTCCAGGACTGCTTTTGCAAGCTACAGGCTTTATACGTTTCAAAGGCAAAGGAGATTGATACAGCATAAGTTGGTCTCCAAAAATAACCCCAAAAAACAAATGCAAAAAAATAACAGCCTTCACAGGTTCTTCTAACCGGTACTGCTCAGCTCTGCTTTTACAGAGGGCAAATGAAGTTGAGCAGCCGAGCGTCTGCTACTGTTAAGGAGTGTGCACTAAATAGCCAGAAAAAGGTTATTAATTTAAGCCTGAAAGCTGCAGGAACAAAAAAAGAATTCCTTCAGGAAGACGGCTCCAGTGTATCACAACAGTTGTTCTTCTGTAGTAGCTGCTTTCTGTCAGCAGACTGAGCATTTGCTCCCTCACTCTGGAAAAGGATGCTCTCGTTCTCAGACTGAATGCAGCTCTGGCAGAGCTGTAGAGTGAGTGAATAACAGATTGTGTTATAAATCTTGAGAGAGGAGCACAGGGATACCTGCCCTAATTATATCAGCCATACATTAAAGAATAATAAATCACATAGGCGTTTCTCAAAACCAGATTACCCAATGCAAAAGGAAAAACCACAGGGGGTAAACCTCTTTGCTAGAGGTTTCTCTATGAAAACTCTCTTAAGGTTGATTTAGTAAAAGGGATCTCAAAGGATTATCACTTGCACCAGAAAGAAGGAATGTTTTTCAGGAGCCATTTCCAATTAAATGTTTTCCTGAACGACTTCAGACACGAAAGAATAGGGTTTTGACAAAGTAAAAGCATACAGTCGCATTATCACCCCTTTCTCTAGTCGTCCTTGAATTTCAAAGAGCTAACATAATTTTGATGTTTTTCCCATGATAAAGCAGAATTATTTCTTATCAGAACCACCAAGTATTCTGAGTTGGAAGGGACCCACAAGGATCTTTGAGTCCAACTCCTAAGTGAATAGTTTGTACCAGGGTCAAACCCATGACACTGCTGTTATTAACAACATGCTCTAACCAACTGAGCTAATTTAAGCCATCTAAGGATGACATCAGGACACTCAGGATCATGGAAGTGTTTTGCTGCTGGTAACAATGCAACACAGCCAACACAGAGTGTTGTGATATGTGGTGTGATGATATGGCAGTGTAACCAGAGCCATCTACTCCTTATTGCTTTAAAGGTGCTAAGATGAATCTACTTTACACCTGTATCAGAGGGGCTGCTGTAGCAAATGTTCAGGGAGGCCATTATCAACACAGTAAGTGGAAAGACACCACAAGTCATATTATTTAATGTGCATATTGCCACATGAAGAGGTACGTACGCATTTCAAGCACACAGGGAGGCAACAGCTATCCTGACAAGTTCATATGACCCAAAATAATGCAGAGCTTAGTGCATTATACACTGGTCTGCCTCTTCTAAGGCACTTTCCTACCAATGTGATTGATGCAAGGTGTAGGTTCTGCATACAGGACATTTAAAAACTCTTCCCATCCAGTTCTGCTAAGACAACCTTTTCATCTTTAAGACTGAATCAATGTTTCTACCATTCCACAGGTAAACCCCGTTTACCTGTACTCTGTTTTGTTCTTGATCTGTCCAGCACGACATCATTTTGAGGAAAGAGAGCCTTCATTCTCTTCTGCATAAAAATCTTACCATCTGTATTCTCCACTCTGCCACACTCGCCTTCTTCCTCTCCACCACTCATTTGAACCATTCCCTTCTACATCATTGCTTCTGGCTTACATCTGCTCTTCCCTCCCACCACAAATCTGTTCCTTTAACCCAACAGCTCTAACCTACCATTATCATCTGATATCCTGTTACCAAACACCTTTTAAGGAAACCTATGAAGTAGAACAAGTCCAAAACCAACAAGGCATTCAGAAACGACTGTCCAAGAGCTCAAGGCTCTTCTGTATAAGACAGAACCCACAGTCCACATCTGCTTTTCTTCACTTCTGCTTTTGTCCTTCCCAGTTAATATACAAGTTTGAATCCAGCAGTGAGAAAAACTGCACACCACTAGTCATGTTGATTTTTATTCGCAATAAAACAAAACTTTCCAATTATTTCAAACACCTTCACATCTGTAGGCCCAGGACGTTCCACATTGACCCAGGACTACATCCGACTATTTTTTAGTTTAATTTTGGCATCTTGCTTCAAATTAGATTTTAACCTCTTTCATGCTAAACATTTTCCAATGCAGACTGGAATGTTTTGGCATTAACCTGAACGGAACCATTTAGATACCGAGATAATGAACAGACAAGACTTATGATACGATTATGGATTTTCTCCTTTTCTCCTACCAGACTCAAAGTTTGCATTATTTGCATAGTACTGTTGCTAGCCTTAGACACCACAATGGAAGGCAAAACAAGCCTTTAGTGCCCAGATGACTGATGTAGAGTGGCTTGAGCTGCCAGCAAACAAGTTAGCCCCAAAATGTAATGGAGGGTAGTCCTCCCATGCATTCACAGACGCTGGTTTAACAGATGATCCTATTTTGAAAACATGTAACATGTAACAACAGCATGACATGTAACAACAGCAACAACAACAAATTCATTATATTTTGACTAGGTTCAGCACTTTTTACCTATAACTTATCACACCTTAAACTCATAGTAAAGTTTTACTTAATGCACAGGGCTCGGGGGCAGTCACAAGCCCTGTATTCTTCTTAAAACCATTTAAAAGAAACTTCTTTACATATTCAACAAAGCACCAAGAGAACAACCATTGTTATACCACTCAACATGGAAAGAACTTGCAAGGGAGTGGGCTTGATTTTTTAAGTTGCAGCAAGACATTAGAGCTTTGTTTTGTTTTCAGAAGTTCAACAAATATTTAAAAACAGAAACATTGATTTTAGAGTGTTTGCCATTTTCATGGTATGAATGCTTTCAGTGATATTTAAAGTAAGATTGTTAAGATGGTAGGAGTCAAAGTTCATTTTGGAAAACACTATGCTATGATAGTCTGATGCTTTCTGGGGTAGCTAGAAAAAACTTACAATATAATGTAAGGTCACAGCTAAGTTAAGTGATCATGCTTCATGTGCACAGTGTGTAGAAGCATAGAGTCACAGAAAAATATGGACAATACCAGGTAATGGGATGCTGAAAAGGAAGAGGTCATGTCCGAAGCATCTCTATCTACCTTCTCAATGATTATAAACCAGGAGAACAAGCACAGTCAAGACCTGGATATGGACCTTCTCCACACAGCCGGAAGTCTTGCCCAACAGTTCTCCCCCATCACACAACACAACTCTGGCAATTTTAACCAGGTTGCAGGACAACAAAGAATAGCAAACAATCTTCCATATCCACAGCGCTTCACAGTTGCATAGAGCCAACAGAAAACCAACTAACCAACCAATCAAAAAAAAAACAAAAACCAAGAAATAACAGTTTTATCTTGGTGTGATTGACTACACAAAATGCATGGTAATGCAGAAATAAGTCTATTTACACACAACACTGCCTTCCGTTGCTAGCTTCCTGTGCCCCGTTTTAGGTCTTCCACCTCCACTACATTAGTAGTTGGGGGCAGGGGTGCCAGTAGAAAGTATAATATTAATTTCTAGGTGTTGCCACTACAGACTAGTCTCAGCATTTCACCACATCTCTACAGATGAGTTACCTGACTGACAAGAATCATATAAAGATTGGTGAGTGACATGCCATCTTCAACAGAACCAAGCTTCCACAATACACCGTGCTCTTCACTATGATTAATGAGAACAGTTTGCTATCAGATACTTCAGTCTCGTTTCATTTAAATTCAGCTCAGATATGTTCGGATTAACAGCACTACTAAAAGCAAATCCTTTTTTCATTATAAACTGTTCAAACCCACTTAGATCACAGATGACATTACTCCAAACCCAGAGTGCAAGATTTAATAAGTGCTGTCAGACTCCTCAGTCATTTTTCTCAGGTTTCCAGTCTGTGGCCTGTACAAGAAGGAAAGCCAGTTGTGGAGCTGCTGGGCAGTAGGAGAGGGAGAGGAGTCAACCCAAGTACAACAACTTCTTGGATTGCTAGAAGAGCAAGAGGAAAGCAGCAGGCAGAAAAAGGAGACAATGCAGCCCAGGAGGGTTTTACTTGGAGGGAAGTAGATTAAACTGTTTGGTTGGACAATCCCACAACATGACTTGGTTTAATCAAGCATGCACTTTCTGAATACAGTCACCCTCCAAGGACGTTTAAGAGCCCTCAGTGCCACAGATGTACACAAAAATATGTGCTTCAAACCTTAGGAAGAAAAATCTGCTTCCTTCATATATCTGACTTCTAAAATACTGTTTTTTAAACACCTTTCAACAGGCTGCTTTCCCTACCCTAGTACATAGCTTTCCTTTATAACACTTGCCATTGAGAAAAGGCATGAATAACAGCAGTATTATTTAGTTTCTTACCTGCATCTGCTTTCTGAGTTCCCTTATGCAGGCACTGTCCTGAGCAGTGTTCTCACGCTGGGATGCATCTGCCAGAACATTAACTGTCGTCTCTGCCTCTTGAAGCCACTTGAGGAAGCTCTCCAGGTCCTTGTGTGAGGCCTGTAACGTCTTCAGCTCTGTCTCCAAGAAATTCTGCCTATCAACAGCTCTGAAAACAAGACAAGTGTTAGAATATTGCCCCATAACATACAGCATTATATACATCATAACGAAACTACTGAAAGGAAATCTGAAAGATATCTCTAGTAATAAACTATATATCTGTACAGCTTGCTGTATTTATATCACTGTTTCTCTGGTTATTATATCTACAACTACCCACAGATGTTCTGAACTGGTTATACAAGTTGCAGACCTTTTTAAAAAGATGCAGAGCAAACCAAGTTATTCATTAAAAACCTAGATTTTCCTTTTAGAGTATTAACATCATGGACTTATGCTACCCCAAATGGCAGAAGTGTGAAAAGTGTGAATGTTTTTCCCAACTACAAAAATCACATGGAATAGAAGCACTGAGAGTTTGGGGGATTTTTGTTTCCTCTTTTACAATGAGCAGAAACAGTTACATAAATTCTTAGAAGTGCTAAGGGTTGAAAAGTCAAATACCTGGTTCTCTCTGCTAGAAGACAAGACTTTTGACACTATCACTCAAACAGCATAATACACTGCCATCATAACAGTCAAGCCATGCTCAACATACTTGAATCTAAACAAATACTGGCAGAATATAGTCCAAATTTTCGATCATCCAAAAGACTGTGTTGGTGCAAACACAAAAGTTTGTGTCTGTAAGGGGATTTTTCTAATATGTAATGAGATAACTTAAAATGTTTTAATTATATTGTTGATCAGCAACTTCAAAATGAGTTCCTAGAAAAAAAAAAATCACATTACACTTCTGCATAACAGTTGTTTCCTTGTCATTGACATGAAACTGAGGGAAAACTATTATAGTCAGCAATTTTAAAGGCTCTGATTAGCAACATTAATTAAAGCATGACAAACTAAATTTCATCCATCTGAGGTTGTTATTCTGCAGCATTCTTTTTCCCAAAATTAAGACAAAAGAAACAAGTTTTCCCACACCAGCGCACTGTACAGAAACCCCTAACAGAGCTAATAGCTAGAATGCTGCTGCTAAATAAGCAGAAAGTTCAATTTCATTTTCACATCAAGCACGAACATTCCAGGGCTAAACTGATCTTTAATTTCAAGTAAGACAAGGCCGAAACACTCAGTATTTGATATTCCCATGTTTCTCCAGACAGGTCCAAACTTGTGTCTTCTGCCTCCTTCCATCTACTTCAGCTTTCTTACCTCCTTGCCATGCTGTGGCAAAAGTATTGCTCAGTAGTATTAAGGAATCACTGTTTGGAACTGTGAATTTCAGAACTAATTAAAATATTCCTTTTAGAAAAGAAGCTGTTGGTGTTTAGCACCATTCAGGATGACATATCAAAGAAGGTATCCTGGTTTACTAGCACATCAGAAAAGACAGATGCAAGGAAAAGCTGTTTTTCTTCAAGGACCGTGAGAAAATCTCATGCAACCCCAATTCTGCCAGGCTTACATTCCTAAGTATTAGCATAACCAACTGAATTTTCTTGCAAAAAGACAGTGTTGCAACCCTTACTTTAAGAGCTTAGGTCTTAAGTCACCAAAATAAGACACTAAGAATCATTCCTGACCTCGTGTTTGCCCAAGTTTGGGCTACTAGCAAAAGACTAGGAAGCCTTCGTTCTTGCTTCTCACTTGGAGCTCTGGAATGCTTCAGGCACTCTCAAGAAAAATAATAAATAGCATGCTAGGGATTACAAATACTTCGACAGATATTGCCTAGAAAAGATAACAAGCACCAGTTAAAAAATTAGAGCACACCAAGGAAATGTGAGAAAAACAAAGTAAAAGCAGTTATGAGCTCTAACTTCAAAACCCTCTCCCCTCTGCAGGGTTTTTCTTCTCTAGCAGGGTAGGTTAAGGCCAAAGGTGGAAGAACAGGATTGATAACAGAAAGAACAGACTGGTGATAAAAGTGACCTTCAAGGAAAAAGAAAAGCCCCAAAGGATGAAACACTAAGTGACCCAGATCTCTAAGTTTGAGTACTGATGTACTAGATGGGAATTGAGACAACTGGAACTTTACGGATAATAACATCCATTGAAGAATATTGTCTTCAGCCTAAAGTTTTAATTTCTCAAACTTTCTGCTTGGTTGAACTTCAAGGAAAGAATGAAATCCTCTTACAGTCCCATTACATATACATTGTCACGTATCTGAATTAAAGCTAAAAAGCTATTCTTTCACTAAATACATACAGATTTAAAACTAACGTTCCAAGATTACATGTATGTCTTTAAAGAGGACATGTAGCGAGCAACACTTTTACAGAGCAGATACAAATACTTTCACTGCCTTCCAGTAAAGGTCTCAAACATAAAATAAAAAACAGAATTCTGTGCTGCAGATTAACAACTACCCCATGCTATAAAAAGATGTCTCAGATTTTCAAATCATTCTAATACAATTGGAGCAACCTCAAAAGATGGAGGGTCCTTTCAGAATGCAAGAAATAAATGTGAGAAGAAGCTGAAGAATTATTTTCAAATGCAGACAACTTAACACAGGGGTAGCAGAGAAAACCCTAAACAGATTCTATTAGCAAAGACAGGCCAAGAAAAAGAAAGTTGTAACTATTATTTAAGTTTTCATGGCTCTGTTTCAGGTTTCTGTTCCACCCAATTACTTTTTTCAGATTTAAACTAAAAATCTGCAATGCATACAAGCGTGTGATCAAAACAAATTCAGAAACTAACATCTGAGACAGAACAGCAAGTATAATCCATTACTAAGGCAGCACAAACACACAGAACGACTATAGTTTCACCTTAAAGTACAAAAACAGAACATAAATAGCCACTGGGCAAAGTATCCAATTTACACAATGTCAAGCTGGGGAGCTTCAATCTCTTAATGCCAACAGTTTTAAAATAAGCTCCTTCAACTTTACATGCCATGGTTACAGTCTTCCTGGTAACATTCTTGTGCTATTCAGGACTGCAATTTTCCCAAGTGATGTTACTAAGGACCCCTTCCACAACCTTCAACGATGGGAACAAACTGGTTTTTTAAAGCATTATGCTATAAATAGAGATATGTTCTTATAGAAGCCATGTGTGCTCCACATAAAACTTCTGTATGACCCAACATCTGCCACAATAAGTAAGCCTTGTCAGTATTATTTCTATTTCTTGCATTTAAAGCAAGTATAAAAACCTTCATCCTCTTGAAAATATGCTTCCACTGCACATTCCCCCCTTTTAATTCTACTCAGAAAGGGTTATCTACTCCACACTCTGGCTACCCACTGGCTCTCAGAGTTCTCCTTTACATTCTGGCACTAGTTAAAAAACAAAGGAGACATTTACCTTCCCCAGGCTGCAGACTGCAAAACAGTAGCCATAGTGATAATTGAGGAGCTTCAGTTATACACAAAACACAATAGCTTATTACTCTAGACTTTAAGTAGATTCAAAAATAATTAGAGGCTTTCAGGCAGGAGCTCTGCTTTCTGGTCACCTTCTAGCCAAAACACTGCAAAGTCTGAATGTGAATGCAACTACTACAGAGTTGTAGTCTACTGTCAATACTAATCCAACAAGGAGCTGTTTTCCTTCACCTTCTAAATAACTAGGAAACAACTGGCCACATCCAAAACACAGCATAACAGAAGCACCATTTTTCTGAAAAGAAGGGTGAAAAGACATTCTACTCTGCTTCCTTCATTACCTACTTACTCAGAATAGCCCTGAGGAGAACGACTTGGGAGTGTCTTGCTGGCAATGTGCACCTGCAGCCCAGAAAGCCAACCGTGTCCTAGGTTGCATCAAAAGGAGTGTGGCCAGTAGGTTGAGGAAAGTGATTCTGCCCCTCCAATCCATTCTTATGAGACCCCATCTGGAGTACTGCATCCAGTTCCTTCATAAGAAGGACATGGATCTGTTGAAACAGATCCAGAAGAGAGCCACAAAGATAATCTGAGGTCTTAAGCACCTCTCCTATGAAGACAAGTTGAGAGAGTTGGGGTTGTTCAGCCTGAAGAAGAGAAAGCTCTCAGAGGACCTTATAGCAGCCTTACAAACCTGAAGGGGGCCAACAGGAAAGATTGAGCAGGACTTTTTACAAGGGCATGTAGGGATATGACAAGGAATAATGGCTCTAAACTCAACGGGGCAAGTTTAGATTAGATATTAGGAAAAAATTCTTTACTGTGAGACTGCTGGAGCACTGGCATAGGAGAAGCAGTGGATGCTCCATCTCAGGAAGTGTTCAAGGCCAGGCTAGATGGGGCTATGAGCAACCTGGCCTAGTGGAAGGTGCCTCTGCCCATGGCAGGGGGGTTGGAACTGGATAAACTTTAAGGTCCCTTCCAACCCAAACCATTCTATGATTCCACAATTCTATAAAGTTCTACTCCTCTCACTCCTCAAGAGGTAACATGAACTTCAGTAGCTTTACTACCTAGGATTTTCATTCCTTTAACTGACATCCCATTACAAAAGCAGGTGCCCCTTTTACAAGCACACAGACACATATACAGACTTTGGTTACCATCTTCCCCATTCCCACATAAACAGGACCAGTTTTGTCCTCTGTCCCTCTAACCACAAAGCACATAGTCTTTTAATCTGCAGAGTCAGGCACTATTTTCAATGTCAATTGTCTATCAATATCAAATACTAAAAAGCATTTCTGCAGAGATTACATTACCTTGCATGAAAAATTTATGCATAGGAAAACACCTCATTTTCATTAAGACATATCTGCAGATGCATCTTAAATAGAGGATTAATAGAAAGAAGTTTCAACTAAGTTTTAGTTCCGACAGCTCAACTGTTTTCTAGATGAGAGCGCTGGAAGCACCACGGTCAGGAACCCAAAGCGCAGCCCCGTTCAGGGAAAGTGTCTATTAGATGAAAAGCCATAATGAATTAATGCATTGGAAGATCAAGCTGAATACTTACGGCCTTATTAAAAGAAAGGACAGCAACACAGAGTATACATAGAGTATACATAATGAACAAGAGAGGAACTCTTCAAAGACACAGAGAATAATAGCCACAGGCAAACTTGAAACTAAACATGAGAAATACCTTCTTTTCCCTCTTAAAAAAAAAAAAAAGTCACATAAATGAGAAGTCATACAGAAGTCCTCCATGGTGAACTGTGGGAATTTCAACCATCAAAAGACCTTGACTGTAATTGACTAATTATGCACAGTAGCACTAAATGCTGCAGCAGAGCAGAAAAGAAATTGCAATATACGTGTATACACTGAATGAAAATTTAAGACACAAACTGCTATGCAGAGTGAAACACTGTAATTACCTTTGGTTCAGATTAACCCAACAAGCGTTCATTTGGTCAGTGGTTTCCTTCACCTTCCTTGAGTCGTCATCACGATACTCTCGAAGTAATTTATTAGAAAGATCATTGAATGCTGCTACCGTGATGTCACCTCTATGCAAATCCTGTACTAAAAGCTAAAAAGATATTCCAGAATGAGAAAGATAAAAATAAAAATCATAGTATTTTTCATATTATCCATTTTATCATATTGTAAGCCTCTTGGGTTTGCCTTTTTTTTTTTAAGCAAAATGGGCATATTTTTCATCTTTAAGAAAAACCTTAAAGAGAAAATCTACAGATATTAAGTGTCCTGATAATGAACTAATCAAAACACAAATAGGTGGGGAGAAGTTATATTTGCCAGAATTGTCAAAGGTTACAAAAATCTTCTATATTTTACTGGCAACAGAAATAAAAACATTTTCATACTTTGTGTAGCATGAATAAATTTATATTTTTGATAAGTGGCACCTAAAAGTGGCATAAATGAAATGTGCAGCATTTGATTTCCTTCTTTTATGTTTTTTTTTTTTGTTTTAAGTTAAGAAAACACATTAAATGTGTTTGGTTATTGTGGCAGGATACTTATAATGTGCCTTGACTTGACATTATGATGAACCCAAGATTATTTCTAACTGAAAAAAATATTTGCATGTAAATGTCCAGTTGCATCTTTTGGACTCTGTACTACATGTTTGGGCATGGGCCTGCTTTCACTTAGGAAAGCAAAGCACACCTAATAGTTCTTTCCTAATCCCCTGTTCAGATAAAGATAGAAAATGAAAAACACTCAACTTCATTGTTTACTGTAAGAGTTATGGATTGGTAAGGAATTCTCACAATACCCTTTTCCTCTTTCCACACATAGTTGCACCCCTTCCTGAATGTGTCTACACATACACATATACACATATGCTTTCTTAAACTTTATTATAGCTTTGTTCTAAATACTGCACTAATAAGAGCCTCTCCTTGCTGATTTGTTTCTTTAGTTCTCATACTGTGCTACCCTTGCCTGCCCTTTTTCTGAGAGCCACCAGGACAAAGGATACCAGATTTACGGATTTATCACAGCATGTTTGCTGTGATATAAAAAGCATTGAAGACTGTATGGGATCCAAAAAAAAAAAGTGTTGAATGGTACCCATGAGAAGCAAAATTCAGGATGACTTTAAATAGCAGATTTACTAAACTACTGTTAACAGATTTCTATGAAGTAAATTCTGTGGCTGTATCATTAAACTTTAATTGGTCTAGGGTTCAAGCTTTTTGCATAATAACATTTATTTGATGCTGCACTATACTCATTTCAACTAAGCTTTCAAACACACACATGCCACCTGTTTCCCTGCATGTGATTCTTTAATATATTCTAATATATTGAAAAATACAGACAATTTAGAATATATCATACTCAAAAAGAGGCAGAATTCCCAAAGCAGTGCTACAACTAAATTGTACATTCACTCATCAATTGAATCCAGAAGCATTACACAGACTGAGGAATCTGGTCTGGAAAAAGATACGTGTAAGTGGTCTTACTTTGTTCTCTGAAATCTGTCTGGCAAGCATCTCTTTCGGGGCCTGCAGGAGCATGCGCAGACGGATCTCACACTGCTCCATGAGGTGCTCCATTTCTTGCCTCTGCTCATGCCACTGCATGCTGTCAGCCAGCATATGCTTCAGTTGCTGCTGCCGCCTTTCCACACCATGCTGGGTACTGTCCCACTGGTTCTTCAGTTTCTCCACTGTGTAGGACAATACAGAACATGAAAAAAACCAGGCAAACGAACAAGTAGCCATACATACAATTCTTGGGACAAAAGGCAATAATATAACTCATTTTCAAATACAGTAGTTTTCATACTCAGTATTTTAGTTCACCATGTAGTTCACATATTTACAGAAGCAAATGAAAAATGCAGGTGTCTTTGGATTCCTCTTTTTTAAGCAGGTCAGCAGACAGGTAAAAATTATTATTTCTGGAACATTTCAAACACATTATTTTACTTTTTAAGTACACACATGTGGGAAGCAAGTATGCTGCAGCTGCACTGCAGAGATATGACAGCAGCAGGGCTCCAAGGAGCACAGTTTTAGGGTGATAGGACCAGCAAGTCCTCTTTGTGCATCTGTAATTTAAACCAGGCCAAATAAACAAGTAAATAAATACTTGGATAGCTTGGATTAAATATTCCAGACTACTGTGTGTTGAAGGCATTCTAGTGCCACGTGTACTACAATTCTGGCTAAGGCAGAAACACTCCAGCAACAACCTACTTTGGCAATTTAATTCCACCACGGGTTTCTACAGGTTTATGTAGATGACACAGCAGAACAGAGAACTTATTGATCACATCCCATTTCCTTCAAGTATCCCATTCCTCTCTCAATAAATAGTTACATTAGATGATGGATAAACACACTTTAGCCTTTAATAAACAAGGAGTTAAAAAGACAACATAAGGGTCTAGAACAAAAAAGAGTGCATCACAAAAAGCAGTGAATCTGTCTTTGGAGAAAAATGCATTGCATCATATCTTTTCCTGAATACGTACAGATCATAAAAAAGTGTATTACTTGAAAGTTTATTGAGGCAGAAACAGGTTTCCCTATTACCTGTCATGACAGTTACAGGGAACAAATTATATCACTAAAGAATTTGATAAAAAAGAATGTGTGAAAAAAGTAAATGCAAAAAAGCAAAACCAAAAAAACCTAAATGGATTTCTCTGTACGCTGAGCAGCAAGAGGGAGGCAGTATGCAAGACGTCCAATGTATTTATGTTAACAGTAAGTATGCAATTTTATGAGAAAACTAACGCTCTTGACACTCAAGTCACTTCAACTTTCCATAAAGTAAAAATGCCAAAGGTTGTACTTAAGTTAAAACCATTTAAGTGAATTTTACATTTTTTTAACTTTTTGCAATTATACAAAGCCATTATGCTTGATCTGCTTCAGAAAATCTCTTAACTTTAATTCATTCAGCAATATTCTGTTTAGTTTCACAAAGCTTTCAAAGACTGTGGCAGCAAAGCCCACTTGTCAGAGCAAATATTACTGGTGGATAAACCTAATAATCTGTGCAATATAGATTCATCAATTTAAACCCACAGGTAGCTTCTGGATTAATTTTCAGGCATGATATAGGTCATGCTGAAGAAGAACTTAAAAGAAAGCTTCAGTAACCCAACAGCAAATAATAGCATGATTTTTACTTTTAAAAATGTTACTATATTAGATAAAGAGTATGGTCAAAAGAAACCAGCAGCTGCTGGGAGAGATCAGTAGTTTCACCAAAACAGCAAAAGCAAAAAACAGCAGGAGTGGAGAAAAGACTTATCACCCCGTGTGCTGGCTAATGAACTGCAGAGAAAAGCCTCAAGTGCTTAGGCTCTTCTCATAAAGCTGGAAGGAAAAAAACATAGCCCTGAGAAATAGCTGTCCAGAACAGCAACTTGGATGAAATAGACAGATATTTAATGTTTACGTATTATTATTATTATTATTATGGAAAGAATACTTCTTCATATACTTTTTCTTATTAATGTTCAGGTTAACCTTTCTCTCTGCACTGCTGATGTATCTACCCTTTTTTCAGTCTCCAGCAAAACAGGACAGAAAAAGTTAAATTCTTGGTAGTCTCAGGATTCAGTGCATTCAACAGGTTAAGTTCATAGAAAAAGTTGTCAAGGGCACCAGTCTGACCTCAAAGGCAGATGGACTGGAAAGAATTCCCAATGAGACTGTTTTTTCAATTCCCAGAGACCATGCAGCAACTGAGAGGGAAGTTCCAGAGAAGGAAGTTTTTCTCAGTTTTTCACTATTTGAGAAATTAAACTTCCTCTAACAACATACAGCAGACTCACAGAAGTTTGTATATTCCACAGACATCAGTATATTCCACTCAGTGTTTAAACAATGAGGTGCATTAAAGCAGCCTTGAACTTAACTTTTCAAAAAGCAAACTTATTTACAAATGTCAGCAGCAACAAAACCTTCATTTTTTTTCATGTTGCATGACAGACAGAAAATCTTTGTACACATCTAAGGTATCTACTGAAAGCTTCATCCACAGCAGCATATACAGCTTCTCTTTTCCCACCTTGGATGGGCATGACTACAGGGGAACACAAATTTTCAAACATACAGTTCCTTTATTTCTTCTTCAGTTTTTCCAAAGAATCAGGAATGTTTTGTGACTGACCAGATGTCCCCTTGTTGACCAACTCCCACAGTTATTATTCTCCTCTCCTCAAGTTTCCACCTGACCCCTAGTTCTGAGCAACTACAAAACTAAGTTGCTTCCTTGAATCTTACTCCCCCTACCAGTCCACAGTCCTTCCAACCTCAGACAGCAGATGCCATCTCATCAGACCCCCAGAAAAACCATCCATCTGTGGGCTTTCTATCTGACCCTGTCATATCCATCAAGTCTTACAGACACTAAAGAAATTCGTGTAGACATAAGTAAAGGAAAACTACATTGCAGAGGAGAACATAAGGAAATACATCTTTCCATTCTTACTCCTGTGGTATTCCTTGCTGCATGAATTTTCTAATCTTAGCAACCTTCAAAGCTTAAGAGTTCAAAAAAGAGATTGTCTCTTAGTTTCAAATTTTTACAGTTCTATGTTTCTTTCCTTAAGTACCTGTAAAATACATTACAAAGAGAGTGGAGACCTTTAAATCGGAAATTAAATTTTCAAGTACATGTCAGTGACTTAAATCTCTACTAGCTCTTAGCCAACAATTTTCAAAGTACGGACACAAAGCTATTGTCCTAAATCAACACATTCATGTTTTTTTAATGTCCAGTGCCTCAAAGCTCAACAAAAATAAAGATACACTATTAGCTCCATTTCTCAATAAATAAAATTCTCATCCCTGGGTCTGTGGCTGTCAAGTTCTCAAATTGTTTACAAGATATTTTGAAATCCCAGCAAAAATATCTACCCTTGAACTTGAAAAAATGGCCCGTCAAGAAAACAAGTGGCAACTCTCGTTCTAGGAATTTTCGTTAGACAGTGAAAGCCACTTACCTGCTAAGTTTTCTTTTTTTTTTCCAAGGAAGGCAACTTCAGCTAGGATCAAAATCAAGAATTTAAGAAAAAAGATATGAAGAAACTTACTTTTTTCTGTGATTTCTGTCCTCATGTCTGCACTAGAAGTTTTATTTTTCAAATTCTGAGCCAATGTAAAAACAGAATCAAGCTGAGGGTGACGATGGTCCATATCTGCATTTGTTATCTGTTGAGAATTAGGATATGATTTAAGTCCAAAAAGTAGAATTTAGTTAACTTAACCTGTATTCCTTGTAAATTAAAAAAAACCACATGTGTCTCCACAAGTATATGCCTGGTCTTATCATTATTGTAAACCCTGAATTGTTACAGTATTATAGCACTGCCTTAAAAAGCAAAAATATTCTAAATTGCAGTTACTGAAAATCCAGAGGTGGAAGTTAACCTGTACAAACCACACAGTTATCACAGTCATTGCAGAATATTTTCTAGTGTCTGTTTTTCACTCTTCCATAACTTATTTTCCTCCTTCCAAGCTCTCCTCATTTATATATATATGAGAGGCAGCAGCGGAGGGGGGGAAGATGGAGAAGGAAAAGGACAGGAAGGAACAATCAGACTATATAATGTATAAAACACAATTATTTCACTATGGTATGTGCCAGAAGCCCATATGACAAATATTACACAGTTAAAACAAGGTGTTTCCAAAGATATTGGACATCACATTCTTTCAAATTCCAAATTATGTTAGACATTCACGAAATCAGTTTAGCACTTGTTTAGCCTGCAGCTTCTACTCTACAGTTACTCATGTTAATTGATATCAAGTCAAATAAAATGAACCTTAACAGCTGCATACATCTCACAAATACTGCCCTCGGTCATGGCTCAGCATAGCGTGAGCTATCAACAGAAACAAACATTTACATCATAAGCATTTATGCTACAACTTTTAATCATTTTAGCATGTCTCTGGAAATCAGTTTAGTCTAACACCAAAACTCATTAGAAACCTATAAAGAGTGAATCATAAAGGTCACCCTTCAAGCAATCATGATGCTGCTCCAAAGTCTTCAATACAAGTTAACTATAAAATCTCCAAAAGGTGTCATTTTCAGGAGGTAGTCTCCATTTTCTTTGTTTTAAACAAAAAAATAGCAGTGCTTATCTCACATAGGGACATAAGAATTAACAGGAAACAGAGTGTAATAACAGCACTTAAAGTGCAACTTTCAGGTTATGCATTTTGTTGCAGTCGGGGGGGGTTTCCCCATTTTTAAACACGTTATTGCTTTTAATTTCTTTACTTAATATAAAAACTATTAAGATGTGAGACAATTTTCTACTAGCCTTCACAACAGCACATACTTTCATTCGTGCAATAGTCCGATTGATTTCTTCAGTATTTCCCACAGTGACTATGTTTGACTTGAGCATCTGGTCAATCAATACCAACCAGTCAGCCAGCTCACTTCTAGTTTTGTCCAGATCAGCAGGTGCAGAAAGTTCCAAAGCCTGCTGCATCTGAACAGGAATTTCCAATGAAGAAGATGCTAGCACCACCTTTTGGATATCTGAAAGAGAGTTTAGGGGTTCTGTTAAAAAAAAAGAAGTCATGGCCACACATGCAGTTCTGGCGATTACATGGATTTTTTTGTAATTCCTATAAATATGCAATAGCATCTATAGGAAAAGCACAGGAAAAATTGTACTTCAACAAACAGAAACAAGGTAATCAGAAGTTCCTTTTGCCCCTTTAAGGCTTTTCTTTTTTTTTTATTGCATGCCAAAGACTCAGCCAAATGATTCAGCATGAATTCAAAACAAACAAGATGAAAACTCGGAAAGACAAAATTTCATTAAATTTAACAGAATAGAGTTAAATACTCTTTGACACGAAAGGGAACAGACCCTTATTAAGCATAAGAAACCCAATACTTTCAAGATAAATGTCTAAAATTGCCTTCCTCACTTTTCTGTTATGCAGCAGAAAGGTCTTCGCCACTCTCGGTTCAGAATTCACTCAAGTAAAGTCAGTCAAGTTTCTGCAATAAGTGCTTCATGGATTTGGCAATACAAAACTGTCTGAAGAAGGGACAGATGCCTATTCAGCCTGACAAGTTCAGCCACATCCTTTCTACCTTTTTAATCTGACACTGCAAAGAAGTGAGGGATGAGCTGAACAGTAAAATTCACTCCAGAAGCTGTGTCCCAGTTCCAAGAAACATTAAGTTACATCAAGCTGGATCATCAGTACTTCACACTTCCCTCAAACAATGAAACACAGGAGCTTTACCTAACAAACACCTTGTATGAAAAAAGAACAAGCTGAATCAAGGCTTTGAAAGGATTACACAAAAATTGATTTGCCTCTTTTAAATTTTGTTTAGTGATGCTGAATTAAAAACAAAATAGAGTCAATTTACTGAAGTTTAAGTTGCAAAAATCTTTCAGAAAAGGGCTTTTTTATCTAGTTTTCTAAAACGGATACCTGGGTATCTTGTTTACAATCTGTATCTGCTGAACTGCATTCAACAACTTGAAAATATGGCCAGCATCTGATGTAAGAATATATATTCAGAGAGCCTTCCCTAAAAGATTCAGGAATCTGGCAGATGAGAAAGACCCATCTCTGTCCCAAACTGAGCCAAAAGATGCAGAATGGCTTTTATTTATAGGACTGCAAAGTATCTACACACAGGAGATACTTTACAAATAATTAGTTGTATGGAAAGCACCTAGTGGATCTTAATTACTAAAAGGCATGACCACAAATCCACAGGAAACCAGGCTGTGACAAGCACAGCTATTTTGGTTTTTACTCTGTACCTAGTACACTGGCTCCTTATGAGGAGGCCTAAGCTTTACTAAAACATTTCTCTGTTTCAAAACTCTTACAGGAACTCCAAAAGACTTCCCCAATTGTTAACAGTAGAGTGATTTTTTCCCTACCCAAACATTCCCCTTCTCCCATAATAATGTGAAGGTAGCCCCCAGTAGAGCGCAATTCTACAAACATGTCTTATTTACATTTGTCTAAGTTCATAGAGAAGGGGGTTTTTGATTATTTTTGACTGCAAACAGGATTAAACTGAATGTAATTAAGCAGAGTAGAAGGACTGATCACTCACCAGAAGGTTTTGTCTGTGTAACAAGACGAGACTGCCCAACAAATGCCTCCAGTTCTCTCACTCTGTCAGGCACTTCTCTGAACACCTACAGCCCAGCAGAGAGAAACAAAACCAGTAACACAACCTACATTAACAGCAAAAGTGTAATCTCTTACTGAAAACCAAACTATTCTACACCATGCCTGTTAGAATGGCATGCCTCAGATATATTTCAATTATATTTGAAGGTATTCTTTAAAAAAAAAAAAAAAATGCCAAGAGGTAGTAAAGTGTTTTTTTCACTACATCCCGGTGTCATACCTAAATATTGAAAACAAATAAATGAAATGTTGTAGAAAGGTTGCTTACATGTTTTTTACTGTCTAAGCACCAAAACTATGACTCATTATTTGAATATACTTTGAAGAAAAGATATACAAAGCATGATCTATAGTCAGTCACATGAAAGTAGAGAAATAGGGAATTAATTTAAAAAGGAAAAAATGTTACAACTAAACTGCATTGTAGTTAAGACAAATGTGGCTAATTGCTTTTTAAATATTTTTAAAAGGCAGTGATGGAAATGTAATACACATAGCAGTTGGGGGATCCCCATTTTCACGGCTGAGTTGGTAAAAAAACACATTTTCTTTCCCTGATCTATCAGAAAGCCCCTTTCCCCAATAAATTCTTATCTCCACGATCCATAAAATAATCTCAAATAATCCTATTCTTTTTCATTAGGATCTCCATATTCTGCTTGAAAAAAAATCTTGTTTCTTGACAAGATTTTCTTGACAAAAAAAAATCTTGAAAAAAAAAAAAAGTGAGTTTTTTGTCACATACTTGCCAACGAGATTGAACACAGGAGTTTCTAATTTACAGTAGTTATACTCAGGAAGAATCCCAGACACATTTGATAAGATTTTTTCACTAAGCTTTACCACAGCTTCATTTGTTTTCCTCTTAACTGCTGCAAGCATACCATTTTCCTATACAGCAAAGATTTATTCTAACTCTCAATTTCAAGTTAATACACTACTGTTTGACTCAAATCAGCAAAATATTTTTGATCCAGTTGATAAATACTTTTGATTAATCTTTTAAAAGAAAGCCAATATGAAAGAAAAAAAAAAATCAACAAAAAACCCTAAGCTAACTAAAATAACTCAATCTGATGAAAAAATGCCCACCAGTGTTTTCACATGGAAACTGTTCGGGGTATATTTCCTGCTCATGTTTGCGTGGCTTTCAAGTCATTTTATGTACGTGCTACAGACACATGAAAAGGTAAATAATCATTCCAAATATACCACTCTCCTTTCAACTTCAGGTACCCTGTGCTCAAGAAATGCACACCTTGTTCCACCTCACATTGAGGGACTGCAAGCAACCAGAAAGTTGGTCTTTTTCCTGAAGATCAACATTTTTATCCAAAAGTACATCAGGTTCAGTTCTGTTCAGCCATTCCAGTTTGTCACCCTGTACTTCCATCTCTTCACTTAAGACCTAAAAGGGACAGAAGAGTTTTAGACTGAAGTAAAATGCATACATATTTCAGTGTATTTTAACTCCAATATTTAGACATTTGCCTGGAAATACGTAACAGAAAAGCTTTTATTTTGGTTTCTGTGCTCAATCTAGAAATTATTAAAACATCTATTCAAATACCAACATTTATTGCTACTGGAAAAAACTTACAAAACCTTCACAACGTACAGCCTCGCATCAAGCACAGTAATTCTCATCTCACAAGATGCTTCCGTTTGATCAACTCCGGATATACCACTTGTATCCAAAAGGCAACACACTGTCATTCAAACTTGTTGGTTGCATTCATTAAAAAAAAAAAAAAATTAAAACCTAGAGCTACATCTAACACACTTTATACAAGTACATGGTAGATCACTAAAAGGTACTTGACTCTTAAAGTGTACTCTAAAGGTATTTAAAAACTAAACATAACCTTAAAAGTTCATTTTGATCAACCATCCACAGCTTTCTTTGTCTTTTAAAATGAAGTACAGGTCAGAACCTGCAAAAAAATCAAAAAGCTTATGCCTGTATTCCCACTGACTTTAATCAACTGTACTATCATTTGCCCACAGACCAGAAGCACTGTGGAATAGGTATCAAATTTTGTTTTTGAAACGCTAGAATAAAAAAATTACAATACCAAGTACAGATCATATTTTTACACCCCAATATTTGAAGTAACTTGTTACACAATTACTATGGAGGTGGGCATAGCAAAGTGACAGGAACACAGGCCTGGATGGGAAATCACTGAAAAGAGCACTCCTCCACAATAAGTGCTATACAAAGCAGTGTCCTCCCTAAATTTTCAAGGGTCTACCTTAAGAGGATTATTTTCTTAAAATACGTTACAACCTTTTCAGTTGGATGCTGTTTCAGAAGCTCTACTTAGAAATCTTCTCATTCCCAAACAGTATTTATTCCTGACTGATCAGTTAATATCAGTTATTCCCACTTCCCTAATATCATCCTTTAATAATAGCTCATCTTCCCTACATTTCGTTATTCTCATCATCATATCCCTTCTTATTGTTCTGTATTTGACTAGACGAAATAAGACCACCAACCTTGCTCAGCACCTGTTCTACTGCAAACTTAAACTTTTAATTCAGATATATAATCAAAATTGAAAACATTCTTGCTTACACAGGGCCAAATTGGTACTTAATAACGTGCTCTACCAGTGTTTCCCTAGCAAACTCTGCTCTTTCCTCCTTTATTCCAGTTCTACCCTTCACTTCAGGCATTTATATTAAGATAGAAGGCAAGAAAAAATACACTTTGATGATAGTCAGATGGCAAACACTCAACTGACATCAGTCAATTTGTTTAGGCAAACAACTGCAACTACTTTACATCGTTCAACACACTTGTCAAGCCTTCCCACCTAGATTTGGCCTAATTGAGGTTGCTTGGGTTTTGTGTTGGTTGTTTTGTTGCCTTTTGATAAATTACTGATTTTTAAGAAATGAGCAAGCAGGTTAGTTGGATGGATACTCCTCCCATTCTTCTAGAATATCAGAAACTTTCTCTTTACACATCCTACAAACCAAAGATGTTTTGCTGTCAAAGCCAGACAGAAAATAAACAGGAAAAATACATACATACACACACAACTTATTTGAAAAGGCCAAAACCCTTACAGTTTAAAAAGCAGTTAAATAAGATCTTATACATGCAAAAAAGCATTAAAACTACTCAGTAAATGGGACAATGGTGCTTACTTACCATTTAAAGTTATCAGCTTTTTGCTCCAAGTTTTAACAATTATAAAGTTGAGATGGAGACATCATCTCCAATGAAACTCTACTTGCTAAATTTTATCAGTAGCATATCTACTTCTCACTTTCTCATACACAGACACCATCTTCTGGCTAGATAACACAGTTACCAACTTAACCCAACTTCATTTCGAGAGGTATCTTGCGTGTGTAAGTAATCTCATAAAACTGTCTCACAGAACCATAATATTTCTTTGGCTATTTACAATGTGAAAATTCCCCTCCCCAAAAGCCATGTCCTGATGCTTTGCATAAGACATACAGGTGTATACACATATACGCATTAATCAATCTTGCCTTCAATTCTTGCAAGTTTTCTCCATGGTCGAATGTAAATCTTGTGTCCAGAGCATTTTCTGCATTTTCCAACCAGCAACGCAGCTCATCAAGCTTCTTTCTGTACTCTATCAGCTGCTGATTCTCTCCTTTTAGCCTTAAAAAGCAAAACAAAAAGCCCACATGCATTTCCATAGTGAATACAGCATGTCAGTCCTACATCGCTTCTGATGTCACAGTCAAGTGTTTGTCAATGCTTGGAGCATTTTAAAGGATTCAAGGATTCCATTATCATCATTAAAATGAAAGATATTTGCAAATTAATAATACTACCTTAGAAACAGACAAATTTCAGTTCCAAATTAACAAAATAGACTTCCAAAAGACTGCAGAAGACATTAAATATAAGTAATAGTAATGGCAACACCTTCAGGCCTAATCACTGTAAACCACTATGGGGTCACTGAATTTTTTCCTTGGAGGTTTTAACGACATATCTAATACTTTCATAAATCACACAAAGCTTTAATGAAACATCTCAAACTAAATAATTAAGAAAGATCTTATTACATTATAAAAGTATCAGGAGATGTTAAAAACATGTAATTACATAAAGATCTTACTTTATAGAATTGTGGAAATTCAAGAACAATACAAGTTGTTTCAATTAGTCTATCTCTGTCAATGCTAAAATAGAAATCAAGGTAACGTACAGTTCAGATTCAGACAGAGAAAGTAGCTGAGCAATTCTTCGTAAAAAAAGTCTGGCTTTATAATGAAATTATTTTTAAAACAAATTAAAACTGTAAAAAAAGTTTTATGATTGTCATTTTGTGGGTTGTATTAAAAACAGATTCACTAAGGAGTTAACTGCAGGTGCATGTACAAGAAATTTGTTCTAGAAGGTGGTTCAAAACACAGAGTTCAGAATGTCAGGAAAATTCAGATTAATGACAGTATGCAATAGGATGCACTGTCTCTCCCAGAGTCTTCTAAGTGAGTCTCTCCTTATTGCATCTGGTCAGACACACAAATTTTTGATTAACTTATTACCTCTGTTGTCTATCCATGACCTCTGTGGTGACTGCTTTCCAGCGTCTATTCAATCCTGCCAGCTTATCCTGTAGGAAGCTCCCATCGGTAGCAGACAGTTTCTGTATGATCCCTTCCCCAGTTCTGTTCAAAGCTGAAACACTGGTCTGATGGCTGCTGACTCCCTCTTCAAGTTCCTGTCAGAAACGTAAAAGCCACACAAAATTTTATTACTGACCTAAGTGACTTTGATCTGTGGCTCATGATATGCAAGACAAATCCTGGGTGCATATTATTTTACTAAAACAGGCACTTAAAGCCATCTTACTTAGAATTGGATGCTGTTGATTTAAGTTATTAAGGTTCTGTTGTTGAATCTAGTTCAAATTTATGAGTGTCATAAAAAGACAGTGAGACAGAATAGGCCACCAAATACTACTTAGAATCACATGAATTCATTTAAACCACCAGTGTTAAAAATCTACACTCATGTTTGATTCCTTTTCTCAATGTACAACACTTCCTAATAGTACTAACAGATGGTATGACATTTTTTACCAGTTCTTTTCATAACCTATACCCCTAACTTTTTCTTTAACTTCAGAGTATTTTAGCTAGGATAATTATGGCTGTGCTGTCACGGTCCCAGACAACACAGAAAATGCATTAAGCTAAAGGAAGTCAAAAGATGTCAGGATTAAACCTTCAAACATCCCTAACCACTACAAAAATTTTACCTTGTTAGCAAAAATTTCTTTGCAACTTGATTAGGAATAAGATGATTCAAGAAAGAGAAGGGAAATGCCCCAGAAGGAAACTTCAAGAAGCAACAAGGATAAAACAGAAGCTGTGGTTTAGATAGAACTTACTTTTCTTTTGCAACACACACCTGACACCTGGATAACTACTATTCTCAAAAGAAAAAAAATCTGATCCTTAAAGTTATGCTTTCTTCTCCTTATTTAAAAGGAAATAAAATAACTAAAAAGACATCAGGAAACTAAATTCCAGAACTAAAGTCTGAAAAATACAACATAAGATAAGACTCCTTTTCTAGATTGTTTATACAAGGCAGTATCTTCCAAAGTCATTTGTTTAAAGTTAGGTAAGTTAAAATTGACCATCATTTGGATCCATTTTTTAATTATGAGATGAAAGTAAGTGAAATAATATACTGGATTTTTTAACTGATTGACATATTTTTTAAACTGTAACAATTTATAAACTGACATAAATTATGCCAACATTTGAATTATCAAATTACCTCAAACCTATCCATACTAAGAGAGATCATAAAACCCCACATTATAAGGAGTGGAGCTCTTCCCCAAGAATAATTTTAAACCGCAACTGAAATAGAAATTTTAAGAGTTATCACTTTTTAAAGTGCAATTCACAGCCTCACTGCTAACACATATGTCTATATAGAAAACTACAATTTTAGACAGAAGTCTAGACTTTTCCCAGCTTGCTCGCTTTACACTCAAATCGCACATACCTGCTGGTGTAGCCCAGCTCTCTGCAGCTCCAGGCTGCCATCCGGACCACGGGCATCGGCTAGTAACGCTTCAGCTTCCGTTATCCAGTGGGAGAGATCATTGAGATCACAGTGGAACTGCCTCCATGCCTCAATCGCTCTGTCAAAGCAACTGATTGAAAACAAAGGATTGAAAAGTTATCCAAACCACTTTAGAGAAAAGGCTAAGAATCCTACTCCAGTAGCAACTTGCCCTGCAGAACAGAAAGGCTAGTATACAGCCTGGTTAACCAAGTCCTAGTACTGAAGGCTTCCTGGCATAGTAGCAGCTGGTGAAAGCCAGCAGCAGAGACTGTTGTTAACTTCCAGATGAAGGAAAAAAGGGCAGTCCTAAGCAAACTTTTGTTTCAATCACTTAAAAAATAAAGATTGATTAGTTACATCAAATTGGTCTGCAGAACCCTTTTTTTCTTTATCATGAAACATGTCAGATATGAGACAGTGAGAAACATGAAATATGATTAATTGCTCAGATTTTTTTTCTCTTTCATAAGCTATGGGGTGCTGGTGCCCAGAATTTATTAAGTGAAGGTGATTTTGATTATATAAAACCATACCAGTGGGCATGCATAAGTAGGTCTTATACATTTTAATCACACAATAATTTAACAGGGATTTCATTGTCATCAACTTTGCAGCCTCAAATTAATGTGTAGCTTAACTTGAAGGGCAACATTTTGTAGCATGGAGCAAGTGGAATTATCGCAGTCAGAAGGCTGGTTTTTAACAAAATGAGAGTTCTCTTATATTAACAAGCTAACAAAATCAGAGCATGAATGCTAAACAAGAAAACCATGCCAGAAAGGCATGCTTTCTATTTGTTGATTGTTAACTATTCCAAACCAATAAAAACAGTCATTTTTCAAGACATAGGAGGCCAGGTTTCCTGTTATTCACAGGACCCTCTAATGTGACAGAGGAACAATCTCATTTGCAGCCCATTATTTTTGGCTTAAATAATTGCAACAGTAGAGATTCCAGGGTTATTGCATATATGTAGATACAATCTGAAATTAGTAGCATAACATCGAAGATATCTAAAACCAAAGTTTAAAGAGCTAACATTGCATCTATTTTTTTTTTTCACTAATTAAATTCAACAACCTCAGAGTTCCCAGGGTGATTATTTTCATCAAAATTATATCTCATTTTTAAAAGATATCCACATTTCTTGATACATACAGGGCTTTGTTATTATTATTATTATTATTCATATTGGCCAATTCCGATAAAGAAGTCTTAAAAATCTCTACTTAAATTTTTCTACCCTTATCTCCTAGTTCTACCATTTCAGTTTCCTGCACATATCTTGATTCAACATCCTAGACCAACCTGTAGACTGACCCCAAATCTCAAACTCCTTTTATTTCTCAGGTATATTTCAGTCTAACTGAACATTTTATCTCATAATAGTATCTCATTCCACATTTAATGAGAAGATATATTCTACGCACTTAAAACAGATTAAAAGAATGTCCTATTACTTCCTTAAAAATTAAAGTTTTTGAGGGAGTTTTGACCATGTGACTTTTTCAGAATCCAAAATTTTAAAACGACAGGAGAACACTGAGCTATAAAGCTTTAACTCCTTCCATTTTTGTTGTGAGACTACAGTTTCACCAGTATTTTGAGCAACGAGACAAAGTTTTACTCCAGTTTTGAGCCAGATGCACATGCTACTGTTTACTTAGAGACTGTCTTGCTGAAAGGTAGAAGTACCAAGTCCTATAACTATTGCACCAAGACTCGGCTATTCATTGCTTCTTCCACAGGAGGAATCCTCTGCTTCCAAACCACAATTCATTCCCAAGACACTAACACTTTTAGCACTGGGAGGAAATCCCCAGCAGAAGAAGCAGAACTGGCAAAACAGCATTGTTACAAGAAGCTCAGCAAAGCATTAAGCCCATATATACACACAAAACACACACACATTTTACTCTATACATATGTTCAACTCAAACTGTGGTCAACTGGATTTAGCTGACTACTTAGCAGCTTAGCTAAGTACGGCTTAATTCAACTTGTGCTTGGCTACATCAGAGCCTTTATCAAAGGTTTATCTACTTAGCTGGCACTCAATCACAAAATCTTTACTATCTCTGAAAACTAAATCTTTTGCCACAAGGTTCAGATGCCATTTCTCCTAATGTCAAAATCTCCACCCACTCCAGAAATAGAAAAAAGGCAAAGATGACTAAGGAGATAGTCATCTAGCTTTTACCTAGGAAAACACTAGGAAAAGCAAGATTAAATTTGGCTAAAAGTTCTTCTTCATAACAGAAAGGGTATAAAAAAAACTAATGCCGAAATACAGCATTTTAATATTCAGACTAATAATGTCTTCATTAAGCAAAGTACATACTTCAGCATATTATACATTCAGGAAGCTGTGTATCATTTCTCTAAACTGCTAGTACAGTAGTCCCTTTTGGTGTGAAAAATCAAGCCCCATAATATTCTCACTAAGATGCAGAGCTTTACAAACTTCATGAAGTTCAAGATTAATGTGTACTCAGTGAAGTAAGTGAGGAGGTAATCTGTTGCATTTTGCCAGCTATTCATAAACACTAAACTTAACTTTTTCAATGAGAAGACTAGGTTTCTGGTTAACCCTGTCTACTTAATCAAACCAAATCTGAGTAGTAAATGAAACTGTACTCATACTTACAAAATTAAAATATTAGTTAAAGCTTTTCAAGTAAGATACAGGTGAAAAAACAGGCATAACTAAAGCTTAGTGCATACTATATCTATGAGGGCAATAAAATAGCTGCAGGCATATGAATATGGGTGGGCACCAGATTCTGGAGCAGTTGTCTCCAAATACAGCAGGTGACCACAAGCTCCTAGAGAGAGCACAGAAAGTGGTACCTAGCTAGGATCACTGAT
This sequence comes from Manacus candei, assembly GCF_025592945.1. Taxonomy (NCBI): domain Eukaryota; kingdom Metazoa; phylum Chordata; class Aves; order Passeriformes; family Pipridae; genus Manacus; species Manacus candei. The sequence continues at coordinate 5,352,449 of NW_026138129.1, read as the reverse complement.
TTCTACTTAACTCAGCAGGCAATGTTATTTCACTGTGAGTTTAAGAGAAATCTTGATCCTTCACTAATCCAGTGGCCCAGAACTTCTGCAAGCCTCTACTTAGACAATTATATTCCTATGCATACATCAGCGCTCTGAGAAAGAGTTGAAAACATCAGCTTATGTAATACACACTCTTTTTAAAAACATCTCTTCAAAATACACTATCACAGGTATGTGGTATCAGATTTCTAGTGCTACAAAGCCAATGAACATGGCTAGGCATAACTTTACGCTCTGCAGAACTTCTGCATCATCCATTACATTACATTACCATTGAAAAGCCAATACTGTAAAAGCAAATTAACTACAGTATGAGCCTCTGCATTTAATTTTAAATTTCATAGAATAATTTTCAGTCATTAAGGTGGTTTTTTTGCACAGCAGCAATCTTAGTGTCTACTGCTGTTTGCAGCGTGAGTACCTTCAGCTTAGTGGTAACCTCCTGAACATGTAGTTTCACACTTTTACAAATTCCAACTTAAAATACTCATCTAACACACTTTACCAAGTTTGACTACATAGTACTGAGTTTGGTTTTAAACACTTAAAATTAGGATGTGGTATTTTAAATTAGATTCAGATAAGACATTTTTGGTTTAGAGTATCTTCTGTAAGGAGTGGGGAGAAATTTGTGGAAAGGAAATAAGAAATACATATTTCTTAAGCACTGTTTTCAGTATTCCCTTGTTTTCTCAATCACAAAATTTTCTGATCTTGTCATTTCTCATCTTTAATTAAGTACAACAAATAGTATTGACAACTACCATAGGTGCTGTGTTTTGAAGACCCCATTCCTTCAAACTCTTTCCCTCCTTCAAAAAATCAGCCTTCAATTCTTTGTTATAAAATGTCCTACTCAACCCTATTCTTCTAGAACTTTGCTTTGTGATACCTTTACAAAAATAAAACATTCTATTTGATAAACAAAACATTCTATTTTATAAAGTAGAAATAATCATCTTCAAACTACAATTTGCATATTAACAGTTTCAACATTCAATAATTTCAGAAATTACTTTGCAGTGCTAAATATTAAAGCTGATTACTCCCAAACTCATCTTCATCAGTAAGGTAGATTTGAAAAACACTTATATAAATGTGTACATAAAACATTTACCACGTGGTCACAGAGACCAATCACCCTTGACTTACCACTTACGATCATTGTACATTCTATTAATTCTGTCCCATTCTGCATTCAACTGAGTTAGTGCATCTCCTATTTGTATTGCCTCAGGTCCAGATGCTTCTAATATAACATCAGGCTGCTTCTCATGTATGACTGCAATTTGATCCCCAAGTTTATCCAAAATATCTTTTATGTTCTGGAAGCACAGTAATGACACAAGGCATTAGTAAAGTCAACATCAGCAGGAAATAAAAAAAAACCAAAAAGCACACACGCACCAAAAAGCAATCTCTTCAAAATGCTGTTCCAAAAACCAGCATCTACAATACGACCATGACCAGCTGTATCAGCAGTTTACAGTTTAAATCTATTTTAGTAACTGAACTGAATAGTTCATCACACCCTTTTAAACATGTGTCCTTCTCAGATTTTTACAAAGAGGATGAAATATTTTATATATCAAATTTGTCCCTAAGGTAAAGGGGCACACCATATTTCTCAAAACAGCAGTATCTTCATTATTAAACAAATCTGCCCATATCATGAAGACACTGAACATACTCACTCCTTATGTAAAAAAAGGGACCACAATATTTTTTTATTATGCTTCATGTGGCCTCCCATTTGCACAGAACTCCAAAAGTATAAAGGTTTCAGATATAAATGATAAAGATAAGGTAATCAATCTCAAATATCATTGAACTATGATGTGAAAATTCCTTTAAACCAGATGCTGTTGTAAGACTGCCTTGGTATTCAGAGGACAAAGAGTCCCTACACACAGTGGAATTTACTTATCTTTTTGAATTTAAAAGAGTAATGCTTCTAAAAATCCTATGCTCTGCTATTTGCTTCTTCTGAAAACATCCTTAGAATATACCTAAACTTCAAAATCAGATGAGACGCACCAAAATGTAGTATTTAAAACCCATCTTAAAATAAACACTCCTAGTTGTACTCAAGGGAGTATAGAAACAGAGTAAACAGGGACATAATATCATCAACTAAACAGAAAGGCTGCCCACTTTGTCAAAGGCTGGCATCATTCCTCTATTTGCTTATGCAAACTATATAAGAAAACAAAACATGAAAAATGGAAGCATGTACACAGCAGAAAGAAAACCAGGTCAGAAAAGCAGACTGAAATTCTGAAAAGCTTTTAAGGGACCTGTAAAACAGTTGCAGAAACATCTGATCTGGCTCTTGGGTGAGAGGCAAAGCCTGACTACCTCAAACGTGGACCCTGCTATGATTCCCAATCCAGGGAGGAACATCTACACTGCACCACACCATGTGTAATTCCCAACTCCAATGGATGTTTTCTGGAGTAATCTCTGTATCGTGCTCTTTTGTATGCTCAGAATAAACTGGGACTCAGACTTTTACATACTTTACTCACACTTGACAGCAGGATTCAGTATTTTCAAACATACTTTCTTCATCCCCTTTTGAAAAAGGTCAAATCCTTAACTACTTCCTCATCATTCATCACACAGGTAAATCCACTGGCTAACAATAAGAAGTGGGAGTTTAAAACTGAATGCACATTGATGCTTTGCTAATTAAAACAGGGACCGTCATCTTGCGGCCTCATATACAGCTTCGTAAAAAGTGAAGAATTTCCCTTTCTCCTTCCTCTACGTGAGCAATTGTTTTCACACAACATAAAACCAGTAGCTGTATTAAGGAGATCAAGCAGGAATGTTAAGGAGAGTGGTTTTAGCATTTCTATACATGTTATGCAGACTACATGATGCAAAACACAACAGTGTCTCCAACAAGTTAAACCTTGCTCCCTCAATCTCCCACCCAGCACTTTGTATCCAGATTATGCATAGAAAAAAAAAATTGTCAACATAACTGTTGTTTTTTAATTTTCAGTGTATTTTGATCCCAAATATATGGAGCAAGAACAGAAATACAGCTATACAGCTGCTAAGGTGAGGGTCTTTCTTCTGCTGTTCTCTTCTCCACTCTAAATATAATGCTTAGGCATGCAGTACCTTCAGTGCATCTTCCTGAGATGAAAAATCCTCATAGATGCCAGTATTTAGCTCTGGTGCATTCAGCAGAAGTTCAACATCAGCCATGGCCAGCAAAACTTTGTTGATTTCAACCAAGTACTCAGCTGAAAAAGGCAAGGTCCTAACCCCTGTGGCAAATTGGCCTTTTAACCTCTGCTGGACAGGGATTGCCTGAAAACATCAAAGTACCTTTTAGATTTCAAACCACAAGCAATTTTATGAAAAAAATCTTAAGTCAGTAAACTATATTCAGAATAAGTACCTTTCTACATTAAAAGACAAAACAAAGGCCTTTCTAGAAAGGTTACATAAATTCAGAAAGCTTCAAGTCCTGCAGAAGACAGTTTCTACATTTACATAAAAAGTTAGAAAACAGTGGATATCATGCTTCACAACGACCCTGTATAATTCATGGCTAAAATTCTGGGGAATGAGAAGGGCACTGCTGTTTCTCTCACCTTGATCCTTACCATTTCCAGAAATTACACTTCTTGATGAAGCCTGTCTCTAGTTGTGATTATAACCCACTGTCTGCTTCCTTTATCATCAAGGACTCCCAAAAGTTACCAATTTATTTTTTTCCTCTCCATATTCTTTTCAATAACCATCCCCAATCACATTTCCCAACCATTTTTTAAATAAATTAGTGTGCCACCAGTACCCAATATGTTTTTTGGAGGAATATGAAACACTAACTCCTCAAGAGCTTGGCAATTGTTTCCTGCTCTGGCTGCAAGACTAGGCTATCTAGACAAGTATCATGTTAGCAGATAAGACAGTAAGAACAGTAATTTAATGCAGCTTTTCCTTGGCTCACAAATGATGGCCTGCATCAGAAGCATTAGGAAGCCTTCTGCAAGAAGCTATACTCTGCCATGCCTGGCAAAATCAGCAGAGGCAGGTGAAGCAGACTGAAAGAATTTTTTTGCTGAAAAAGTTTCTTGTCAAACAGGATTCTATTACCATCTCTGAAAACAGCCCAGTTCTTTAAAATAATCGAATAAAAAGTAAACCCATCTCCAAATATTGAACAATTCAACCAATTTCTAAATCACCATCCTGTACTTGGTGAATTTGAGTCAAGTAAAACAGAAGCATTGGATTGTGTTATTTATTTACTAACAGCTGAGAATACACTTAAGAGAGTACAGAATAAATTTATGCTCACAGAAATTCCAGCCAGTGAATGTGACATTGCAATTTGTCTGGTTTGGGTGAACACATGAAAATCCCTAGCACAGCCGCCAAATAATAAGATATTAAGCCCCACTAACAAAGTTGTTTGCGAACACCTGTCTGTATCTTCCTCCTCCACATGTTTCTGAGCATTTCACTAAGTCACTCAGATTGCTCAGAACCCCATCCAACCTGGCCTGCAATGCTTCCAGGGATGGGTCTTCCACAACTTCTCTGGGCAGCCTGTTCCAGTGCTTCACCATCCCAAACAGTGAAGAATTTCTTCCTAAAATCTAATCTAAACCTACTCTATTTAGTTTGAATTCATTCTCCCTTGTCTTATCACTATATGCCCTTTTAAAAAGTCCCTCTTGATTTTTCCTGCAGGTCTCCCTTTAGGTACTGGGAGGCTTCTAAAAGGAACTCCCCAGAGCCTTCTCTTCTCCAGGCTGAACAATCCCTCTCACTGTCTTTATAAGAGCGGTGCTTCAGTCCTCCCTCAGCTTTTCTTAAGCATGCACAAATAGAAGAGTTAATCAGAGGTTATTTAGGAGGAAAACTGACTGAATGACTTAATAGTCCTTTTATACTTAATAAATGTGTCCTGTCAACACTGAAATTTAAGTTTGATCTCTCTTTAAATACTACTGCAGAAAGAAAGGGAATACGGGGTTACTAGTGAATATTTAAAAATAAGGCCTCTCAATAAGAACTGCTAAAAATAATTTTATTTCAGAGGTAAAAGAAAAATTTGTTTCCTCCTATACTTAGCATGCAGTTTAACCTGAAATTCAAAATTTGATTTCGGATTTTTTTCCCCTTTCCCGTTTTACGCTTAAAAATATTTTGAAACAAAATGTACCAAAGATTGAATTCAAGGAGATTTTCTGACTTGCTTCCAAGTGGATTTTGGAAAATACTGCCCAAGAAATTGAAATAAAATTAAAGAATTTACCTCCTTGCACTTTCAACTACATAAACATTTTAACCAGAAGTGGTTAGCCAAACAAATCTCAGACCTCATATTATTTATTGTCTTTGCAAATAGAAAATGAATGCAATATTCTTTGGAATAGAAACACTTTTTAACCATTTCTTGCCCCTTCTCACACTCAAAATATTTCAGAGCCAGGTTTCTAGTAAAAGATTTTCCAAAGCTCAATTCTCATGTCTATTCAATTTGTTCTTTTGTGCTAATTAATGCAATCAGCAAACAACGGTTCATATTTAAGTAACCCAGCTATAAGTATATATAAGCAAATATGGTTCATACTTAAGCAATCCTATAAAAAGTACATTAGGCAAACAAATATTTTTTTTTTATTACAAGAATAATACTTGAAGAGCCTTTAAGGTGGTGTCTGCGTTTCATTTTATAAAAAAAGCTGCACTGTGCCTGCAACAGCATATTCACTTGCCACCTGCTAAATTATCATTTTCACTTCAAAACAGCTTCCTAAAAGCTGGGGAAATCTCTCAGGAACTTTAGTCAACTAATTACCTCTGCAATTTAAAGTTTAATTTTTCCTTTCCCTCATTCTGAGCCAAGAATAGAGCAATTTAAATAAATACTAAAGCAAGGTTAGAAAAGAAAGACCTCAACAAGATACAAATTTCTAATGCAGGTTTTTCTTGCTAATGGATTTGTGGCAAAACTAGGGTTACTTAGAAGTACCTGCTATGCAGAAGGGTTACCAATATTTCAGAGCCACTTAACTCCATAATCCCAAGAAGCATATATGATGAGGAATATTTATGATCCAGCTACTTCTAGCAAATCAATATATAGATATGACCTTCAAAGCACCATAAATTATAAGTTCTCTCCTACACACTCGTTGACAAAAACATAATAAATAATGTATTACATAAAACCTTAAGTGGAGTTACTCTCCAGCTTGGCAGCTAAAAACTTCCTTTTCTTCCCTGTTTCTTCATTTCAAACACCAGATTCTCTTTTCTCTGCTCACTGCACCTTCCTTACATCAGTGAGGTGTTAAGCCACCTGCACACCTGTGGGTCAAAAACTCATTTAGTGCTTCTCAGTCCTGAGCTGAGATGAGCAACAAGCACTGCAGTTTTCAAGTCTGGTGCCTCCACTAAAATTCTGGGTTATCTAAACTGCTGATGATATTTAAGAACACTATTTCTCCCTCTAACAATGTTATGGTTTCATATCATTTTTGGTGTTCAAGATCAATTAGCAGAGCAGGTGAAAGAGCAAGTCATAAAACTAAAATAAGGCCACTTATTTTACAGGCTGGTTTACCCCTCAAATATCAGAAAATTAGAGACACAAGCACACAAAGCAAAAGCAGCAGTTTCAGTTTCCAAGTTTCACAGCAGTACTGAAAACTGCTGTGGTCCCTCTCTGAAAGTCTAGCTGACTCAGCCAGACCAGAAGCCACATCTGGAAGAAAAAGAATATTCTTACACAATTTAACTAATTCTGAAAAAGGATTTTTCTCCATCAAAAGTCTATTGTAATTGCTATAGTAATCCAAATTTACATGATATTCTGCATTCAGTAACCAGATTCAGTAATCCAAGAATGGATCCAGTAGTACCAGCTGCAGTATATCCCTAAGGAAAACAGCTTTATAGGAAACAAAGGATCTCCCTTAGAGAAGATCAGTCAATCTGCAGTAAGACCGACAGTGACAAGAGAGACCAGTTTGTGCCACAACTGGACTGCTCCCATTAGCAAAGAGTTATCCAAGTGCACCTTTTTCCCATTTCAATTCAGTAATTGATTCACTCAAAGCATCTGATGGTCAAGCAGAAAAACCATATCATATTTTACTTTAAATGTGCATGGATCCCCACCTCCTTCAAACAAATTCCCTGACATTACTCAGGTCCCAAGAAGCTCACATCACCAGCAGGCACTGCTGGAGACCCAACAAAGCAGTCAGATGTCAGACAGTTAAACAGACCCTGGGGCCATCTTTGCCACCCAGCTCCACGTGGGAGGCTTATAATGTGAAACAGTCTTTCTAAAGAGAAGCAGATTTAAAAGGTTTACTTTCACAGCTGATACCAAATAGCCTGTGTGATCAAGGAGGGCAGACCATCTATCATAGGCAGCCGAAGCCACATAGCATTATAGCTGTGAATGAGGAGCACCACATTATGATTTTGTGGTGTGAGTTTCAAAACAGAACCAGAGTATTTTACCCCTGCCAATTAACCCCAGTTAATTGGTGCTAGGTTAAAAAGTTACAGAGCAGTCAAAAATATTGATAGCTGTTAATTATGAAGCTTCATATGCAGAAATTGAGAAGTACTTGAAAGACTGCCTAGCCCCCAAGCTCATCTAAGAAATTACTTACTGATTCACAAGGTTCCTCACTGTTATTGCCTAAAATATTAATGTAATTACCATGCAACAAAAGTGTTTTGAAGGATAAAAAGGAGAAATAAAAAAAATTCAAAAACACCCAAAAAAAAATCCACAAAACCACAAAAAAACAAACAAAAAAGCATTTGTACCCTCAACAATTATGACATACAATTTTCTGGGCAGTAAGTTTTATCAGACATCCTATTAAGTCAGTTGTGAAATTGTTTGTCAAGACCCAAACACACATTATCAGAAATACTTCATCTGTCTTATTAATTTTCATTGTGTATAGTAATATCAATCACATGAGGGCAGTTATCACTCCCTAAGCACTTTAGGCAGTGAAAGGCATCAGAGTAGTTCAAATATCTTGACCACAGGATGCAGAAGCATTGAATTTAAGCCTCAAACAAGGATTTTATCATACCTGCACCAAACTAATATTGAATCAAGCTGTTTGAGTCGGGGTATCAAAAAGGGTTAAATATAATCCCCATGGATCAAGACAGGCAAGAGAAACTGCCCTGAATCATGCCCACCACCCAGATCACGCTCTAAGATTTAGGGATGGGGTATTTTGGACCTATGATGACTATGTAGAAATCCCAAACCAATATATGCTGATAATTTCCTAATGAAAAAGGAATGCTGTCATTTAGAAAATCCTTCTTTCCATAGAGGTGTCAAAAGAAGAGCCATTAAACCCTAATAACATAAATCTCTAAAGCTCACACATCGCATTCACTGTTTGCTCTAAGAAATAAAAGTCTCCTTTACCTGTAGTTTTTGTTCATCTTCCACACCCTGTGGCCCTGACAGACGGTCCTCAGCCTCATCCAGCCACTTCATTAGATTGTCATGTTCCTTTTTATACTGTGAAAACACCGGAGAGACTTCCACCACCTGCTTCCTTTGAAATGACCTGTACTCCTGCAATCCAGTGTATTAGGAAAATATGATATAAAAAGAAAGTAGTAGTGAACAGAACAGGTCTTTCTTACTTGAAAAACACTTGAGGGATTCATTTGAAGAAGAAAATTCTAAAATATGCGATAGTAGTAATTTATTTTTTAATAGATATATTCTATTTATCTGCACAGACATGTAATCAAAGCCAGCCTGAGGGCCATACCCTGCCTTTGAACTACATCTCATCTTACCAATTCTAATACAGTCCAAACAGGTGAGTTAAAAGGAGTATAAAAATATGGATCCCCTTTGTTCTAGACAAGAACATTTTTACTATGGCATGCATATGAAAGCACTACAACATACTGGAGTCCACAATTAACGCTATCACCTTCTATAGGAAGCAAGAAGAATTTGGGAGAAGGCTCATTCACAGAAACATCTCCAGCTGAGAGCTCAACAAATAGGTTTTTTTACATGTATCTGTCGTAGTCACTCTTCACACAGCCTAGTGGTGGAGATAAACCTCTGTTCAAGGCCAGCAAAGACAAACGAAGCAAATGCAATTCACTGCACCCATCTGTGTAAATGCATATAGGGCGGCCCTCTGTGAAGCTGTGAAAAGGACTTTAAAAATCAAAACCACTCCTGCCAAACTTAGGGATGAAAAAATTCATATTTTGGAATTGCAAAGATTCAGAGAGTCAGATTGTTGTACGCACATTTAACTCTCTCCTAGAGAATTTTACATGCTAAAAAGTTGTAAGTTGCAAAATATGGATAACAGGTTGTAGAGTGGGATATCAAAGAGGAAACTGCATAAATGAGCTATAGTAACTATCATAACTGTACCTGCACACTCTTGTACTTTTTCTGCAGAAGCAACAGCTGTATGCGGATCTTCTCTCTCTTATGGTCCTCCATAGGCTGCTGTAGCAACTGCCCTCCTCTCTGCAAGACTTCTTCAATCTGAGCTCTTTCTTGATCCAGCTAAAATTACACAAATCTCTATTATCTATGGAAATTAACTGTAGAAACATTAACTGCTCAGATATCAATAGAAATGCTAGAAAACTGTTGTTTTATTATCCAAATGGGACCCAAACAAATTCAAGCAGAGAGATTCTCTTCCACAACTACCAAATCCTAAAATCCAGCTTGTTCACTCCATAAACTTCATAAAGAGATACACTGCAGGATACTTAATGAGTCAGCAGCAGGCAGCCAAATCAATAGGGTGCTATGACTTTAGCTCCTCTTCTATTCTATACATTCCTTGACAATAATAAGCAAGCTCGGAGCAGAACAGCAAGAAAACAAAAATTTAACAAACATAAAAATACCACAAAGGGAAGCCTATGTCCTATAACAATAGGTCCTTCTATAGAGGTCTTAGAATTTGCTTTCTGTGGTACACATGGCATTTTTCATACACTTATACTCAGCTTTCCAGATCAATTTATAATATTTGAAGTGCTTAAAAGGAAGGCAGAGTGGCCTGACAGGACTTTACCTGATTTTTGTAGGCAACAAGGCGAGAGTGGACAAGATGCTAACAGGACTGTGACAGTTCTATAAGGGTGAATAGCAGTCTAGATAAGAATCTAGATAATAAATTTGGTTCCAAGTTTTTATTTGGACTTCTAACATAGAGCCATATTAAAAGACTCTTACTTGCACCTTATCTCACAAGCATCCATTGACACGGTCTATGCACTGTGATTCAATATATCACACCAGTTTAAATTTGAACCCCATTACTTATCAGGAAGGATGCCTTTTAAAGAGCTGCTTTGAATAGAAGACAGAAGACAGATAAACAAAAATCAGAGTTCATTATCTGTATTATATAAAATCATGACAAAAATACAGACTCAAGTATGACTGGTTACTCTCAGCACACCAGCCAAGAGGCAACAGCTATAGGAGAAGTATTGGAAAATTGAGCAGTATTTCCAATAACCAACTAATTCTCTTCATTTTCTACCCATATCTTCAGGAGATTATAAGAATTCCCCTGTGAAGTCTGCAGCAATGAAGACAAAATAGAAAGGGAGTTAGTCAATTATTTAATTGATCTATTGCTCACAAACCTTTTCATCTTCCCCACTCAATTCCAGATGCTTTTCCACAACTTTTAACACATTCTGTATGTCACTCTCAAATTTTTCCACGTCTGTAAAAGCCACTTTAACTTCATGGGGCTCTGACACAACAGGAAGTCGTTCTTGTCCAAGAAGCATCTGCAAAGCAAAATACATCTTTGTTCAAGCTGAAAATTTAGTCTGAGCTGTCACATACAGCTTAATGATTTAAAACAATTCTCCATGATCAGTTTACAGGACCATCAGATATCAGCATACATAAAAATTGTAAGAGTTGTTTGATCTACCTCTGAGAGTTAGCTTGAACACAGCGTTCATAGTTATTACCAAGTTTCTACATTCAAACTTCAACCTGAGCATTTTGGTCTCAAAATAAATGAAAAACTTCCAGTTGCACTAGCTTATGGTGTTGTACTGTAGCTCATAAATATGTACTACAACAACATATACATTTTTCTGAACAGTTGTTTGTAAATTTTCCCATACAACTCAAGTGATCACCTGTTACTAAGGTGAAAAAAGCAGTTGGTTTAAAAATCAGTCTATTTTTCACATATAAATATCTACACTTAAAAGAGAACCAAAAGCAGTGAAGTGCTGTTCCAATAAATAATGATCTATCCACTACAGCTAATTGACATCATTTTGGCATAGAACTCCCAAGCATGTTCTGGGGCTCATTCATCCTCACCTTGGCACTTTTGATGTGCTGAGAGACCTTCTCAAAATTACGGTTCAGTTCTGCCAGTTTGGGTTCAACAAGTTCATGGCATGACACCCCCCGACCATTCATTAAGATGATAGCCTGATCACGTACATTATCCACTCGAAGACTAACATCATCTAATTCAGATGTTAAGCGCTAAGAAGTGAAAAAAAATGAAAATGGTTATGGGTAGGCAAGGAAAGAAACCTTTAAAAATAAAAAGTAAGCAAACCTGACAACATAATTTAGAATCCAGAAGTTGATTGGTAACATTTCGACAGTTGATGTCAACATTCCTACCTTCACAGTTTCCTCCTTTTTGCTAGCTGACTTTTTCTCAATCTCATCCAGCAAGGCTTCAGCCTGATACAACCAAGTACTTATGTGGGCAACATTTTCATCAAAAATTTCCAGCTGGTTCTGATGATTCTGGGAAAAGATGAAAAAAAAATGTATCAAAATGAGTAACTTCAAAAAATTAACAGAAAAGATCCCCATCCCTCCTCCTTCCCCCTTCCAAAAAAAACCCCAAAATGTCCCATAAAAAAAATAAAAACCCTGCAACGCTGCCAAAACCTATATTATGAGTAAAAAGGAGATGAATAAAACAACTGTAATGGATACACTTTGGAAAGAAACACTGGAAATTGGATTGTACCTTTTATCTTCAACAGTATTTACAAGAAATCAATTTTCACTCTAGACCCCTTGACATTATTGTTCCTAATTCACAGAAAGGGAAACAGAAGTAACTGAGGTAGTCTGTACAACTAAATAAGGATAGACAACGTATTACAGCCAGACCACAATAGTTCAGTCAATCAAAAAGCCACAATTTTTTTAATCAGCACTAGCAGGTACAACAGTATGCACTGTGTGCAGTTGTTGGGGTTTTTTGATTGGAAAGGGATTACACCAAAGCTACAAATTATAGTAGAGTTTTGATGTTTTACTGATTGCATTAAAATATCTTTCTCTTGAGAAAAGTCACAAAATTGTAGACATGTTAATTAGGTCTGCTTTCACATGCAGTCAGAAATTGCAACAGGTGCCACAGACAGAAGTAACATGTTATTCTGTGTGACAAAATAAAGCTATCAGATTCAGAGAAGTACCCTTCTGTTTAAGATTCTTACCCCAAAAAAGGATAGATAAGCTTTGATCTTTTAGACTAACAAAACAAAGGGAGAGAGAACAGAGAGGTCTGTGATTGCTCTCCATATCACCATCAAGACACTTATAGTTTTCCACAGAAAAAGAACAGTTTAACCTAACAAAGCACATAGACAATACTCATCACCAGACGTACATAACTTAGAAGTATTTAGTTTTGGAGCATCCTTACAGCATTTACAAATAAGAACAAACTACCTGACTACTCCTAACATGGACTCATTGGATTATGAAACAAACAGTATGACCTGCAAGAGGCACTAGACAGGAGGCGCAGGGTTCACCATCTATGTATACCTTTAAGTTTTCACAATTTCAGCCCATATCAGGGGCTTCTGAAGGTGGATTGTCCTAACTAGCTGAACAACACCAAAATATCTTAACTATATAAAAGCATCAGGTTGATACTAGCATCAGTTGTTTCATGTCCATTTAGCATAATTAGCAGCTTTAAGTGTATAATATGCTTAGTATATCATTTCTTCAGCCAAACAGATTGCTGCTGGCATACTCACACACTTGCATTTATGGGCTGTCCAAAAGAGTAATAGGCTGACACTCACAAGTGCTTAGCTGAACACCACTAGGAAATTATCAATTGTCCATTAAATAGCCCATCATCTGGGTCTCAAGGACACAAAACCACTCTGCTCATGCTAGCACAGAGGCTGAATGTTCAGGCTGAATAAACAGCAGCACACACAGCAGCTTCATGGAAACCAATCCTTTTGGGCTAGTTCCTGTTGGTTTCCACTTACATTAATCAATTCATCAGGTTATACAAAGTTACCTAGAATACAAGATCCAACTTCTGGGCTCAAATTAACAAATGCTTCCATAACCTGGTGGTTTTTTTCACCTCATTTTAATCTGGCAGAATCACCTACTACCAGTTAATGAGTAAACCACTACAAGCAGTTTTGTGAATGCTTGTAGGCTCCACAACCCACTCAGTCTATGTACAGTAGAAGATGCACCCTTTTAGGACAGTTTAGAAAATTACTTATATGCACAACGGTACCAAGAATTGTGTTAAAAGCTAAACAACAAGTGGACAGAAAAGGCTAGTGCTACTGGTGCAGCAAAAGAGACAGTGATAAAACATTACTAGAGAAAAGGTACAAGAAGATTAACATGCAAATAAGTACAAAAGATTAAAAATATAATGTGGTGGCACATTAAAGGGGATGAGAAAGAGATTAAAACAGATACGTGAATTAAGTGCACGCTGGATTTTCTACAAAAAATAGAAATTACACCACAATGTCTAAGGAGAGTAAGAATCCATAAGAGTCCTAACACTGAATCTGGGAGAAAGAGAAAGGCAAAAGAAGTTCAACCTAGTTTTATTCTCTGCAACTAAGCAGGTTAGACACGCTACGCCAAGCTAACTGTCTGTCTGGGATATTTACAGTTTCATCACACTCCAGATTCTGCTATAAAGCACATGGCACCAATGCCTATCAACACATCTAAACAACTTGTAGAACAGTTTTCCACCTTCCTCATCGTATATGACCTCATGACTTACCTCTCCATCTGCAGATTTACAAGATGTCCTTTCCGCATTTCTTTAAGTCCATGAGGCATCATAGACATTCACTTCACAGTAAAGTGAGACAAGTGAAAACTACAACTGCTCCAAGAGTGTGGAGGGAGAACTACCCTGAGTATTTCTCACACATGCAACTTACCAACAAGGTGTCACACCAGTCCTCAGTCCAGGTTCGAACTCTGCTCCAGCCAGCATTAAGAACACACAGTTTCTCCTCCAGGACAGTCTCGCTCCCCTCCACCAGAGACTGGAGGGCGGTGCAACTTTCTGTGATACTCTTCAGATCAACTTTCCTCCTTTCCAGCTCTCTCAGCACATTCTGAAACAAGTGGACCCATTACCATTGCACTGCTCCCAAAAGCAAGGGCAAGGGAGCCAGATTTCTACCTCCATAGGAAACAAATACATCATAGATGATCTTAATTTTAGAAAAAATATCAAACCAAGTGTAATTGCCGTCTGTTTGCACTCACTCTCTGTAGATAGTGATCTTTTTTTTTTTTAAGAGACAGCAAGATAACAATGCATGTAATTGTCATGAATAACTTAGTTTGAGACTTTTTTGCTTTGTTGTCTTTATCTTTACATTTCCTTTTTATTATGTAGGTAAAGCAAATGCAATACACCACATTGTAAAGTCCAATTTTAAAAGGTTCTTTTCTTCACTGTAAAGCACAGAATGCAAATTTGAAGAGACAATCTGGATTTCTCTATCTTTTCCTATTAAAGAACTTTTACAGTTGGTAACAATGTGAAGAGTAGTAGGCCAATGTTGAAGGTTTTTTTTTTGAGAACCACCACAACTCATTACTGCAGATTTTCTGTTCACTGGCTACATATTACAGAATCCTTATTGTTATATTATCTATGTAAAAATATGTAAATATATATATCTTTAGCTCCACCACTTTTTATAAGTCATCTCTGCTTTTAAATATTTTTTTAATTTAAAAAAATCTTTGAAAGTATGCATACTGACATGTAAGTTAAGTAATATGTCATCTCTAGAATATCAGTATATGGTTTTCATGTGGAAAACAGCACCTCTTGCCATACAAGATTACCGATCATTATTGATGATATCTGCCTGCTTAGAAAGCTCTTTGATGTCAGTGTACAGTGTCAAAGAATGCAGCTAATCACAACCAGTGTCTGGAGCTCCTTGAACATCTTATTAGCTAAGAAGTAAACATTTTATTATCATAACTTATTACCTTAGAGACAAACAAATTATTAAGTTACTACATTTTAAAATTGCCCCTAGAAAACGTCAAGACAGAAATGACAATTTCAAATGTAACATAAAGGACCTGTCCTCCTGGCGGTGCAGCGTAAGAGTCATTAATTATTTGCATTGTTACACATGTATGGAAAGTATACTTCCAATAAGTATTTACAAGTTTATTTGGAAAGGAATCTTAAGGATACTGCCACAGCAGAAGTGTAGTGTTAATAATTGCTAATCCTGATTGAAATGCGTGCAAACAGGTTTGCAATTTGGTAAGCTTTTGAGTTTTACGATTGCAGACAGACTCATTCTAGAAGTAAAAGGTGACTGTAAACAAAACTGGAAAGATCAGTATTGCTGATCTGTATCAACTGACACTTGTTGCTAACTCCAAGTAATACCCAACTTTCTACAGTGTGAGAAAATATAATTACTCTGAAGAAAAGTAGCTAACACATTTTTCTGTTTCCATGAAAAGTTTTGACTTGTAGGTGAAAGAAAACAAAGAAAACAGTAGTCTTTTGTTTCGCAAAGTCACAATTTTGAAGACAAAGCTGGTTCAATGAAAGGTTAGAAACTCAATTTTTCATTAAAATTTCAATGCACTTTCAGTTTACTCTATTAGTAAAATATTTGACCCAGTCCACAATTATATTTGCTGATAATTTAAAATATACTGATGAACTGTATGAGAGACACAATAAGTCTTAAATACCTATTAATACCAGATATGCAGTAATATCTTTAATATTTTACCAGCCAATTAAGTTTGAAGCAAGATGCCCAAGATGAAACAGATCAGCCTCACTCACATACTGAATATGAACTAGTGAATCCACTAAAATTTCAGGATATGAGAGATTTAGGAATAAGTACAGGGATTTAAATTCACAGCCACTTCTACATAGTCTTGCCATAATGCTAGAAATTTATCTACAAATATTTAGTAATCATACTTACTTTGGCCCAGGCAATTTCTGAATCTAGATCAGAAAGCAAGCTCTCTGCAGTGGATTTCTGCACGAGGTCAGCTTCAGTGGTGGCTAACCACTCTGACAAAGAGGTAGACTCTTTCCTCATTTTGCGTGCCAGCTGAGTTGCTCTTTCAAGGTCTTGTTTTCCTTCTGTCACCTACCAAAAAAAAAAAGGGGGGGAGAAAAGAAAAAAAAATATATTTTAAAATATGGCAAATCCAAAAGTGCTAGCCAGCTAAAATATCCACCCAAATATACAAAATCCTTGCATCTTAAGGTTGTCTTGCATTATGGAAGGACCCTGAAAAGAAAGACTGTTTATAAACATCTGCATCTTACTATACAAGACAATACATAAAACTAGAATAATTTTTAATTAAGATACATTTAAAGGAGACAAAGAAATCTGCATACCAATTTATAGCTAGTAAGCACCAAAATGATGTTTACACTTTGTTTATTTTGATCCTTTAACTGAAACTCAAGGGGATGTAGAATCCAGTCAGTCACTCAAACACTAAAATTCAATTCCCTTTTTGTATTTTGAAAGACCTGCTAGCAGAAAGCCGTAAAGAAAAATTTCACTGAAAATCTAGTCTGTCCTTGAAGACATGTCAGTAAAACAGGTATGAAATTTCATGTTTGCTGCAGTATAATCAATTCTATTTCTCACTGGCTACACAATTAGTCTGGTCAAACTTTAACACAGACTTGAGAATAAATCCACTCATAGCAGTCAGAATCAATTGACATTTTGAAAAATTGCGCTCTGTTCTCAGTTCAAAAAAAAAATCATAACGTTATACTGCAAATAACTCTGCCTTTCCTAATCTCTTGTCTACAAGCTTTCTGAGTTACAGATACACAGGTCCCACTAGAATCCACACCTTCGTGGAGTGTTCTCAACTTTACAACAGTAAAATATTTCATAGGGCCCATTCCAAGATATTTCAACACTGTAATCTGGCCCCTTACCCACAGTTTCATTCACAGAGCTCTGAATGCACATGAGTCCACTTGGTCTTCTATCTTAATTTAGTTAGAAAGAGAGTCCTACCTGTTCTCCAAGGGTTTAACTATTTTTTAAACACTTCACCTGGATAAGTAACTATTCAATTACTAAGAAAATTACTTGTATCAATATTTAATACTGTTCATGGGAAATACAGGTTTGCCTGCATTTTGCATTTCATACTGAGAGCAACCATTTAGATGGATTACAATTCTAAAGTATCATGACACCTCCTAAAAAAACCTTAGCTCAACTCAAAAACTTATGACACTGACCGTAAGTTATCTTGTAGGGCTCAAAGACTTAAATGAATAGGAGGTCAGCTTTGCTATAACAATGAAAGCTCTATGAATTGTCCTTTCTTCAAGGCTACAGCTCCTCCAGGAACACTCTGTGAGCACAGGGGTCTTGCACAACTACAAGATTGTTACAAATAATCTTTAATCTCTCACTTGATTGCTCCTGGATGTAGCAGTTAGCCTAGCATCAGAATCAAACCTGGAATAGCATCTGACATCAAAACAACAGAAAAGGGAAATTACATGCAGACAAATATTCATCTGCATATTTGTTTTTCTTACCTGTGCCCCCAAGTCATTGTAAAGAAATTTCAATGCTGTCAGTTGTTCATCCATCCCTTTGGGATTGTCTGTCTGTTGTTTCTGTACGATTTGCCTTCCTGTCTTGATGACAGTTTCAACCTCCAATTTCACCTCACTCAGGGTCTTATAGAGTTTCTAAAAACACAAATAGGTACATTGGTGACAAATTTTTAATGTAGATTTTAAGATTTTGCTTCATTTGGGGACCTTAGCATCAAATGGCACTTCAACTCTGAGTTGTGGCTTAGCAGCAGTGTCTAACAGGAAGATTTCAGACTCCCAGTGTTCTATATTTTATTCTAGTTTTTATTTTCACACACAAAAAAAGAAGAATTAGCTCAATAATTTAGCAGTGATTACTCCAAGGTCAACACTGTTATATGTACTTCCTCTTACGTAAAGTATTTGTTTCGTTCAAATACTAATGATTGCGATGCTTCTCCAGAACATGAGGATGAACCAGGGAAGGGAGTTTTTATAAACTCAGCTGTTTCAACACATCTGTGATCAACAGTCCACTACTTTTATGTCCACATTCTCACCTAGAATATGAGGTTTTTAGTTAGCAATTTTTGTCTTAGCACTTCCCAATGAGTTGCAATAGTTCCATGAGGACTTTAAGCCAAATTTCCTCAGGAGAGAATTTAAGCAAGAAGAATCACACAAGAAAGAAGTACCCCCAAGTATGTGGTAAGAACACTGCATACGCACCATACACTTTTCCAGGTGAGCTTGGATTACATCTGGGTCAGTATCCTTCACATCCAAGACATGAAGTTCTGCTTTTACACCATCCAAAACCCGCTTGCAATCCAACATGCGCTGCTCAAAATTAGCTGGTTTCTGGAAAAGCTGATACTTTGTACATACTTCACGAAGCTTTCTCTGTTTTAATAAATATTATGTAAAAAGATTGTTTCAAATTCGTAGCTGCACTTCAAAAAATAACATTTAAAGCATTTCCCATCACAGAGCATGCCACCACAACTCAGTGGCAATACATGGCACCACTATTTGCCAAGCCCAATTTCATCACCTATTCCAAATCTCCAACTGAAAGAGCTGTAATACTGTATCATACACTTCGAAAATACCCATTCTACTGAAATACAGAGACTTTCTGACTTTCAGCATTTATCTCGTGATACTTGTGAAATTTAAGCTTCCTTATTCAATTCATATAGAGCTGCTTGTTTCCTTATGAAAGCAAGTAAAAGTACATATTTTCTTCTGAGATTTGTTTGACTGCACCAAACAATTTACAGGCTGACACAGTAGTGTGTATGATTCTCGTATTTTACCTGCAAAGCATCTAGTTGAGTTCCACCACGGGGAGACCTGCACTCGGGAGAAGCAGGAGGGAAAGAGCGAGCACTTTTCTTGAGCTCCTCTAAGGTGGATTCATGAGCTGCAATCTCAGCTTGAATTTTCTGCAATTTCAGAAAAATAGGAAAAAATCCACAAAATTGCTTGCAGAGAGGGGAAGGGAAGTTTGCTTACCACCTACTACCCATCACAAGTAAATCTACTCTGTAAAACAAACACCATCATGTTTATTTTAAATATTCTGTCTTTGATGACAGCTTGCTAAATTAAAAGCCACTGTAATTCAATACAACCTTCTTAAAAGAAGAGAACAATCCAGATTACAAAAGTAACACCTAGAGCATCAGCACAGGACTGAAATAAAGCCTTCATGAATTATTAAGTCTAGGCTGAGCACTATGATGAAATATTTCAAAATGTTTTGTAGCAAAGAACTGTACTGAAATACCTGGGCCTCCTGGGGCATCTGAAAGGCATCTATCCTATCCGTCAGGTAAGATGTCAGCTGTCTATCCAGATCTGTTAAGTTTTCTTGCAAGACATGTAACATGTGGTCGGTTTCTCGCATGGTCTGAAGCTGTTGTTCCAAAGTGATCTGCCGGCTCACCGCCTGAGCAGGACAGAAAGATAAGACAAGATGGAGCTGTAATTCAATACAAATTCTAGTAAACTTTCTCAAAACAAAGTGAGAGAGACCCAAAAAATCCTATGCTAGGAGGACTGGCTAAAAAGAACACTTAGTAGGCAGCAATTTATGAAGTTTGCTGTGGCTTTTGAACCAGTAAAAGACAAACAGTGGCACAGAGAGTTGTGCTGCTAGACATACAGAATAGTGAAAACAGGTCTTTCCCATCATCTCTGGAAGAAAGTACTCTTAAAGACATACTAGTTTCAAAAACTAGCTATTCAATGGAAATCGGGGACTTCGCAATACATCACATGTTGTTTGGTGTCTAAACACACGCATTTCCTTTAAAACCAACAAACTCATTATGTTACAGTATCAAAACAGAAGTCCACAGTTCTTTCCCTTTATTGCCCCTTCCTTCAACAGCAAAACATCCAAGTTCATCTGAAATGTCACTAAATTCCCCACTATCAACACATGCACAGACCAGTGTATGTACACATACACATACAGAGATGTGGAGAGTTGTCAACAGCCTAGTGTGTCAGCGCTACAGCTACCAAAGCAGACAGGTTTTTATATTGCAATAAAGTACTGTTGCAACAGGAAAAACAGTAGTGAATGCTAACTTAAATGACAGCACATAGCCCCTAGCTGAGGGCACTGCATTTATGTTGCTCACTGTAATGAGCGTGAACCAAAATCCCCTCTATGACTACACTTTGGCAGTTACAGAAAACAACTCCCATCACACAACTTGGCAGGGGCCTGTATTATCAAGATACAGAACACAAGTTAAAAATCTATGCAACCTGAACTGTGAAATACAGTTAGTCTTCCTCTACTTATTAAATCTATAAAAGGTTAGACTGAAGTAGGAAAAGAGGAAAAAGACAACATAATAGATAGGTAATGAGAAGAATGTTTTCTTTCTGTTCTTTATTTCACTGTGACTTCTTCCTAGCTATTTCAAAGAGTGAAAATGTCACTTATCCTCCTCATTTTTACAGTTTGTGAGCCACTTACTAGTATTTATGGCAGTAGGAAGGCAATATTAACGTCAGTTGTTGAGCTGTCCCTCCTAAATTTGGAATTGCCTTTTTGTCACAATTACCTGACAAAATTCAAGGGGGTTCCTGCAGTACAAGGGTGTGTTGAGCTTGCAAAACAAATCCTAACTCAAGTCACAAAAAAAAGAAAAGCATCTTGCTCTTTGGCATTACTCCAAATTGAAAACAGCTGACAACACTGTGATGCTTTTTACTCTTTTCCTGTATTGCAGTCCTGCATCTATGAATTCAGCCAACAAGAATCATTTCAGACTACTAAGCTGAAAACCTCAGTATATTTCAACCCCAGCCCCAAGTTCTTACCAAGTGACTCAATTCCTCATAGCGGGCATTGAAAGCTTCCAATTTTTCACTGATGATGTCATCAAGAATCCCTCCGTCAATCAATGTCTGCCCAAGTTCCCGAATCTGGGTTCGATTATCAGCTGGATGACGCAAGACTGATTCCAGGGACTAATGAGAAGAAAAAGTTTTAAAGGTCAAAGCACTGAATATTACTGTATTTTCAGAGCTGGAAATATGGCCACATGCACAGAAGTTTAACACCTCAAATGTCTTGAGAGTGCTCTAAAAGCATAAATTAGTTATGGTTTAATTCATAATGGTTACAAGGCAAATACAGAGGTGATTTTACTTTAGATAATTAAGCCTCACAGCATTTCTTGCCTATTCACATCATTTCATAGTACTATAACACTGGAAGGAATAATCAATTTGCAGAGACCAGGAGACAGCATACAATTTTATTATGGTACCAAGTACAGCATGATCCTATACAGAAAAATTCCACTTTTGGTGGAGGATCTTAACAATATCCATTTCTGATTCAGAGTAATACATTCATTTAACATCAAGAATCAGAATACTCAGCACATTTCAGCATTCTACTGAAGTGAAGAATTTACTTGTTTTTTAATGGAGCTATGTGAAAATTTACTAATCCAATAGAATCATTATAATACCTCAAGGGCGTCATTGACAGCATCCAATTTATCAGGCAGATTTCCTGTCATTTGCACCCTTTCTTCCAGATTGTTTAGCCAAGCTGTTTCTAAATCAAGATACTGTAGCAGCTCAATCCAGCAGGACCACACCTCCTAGGAGAAACAGAAAAAAAAATAGTCTAGAATACAGAATGCCTGGAATAGCTCACATACTCTTGTGAACAACTTATAGATATGTTTCTGAGAAATTCACCTAAAACAGACAAGTAGAAAATATTCAAAAATATGCCATGGCACAGTATGGTCTAGACAGAAAAACCTGCAGCTATAGCAGGAAGATACAGAGAAATAAACCTAGCAGTCTCTAAACTCATGCTAAAACTATCACTGACACACAAGTTTGTTTAACTATGTAAGCATGTAACAAAATCCATCCACTCCACTTGAAAGATAGGACATAGACACCCTATCCCAGACCATAACTACATGTTCTAATTATTATTATATTTCAACCTTTAAATTCTGGTAAATTCATTTTGTCATTTTGGAAGATGCACAGATGAATAACAGAGCTGTGAGACAAGGTTACTTATTTGCAGAAGCATTGAATACAATACAGATTATAAAAACAAAGTTAGATGGTGTCTCATGGATTCCAAGGATGCCATTTCAAGGGAAAACAATCTTGGAAAGGAGCCACAGTAAAATGCATTTATGCTGAAGCTACTGTATTCAGTCATTTTCAGTATCATTCTCCATTCCTCTTGTGCCACCTGTCCCCATTTTACAGAATCACAGAAGCAATTGGGTTGGAACATATCTCTGAGATGAAGTCCAACCTCTGACCAAACACCACCATGCCAACTAGACCATGACACTAAGTGCCACGTCCAGTCTTTCCTTAAACACCTCCAAGGACGGTGACTCCCCCACCTCCCTGGGCAGCCCATCTCAACGCTTAACAACTTTCAGTGAAGAAATTCCTCCTAATGTCCAGTCTAAACCTCCACTGGTGCAGCTTAAGACTGTTGTCATGTCATCAGTTACCTGGGAGAAGAGGTCAACCCCCACCTGGCTACAACCTCCTTTCAGGTGGTTGTAGAGCATGATAAGGTCACTCTTGAGCCTCCTTTTCTCCAGGCTAAACAACCCCAGCTCCCTCAGCCGCTCTTCACAGGACTTGTGCTCCAGACCCTTCACCAGCTCCACTACCTTTCTCTGGACATACTCCATGTCCTTGTAGTGCGGGGCACAGAACCGGACACAATACTCGAGGTATGGCTTCACCAGAGCCAAGTTCAGGGGGATGATTTGTTGCCCTGATCCTGCCAGCCACATTATTTTTTATACAAGCCAGGATGCCATTCTGGGCCACCTGGGCACACTGCTGACTCATATTCAGACAGTTGTCAACCAGCACCCCCAGGTCCTTTTCTGCTGGGCCACTTTCCAGCCACTCTGCCCCCAGCCTATAGCACTGTATGGGGTTGTTGTGGCCAAAGTGTTGGACCTTGGCCTTGTTGAACCTCATACCATTGGCCTCTCAGCCCATTGAATTATTATGTCCAGATCCCTCTGCAGAGCCTTCCTACCCTCCAGCAGATTGACACTCCCACGTAACTTGGCGTTGTCCACAAATTTACTAAGGACAGACCCAATCCCCTCATCCAGATCATCAATAACGATACTGAACAGATATGACTACGAAATGACTATCATTCTTACCTCCAACGTGTGGCATTTCCCCCGTATCCGATTGCACAGTAGCTGGTAGTTCTCCAGCACAACGTTCAACTCAGTTGCCAGGTCCTGACCACTAGAGGGCACTTTGGTGGCCAGCATCTTGATGTTGTCTTTGAGAATCTTCACCCGCACCTCCTTCTGCAACACATCCTCCTTCGCTCTCTGCCCAAAGAAAAAAGGATTACATGAGCAGTCTTTAATTGCCATAAAGTCAGATACTCACCACTCAAATGGAAAAATCAGCAATATTACACTGGAAATCCTGCTGCCAATGTATTCTTGGGCACAGTACAACTCCCAGTGCACAAGTCTGGAGTAATAATATTATCAGTTGTCAAGTTTTGCTTTAACCAGAATTCAGGAAGGAAGATAGCTGGAAGACAGATAAGGCAGACCAGTCTGAGCCTGTCTCCACTGAGACAAACAGAAGCCATTAGAAATAGTGACTGTCCTGTGTCTTTGTTTTCAGGTTTCAAAAACAGTTTTTTGAAGCTGAAGTATCTCTAATAACAAGGCATTGCACTTTATGGTAGAATTTAGTACATGACAGCATAGTTTTCATACAGATTTTTCAAGATGTCTTCTAAATGTACAGTAAAAGAGAAAAAGAAAAAGCCAGTTAATGGAAGGGCAAAGAATAGAAAATTTGGGGAACACATTCTATGGCAGGATTATCAAAAACCATTTACTCTTATCTTAAAATTATTCTTTCAAATGTCATCAGGAGTTCCACACTGTTCAAATGAGAGCAGAACTGGCAAGGTCAAAACCATATGCAAAAACGTGCCTAGTTAAATACAGAGAGTGCTCTTTCCCAGTCCTAAAAGTAGTCCCAGGATACTATTGTTACTGCAAATGAAAGAGGAATTGCAAGTATTACAATAAACTTACTGGCTCAGTGACATAACTGTCAAATGTAAAATACATAACATGATCTGGATTTGACAAAGGTAAATGTGCTCAAAGTCTCACAGATTTGCCAATGAAAAGAGGGTTCTTTCTTTCCTTGGCTTGTGTTCAGCCAGCTGTCAGACTATGTGAATCTCAAATGGTTCCAAGGGACATGAATATATTAAAACACTTGTTAAAGACTGCTTCAGAAAATCTCTTCAAAAAGAAGAATTCTAAACTTCAAATAGGTTTGTCAAAGCACTTGTAAGGGAGAAAATTCTTTTCTATGGTCCATTGAGTAACAGTGTAGTGGATACTCATTTAAAAAGTGTACATACAAGTCAAAACATCTATGATGATATGCCTGAGCTCTCAGATTAAAAACCACAGAGATTTATTTACTCTGTACCTATATCCAAGATAATTACCTATTCAACTGAAAATAGATTATAATGAGACAAAAATATTTCCTTCCTCTCCATTTATTTGGCCACCAAACCCAAAATTAGAGAAGCAGGGACCAACATCACTCACTGATCCTTGTGGATCCCTTCCAACTCAGGATATTAAGAGATCGTTGTTTGCAACAGATGATAAAAACAAGATAACCTTAAAACCTGTTTTAAATCTGTTTTAAATTTTCTAAATGTCAAGTTACAATACCTAGTGGACAAGAAACTGAAGTCCAAGAGTTAGAAGCGGCAGAATGTTTTCACAACCTCTAATTTAGATGGGTATAGCATCACCTTTTCTTTCTCAAGTTTCGTCTCCTACTTTCCATATTCTTAGTGTTTAATATGCTATACAAAGTAAGCCTGACTCAACAACTGGGCAAGCTGTTATTCATTATGAAATCCCTACCACCTTGTGGCCAAATAGAACATCTGCTTTCCCAGTTTATGCTTTAAAAAACAAAAATTCCACAAAGCAAAGATGTAAAATACCACTGCCCTTGTCATGACCCAAGCTCCTTTCCACACAGATAATATTCCCACAAAAGGTCAACCCCAAAGTCATTAAGTTTTGTTTCTCTTTAATCAGGACTCTACAATGAGCTGGTACTGCTGACCTTCATTTCCTCTACCGCATTCTCTAGCTCTTCAGGGGACTTGTATTCAAAGTCTTTTTCCAAATATTCTTCTTCAGCTTGGGTCATCCATTCTTGCATCTCTGCCAAATCCTTCTTCAGATTTACAGCTTTTTCCTGACTTTCAGACAGGCGATTTTTCTGACTAATGATCTAGAATCCAAGGTAGAAAAAGAAACAGCAGTTTTGTTACTTAAATGTCCTTCTATATATGAAAAACCACAAGTCTTTGTCAAAATATTTTACTTTCAAAACATATTCAGGCTTTAATTAACAAAAGACTTTTATTTTTACACACACACTCACAAACTTATGAACCCTTTTTCGTACATCAACAAAATTTAGAGGTAACGGAAGGAGGAAAATTACTTTCTACTTTCCCCTTCACTGCACGTAAACTGGTGACAATCCCTGGAAAAAGTCAGACAGAATAAAACCCTCTTCTGATTACAAGTATCATATAGTTAGTATGATATGTATTTATACAGAGCACTAAAACACTCTTCAGGCCTGACTTCTCTCCACAGCTCAAACAACCTGGATTCTATATGAACAGCAAGGCTCTCCAACACAGATGCTCACCAGGAACTGCAACAAAAGAATTGTGTTTCTACAGACAGCAGAAAGCTTCTACCCAAAAGAAACAACTAAATACACCGGACTGGTGTGGTAGCCTATTTATAGCCACTTATTTTTCAAAGCTGCTTGGAAGCAGACAGAAATTATACAGGGACAGAATAAATTCCAGATTTCAGAAACAGCAAAACAGAAGTCAGACTTCCCTCCCACACAGTCCAGAAAGAGCAGCATGAAACAAAGTGAACAAATTAATTTTTAATTACAAACAATTACAAGGTTACCAATGCCACACAACCGAACAGACAGCTGTAGTAACAAGCAAGTATTAGCAAGGAAAGAAGAACTCACCTGCTTACTCAGTTTCTCCCATTGAGTCTGGCAGTCTACTAGCCTAGACTTTGTCCAAGTATTTATGCTTGCAATAGGTTGAGCTCTTAAAGCAGCTTCTACTTCTTTCATCTCTTTCAGTGATGGTTCAATTGTCTCCATTTCATTGACAAACATCTGAGCACACATTGGAGAAAAAGAATGTTGTTCTTCAGCAAGATTTTACATATATTTATAGGCTACTAATAATTTTCTAACTTTTAATTATTCCAGAGAAATTTTTCAGGAGCAGATTGATACAGTGTTCAATCCCAGACTGCTTAAAACAATCCTTTAGTGGTTCAAAACATCAGAACCATGGAACTAGAAAACAAAATACAGCTTGCCATATACAGCATAAACATTTTGACATGCTAAATGTCAACACCAGAACAACGCAAGTTCGAAGATTACATGCACTAAATACCCTGCTGTTTCTGGCATACCTCAGTTTATACTCTACTGGAAACAAACATTTGAACGTACACTGTAATTACTTGCTATAAGATGAAATTCTACATAACAGCGATCATTATGTGCCACTGACTAGGAAGGAATCAGTGAAGGCCTTTGAAAAGCACAAATAGTGATACCTACACACAAGAAACTAATTAAAATACACCCTGAAGAAAGATACAACGATTCTTCTGCTGGGCTATATGGAATATGCTATGGACAATATTTATTAATAAAAGTAAAATAGTAAAGAAAAGATGCTACTCATTATTTCAAAAGATTCCTTAAAAGAACAAAACTCACTGTGCACTGGTCAAGTTGCCTTTGAAGTCCTTCAGTATCGCCCTGAACAGCCTTTTCTGTCATTAAGAAGTCTTTAACACCATCCATCCACTTCTGAACAACTTTTGAGTCAGTCTAAACAAATATAGTAAGGAAGAGTTGATACAATATCATGATAAAGAATGTATGATAGTTGCATTTCAAATTCTGCTAGTATCGAAAGAATATTTTACAAGCTGCTAGCATTGTCTTGGTTTTGCATCAGACCAACTTTGGTTTCATTTTGGGGTTTCTTTTGTTGTGGGTTTTCTTTTGGAGGGCAGAGGTGTCCAAAACTTCTCTGTTCTCAAGTGTATACAAAAATTAAATTTACAACAGTGATATTCTTCCATCCACCAGAGCATGGTTTAATTGACATTGCAATGCTCCAGGCTATCACAGAGAACCACATGATCAAGTAAGGCGGAGAGCATGGCTTCAAGAAGTACATGGTTCATGTAGGTACATGAAGGACCTGGCTGGGAATAGCATTTTCCTGATGACAAAAATGACGCATGGTTTCCACCACACTTGATAAAAGGTAAACTGCACTCTTAAGGAAAAGAAAGGACCCTACAAAAATGTGTATATGGAGGAGTCAATAATGCTAAACATACTTAACAGGTAGAAACCATGCTGGGAAAGTCACTCATGTAACAGAGACACAGTCATAAAAGGAAAAAAAACATAGAAGATTAGACTAATCAGTAAAATTAAAAAAAAAAACAAACAAAACAGCCTATCAGTTTGAGGCCAATAGCAGCTACTGTATCTGCTGAGTAACTCCTAGGGAAAAGAGTAAATACATACCCAGTTTCAGAGTTATCTGATCTAACAGCTGGCAGTTTCCTTACATCATGCTCTGAGGTAGGGAGAGAGGGAGACAGAAGCACTGTCTCCTGCCCACACAATTGTGGATGTTCCGAATTGTCCTTACAAACAAAACCAATGCAAATTTAAAGCACAAAGAGAGTTTTTCCTTGTCCTAATCAAGCTATGTGGTTGCCATTTTTAAATAATATAGTTGGACTTCTTCTAATCAACATTTTTTGACTGTTTGGTTGGGGGTTTTCAATAGATGGCATCTCTTTATCCTGACACAATCATTATCATACAGAACTGTTATTGAGAAGCCAAGTCAAGCTTATCAGCTTCACCTTCTACTCTGCGTGTCACTGAGGATGAAAGCACACATTTTGTTTTCTTAAAAATCTCATACTAACAGTTTTTTCAAGACCAATACATTACCCATTGCTTCTCAAAAAATGTCTGCACTAATGAAAAACCATTAGACTAAGTTCATGTTTATTTTTAGGCAAATGCTACCATTAGAGGTCAAAGTCACGACATTTTCTTCATTCCTTTTCCTTTTGGGGGAATTTCCTGCAGCTGATTAGCCTGAACATCATTTTCCAGAAAACAGACCCCAGGAGGCTTAACAGTGAACCATGGTTTAATGTAAAAAAATACATATTTATAAAGGTTGCCATTTGACAAGGCATTTTAGCACATAACTAATTTAGCTTTCTTACTATAAGATATTTACATAAGTAGCTGAAGTGAATTAAGTGGGATTACTCAAAGTTAGACACACATTTAAATAACTTGCTGAATCACAAGTCAAGTCTACAGAATTTTCATTAAATAAATGCTCCTTCATTGCACAGGTAAATAATTATCAACGGACAAATAACTAGTGTAGATTGCTGATGTACAAGAGTTCACAATTTTTAGACATGAACATCCACATTATAGAATGGTTTGGGTTGGAAGGGACCTTAAAGATTGTCCAGTTCCAACTCCCCTGCCATGGGCAGGGTCATCTTACACTAGACCATGTTGCTCAAAGCCCCATCCAAACAGGCCTTGAACACTCCCATAGATGAGGCATCCACAGCTTCTCTCGGCAACCTGGTCCAGTGCCTCACCACCCTCACAGTAAAGAATTTCTTCCTAATACCCAATCTAAACCTACCCTCTTTCAGTTTAGAGCCCTTACCCCTTGTCCTATCCCTACGTGCCCTTGTAGAAAGTTCTCCTTCAGCTCTCTTGCAGGCACCCTTTAGATACTGGAAGGCTGCTATAAGGTCTCCCCAGAGCCTTCACTTCTCCAGGACCAGTTTTTAAAACTTATTTCAGGAAGGAATGAAGATCAAATGTGCTGAATTTTAACTCGTTCACTCTTAGAAAAACCACATGATGTACAGCCATGCAGCGAATTTAAAAGATCTGAAGGTGATACATAATCAAAGATGCAGCAAGCCATTCATTATTCCAGGTACGATAACACAGAATGCAAGATACAGAAAATTTCTTCTAGAAAATACAAGATGCAAAACTGATAATATGAGCCTTGTCTATTTTTCTCATCTCATGAGTAATACAGTCTGCTAGTAAAACATCACTCCCAGATCATGTCACTAAGGGATGTGTTGTCAGGTTAGGGGAGCCTCTATCACATCACAAATAACAGAAGAGCCACCTAAGCAGCAGGACTCACAGGCAGATCTGCCACCAACTCTTGTTCATCAGACTAACAAGGACATTTTAAGCATTGTTCATCTGTTTGCTTACTGTTAAAACAAGAATATTGACATTGTTTCTTTTCAAAAACCTAAATGTAAGGAGTGCTGTTTTGGGAAATGTCCGCTTTTAAAGGTGAATTAGGAAAAATAAGAAACATTAAAAATAAACTAACACTTGCATCTAGTTGCACACAACCACATGTTCTCCAAGAGCTGACATTCACTTATTCATTTTTTATTTATTTTTCTTTTCTTCTCCACTTAATTTTTTTTTTCCCCTTTAATAGCAGGATGCTTCAAGTTCTCTCTTAACCAAGGAGGTACTGCCCAGCCATCCTCCAAACTGATCTTGTGTCTCTGGTATCAGTGTTACTGACCAATTCGGTGTCTGCACCAGGACCACATACCAAGTCTGCCATACCAATCTTTCGTGCACTACAAGTTATGTCCTGGTCTGTTCAGTGCGGTACCCAGAATTTTTATTCAACTTGTTCCACATGCTCATTTTTATTTATACAGTGCCAGACTACAAAAGTCTCTGTATAGATTAGTACCACTCATTCAAAAGGAAAAAATCAGAGTATGTAACACGACTGTTCATCCACTGCTAGCTCTATGAAACATTTGGAAAACACAGGAAGTGCATACTTAAAAATATCTTTCCTAAGAAAATGCCCCCAATGTAAGCCTCATATTTCTACAGATAGCATCAATATGAATTTCTTTCATTTTCAATTAAGAATAATAATATTAACAAAGCAAATATTAATAAAACAAGTATTTAATAATTGTCTTCATTGTTTCTTCTGCTATAATTTCTTTTTCGGTTTCTGTACTTCCTTTTACAGTAACAGGAAAATTTTTTAACATCTTACTGGGGAGCAAATTCTGTTCTCAGATCTACACAAAACAATGCACTGCTTCAATGCTCTGCTCTCCGTAGCAATTCAAAAGTCACATGGGCATGAAAATCTGTATCCTTCATCAGTGAGTGCTTCATATACATGGTATATGGTACCAATATCACTCTGGACAGCTATGGAGAACAGGATGCTTCAGCTTTGACTGAAAAAACTAAATAATTGATCACTAACCAAAAACCTGCCATGTTAATACTGCACATGTTTACCCTACTCTCAATAGCATACTCTCAGTTAAATACAAGAATTTCAGCTTTCAAGATCCATTCTTCACACAGTTAAAGCTGTGATTTAGGACAGTAGGTGCATGTACAGACCACTCAACAAGACACAAGTGCAGAAAAAGAAGAATTCTGCAAATATAACAAAGTAAGGGAGGGAAAAAACGCTGCTCAAACTCATGAGGTAAGTAGGTTTTGCACAGTGTAGCTACAGCTAATCAAGGCAACTGCAAATCTGCAACCATTTGAAGAATAAGACTCAAAGAAAGTTGTTGCACAAAGGACACTGAGGCAAACTTACATGCAGAATATTTACTCTGTCATGCTAAATAATTAAGATCAGAGTGTGATGGTAAGTGAATGAGACATGGTGTGATATTGCAGATTAGGTCTAAGTCAAGAGAAAAATTAATGAGGAAGTGGTTGCTGAAAAGTAATCACCAAGGCCTTGGTTAAGCCTTAGAAGTTACAAACCACCTCACTTTGGTCTGTCAGCTCCTGCTGACCAGCAGCACCAGCTGCTCCACAGCTCCATATCATCCCAGACTGCTGCAAGCAGCTACTGAAAGGATGAGTTTGAAGGAACCAGACTAAAAGCAGAAGCACAAATATACGTGTTTCTGAACACACTTATGGCAGAGGGGGCTGGGGACAGGGACAGCTTTTATGTTTATGCTTTGGGTAGTACAGCCTAACAAATGAAACACACTTTTTCCCTCTGAAAGCCTACAATTCCCCTTCCTATTCAGAAGCTGGTTTGTGGTTTCTATTTACAAGTCCACTAGTCCAGACTGGACTACCATATCTATGCTACTCATACACACAGATCACATACACACACTGCTGGGAGTAGCTCAAGTCCTGAAATAAATAATTAGTGAATAACACTTTACAAGCACGATCAAGTTATTCCCTTCAGCATTTTTTTCCATCAAGTAAAACCTTTAATGAGATTGAGGTTTTTACTACTTCTGAACCATAATCAGCAATGGCTTGTCCAACTTCCACTGAAACATCATGCAAGTCAGTTACCTGGCATTCGTAATATAAATTTCAGTTTAAACACATGTCTGTACTTGAGTAGTCATTAAAGATCCTGTCTGGTTTAAAATAAAAGAAAAATGAAAATAATAAAACCCACTATCAAATTGAAATTTGAATCGACTATCAAATAAAGGAATCATTTGCTGCTTCAGAGAGAAGGGAGAGCAAGAAACTTTTAAGGAAATGTGGTGGTGTGCATGCACAGTACCAATGTCCTGAAGAGAGTGCACAGACAGTTGTTTATGTTTATAAATTGTGTGATATATCTTCTGTTAAAAAGAATGCAAATAAATCCACACACTAAGATATATTTAAAGCATGTGAAAATACTTATTTGCTAGCTAATGTGCCTTCCTCATAAGCGGATCTCTAAAGCACCTTCTTAATTTTTGAATTTTAAAATGAAATACGAAAAGGGAAATAATATGAAACTTAAAGCCTAGCTAAACAATACTCTAGGGAAAAACAATGGCACTGTATTTGGGCTTTTATACTGCTGTGATGAGCTTATACTTTCAAGTTGATAGTGAAGAATGGTTAGTGCCTATTAAACTTTTGGCTCAAAACGATATCATCATAGGTTAAATCACAATACATTTTCATGTATATTCATATACATATTTTCCTTCTTTTTTTTCTTCCTCTCCCCACAAGAATACAAATAGTCTTAAGAAAGGAGTTAAAGCAAACACAAAGAAATCAATCTAACCAGTAAATACTGAGTCCACTTCAGGTAAGTTACTTAAGCACTCATGACTCCCCTTGTTATCAATGGGTTAAGCATCTAGGTACCCTTGCTTTCCATCCCTTCATTTTTAAAGCAGTGGGATTTTCTGTCGTTCACATATACGTGCGCGCGTGTGCATGTA
Source organism: Manacus candei (assembly GCF_025592945.1). Lineage (NCBI taxonomy): Eukaryota > Metazoa > Chordata > Aves > Passeriformes > Pipridae > Manacus > Manacus candei. The sequence continues at coordinate 5,319,481 of NW_026138129.1, read as the reverse complement.
TGTGTATGTATACATAAGACTGCTGGTTAACCTTAATTCTTTAACTATCCTTCCTGACACTTCGGAGGCCATCATTTGGAAAGGGAAAACTCGCAATACCCAAGCATTTTCTTTACTTCCTTTTTTAACAGGCTGCACTAACTCTTTATTACTGTTGACCAAAACACCACTTGAAGGAGCAGGTTTTCTGTAGCAAGCATGGAATTACAATTACAGATGACAATCTAGTAAGGCACTAGGCATCTGCCAACCACCACAATAGAATACATCTGCCACTGCTGGGACCAACAAGCACAGCTTACATACCCTTGACTTTAGCATAACCTTTGCTTCTGGTATTGAAAGAGGGGGACACTAGTTTTATGTGAAAAGTATTGCTGTTAAAAGATAATATCCTGGGCACATTAAAAGCCCACTTCTCTACTCTGCTACAAATACACTACATATGCTTTCGGTCTCTGTCAGACTAGGGGCTCACCACCATATCACTTCTCAATCAGTATCATCTTAACTCCTGCAAGAACACAGACAAAGAAAGGTCTCTAAAGCAACTGAGTTATTTAACATTATGTAACAAAAAAAATTCCTTTCATTTTACCTCAAATATTCTCAACTTGGATGTAATTCCCTCCAGTAGTTTAACATCTTTGGAAATTTTGAGCTTTAACTTGTCCCAGCGTCCCTGCAGATGCTTGAACTCCTGAGCGTAGATGTTTTTTATATCTGAAGCAGCATGTTTCTCCAAAGCTTTTGTTTCTTCAGCAAGTTTATCTACCCTGGGCTTCTGGACTTCCAGTGTCTCACAAAGTGCCTACAACAAAGAAAAAAGAAAAAGTGTGTCCTTCCAGTATTAGCCATACAACAGGTACGCACATACAAATGCAAGTACTTCAAAAGTTTCATTGTGCAGTGATTTAGCACATAGATTCAGTGAAGAGTTATATTCCAGTTACTGTAGTTATTGCAGCAAAGATGTTGAAACAACCTTTTAAGTAGAAAAATCTTCATCTGTTCAACTGGTGCAGCAGTAGAGACTACAGAAGGGATAGCAAAGCTTGGTCATGTAGCTAAACAAGCCCAGGTACCCACACCTCTCCTTCACTGTACAATACTGTCACGCAAGTTAACAAAGCAATGGTTATGCTACACTGAAGTCATAAAAGAAACTGCGATGTAAGTGTACCAGGACTTCAGTATTTGTATTCCACCCACAGGTGTTTGTTTCTTTAAAAGAAAACAAACAAACAGGCTGAGAGTGTTCTTCCAGGTTTTGTAAAGTAAAATACAATATCTAGCTGCCAAGAAAGCCCTAGATACTAGAGTTCTGAAAACTACTTTTCCAGCTGGAATACAGGGAGGATACAATCTGAATATATTCACTGTGGTATTGCTGATAGAAACAATCTCTTGATATGAAAGAGCTAATTTACTAATATTATAAAAATAAAAAACCAGCTGAAGGTATAAGCCATGAAAAATGCTGCCATTTCATTGAACTGGTCATTTTTGTTATTCAGCTTAAATTTGTTTAAGAGAAATTTGGAATGAACATATGAAACATATGAACATACTAGAACGTGTGCATATAAATTTTCCTGTATTTTTACTGATGAAGAATTTTTTTATAAGTTTATGTTCTCAGATTTACTTTCTATTTATCCTTTCCCTGTAAAGTGTACCATTTCTTATAAGAGGAGAGGTAGTGAGGTAGAAATGAGACTGGGAAGAAGGATATCTGTTTCAGCAAACAAGAGTTTTCTGTGCAAGGGACCACAGACTGAGCGAATCCCTCCCTGCCTTGGGTCTATGCCTGAAGCACTTATCAGCGTCTGCTACAGTGCAGAAGCTGAACAATCCCAAGGTCCACAAGCAGCTCATCATCTACAGTTTGTTCCTATTTCCTGTCACACTCCTTAAAGCTCCCACACTAGCATAGTATGTCCTTTCAGGTTAATTAGTTCTCTGAAGAAAAGGGGGAGGTGAAATTTGGGCAGAAGCAGGAAAAGATAAGCCTTGAAAGACTGAATGCCATTGCAATTCAGGTAGCATATGGACCAGAAAATCTCTGTCAACTTTTAACAATACAGAAGCAATGCTAAAGAAAAAAAAAAGAATCAAAACTTATTTTAATCTGCTAGCTCAAAAAAACCAAAGCACTAACACCTTTGTTTACACAACTTCTAAAAATGATCACTTTCTGCTAAACAGATAAGGATATAATCAGACAGGGCCTCTCCCCACCCATCATCCAGTGCTCAAGAGCTCCTTCAGAGTCACCTAAAGCCCCTCTCATGCGATCACAGAGGGAAAAAAAAAAAAAAAAAAATCATTCTTCCAAATTAAGCATGATTCCACAAAAGCAGTGAGGAATGGTGAAGGAGACAGGAAAGTAGTTGTTTACAGGGTTTTTTGGGGAAAAAAAGTATAAAATAGAAAAAGTATTAGAGATGCACAATTATCTCCCTGGAGAGAGCTCCACCTCTGCCCCAGTAACCGACATTTACAAAGCAACTGTCATCCATAGATTTTTCCTCTACTTTATAGGCTCACAATAGGAAACAAAATATTGTTTCTACTACACAGAATTTATGTTATCAATTACCTTTATGGCTCACAAACACTGTTTCCCTTTGAAAGGCAACCTAGAGGCCAGAGAAGCACAGTTACTGTCTTTAAACATCCAACCAGGATGAAGTGGGATCACTTAAACCAGCTGACCCTCAGACACAGTTTAGGCAGGCAGGCACCTCACATCTGAGTGGGCTTTAACCAGTGCTTGGAGGGGAGGGTTACAAGAATGCACACCATTGTAGGAGTCGGGTTACAGGAAGGATGCTGGACGAGGCATCATGGGAAATGAAGTCCAAATGTACTTCCATGTACATGAGTAATGAGGTACCCCTGGTGATTAGTCAGGGGAGTCACATGTTACTTTGAACCCACGTATATAAGGTGTTGTTTCATTTGAATAAAGAGGATTTGGCTGAGAACCCCCAAACTAGCCAGGTCTACGTGGTTTGTATTAATACTCCATACACCATGGCCTATGCAGAAGGGCAGAGGCAGGGAGCCCGCACTGCCACATGGAGGGACATGACCTCTCCAGGACAGCAAGCCTAAGCAGGCCAGGCACAGGTATGGCTGTGGTGCATAGGAGTGGCAAAGGAGCAACTCAGCGGCAAAGGAGCAGACCTTGGATCAGGTCACCAACCTGATCCAACCAAGCCTCTAGGAGAGAGATACTTTTGTGGCCTTAACAACTGTTTTGGGACTGGTGAGCACAAGACATACATGCACACCAGAGTGCCTGGGGAAGCCGCCAAGGCTGTCTGAGGTCCTCTTCCCCCAGTTAAGCATCTCAGTTCTCGCCCTGTCTCCTGGTACAGGCAGCAAGGGAAGCTGTGAAGTCTGTAGGCTCAGGGATAGCCAGCCCTTGGTTGGACATGTCCCTCGGCAGCCTGTGGTAACCCAGTTTTCAACAAGGCACATCCAGAAGTGTCTTCCACACACCACTACCTGACCAACATCTCTCTGAGCAACATTAGTTACCCCACTGAAAGCAAGGCAGGAGAACAGAAGATGACCATAGCTGAGTTAGCAAATTCCTCACTTCACTGTGAAGGTGTTACCTTTGCCTGTTGCAGGGCCTTCTCAACTTTACTGGGTTCGCTCAGTTCACCGGCAATGGACTGCTGCTTCCCCTCCAGCTCGCTCAGTGTGTCCTTCAGCTGCTGCAGGGACTCCACATACTCCTGGCTTGGCTGGTTTTCTGTCTCTGGTACCACAGAAAAGAGTAATGGAACAAAATACAAGGTAAAGAAACAGATGCGAGACACAAATTATAGATGTGAACATAATCAGCCTTCCAAGAGCTAAAAAAAACTCTTCTGCTGATAACAATATTTTTCCTTTAAAAATATGAAATATATATATAACGTATAAATATGTATTATATAGAATAAAATAAGAAATATGACAACCTCCAAAAACATTTATACACTATCTCATTTTCAGAATTTTTCTTATACACCTAAGCACCTAAATCTGTTGGGGTCAGTGGGGTCATGGAATCGATAGCATTTTGACATTTACATGTCTCGACCCCCCACAATTTAGTATTTTTCATTTTTAAAACTTTTAGATCTATCTCTTATTTGTCTGCAAACATACACAAAGATATCTACTATACATAGAAAACAAAGTATAACATATATAATAGCAATATAGTACATAGCAAGTAAAATATACACACTATATATAGTAACTATATAAGCTAGTATTTAGATATATATACACACATACACAAAATACATATTAGTGTAATAGTAGGGTTTGTGTTTTCGTGGCTTTTTACATTTTTTGTATATATATATATATATATATATATATATATATATGTACACACACACAAACATATGAAAATAGCAGCTTTTAGCCTGTTGTCAGAACAGAGATGCTATCTAGCAAGAGTGAAAAGAGAATTAAAGTTTGGTTGGAGTATCTACTTCCAATCTTCAACTGCTTCTCAAAATTTGTTCAAGCCAGCCCTCTGTGGAATCCCAGGCAGGAGACAGCACCTCATTCTGGCATTTCAGAATGAAAACAACAGATTTGGACAACTGCTGCAAACAGGATTTCGCCTGTAAGACCTGTACTGTGGTATGCACATTCTCTGCCCTTGGATTCCTAGGCAATTTTGTTACTACCACAAGTAAAAAATAATCTAACCCTTGTTCTCACTCACCAGGTACCTTTTAAACAGCTTACTGTCAGAACTGTCCTACCGTTTATAAAAATGAGTCAACATTTTTAGAGAGAATCAGAGTTATCTAGCTTCCTTTTCTCAAAAATCCAGGATCAATTTAAAGGGGATAAAAAAAGAATTCAGTAAAAAGCAGATAGGTGTTCTGTCAACTAAACTACAGCAAATCCTGGAGGAGAAGAAAATAGTTAAAATAGCCTCACACTGACAAAAAATTGAGTCACAATTGCCATTAAAAAATGCCCATAGAGATGAGACTGCATAGCAGTCCATGAGGGATTTTTAAGAAGCTCAAAGAAGAGCCATGAAAGGAGCTGTTCTTCTGTCAGTCAAAGTCTACCAAGTTTAGAAATGTGCAAGTGACACCACCAGCTTTTTCTACCAGTTATATGGCTCTGGAAGGTCTTTTACCTAGCAGCAATTCAAACCATGCTGAAAACTGAAACCCTGAACTGACACTTCCCTCTGCACTTCAGCAATATAATTTCACTGCAGGTTGTCTCATTCAAAAAAATACACAAGTACAAATTTAACATATTAAAATATGTAAGATGTTTTTACCAAGCAATAACTGCTTCAAGTATACTGATAACACCTCAACTGATGTGTGGCATGAAAAAATAAGCAGTCTTTTTGTTACATGGTATATAATTACCAAAATACACAATATCAATAAAATTATTCAAAAGTACATGAACTCAAAACAGTTATAAAATAATCATTCATCACAGTAAGAATGAAAGTATACTCTTGTAACTTGAACATGGCAGATGGATACATTATTCACAGTTTTCTGCATGGTTATAATTGAAGCACGCAGGCCTGATGCAATACACAATATAGATGGCCCAACAATTTAGTAACTGAGACTATTTTTATTACACACAGGATAAAGGGTTAATGCTCTTCCATTTGGAGCTGCTAATAAAACACTTCCTCGAATTCCTCCAAAATAAAAACCAAGGGAAAAAAAAAAATCTTCTTATAGGTCTGTGCTCTTGCTATTGAGTTTAATATATTACCAGAACTACATATTTTGTGTGTTACATTTAAAATCATTTAGAAACCAGCATGACTGGTTTGAATATTTACAATGAAATTTTTAATGTAACAAAAGCCCAAGTAGAAGCTGCCTGAAAAGCAAGCCAGATTCCAAATCACTTCAAAGATGAAATTTGCAAAAGGAATTATGTATGACTCATGTGCTCAAAGCTATGAAAAAGAATAAATTTCACATGCGCACTTCCATTTTAAAGGTCCTTCTAATCTTCCATTTTTCATGTCTAGTATTATTATTTATTTCTGTAAGTGTCAGAGAGACATTGATTTTCAAACTATCCACCTTAAATATGTCTTGTTAATTCCTTAAATGAAGTCTCAGGAATGTCGCATCCTTCCATAATCGCTTTTAACACGATGGAACAATGTATTTTAAAGTGTGCGCAGAGGAGGCCATAAAAATATACTTTCCCTTGATAAAATAATTTTGCCAGTTTGACTCAAAGCTAAGTAGAATCAATACAAAAACTCTACCAGAATACAAAGAGTTCTCAGTCAGCTCAAAAAATCAAAAAAAAAAATATCAGAACACAGGTAAGCAGGAGGCACTTTGTTTAAAAAAAAAAAAATATATATATATATATATATATATATTTACCTTTTTTCAGCTGTTGGTGATGTTCCTCTAGTTTCTGACGAGTCAACTTGAAGTGATCAAGAAAACCATTCAAATTCTCCTGAATGAAACTTGCAGGCATGGGCTGAGAGGTGAGTGCCTTGCAGGTGGCTTTCAGATGTTCCAGCCGTGGACTCAGGCTTACCAGATGTGTTAACTCCCGCTGTGAAAGATTGAAACCAAGACCCAAACTCATAGTTGCCTTGTTAACAGAAGGATTTTACTAGAGCTACTGCAGCACAGATCTTCCACATTACTAGGGCAACAACATTAAAGTATTCCTGATACACAGATACCAAAATCTTCCAGTCAAATCAGGCACCCTGCATGCCTTAGAAACTGAATTACCTTACTGACTAGGCTAAGCTCCTCTGGGGCATCCTGTGCTTCTGACACCTTCCAAGCAAAATTAACAAGTTTTGCCAGACTTACCTGACATAAGTCTTTCCGGACTGCTGAGGGTTGGGATGCTGAAGAAGCATCATTTTTAAGCCAGTCATCCTTCTCAATTAAAGTCTTCTCAAGCTCATTTATTTCCTTCAAATAAGCATTTATTTCTTCCTGGTACTTTATCTTTCTGGCCGCTTCTTCTAGATTTTGAACCACGTCTTTCCACCTCGACAATATTTTCTCCATCATAGTTTTTATATCCACTGTAGGAAGTCCTTCTAAAAAGATTATATAAATTATCACTATATTAACTGCAACACATTTTGATTAACAGACATTTAAACCTTCTCTTCAAATACAGGTGCACATTTGCATTATTATGCAAAATGCTTTGATTCCAAGTCCACTATCTATAAATCTATACTTATTACTTAAAGTGCTTCAGCTTTATATTTCCATGTTAACAGTAAAATGAAGAGTGAGATATTCCACTCCCATTTTGAGGAAAGACACATGGAGAGGTTTTTTTGCTGCACTGCTTTAGCACGAATGGAGCCCAATGCTCTTGTTAGGGCAGCCAAGCTTCTACAAGAGTACTTGAAGACCCTGTTCCATAGATCCTGCCCGTGCTTCACACACTGACCAATCTGCTTGGCACACCTACCACACAGCAGCACAGCAGCTGCAGCCAGTCACACAGAAGGAGCATGCACACAACAGCCAGTCACTGCCATTACGGGCTGTAGATTGGTTATTTTCTATGTATTCCAACATTTATAATGACAAACAAAAAGCAATTTCTGTATCTTACTTTTTGCTGATGCAAAGCAGCTTTTCAACTATGCATTTTTTTATTATAGTCAACAGACACTGGTTTCGTAGTCATGACCTATCAAAGCTGAAGGGGTTTGTAGACGTTTGGAAACAATGAACAGATAAAAATTTTTACAACCCAAACTCCAGGTCAAATCAGTGGCTTTCAGCCATCAGCTTCAGTGCAATGGCACCCACTGTAAAAAGTCTCAGTTGTAGTAGGCTAGGAGGAGAGGATTGGAGATGCTTAGCAAATTGGGGTATATATGCAAAGAGTCTGACTGGAAAAATGTGACAGTCAAGAAATCTAATGGAAATCAGCATTTTCCAAAAGGAATGCTGGTCAGTGTGCAGGACAGTGACACCATCCTGTCGGCTGTCTACCAGTCCATAGTAACTTCACCAGAAGTCAAGCGTATAGCAGATATAAAAGATTGTCTCTAGATGATATAAACATCTCTTTTATGGAGATCACATTTCACTGATGGAGTTTTGTCTCTATGAAACAAGATTTTGGCAAGGCTTTAAGATTCAACTTTCACAGATGTTAACTATAAGATCCCATGGATAAGTGTTTTAATTGACAATCAATCATTTTCTCAAATCATGTAAACATCTCTCTTGTCTTTGAGCCATGAATTGTGACTGTATCATCAAAATACATTGACAGTTTTTCCTTCCCTCAAAAGCATGTAACTGCCATTGTTACTAAAATCGAAATAATTTCTTAAAATAATTCTTAAAAGACTGCAAATGAGCACATGCACAGTAAAGAAGAATAATAATGCTTTTCTATAAGCTTTAATGAAAACAAAACACACAGGTAACTAGTAACGGTAACAATGACCAGTGTCTCTGAAGGAAAATAAATGGAGGGAGAGGGACAGAATATATTGTGATGCTTAACTAGAGATAACATTTCAATATGATTTCCCAGAAACTCAACTGATTAAATCACAAAACAGAAAAACCTTCAAGTTGCTTACCCTTTCCCATTTGATCCAAAAGAACATGTCCGCTTCGTTTCAGTTCATCTAACTTTTGGCTTTTTTCAACTCTTTCTTTTTCAATCACCTTTAAAATGAAACGCAAAAGAATAGTTTCAGTGAGGGTTATTTTTCCTGACTTCCCTCTTTCCCCCACTAACATGTATTTTCCCACTACTACCCAAAACACATGCAGTTTTCTTGAATACAGCACCTTCTAGGATGCCTGTTAGTTCTGTTTGTTCAGAAAACAAATGCCAAAGGAGTTAGCTCTCACAAGTACCAAGCAAGAAAGAGAAGGTACAACAGCACCAGGAATAAAATATTGTTAAAAGGGTTGATGGTCCTGCAATGTGAAATAAGATATTGGGACAAGAGCTGAAACAAATCACTTGTGATCAAAAATTGTAATTCTTTAATGCAAAATAGTGGAGAAAAGACCTTTTTTTTTAGTAGTCCCTTCACCTCCACAGTCTCTGAGATTTCCAGTAGACTCTCAGAAGCTCTAGTGCTTCACTCTCCTTCACAAAGATATGGTGAAGGAAATTCTATATGACTACCAAGATTTTTAAAGGAATAAGTTCTTCACTCAAGTCATACATATTTGGTGTATATTGCTGTGTGAGTCAATAGGTAGAATACATACACAGAGGAAAGATAAGTTCCTTTGCCACCAAGCCACAACTTCAATATCCTCTGTGATTACAAAGAATCTCCAAACAAAAATCTTTTTGGAACTCTTGTCAAAGGTCATTACTCTGGTTTAGACTTGCTACAGTAAATTCAGAAGTGTGCGCTTATTTGCACAGCTGGGAAGAACAAACACTTTTCTACCCACTTACAGCCCAATCATTTAAAAACAGCTGTTCACAGGAACCCGGTGTTCATCTTGGAGCCTTTCTAATAAACAGCTTATAAACATTCATAAAGATCTATAAATAAACTATTGGGAGGGTTGTTTTGGTTTTTATTTTCAACAGTGCTCTCATTCCAAACATTCCTACTGGCACCATTTTGTACTACAGCACTAAGGAGGAGATTCCTTATAGATATTTTTAAGTATTGGTTTTGAATTCAAAAGCAGCTTCAGGTCCTGCTAAAGTTCCAGTAAGCCTTCATTAACAAAGCATGCTCAAGGACCAAAAAAAGGCAAGAATACATTCCCGAAACAGAAGGAATATAAGATAAAATGGCTATTTCATGGCTCCCACAGGATTCTGTAAAATTATGTATTCTGTCTGGTAGCTCAGCAATACTGTACACAAGTTGTAACTATCATGTTTTCTCCAAAATTAATAGAGGAAACATGTCGAAACATTATAACAACACACCACTTTGGACCCTGGGTGGTACAGTGCGTGAGTAGTGTCACAGCATGACTCACTGAGTCTCTGAGCACCCCGCTGGCCTATCTCTGCCAAAATTATAAAAGTAGTGTCAATCAACACCATTTCTGACTGTGAAACATGAAACCAAAATGTTATTTAGTGTAAAAGATAATAATCCTGAAGACAGACACTTTTCAGAACTCCAAAGTAGACATCAGTAATATACGTTTTTAAAATTTCCTGTGGATTATGCAACCCAACACCAGCAAAAACAGCGTGTCCAGCTGGTCAGAGATTTCCATGTATGTCCAGTTCTGAAACTATTTAACTAAAGGACTTAATCCCCTCAAAGCATGTGGATCAGCCCAGCTGACAGCCAGCTTAGATACAGAGGATACTATTCACTGAAACACTCTCTATCTCCCCATTTTACCTTCAACTTTTCTTTCATGCTTGAAGTTTCTCTCATCTTCTTGTATTCTTTGATGTCTGCTGCCTCAATGGCAGATTTTGATTTTGAAATCCAGTTCAAGAGCTCCGCACTTTCAGCATCAAACCTGGTTTAAAAGGTCAGACAAGGGTTTGGTTTCTTGGGGTTTTTTTTCCCCCCCATTCAGTCACTCTGTCTTAAATATCAGAAGTCTTAAAGTTCAGCACATTACTCCATCCTAAAACAGCAAGACTGCACACAAAATTCATGCTTCTTATATTACTACTCACAGGAAGTAGGGCAGAGACAGACTTTCAAAAACCTACTATCATAAAAATTATGCCCATGGTATTAGCCTTTGGGAATAAATTAGGAATGCATTTATTTCTCATTTTTTATACATAGCTTCATGCAAACTATAACTGTTTCTTTTAATATGTCACAAAACAGATCTCTCAATGCCGAGTATCTTGAAAGTAATAAACTGAACCTCAGGAACAAGATAAATAAGAATTACAGTTCTAAGTTTCAAAGAAGTCTGCAACACTATTTAGTCTGAAGGAAAAGCTAGCAGCTTAAGCACTCATGGCAGTGACAGTGGACAAATCCTTTTGCACACTTAGCTGACTAAAGATTAGCCTATAGCTTAATGTTTTTGGCTACACTGGACATGTCTATACGAACATAACTTTCTTAAGCCTAAAACCTCTAAGTTTCAACCTGCCATCACCAAAAGAAACCAAATCAACTCTCAAATTAACCAATATTATACAGAACTTAAGAGGAGGACAGATATACTTTACAGACCACAAGTCAGGCCATATTACTGTTATACTAAACAGTGTAAATCCTAACATGGAATAACAGCATCTCAATAAATGCAAAGTCACTGACCTTCACTCAAAGTTTTCCTGAAAAACCAGCAAAATTCTACTTACTAGTCATTTCTTGGTTTCAACATAAGTAAATGGAATAATGTAAAAGCATCAGAAAGTTTAAACTATTTTTACTGACCCTTTCTTTAATGCAGTTTGAACTCAAAGAAAATAGATGACAGGTAAATCACTTTTGCTTTCAAAATCTAATATAGTTTTCACAGTTCGTGATACAGAGAACAAGATTGATGGGTTGCTGACTGCTTTACTGCCCTGGGACACTCAGATGCACACAACACCCCCACCAGGGCTCAGAGGATCTGACCAGTGTCCTCAAGAGGGTTTGGGAAGGTTGCTCACCTCTCCAAACCTCTATTCCTCCTCCAGAAAAAAAAGAACTCTTTTTCACTGTGCAAACACACATCACCTAGCATAGAGATCCCCCCACTCTTGACACAGCCCTCTATCCTTGCCCTAAACAGCCTGCCAAAGATTTAAACTAGTGACACCTCAAAGAAGTGCTCATTTTCTCAGCCAAGCACAAAAAGTAAAATGTTGAGTATAAGGCATTTACTTCCTTAATTTATCTTGAAACAATTCCTTTAGTTTTAGGTGTGCTATTTATGAATTCAACACAAGTTATTAAATACTGGTTAGCCTAGAGGAGAATAGGCTCCAGGGAAACTGAAAGAAAATTGGGGAGGGACTATCAGGAATTGTATTGATAGAACAAGGACTAAATGTTTTCAACTGAAAGAGTATATTTCGATTACATATAAGGAAGAAATTCTTCAGTATGAGAGACACTGGCGACTGTCTTCAGTGATGAGACACTGGAACAAACTGCCCAGAGAAGCTGTAGATGCCACATCCCTGGAAGTGTTCTACGCCAGATTGCATGGGGCTCCAAACAACCTGGTCTGGTGGAAGGTGCCTCTGCCCATAGCAGAGGAGTTGGAATGAGATGATCTTTAAGGTCCCTTCCAGCCCAAACCGTTCTATGAATCTAAATATGCAAATCAGCCAGCCACCCCAGAAATACTTGTCAAAGAAGACATCACTGTAATATTATTATTATTACTACATACCAGGGAGATAGATTTCTGAGCCTTTTTTTTGTGCAGTTTCTCCCACTTCTCTCATATATTTATGGTGATTATAAACAAATAGTAAATCAAAATACTTGGCACTTTCACAACACTTTTTAACCAAAGATGAGATGTTTTTACAAAAAGAAGTGAATATAATTAATTCTATCTTTCCAGTAAAGGAGCTAAGGTATAAAGGGCTGAAGACCTGCTTCTAGGAGAAACAAAACACACCCATGTCCCTTGGAAGTTAATGGAAGGTACAGGTTTTCTGTTGCTCTGAAAACAAGACTGTACACAACACTTCCTTCACGTTCACAGAATTGTTTGGGTTGGAAGGACCTCTGGAGATCATCTAGTCCAACCCCCAAACCCACCCTCACAAGTGCAATTTAAGTATTGCTCACTTGCATAAAAGAAGAATCAAAAGCCAAGACAGAGAGTCTACGTAGTATCTAATGAGCGAGCAAAAATGGTAGTGACATATACTTACTTTTTCTTTGCTTCACTGTCCCCTGGAATTTGCCTTTTCCTTGGGAGTGGTGGCGGGGGCAACTCCTGCCTGGACTGTTCCTTCAACGGTGTTGCTTCTGCAGCAGTCTTCTGTGAAACCTGTGACATTCCTACACTTCCTACAGCTTGAGTTACCTACACAAAATAATTTAGGAAAAGGATCACATAACATTTATAACACAAGCTGAATTGCTTTTTCTTAGTTTCTTTTATTCATCAGTCATAAAAGCCCATTCATTCACTCCTCCAAATGACCTGCTGTCATGAAACACACCTTTATCATAGATGCACTCCACAGAAAAATTTCATTATTCTCATTTTACAGATGGAAACCAAGCATCAATACTCTCAGTTCAACTAGAATTTCATGCCAGTCGAAACGAACTATAATCAACAAAAAAAGGATTATATCTATTTTTCTTCAAAATTTGTTCACAAAAAGAACCAAGGTACCTGAGGTCTATTAACACACAATTCCATATTTTGTATCCATATCTCATAAAACCAAGCCTAGATCTCATAAGGATCTAGGTGAATTTGACCTAAAAACTCACTCATTGCAATAGAAACCTTCCATGTTCCTTAAGGGGTTATAAAGTAAGACCCAAGGGAATCAACCTGTAAGTTCTAAGTACGTGCTTGATATTTAAGGGGAGTGAAAGGATGAAGACAGGATTTGGTGTTTCCTAGCGCTTTGACTCAGACACAAGAACAAACTACAGCCACATGGCTGAAATAAACCCCTTCTCAGACTGCACAACTCATTCACTATACACTAAATGGATCGTGAATCAGTGCCATGGCTTTCATCATAACAACATATTAATATCACATAAAAAGGCACATGAGTTATAAAACTGTCAAATAAAATTCTCACAGAAACCAATGGAGTTCTGTCTAAATAAAAACATTACCAAGCACTCAAAACACTAAAATAAACATTTAACAATCCAGCTTGGCTATCATGGTTACACATCAAACAAACAACTACTCTATTTTCAACAGATGAGAAATCATACTCACAGAGCATAAATGCTTGTATGACTCCCATTTATTTATCTATTCTGGGTTTTGCCTTTGTTTTCTTTTAGTATCAGATTTAATCCATTCCCAGCACTCTTATAATGTTTAAAGGCATTTGCATTGATTGATAATACATGGCAAGCCTGCTTTACTCATCAGAAAAATGAAGCTTAATCTGTGTGAGAAAGGAGTAATAGTACTAGTCAGGTTAACAACTTGGGCTTTCGAAGACCAAAAAATGTAGACAGATCTGACAGCAGATAAAGTCAGCCTCATGTGAAAAAACACTCACCTACCTCTCTAGCCTAACACCAAGAACTCTCCTGGGCAATTTCACTGACGCAGTATCAGCGAAGTTTGCACACATACAGTCATCTAAAAAGCTAACAAGTAATAAAGCCCTGTTAAGTACCTGGTTAGAGTAATCCTCTAGCTTCTGAACCAAACTGTCCCACCTCTGAGTTAGTTCTTCTTGATCCTGATCAATTTTGCTGGATGCTCTGTCATTCCCAAGGATTTGGGCCACCTCCTGACCTAGCTCATTCAGCTGGTCTAGTGTTTGACGTTTCATACCCATGTCCTCTTTCAAAATCTGAAATTAAAAGCAAGCATTAAAAGATGACATCAAGTATTCTGCTACCCCTTAGCTTTTAATTCCCTGTCTGGGAGGGGAAGGGTGTTGTGGGGGTGGTGACAGAGGTGAAAAATGTACTACCTGAGTCAAATGAACAGTTCTCTCATGTAAAAACAGCCCTAACAGACACTCTTTTTAAAGAGCACATCCTTGAAACAGCTTCTAAAGCAACCAGTAGTATCTTGAGTAACAAATTATTAGTTCAATGAAATAAAAAACAAACCACACTGCAAACCTACACTTTGGAAAACACAGCTGACTGGTGGTCTGCAAAAAAATACAAATTCCGTCAATCATCTAGGATAGCTCTTCCAAAGTTTGGTACACCAACCTGGAACAGCCATAGAATAGGTTGTACCAATTTTTTTTAATTCATGTGAAAGAATCCAGCAGGAGAGAATGTTGCCTGGCTTCCAAAGTGTCATGCATTCACAGCTCCTACTAGGGTCAAACTGGTAATTTGCCATTCATTTAGTTTATGAGGTTTGATGGGACAGCACAGGATAGTGATACTCACTGCTAGTTTTCGAACATTCACACTCAGGTCTGTTTGATCTTTAAAGTTGCTTGTCTGGACCTTACACAAAGCCTCTTCTTTCTCAATTAACCAAGCTTTCAATAAGCACTGCAAATTGTAAGAAAAATAGCACAAGAAAATATCAGGTTTGTCAAACAGCTACTGACAACTCCTTCTTTAAGATCTTTGCATTCAAGGCGCAATTCTACAGTCTTTATACGCAGGAATTTCAGTTGACTTCAATAATAGATAAAATGGGACAAAAATATCAGATTAGGGAATGCAGTAATACTTTCCAGCAAAACAATTTCAATAAAACCATTTCTCAATTTATCAGAGCACATTTCCCCCAAAGATATTTATAGCAAACAGACATCCATCCTAAAGCTGACATAGGATTTCATCAAAATGGCATGTACACTTTTGGTTTTCTACCCTTCTTCCTCCATGACTCAAACCCAGTTGTTACAAGTATTTTCTCACAGAAGCTACACCGCTGGTAATTCAAAATTCTTTTAGTCCAGGCAGTCGATCAAAGATACTAATTAGTCACCTCCCTGTCTATGGTACCTACTTTCAATTGCAAAATAACTTCAGCAAATACTATTTCATTAACTACTGAAAGCTAGAGTGGTCTGCTCTGAATAGTTCTAACTCGGGGATCTTGAACTTCTTCCATTTTTTTTCTAGGAAATCTGTCCTGGGTCTCACTTGGTTTCAGTCATATAGCACTCCTATGGTAACACCAGCAATAACTGGCATCAAGTATCAGGAAAGATTTTCTAGAGAATATATTATGTTGCAACATATTACTGCTGCTGCTGCACAGCAGTTTCCATGGACTAGAATGCCCAGTTCTCAGTTGCATAGCCACTGTTGCACTGCTGTTCCTCTGTGTTTAAAAATAAATCATACAGCAAGGCAGACCTTTTTGTTCTTTGAACAACACAGTTTACAAAAGCCACTAGGTTCCTCAGTCTAGCTGTATACTTTTGTCATTGTCCCAGAACTTACTACAGTAACCTGTGGGCCAAAGGGTTAAGGCAATTTATATTTCCAATGTAAACCAATATGCAAAACGTACAGATAGAAAATACAGTGGTGGTGGAAATGCCATAAGGTTGTGAGAAACAAAATTATAACATCACATACTCCATGGAAAAATCATGCTGGCATCCCAGCCAACATATTTTATGCATAAGAGGAGCTTAAAAACCCTTCAGTGTATTCAGTTAATTTCTGCTAAGTCAGCAGTCAAAGACAACTCTCCCTAGAAAACTGAAACATAATTATCACAGTGCTAAGAAGTATCTGACATCTGGCACCAATTGAGGAATTTGTTTCCTGAGTGGTAAGAATTGTGGTTTCCAAAAGCTTTCTAGGCAGCCACATAAAGGCCAATGCATCACTGTTGCATCTCTCTATATATTTGGCCAAAATGGAAAATGCTAGTACCTAAATGTTTTAGCTACTTTTCTGTTAAAGTGTTTGTGTATTCAGTTCTCAAGTAGTTTCAAACTATAACTTTAAGTCACTTGATCATTCTTAAGGACAGAGAACTGTAATTCAAACCTCTTAGTAACAAATGCCTTGTTCAGTTGAACAATGAATGCAAACATAGGCTAAATCTAAACCAACTAAAACAAACTTGTATTTCCTCATTATTCACTGACATTCTACATTAAACACATCCATTGTTTCACTTTTACACAGCAACATAATTATATACAAATTAAAAAAAGCTGAATGCAAAAGCAACTCCAACAGAAGATGACATTTTTAACAGTACTGTAAGAGCCAATGAGTGGTCAATTTTCCCCATAAAAATATAAGGGTGGAAGAGGACAGAAATATATTCACATAGAGTCACTAAAACTAAGAGCACTTGGAAGTTCATACTTTGACATACACAGCAAGGATTTTTGGGTAATTGTTATTTCTTAACTCAGAGTTACCATGACCAAGAGTTGCAAAA
Organism: Manacus candei; assembly: GCF_025592945.1. Taxonomy (NCBI): domain Eukaryota; kingdom Metazoa; phylum Chordata; class Aves; order Passeriformes; family Pipridae; genus Manacus; species Manacus candei. The sequence continues at coordinate 5,302,472 of NW_026138129.1, read as the reverse complement.
GACTGTTAGCACACAATTTTCTGGACATACATGCACAGATGACAAAGCAGTATTTCAAAGAAATATATATATAAACAGATACTTGGCATGGGATAAACCAAAATTTCAACCCTGGGTCCATATCAACAAGGTCACATGAGCTAGAAATTCAGCTTATCAATATACTACAAACAGATACAGAAGGGGTCACGGAGAAACACATAAGCAACCCCAAAACCCACAGACAAAAACATCCTTGTCAAAGAAACCAGGCTGCAACTGATACCAACAGCTTATCAGCACTGTTCAACTTCTTTTAAGTGTCTACACAATCTGAGTGTACTGTTGTTTAAACAATAGCTTACAGTAATAAATATCATTTAAGGGGAAAAAAAACAATTTCAGTAAAACCTTCAAACAAAAAAAGCCATCAACTATTTTAAACTGTAGCATCAGGCATGCAAACCTAGCACACATGGTTGTGTTAACACACTTTTATGCCATCAGTTACTTTGTGTTTGAGCAGTATTTATTATATACGTAAAATACATGATATCAAAGAAAGAGAACACTCACAATTCTTGACAATTCAACTGTTCAGCTGAACTCAGCAAAATGAAACATGCTGTATGCTTCATTATATTGACCAAATGCTTGATGCTAATGATTTTGAAAATAGTTATCTATTGATTAGCTGATTGCACAGTCGTGTATGTGTACCCATGTTGGAAGCACATATACCTTAATCAGGAAAATTTCTGTAATTACAAAACCACCAGATACTTAGAGAACTCATTGTAATTTTGCTATCATGGATATTCACACTTCTTGGCCATTTTGCAAGATTCCTTATAAAATAATTTCCAAGGTGTTATAAACTTTCTTTCTCAAAACTTTGGAAAATACTTCTCTTGCACTTCAGAGCTATTCTAATCCTCAAAAAACAGTGAGAACCCAAACAATAACAAAGCCTAGCTTTTCAAGGCTTTTTTCCCCACCCTAGTCGGGGGCTTGATTGTTTGTTTGGGTTTCTTTGGATGGTTGTTTTTTCCCTTCCACAAATCAACTGGTCAACCCTGAGTAACTGAACAGCTACCAACCTGTTCTTCCAGCAACTCTTGCCATAAAAGCTGAATTTCTTGCAGCTTGACCCGTCGATCCTCAGTCCAACGACAAACTGCTGTCCACCGCTCACCAAGCTTCTACAAAAGCAGGAAATGCTCGTGAATGATCACAAACCTCAAAAAGAAACTCTAAAACCAGATACTCAAAAAAAATTTCTACTTCACATTAACCTCTTCCTTCATTATATCTACCTCCTTGTCAGTTACTGCTATCACCATATTGCACAGAACTGGAGATTAACACTTTCAAAAACATTCACTCATGGCCTTACCTCTGCTCTTGCTGAAGTCAGTGAGCTATTTGATTGACTTCAAAGGGAGCAAACAAAGTAGCGCGAATTCTGTTCGAATAAATTCTGTCCCACACTCACTGTACCTCAGGTTACAGTCCTAACTTCTGATAAAAACAGGAAAATACTTCACATGATACTCCCTAGATAAATCATGTTCATATCTTTAAATATTTTTCCTATCAGATTTTAACTTCCTAATAAAAATTACTTATATGAAATAAGAGTTGCACTATGCATCTTCCCATTTTATGAAACTGCTGTAAGGATATACTACAAAAGTATCTAAGCCATTGGGAATGCAAATAGGAATTGAGCTTGAAAGTCACCAAAGCACTTTTGCAGGTTTTAGCTTGAGCTAATTTAATAATTTTTTTAATTAGTATTACTTCATTAAAAAAAATAATTTAAATTACTTTCTACAATAAATTGTCTTTAAACACAAAAACACTAATTAACAATTATACGGAGAGATTTTAAGTAACTGTTACTACAGTTAAAAAATAAAGGCTCTACCATTTTACCTGCAATTGTTCCTCCAGAATAGCTGTTGCACTTTCCCCACTGTTTTCATCGACAATGACAACCATGTGCGTTAGGGAGTTTACCTTCACCTGTTCCGCCTCTAGATCACTCTGCAGGCTCTATAAGAACAAAACAGAGGTTACCAACTTTGAATACATTTGCTAATCTGCTCTTTTGGCCACACGGACTATCACAACTGCTGTGGCAAAGGAAGTACTTCAGATCCAACAGTAAAGCACAAAATCACTGCACAGTTTAAGTAAATGTAAGCAAAAGGCTGCTAGAAATGAACCCAAAACCATTCTGTTGAAATACTGGTAAACATGGGAGTGCTTTAAGCACCATACTTGACTAGGGGAATCATGACAACTGCACTGACTTTCTATATATCTAATGTTATAGGTTGGAGAGCTTAAGTGTTTCTATACAAAGCTGTTATTGTTAATAAGCAAGTACCATAGGGCATGCCAAACAGGGAAAATCACTAAGAACATTCATCTGTTAAAAGCTGACAATATAATTCCCATAAATACCAACAGTGTAATAATTGATCATGATGTTAAAAGCCAATAGTTAAGAACTGCAGAAAACGTGCAGTTCTGATTAGTTTAAAACAATATGAAGATTTAAATATTCATACAATAAAATTATAGAATAACAGATTCCATGGTTAAAGCCTACCTCCAAAATATTTCTGCAAGATCAATAAACCTTTACAGTACTATAAATGTCACTTTTCATCCCCGCATATCCTAAGCTACTCCATGAACAACACGCCTCAAACTTCCCCGACTTTGAAGACAAAAGAATGAAAATGTGGGACAGAAAACTACATAGACCAAAAATAGTCCACTGTTCTTGTTCTGTGAGGTATGTCCCATGCTGGGAAAAAGGTCAAACCTCAGCACTAAGCACAAAAACTAAAGCTGCAACCACGACAAATATCAAAAAGGACATCTTTCTCCTTCACATCTCTTCCTTATTATTGCAGGATAAAAAGGCTGGACTTGCATCCAAAAACTCAATTGAGAGACAAACTACTTCCAAAATATTATGCACATCGGAGAACAGTGTCTATGCACCCCTTTAGGATGCAATTCCTGTAAAAGCAGGGACTGGAATCACTGACTTGGAAAGCCCTTCCTGATACCACATTACTTTAATCTGCAAGGCTCAAGCATGCCTGCCACTCACTAAGGGCAAGTTTGTCCACAGTATATACATAGTACATACTGTTCCTCACACCAACAATTTACCAGGAGAGGTCTTTGTCTCTGCACAAAGTAAGGGTAACAATTTTCCCTACAGGTTTCACTTCCTTCATGAAGCAAATATAATAGTCAGCAGTGCCCAAGCCTTCAGTTAAGACTTCCAATTCCTTTCTACCCCATCATCCTCCTTTTCCAAACACCAAATGCAGCCATGTATGACTTCTGACACAATCAAGTTTCTCAGCTAAAGAACCCACTAGTGTACACATCTTTCAGATACTTCTCCCATACATATTAGATAGCAGACAAAAAGGTTTACCTTATGTTCTTCCAGCTGTTTTTGAAGGGACACCAAATCCTCCGCTAAGAGCTGAGATTCCAGCTTCTGAATGCGTTCTTCTGTGACTGTCAGCCAGTCAGATAGCTGCTGCAACTGCTGCTTCTGGAGCTCCATCAGCATGTCATGCAGGCTGCAGGGGGAAGCACAGACTGAGTTATTTCAGAAACAGCTTTCCCAGGAAAGAAACTAAATCCTAGTTCATATAGGAAAGCAGCAAGGCCATTCATAAAACAGTTACCTAGCACCAAGTAAACTGTTCAGCATTAAGCTAAGGAACACATTTCAGTATTCTTGTTTCCTTCTCTCTCTTTCTCAACAAAAAAAGTTCATGAACTATGCAATTTATATCAGTGATTGTTTCTTCCATCAGAGATTTGCTGCTAATAAAGCCTCTGCTGAGAGTCACAACAAAATGCAGCTCTTACCTTGGTAACCCATATGCAGGAAAAAATTCTTCTGAATGGTTTTTAGCTGTGTAAATACCCATAGCTATCCACATCCACTTTATAGAGACACTTACGTGTTGTTTTAATACTCTTTCAGTAGTTTATGTAACTACTGCATTTAGATACCACATATTTAGTCTGGCACATCTACATAGCATAACAGTCTCAAAGTGTTTACATTATAAAAAAAACCCACCCCAACCAGTTAAAGTCATTCCTTTTGTTTCACCTTGGAAAGTATGAAGGTGGATTTCATGTCACAAACTGAAGTGTTAATTCTAAAAAACATTCTTACAAACAGATGCAAACCGACTTCTCCAAGGCACAGCAAGCACCCACCAGAAGTTGGTGTGTGCCTCTAGAAGAGGTTATGTGCCACAACTCACCGGGACTGCCTGTCCATGCTCTCCACCCTGAGTTCCTCCCAGCGGGAGTTCAGCAGCAGCATTTGTTCCTGAATCTCAAACTCCTCTTCAGGTGACAGATTTCCCTGGGCCACCAGTTGGTTTCCAGCCTGCAGAACACTGCCAACACTGCTCTGGTGCGCAGTCAGTTCCATCATAAACCCCTGAAAATAGTACAAGCAGAGATATCAGCATGGGGTCCTACAGGAGTTTATGAATTCGTAAATATCCTAAAAAACTGTCATGCTTGAAACATTGCAGCAGAATGAGTTGGTACTATCAAACACACAAACAACATAGACCCGTTCCTCACTTTGACAAAAGATTTTCCATGAGCTACAAAAAGTCTGGAGTCAGTAAAACAGAATTAATTGAGAAAAAAAAGTTGACCACCTCAATGAAAGATCTGTTTGGTAGAAGACAGCCTTTGAACAAACTCACCAAGAATATGAAACAAACTTACTTATGGACAACAGAACATAATATCTGAAATGTATTGTAGGAAAGCAATTAGAACCCTGTCAGTTACTAACACTCAAAAATTCATATATTTACTGTAAAGCTAGAACACCTCTTCCTTTGGTTCATGGCTTTAAAACTGTAGCACAAGGAAGAAATTCCTCATATTGATCAGCATTCAGATTTTATATGTTACTGTATACAGTAAGCTGACACTGGAGAAAACTAAAACATCTAACATGCCACTTTAAACTTCTATCAACATTAGCACACCTGTCCAGATTTTGAACAGAGTCAAAACAAAATAATTTGGAAACAAGAATAATTTGGAAGAATCAACACAAGTTTCTGAAACAAACTACCCTAATCATCACAAGGACACCACTGAATTAAATTGACGTGATTATCAATTTCAGCATTGCACTCTTTCAACAGCAAGTGACATAAGGCTGACCAGGCTTTTTAGTAGTTGGCAGCAGGTAAGCACTCAGTCTGGATCAGACTGCCTTTGAATTAAGCATACCAGTAAACTGCCCACCAAAAGCTGATTTTAAAAAATACGTTAAAGCTTCAAAGCATATTCCACTCTAAGTTCTTCTAAAAAGATCCATTTTCACCTTCAAACAGCCATTATTTTTTAAAAACAAACAAACAAAAAAAAAACCCCAACCACACGTAGACTACATTCAGTTAGAGGTGCCCTTCATTTAGAAAAAGACAGACAAAAGAAACAGAATGGAAGGTCTTGAATAAGGACTAGGAAATGGAAGTTCTGCAGCTTACACACACATACAAAGAAATCAAACCACAACAAAGGAATTTTCAAGAGAAGCTTACTTCATGAGTGGAAAATTGTTCTTTGACTTCCTCAACATCACCAGATATTTCCTCCTGTTCCCGAAATGTGTCCTCAGCTGACAGCAACCATGTAAGAACTTCTTCCAGAGCAGCTTGGTAGCTATCCAAGTCCATATCCACCTCTGTCACTGTGCTGGGAGTCTCTGCTCTAGAACTGTCCTGGTCCTCTTCAAGTACTACAGTCTAGGCAGCCAAGAGAAAAGGGTTGTCTTAGAAGTGCACAGAAGATGCCTTCCCAAAAGATATTAAAAACAGAAAAATTTTTAGTCCTTGACAAAATGTTAAAAGTAAACATTGGATACATTTTAATAGGAAAGGTCAGAGTCACTACTAATTTTAAAATAAAAAAATCTGGATAGAATTCAATCTTGCTCTTTTAACAGTCAATCTCACAACCAAACAAAACCTCATCACTATCACTACCCATCAAAAGTTCCATGGTAAATTCAGTTAAAGATTTCAGACCACCCTCTTCAGCTGGTCAAGACATATGAGAAAGAGAAGTAAAAGCAAGAAGCATAACACAAATGGAACTTTATACCTCAACATACAGGTTTTTGTACATGAATCATAAAAGAAAAAGAAAGACAGAAAGACTCAAGTTAATGATAAAGAAGATAAGATTTTTCATATTTTCCCAGTTGTGTTGTCCAAGACAGAAGGCATGCTTCAGAGATAACTGACAAACATGAAGGTTAGCTAAAATTACAACTTAAGAAATCACAGGCTGACTTTGATGATAAACACACCTGCTGCACGTTGAACTCTCCATCCTCACATTCCTGCTTATATCTCCTTGGAAGAGTTTCCACCTCCCGAATGTCTTCCATTGTGACTTGCTTAGGAAGGACCTCAAACAAAGAGGTTAAATACATAATAATAGACTTTTTGTCTGGAAGCTGTACAGCAACATCTGCATCAAAAAGAAGATATGGGGAAAAATAAATGAAGAAGCTGATTTTCTAAATTATTACTTAAAACACAGATGAGACTACATATTGTGCACATCACAGGTTCTCCTGTTGAGTAGTCTTTAGTAAGCTTTTACCTTAAAGACGAGGTTTGACATATATTCAAAGTACTATGAAGGAGAAAAAAAAAATAAAAAAAAATTCTACATTTGGAAGTGAATTTGCATTAAAAGGTTTGATGTTTTTGAAGTAACAGCCCAGGCATAAAGTTGCTAAGGAATAAAAAACCATTCAGGGGAAATTATTCTAAGCATCTCCCAAGCAGAAACGCAGTTCAGGGACAGTATCCATAAAAAAAAGTATTTCCACTTGGGCCCTACTCCCACTCCCATTATTAGTCAGTTAATTTTCTTATTTTTCATATTGATAGAGTTTCACTGACTCCGGTTCACTTATCTCTTGGGTTATGAGCAGTACCCACTCAGTTAATACTTTTTTTTTTAGTAGAAATTGGTGCTTGAATCTACAAAGTTTCAGAGCTTATCTTACAGAATAAGTCTTTGGATGCTCACTTCAAAGCGGAGCAACAGCTCAGTATTTAAAAAAAAAGAGTCGTAAAAGTTTCCTGGTAAGCATTCCTACACAGTATGTACTCATAGCACTGGCAGCTACTGTTACTCAGTGTATATATAAAGAATAACACATCAAGGTCCTTAAAATGTCCCATTCTACATAATTCTCTACTGTATCTGAAAAGCAGACACCCTTGCAGTACAGCTCCTACCTAAAATGAAAGAAAGTCAGGGTACCAAGTTCAGCTTCCCTATCCACTCTCTGAATAGTAAATCAACCTGAATCTTAATATTCAAAATGCCAAAACAGAAGCACGCACAGACATACCCTTACCCTACAAATTACATTATTTTAAACCCAAAATTAAAGGCTCAAAACAAAAATGATGGAATTTTTATTCCTAGTTTATGTCAGTAGAAGAAATTTCTTTCAAGAGAGCTCAGAAAAACCTCTGGTCAAGTAAAGTAACTATATCCTACCTTCAGGATCTAACAGTTTCTCAATTCCTAAGTGGTTCTTGGCTATGTTGAAAGCATTTTCCATTCGCTCAACAGGGGTCATCTTTAAAACTTTGTCCCAGCTGAAAAGCTCAGGTCTAAAAGTAAAAACAAACCAAGGAAGAAAGTAAATTTTATCTAGGAAAAAAAAATTCCTTAACATACAAAATATCGAGTTATGGATATGATGGTAGCTACAAAATACGTAATATAAACATACACATATATACAAAACACCAACATAAGGTCATATACACAAATGCATAAATACAAATACATGCCTTTTTTTTTGGGGACAATCTGACAATCACAAACCAATTAGCAGACTGCATGTCCACAGCAACATCCAACCTTCCATTCTATGTGTTTTAAACACAGTCATTGACTGCAACAGGAGATCAAATACTACTAATAAGAATACATAAACTTGGTTTAAAATTTATCCCAGAACCAGTTTTCTTCAGCTGTTTCTTACATAGCATTATTGGTATTACACATTTTCTGCATCAGGTACTCATGAGTAATCAAGAGTCACTCTGCTCCTGGAAAGCCTTGTTCCCAACTTGCAGTGTGGCCATCCCAGGCCATCTCAGCCAGGAGCAACAGCAGTCTTCTCCCCACTCGCTCACTCTTCGCCATCCCCCTCCTACTCCCATAATAAAAGACAGCCTACAAAAAAAAAAAATCCCATCACAAGCGTTCCTGAGTCACAATGCAAATCAGGCCAAGGAGCTGATTGATTTGCACTGTCAACAGCCTTCAGGTCTCAAGGGGAAAGAGCAGAACACAGAGCAGGAAGCAGGGTGAGCAAATAGGGCCCCCATTCCTAGCAGTACCTACACCAACAGGGGAGGATCAGCCAAGTGCTACACTAGCAGAGCTGTTAGGCTACACAGCCATTGAAATAACCTTCCGTTCTCCTGCAGTAGTGGCTTCTCATCAAAACGCTGCTATTGATGCTGTACTTTATAGAACTTGAGGAGGAAGAGATAAGCTTGCCTTTCATTCTTTTAATATTTGATTCAGTTGTGAATTGACTTAAGAGTATCCTTTATCATCTATCAAGTCATTACATTTGTGAAATGGGAAGGCTATAAGCCAGCTGGATCTGATAAGCAAAAAGCCAGAAGCATAGAAACTTATGGAATATGGTACCTCCATGCAAGAGCAACAAGGATAACCACATAGATTCATGTAAAGCTTTAGCAGAGACTCCGACTTTGAAAAACACATTGCAATCAATATATTGCACATGCAGTACCTGCACACTGACACGATAACACAAGTTTTAATAAATTGCAATCCAGGTATTTACCTATGAGTGAGAAAATTGAACAAAAGAGTAGAATTCAGTTCAAAGAGGAACTAAGCTAATATTAGAAAATGAAAGAGACCAGCACAGTAAAATGATAATAAAATTATATGAGGTAACAGGTCACTTAAGTGCTGCAGGTGTTACAAAAAGTTACTAGATACTGTAACCAAGAACTAACAATTATTCATAGATAGAAAAAGAGAAAGATACTAAGTCTCTTAAAAGAGGACAATCTTCGTGGATCCCATTAAGTGTCAATTTAAACTAAAATAAAAAAGCAATACTGAAAAAATGCCCCTTAGGTAGGGAAGCACTAGTGTCTGGGTAAGCTAAGCAGCTTTGCTGTCCTACCATTTCTGCAACCTGCCCCAGACCCCTTGCTCTTTTGCAACTGCTTTTAAAGTTTCTCTTCCAGAGACGACCTGAATTTAATTAAACCCAGGTCAAAACTTCTCAGAACGTGGTGCTTCCCTGGCTAAAGGACTTGTGCCCAAGGACAGCAAAGCTGAATTCTGACATGCTGGCAGCTGTCAGGCTCCAAGGAACGGGGAATAAAAGGCTCAGAGATGAGCAGACCCAAAGATTTTAGGAAGCCACACGAAAGCACAATTACTCAGTCAAAGCTTTCAGCAGGGGCTTTTGCTACTTAACAGTGCTCTGAAAAGAGCAGACTTCAGATCATGCAAAGTTCAAGCACACAGGCTCAAGAAATAAGGACAACAAACAGCCTGAAACCAACTTGGCTACCTCTTTCTTCCCTGCTTCCCCTCAGGAAGCTTCCCCTTCCCACCTAGGTCTCATTTGTGTCTAAAGCTGGCACACTCTCCACCACAAAGCTTCACATGCTCAGCACCTGAGCAAAACCACTAGAGGCATATGTGCCAGTAGGAAAACCACCATTACAGTTCACCGCATCCAGAAAAGGGACATGGTGATATTTGTGATAAATTCCAGCAAGACCTTTACTAGTATTGCTCTGCCTTTGCATAACAGTCCTTCCAAACTTTCAGGAGCCCTCAGTGTGGTGCAGGTCCCCCTTACACACCCGTGCAGCCTGAACACAAGCCAGCTCTGGTTCACAAGGCACAGAGGTACATCAGGGCAGACCAGTCCTGAAGCCAGCAAGCCTGTGACAGAGCCCATTTCAGTTAGCACATGCCAAATGGGCACTTAAGAGCAGAGAACAGCAGGCTCAAAGTGAACATATGTTTTGCAAACGCTTTGTATCTGCTGGGTATAGAAGTTATGGGTATTTGTAAAGTATTTGCTGTATCAGATACCTGATGGCCAGGAGGTCTGGTTAAATTACAGAAATTATTTTACCATTACTATGGTTAAGAACAGTCAGACCTTGCAAAGCAATGGGCTGACTTCAATTACACTGGATTATAACATATTTTCCAGTAAATCTGAAAGAAAAATTTTTTTAAAAGAAAGTATAAAAAGCTATGCAAGTTTCATAGGAGTCTGTAACAATGATTTCTTTAACTACCAAAGAGTTCTCCAAAAATCAGAAAGAACACAAAAGATCTGTGCAAAGAGGCTTTAACACAATCCTTTATAAAGTATAATGAACAAACTAATGAATACTCTACAGATACCTGAAGTATTCTATTACCCTTTGATTCTTCTGCCCAACAGTTCTTCTGAAAGAAGTGCACACATTGTCTTTCATGCAAGATATATTAAAAAACACCAGAAAAGCTACAGTCTTTCTTATTCCTTTGTTTTGAAGCTTCTGTATCTCCTTACTGAAATGAAACGGCAAACTCTGATTGAAGAAATGTTTCTCTTTGCAGAGGAGGGCAGGCAGAAGGAAGGAAGTACAGGTGAAGAAGATGGGTCAAATTCCCTCTCCCTGTAGAGACCCTTTCAACACACTCGCTGTATAATGCATACTAAGTGGGATGAAAATCCACTCCAATTAGCGAGTGTTCGTGCATGTGCAGGAACTGAGTGTTACGCTCCTGCCTTGGCTCCAGCCTTTGCAAGGCTCTGGCAACATCCCACCGCTGCTATTGTTACCACAACAAAAGACAAACAACCAGACAATGAATCACCAAAACAGGCTAGAAGCTGTCAAATGCTCAAGCAGGAAGAACACAGGAAAAAAGCTGTTTACTTCTCTAGGTACAAGATATGCTGTTTCCTACTTACTTGTGTCTATGGATGACAGCATTAAAGGCGAGTCCATCAGCCCAGCTTGTGGTGAAGTTCAAAACGTTGACCTGACTGTAAGGTCTCGTGGACTGCCGAACCCAGCTCAGCAGTATCTTCTCACTGTTGGTCTGCTGCAAATCTGACATGATGTTCTTCATGACATCCTTCACCTGCAAGACAACAACAACTACACTTACACACACATGCTCCACTTTTCCTGCTTACAAAGCAAAATTATTCCACAAATCATGAAAGGGTCTTCCCCACGAAAAGCTATGAATCAAACTCCAACTCCTCACACAAAATTTGGGAATAGGAGTCTTCAGGGCATCTTTGCACTCTACAAGAATTAGTAATGCTTCATGTAATAACAACACATTACTCTTACATTGCAATCGTCCCTCTCTCCTCGATGCTGTCTATGCCTTGTGCTGTGGTTCCACCAGTAAATAAACCCCAAAAATACAGTTTGCACAGGTTTTCTGCAAGAGGAGGATATCTGATTCTCCAACAAAAGTAGTTTGTTGTTTGGGTACTACCCATACGCATCTGTCAAAGTCCCTCCGAGTAAATTCAATGATCTTCCGAGACACCTGGATAAACCAGGAACAATTCAATCTCTGAGACTAACAAACCTCAGCAGCAGGCAAGATGCAAGCCAAACACAGCTACCTAGACAGTAAAAAACTACCTGCCTCAATCCTTTGAGGAAGAAATATAAACACAAAGCTTCAGCTTGAAAAGCCACCTGCAATTAACACCAGCAGGAACTAAACTGAGAGGCTGAGTACAACTGAGCACATACAAGAATACGTATCATGGGAGGCAGCCAATAGAATGAGAGTAGAAACCAAATACCAGCCTGCCTTTATTTACCAGCCCAAAATAGAAGCAGTATTTTCTGCCACCAAAACCCTGGGAAGGTTTGTGAAAATCCCAGCAGATCAGTGCACATGATTCCTGGAAAGGAAAAGATCTCGCAGCAGACTCTCACCTGCCAGTGCAAGATAATGCTCCACAGTAGCCCCAGCGTCAGCTTGTGATTTCCATCAACGATGTCAGTTCCTCCAATATTCACCAACTCCACCTGGAGAGGTTGGATCAACTCTATATTAAACACTGTTATCACAGCCTTAAGTCACAACCCCACCCCAAATCCCTGGCTGCCCAGTCATGTAATACCAAGTGCTCTAAAACAAAAAGCAGTTAAAAAGAGCTGGCAGAGAACTGTCCATCTGAATTTGTCAAAACAACTGCTTAAACAACATGACAAAAAATGGTACCAAAGAAGACAGTTCACTGGAAGAGTTTTATTCTCTCCTCTAATATACAGATGCATACCAGCAGTCAAAACTGAACAACAGAAATGCAAGTATGAAGGATCTGACAGGAAAATAAAAGTTAGGCAAGTTTGCTCCTACACAAACTCAGAGATATTGCAGAACCATGAATAATGTTAATGAATAGGTCTGTCCTTTGCATGAACAGCATCAAAATGAGAGAAGTTTATAAAGAGACTAAAAGTTCAAGGGAAAATTGGATTTTCAAGTTTCCTACATGCCCAGGACCCCACTGGGGTTCAAAACAGTCAAACTGAAAGTATTGAAAAGAGACACAAGGAGATTACTTTAGTAAGCAAGAGGGCAAGAGAGGCAACCCACTACTGCATCAAGTATTCAGACCTGAGAAGAAGCAAAGATTGGAGCACATGACCAGATATTAACTCAGTGCAACTTTGGAGTCTGAACTAATTTGGGGCATCAAGTCTCCATTCAGTTAATGCAGAGAAAGTAGCACTAACTCTAACCACCTTGCACTGGTGGTGTCCAAGTCACCACACACTTATGGAAATTGGGCTAGGAACAGCTGCCTACAGCAGATGAAGCAGATACCTCCCTGGGTCTACAAATGCACACAGCAGATGCTGCAATACACTCCCAACATAGGGCAGATGTTGGGCTTCATTCTTGTAAATAATCTGAGCCAGGAGCATCCTCCAGCCCCAGGGGCAAGTGGCACCAGTGCATTTCACCTCAATGGAGAAGCTTTTTAATTTCTTTCTCACCCCTACTTCAAAACAGTTTTAGCCACAATGCCTACCAGAAATACCTCCCAGCTTACACTAACTCTAAGAGTTGTATATGGACATTGCTTTGGATCAGCACTGGTCACCTGCACCAAGGAGCTGGCTAGCAATTAAACAATATGGACAATCATGGGACAGTAATGGAGGCCATCTCTGACTCTCAGTGGACATAGCCTAGGATAACAGAATAGACAAGAACAAAGTTTTGTTTTGTTTTAGATGATACTGCTGATATATAAGGATATAAGGCTGATATATAAATATAAATAGCTTCAATCCTGCAAAATGTACTTGTAACTTCATTGCTTTCAGGTATCTTGACAATTTTCAGTTCCCCATAGGTGTCTCTGTTAAGAGAATCAAATCAAAACTGTGTTGTAAGACTAAGATGGAACCACAAATTACACTTTGAAGTACTAAAAAAAATTTTTGGATGTCTCAATTTTCCTCTCTCAATTTTTAAAGCACCTAGAACAGAAAATTACAGCAATACTCTTTGCAAATACTGAGGATATATTTTAAGGTAAGCGTAAAGTAGGCAAGAACAGGCCAAAAGAATCACCAGTGCAGGTCATTAAAAACACACTGGGAAGCACTCTAGAACACAAGGAACAGAAAGCAAGACTAAATACCAAGGGTGAAAAAAATAAAGCAATTGCATTGTAAGAGTTTTTTTCACTTCTAATAGAATAAAAACACTCCCAAGAATGGGTAATGACAAACACACTTCACAGTTTTTAATCACATATCAAGAATAATACTACTAATAATGCATTCCTCTTGTTATCCATACCATCCATACTTGACATGCCCATTTTTGTATTGTAATAGTGTTTTGCAGGATGCAGCCAGCAATCCAGTAGGGTAGTGAGTGGACTACTGAGACTTAAGCAAAGTTAGTAAAAGACAGTAGACTGATATTGGTTATACAGAATGATTTCCAGTGGATTTTCTGTAATTATTGTTTTTAAAAAATTGATCCACAAATGAAAAATGTTGAACTTTATTACTTAGAACCATTCTGCTAAAAGGATGAGGTTCACAGGATCACTTGATCACCTACACCCTAGGTTTGTCTGATCTCTGCAATATACATTTAAACACTTTCATAAATTATTTCACAAGTTATGAATATTGCATAGCCTAGCAACAGAATGCAGCTGCTTCTTAGTGGATGCCTTTTCCCTTCATATTAACACATAACACACTTTCTAATGAAGGTAAGCACTAGGTATAAATCAAGTACATGACCTTAACAACCTTCAGCTAACTGAGACCATCGGTTTACTTCCAGAAACCCAGATCCTATCAGCTTCAGGAAGAACTAATTAATTATTGTAATTTAGTATTAATTATTTATTATCATCATAAAATAAATCAATTTCAAGCTGAAAAAACTCATTACTTATCCTTAGAAAAAAGTTAATCAATATTTACAGTACCTCAAAGAACAAAAACAACCCACTACTAGCTTTGTCTGCTTCCTAGAAATATGACACTAGTCCACCAACACAGAGGAGAAACTGCAGCATTATACAGCCTGTTGGTATCACTCTTCAATCAGTAGTGTATATAAATAAATATGTCAGTACCTTCTTGTACCTGATGTATTTTATTGCCAGAATGTTCTTATTACGTTATTTTAGTGCCCTGACATTTACAAATAGAAATTCTAACTATAGATTGTGCACTTCTCAGGAACTGTTCTTCAGGGGAAAAATTATAATCACTTTACTGTAGCACTACTGGTTTCCAGGCAGTAAAAGCAAATATTAAACCAAACAATTATTCTTCTCATTTTTCTTAAAAGGAGGATTTGGTTTTGTTTGCTTGTTTGTTCTTCTGATCAGTTACTGAACTGCAAATTAGAAACAGTACACATCAGACACAGAGTTGACAGATGTCATTGAAAAGATCCTCCTGCATACTGAGAGCAGGACATGAAAAACACCCATAAAAGCTTACTTATCCCCTTACACATTTCTGTGAGAGTTACACATCACCACTGGAAATTAGTTTTTTGTCCTGCCAGGTTCATTAGCTGTGCAATAGTAGAGCTTCAAGCCACCTTTGTCTTGGGAGATGAACACATCTCAACAAACCACAGATTAGCTAATACTTACTAAGTTAGCATTTTAAGATGTCACAAAATTGCTGGACACTTAAATTCTACATCAGATAAGGAAAACTAAGAACAGTTTACCCGTCTCACTGAATTCTTATTTTAGGTACTAAAAATTTTTATTTTCTGCATTCTGAACTCATTTACACACAAGAATTAACTAAACAATCTATCAAAAAGTTGTGCAAAAACATGCTCACGTTGTTCTGATGCAAGACTTGCAGTACTCTGTTGACGTTATTTAAGGCATGTACTCGTGTGGAACCTCGTTCTTTAGGCTGAAAATAAAAAGTTACAATCTGTTCAACATCAGAATTAACTTGACAGACCAAATAAAACTGAAAGAAAAATTCCTGATCTTTTCTATCTTTTCCCCAGATTTTAACTATTTTTTTTTAGTGGTAAGAAAAACCAAACAAGGCCATCCACAATAATTTCAAAATGAAAACTGGTCAGAACAATATTTCTCAATTCGAGGCACAGAACAAGCCTTGGATTCCAAGTGTGTTTCATCTTATCTTCAGGAAATCCAATTTTATTCCCAGCATCTACAGAATTACTAACTGGCAATGCAACAGCGAAGCGAGAGTTCCCGGGGAAATCTGAGGCTTTTGAACATTTGCCAGAGTAGTTGAAATTTTTTGGCTCCCAAGAGAGAACAAGCAGCAATTTATTTTTCTGGTACCAAAAGCCTGCTAGATCTTTGCATACTGGGAAAAAGTTATACTTCCTGACTTTCCCTTCCTTTTAATATCAAGGGGGGAAAAAAAAACAAAACAAAAGACACTTCAACTCTCGACAATACCTGCCACTCCATTTGCTTTTAATCACCACAATTTGACTCTTGAGGCAGAACACGATCATACTGCAAGAGCATAGAGCTGAACTTGGGACACATAATCGACTTAGAAACCAAAAGAGTCCTACTGTCTTGGGCATACTTCAAAGGACACAACAAATTATTAAAAGTGCTCATGAAATGCATCTGTTTAAAAAACAAGGCAAGCTTGCAATGTGAAATTTTAAATGGCTAAAGGTTCCTCATAAGGTTGATGAGATTTATTATAAATAGTGAAATCAAGAATTTAATCCCAAGTGATGCGATAATACTGATGGCACAGTTTTTACCATGCCTCATGTATCTTTCTGAAGAGCTATCAATGTTAGCAAGGGAAGAGTTCTAAGCCACACACACTTTCCCATACACAACTCGAGCAGTTTTCAGCCTTTTCCAAAATGTAGATCACAGAATTCTTCAATGAAGATGCAGATTTTTGCATTGCATACTAGCTGTTGCCTTTTTTCTTTGGGAGATCTTTCATGAGCTTATTAAGAACCCACAGGTAACCAGCTGAACGCTGTCTCCTTGATCATCCAGAAACAGACCATTAAAAGATCTCTATGAAAAACATACACTATGTGAATAACACCACTGTTTTTACACGCTTTGCTAGACAGTAAGTAAAACCTCAAGGGAGGGTTACACAGTTAAACTTCAGCCTGACCCTGCATCTCATGAGTGCAGTTCATGGGAATTTCACTGGAACTGCAGAGAACAAGTACATACTACAAGCAAAATAGGGTTTTAAATAAGTTAAAATTGAAAAAAAAAAAAAAAAAACAAACATGCCACAGTTTGGGGTTTGTGTTTGTTTATTCGTTGGTTTGTTTTTTCTTAATAAATGGAAATAGGATTCAGATGTTTTTCTTACCAGAGATTTCCCTGTCAGACCCTCCAAAAGGTCCAAAAGCTTCCTTCCATCTTTCAGATCTGTGAACATGTCCTTAACTGGGGGCTTCCCACTCTGTAGAAGAAACGAAAGCAGTAATAAAAACTGTTTAAGCAGAACTTTCCAGAAAACAGTTACTTTTTTCTTCTTTATCTTTCAATTTATTCTTATTTGGTATTGAAAGTAGTAAATGAAAGCTAGGGGACTGCAACAGTGATCCGGAAAGAATCCTTCCCTTCTTTAGTGGGTTTTTTTTTCCTCCCTATTTCTATGGTTCTGTGCATCACAGCCTTGTACTAAGGAACCAAAGCAGTGCATCCTGGCTCACATTAGGGTGGATGCATTAACACACAAAGATAGCAAAGAAAGAAAACTTGGCAAGTTTGAGGAGTCATTTGAGAAAGAATGCTTTGGTCTGGCTGCATTTAAAGGAAGAATAAACTGGGGCTTTTCAGAAAGAAGCCATTGAGACAAATTCTCTCAGATTTAGAAAAAAGACAAAAGACAAAAAAGGACTTGGAATTGAGCCCTGTGTAAGGAGGTGTCACTACTCTACATAGACTAGTAGATCAAAAGGTGTAGCATTTATTGAAATAAATTAATCACTTT
The DNA here is from genome assembly GCF_025592945.1 of Manacus candei. Classification (NCBI taxonomy): domain Eukaryota; kingdom Metazoa; phylum Chordata; class Aves; order Passeriformes; family Pipridae; genus Manacus; species Manacus candei. The sequence goes on along the minus strand of NW_026138129.1, from coordinate 5,284,833 downwards.
CTCTAGCATAGAAAAAGAAGACAAATGTGAAATTCAGAGCTACACATTTCTAATTCTCTTTCTTTGGGCATGGAGGGACCCTGTAAAGAATGGTAGGAGACGAGAGCGGAATCAACCTTTTTAGGCTTATCCCTTCTTGGGCCATTAGAAAGTCATTGTGGGACAGCTCTACAGGGCAGAGGGAAAACATGCAGAAAGCCAACAACTAAGTGCATTTGCTTTGTAATACTCACCTGCTAGCTACCAAGAAGTCAATTAAACCACTGCTTTCAGTGTCCCTTTGAAGTGCCAATTTGAGAAGGAAAAATTTTTTACATACCACCAAAAACTCCAATATTGCCTTTTCCTATCACCTTGACATTATAACATTGCTCTTCAGAAAGAAGACTGTCAAAGACCCATCTTACATGACATGACTTAGATGACATAGATCTCCTCCTCAGTTATCTCCTCCTGCCCTGACAGATGCTAGTAATTGCCAAATGCTGACTAACAAATCAGAAAAAGAGAGCTGAATGGCCCACTGAACCCCATTTTTTAACAAATGTCTTTTTTTCCCCAGAATTCATAAGGGGCTTCCCTTAAATTTCCAATTTAATTAGATTTGACACTACTAAAACTACAAAAACCAGAGTTGAACAGCTGCAGAGCCATAGTTTAGCCTCCTGTACAGAAACATAACTAAATATAACTCATAATTTCAACCAGCTAAACAGTGGCAAGAACAGTCTTTTAACTAAGGTCACTTCTTAAGACACAGATGCTAGACTAAGTATCTGCCAATAAATTATTTTGCAATGAGTTTTTCTGACAGATTTATTCTCCAATTAATTTTAAAAGTCATGCTTAAAAATGTGTATACACACATGTTGATGCATATTTAGGCAAAGGGTGTAGAAAGCAATGCCAGACCAATATCAAATAGGAGTATTCACTAAATATCAGTGTTTGATAACATTCAGCCATTACATACTGCCACTTCCTGAGCTCAACTATTGCCTCTCTAGCACAGCAAGGCCTTCCTCCCAGAGCATGCACTTTCTCAGATGATTCAGATGCTTCACAGCTGCACAGCAACTTAAACCTTTAAAGCATGTTGGAGCCCATGATGGGACAACTGGCTGGAAAGATAGAGGAGAGGAGTGGCTGTTATCTACATGGAGTTCAGCAAGCCTTTTGACATTGTCTCCCATGATGTCCTCATAAGCAAGCTCCGCAGGTGTGAACTGGACAAGTGGATGGTGAGGTGGATTGAGAACCAGCTGAACAGCACAGGGCACAGAGATAATCAGTGGCATAGGGTCTAGTTGGAGGCCTGTCACTGATGGTGTTCCCAAAGGTTCAATACTGGGCCCAGTATTGTCTAACTTAATCCTCAGTGACTTGGATGAGGTGGTAGATGCCTCCTCAGCAAGTCTGCTGACAACACAAAGCTGGGAGGAGTGGCCAATACCACAGAGGGCTGTGCAACCCTTCAGAGGGACCTCGACACTGGAGAGATGGACAGATAACTGTCTGAAGTTCAATGCAGGGTTCTGCCCCTGGGGAAGAATAACCCCAGGCACCAATAAAGGCTGGGGGGGCTGACCTGCTGGAAAGCAGCTCTGCAGAGGACGACCTAGGTATCCTGGTGGACAACAAGCTGTCCATGAGACAGCAGTGTGTCCTTGTGGCCAAGAAGGCCAATGCTATCCTGGGGTCCATTAGGAAGGGCACTGCCAGCAGGTTGAGGGAGGTGATCCCGCCCCTCTCTTCAGCTCTGATAAGGCCACATCTGAAGTGCTGTGTCCCCTTCTGGACTCCTCAGTACAAGAGAGATGTGGAGCTCCTGGAGCAGGTCCAGCGACGAGTGACAAAGCTGGTGACAAATGGAGTAGATAATCTCTCTTACAAAGAAAGGCTCAGGGAGTTGGGCCTGTTCAGCCTCAAGAAGAGGTGACTGAAACCTTATCAATGTATATAAGTATCTGAAGGAAGAGCACCAAGACGATGGAGCCTCTTGGAACTTCCATCTAAACATTAAGAAAGAACTTTACTGTGTAGGTGACTGCACACTAGAACAGATCACCCAGAGAGGTTGTGGAGTCATGCTCTAGGGAACCCTTCTTGAGCAGGGAGGCTGGACTAGATGATCTCCAGTGGTCCCATCCAACCTTAACCATTCTGCAATTCTATGAGCTGGAGAACAGGATAACTTAAGCACAGATGAGGAGAAGCCTCTTCTACAGTTTATGATGTAATACAGGAAGAGATGATCCACAATGCAATTACCTCAGACACCAGAAAAATTTAGTCTGCATTTGGTTTGCATCACCACATGGATGCAGTAAGACTCAAACACTCACTGAGAAAGTAAAAAAAAACAAAAAAAAACCAAAAAAACCCCACAACCTAATGACTTGTTAGCCATTGAAGTGTGGGTCTCTCCAGGGTAGAGGGGAAGAATCATCTCCATTGACCTCCTGGCCACAGTTCTCTGGCAGTTCATGTCCAATTTTTCTCCAGAGGGCTGCTCTTAATTCATCCATCTCCCAGTCTGTACTGATGTTGGAGAATGCCCTGATGCAGGTGCTGGACAGGACCATGTACTTGGCCCTGTTGAACTCCATGAGATTCATACTGGCCCACTCCTCTAAGCCTGGAGGTCCTTCTGGATGGCATCCATTCCCACCCGTGAATCAACTGCACTTACTCAGCATGGTGTCATCTGCAAACTTTCTGAGGGCAATTCAAACCCACTGCATGCTATTGATAATACTGAACACTACACATCACATGGACCCCTGAGGGACAGCACCTGTTACTGATCTCCATTTGGACATTTAGCAGTTGACTGCAAGTCTTCGGATACAACTTTATAGCCAATTCCTTATTCACCTAACAGTCCATTCATCAAACCTGTATCTCTCCAACTGAGTGATAAGTTGTGGGAGACACTGTCAGAGGCCCTATGGATGGAAGGTCTTTATAATTATACAATTAATTATAATTTTGTAAAATTAGAACTACACACACATGTATAACACTAAAGTTGAGAATGCTATAGCTATATATCCTCAATAAATTTGTTGCAACAAGGGTATAGAGAGCATACAGCCTTCTTTCTTTGTTTCCATCCCCTCACGTCACATGCACAAAAACAAGCTGAACAACTTCCTGCTTTCAGTCATTCATTTCAACAGGTCATGGTATGTTCCAGCCCCATGTAATGCATCCTGCTGTGACAGTGGAAATAATTCAGATTTGCTTTCTCAAGAGGATGACTTTTCCATTTCACTGGCCATCAGAGCATCATGTTTTGCTGTCAGTTTAAGGTCAGCAGAAGAGTATTTAATTATTTCTGCAATCTAAGCTACTCCTTCCTGGTTTATTAAAGTATCTGCTATCCTATCCTCAAAACAGAGACAAAGCAACATGCAAAGCCTCTGTATTCCACAGAATATGCTGAGTAGAAAGAGACCCACAAGGATCATCGAGTCCAACCCTTAGCCCTGCACAGGACTATTCCCAAGAGTCACACCATGAGCCCAAGAGTATCATCGAAATGCTTCTTGAACTCAGACAGGCTTGGTGCTATGACCACTTCCCTGGGGAGCCTGTTCCAGTGCCCAACCATCCTCTGGGTGAAGAGCCTCTTTCTAATATCAAACCTAAGCCTCCCCTGACATAACTTCAGGCCATTTCCTCAGGTTCTGTCACTGGTCACCACAGAGAAGAGATCAGTGCCTGCCCCTCCTCTTCCCCTCACCAGGAAGTTGTAGACTGCAATGAGGTCTGCCCTCAGTCTCCTCTTCTCCAGCCTGAACAGACCAAGTGGCCTCAGCCACTCCTCATACAGCCTCCTCTCAAGGCCCTTCACCATCTCTGTCGCCCTCCCTTGGACGGCCTCGAGGGGAAGCATATGGTATGACTCCTGGCAGTGGTCCTGTGCAGGGCTAAGGGTTAGACTCTATGATCCTCGTGGGTCCCTTCCAACTCAGCATATTCTACAATCTTCGTCTCCCTTCTTCAGGTGCTCTCTAATAGCTTGATATCTCTCTTATATTGTGGTGCTCAAAACTGCACACAATACTCAAGGTGATGCCACATAAGTGCAGATCAGAGCAGGACAATCCCCTCCTGTGACCAGTTAGTGATGTTTTTCCTGATGCACCCCAGGAAGTCAGCCCACAGGAAGCATTTCCAAAGTGCAAGGTGACTAAAGTTTGCTAAGAACGTGCTACACCACTCACCCCACCAAGCCCATCCCCATCCTCCACAGCAGCACACCCATCAGGAAGGCTGGAAACCTGCTCCTCCAGCTTCCCACACCCACGTGAAGCACATGCAGATACCTGGTGGCAGCTGCCACCCAGGCAGCCTCAGTTGTCCCATCAGGGCAATAAGCCAACCCTGACAGTCAGCTGATGTTGCAATGGGAACAGAGACCGCACAGGCACTGCATCCTACTCTGCTCACACTACCTCCTCCCACCCATGCTTTTTCCTCACACCTAAACACACATTTCCATGTGGGATCTGCTATGAGAGTCATGTGGTGTGCAGTCAAAAACATCACTGCTTTATCGTCTAGTGTAGCTGGATGCTGGCCCACTTTCTTGGGATGCAGTTGACAGCAACCCACTGTGCTCCAGAAAAAAAATCTTCTACTTTCTTTTCCCAGACATAACAGCTACAGATCCCAGTTTCTGACAGCTGTATGACTTACAAAGTTTATTAAGCATAGAAAGGTGTGGGAAGACAATTTCTTTAAATGGTAGCCCAAGAGATAGTCCCATATATCCATTTCTCAAGAGAAGGCCATGAAAAGCTCTGGGGCAATGCTGACAAAACAGATATGATCTTCATGCCTGGCCCATCTGTGCTAGGCATGAGCCAGGCCAGGTTGCTGCCATCACCACCATCTCCTTGTGATAAAACACACATAGACCCCCATCGCTTCACATGTAACGCCCAGCACCAAGTCTACTGGGGCAGGCTGCTGTGGCAATCTGGGAACTACAATACACAGCCACTAAGGTCAAACCTGTGCTTCTAGTCAAGGAGCTAGATTCAAACCAGGGGCCAGGAGCCCACTGAACCCCAGCTCTGACCCACTACCCTGACTCCCACCACAGGGACACTTGTTCCACGGAGACAGCACTGTCGTGAAGCAGACAGCCCTGGGACCAACTTTGTGCTGGGGCAGTCTGCTGTGCTGCAGCAAGAGCCTGGGCTCTGGGGCAGGGCAGAAGTCCTCTCACATCCTAAAGAGTAAGGCATGGGGCTCTGCAGATTGTTTCCCACACCACCCCTGCCCATACCCCTACTGCTCACTCCTAAGTCCCAGAAAGCAATCTGGCCTTCTGAAAAATGAAGTCTGTACACAAGATACACACACACACACAAATAAATATACAATCTGCAGTATGTCAAAAGCACATGTATTTCTTCCTCTCTGTAGAGTCCTGCCTAGTATGCAGTACACTAAGACAATCTAAACTTCTCCTTTTCAGAACTGACATTTTATTCACTTTCTAGATACTTAAAGACTACACAAGTATCAAGTAGTTCAGCCCCTGCCAGTATCCTGTAAGGAGAAGCAGTCCATCACTGAGCATAATGAATCAAGAAATTTAAGTATTTGTCTTATAACAGTGACAGTGACAAACCATACCAAGCACTTCACAAGGGCAAATGGCTAGTCACAGTTGTGTTAGTAAGTACTTAAGGAGCAGCCTACATTGTGCTAAGCACTGTACAAATACAAGGCAGATAATGGGTCCTTTCTCAAAGACAAAATAGAGTCCAGTTTATACTACAAAGATAGTATAAAGGACAGGCAGGGACACACCACATACCAGAAGAGCTGTAGCAGTTCAGGGTGTAAAACACTCACATCCTCCTCACTGAACATTTCTATCACTTAACAGAAGGTAGTTTTTCTCAGCTTTGCTTATGTTTGCTGCGACAGCAAAAAAAAAAAAAAAAAAAAACACCACAAAACACAAAACACTGGCCAATCCCTCCCCCTGCTCAAGCAGGCTTGGCCAGCAGAGCTGCACAGTTACTGTAATAGACACAAGGGTTTGATAAAACACACAAAAGAACACAATTAACAGACATAACTTAGAAAGAGGTCACGTTGGTTCCCCAATGCTTTACATTGGCACTGATAGCAGGAAACGAGTTGATTCATTTAACAGGGTTGGCGTAAGGGAAAGAGGAAGAGGGAATAAGAAAGGGAAAGAGGAAAGGGAAAGGAAGGTAGAGCAACAGAAAGGAAAGTAACGAAATAAAACCATATGTAAGCTGGGGCTAGGCCTGCTTGCGCTCCTCTGAACTTTACATGGTGACACATTTGTTATGCACCACAGGGCAGACACAAAGGATCAGAACCAGATCCAATCCACCACATTACATTTATTTCAACAAATATTTTGGTGCCAGCTTTTGTGTTAATACAAGTAAGAGAGAGAAGAGACAAAGAACTTTTGCTAGTTATCCACAGCAGAAATCACTTTTTCTGTTGATTCATCTCACAAGGCAGCAATGGTTTATTAATGACCTTTCAGGTGGAGACCAGATGCTAGCCATATGTGGCAAGACCAGTCACCTCAGGCATCAGCTTTTCATGTTCCAGCAAGATACCAGCACTATTTGGGAAGGAGATACCACACACAGTGATCTCCTCACAGCAGCAGCAGCATACCCCTTGGCCATCTTTCAGCTCCGCTACCTGGATCAGGTTTAAGAGGGTGACTCACACTTCCTTGTGTGCATCTAGAATTACTCACAAAGAAGGGTCATCCAGGCCAGCCAATATGCAAAAATCATTCCTTCTCCTTGTCAGAAATTGTTCCCAGGAAATGGAAGAAGATATAAACAAAATCCAGACCAGATTTTTTAAGAGTCATCCAACGCTGCTGATAGTAGAAAGACCAGCCAGCAGCATTTACAGTTTGTTCTACTAAAGCCACACACAGCTGCAAGGCAGCAATTGTTCTTGAATATATTCTACAGTAGAACATTCTTAATTATCCCTTTATTACCAATGGGGAACTGTATCAAACTGAGGCAAGTTATAGAGGAAAAAGAGAGTCACAAATTCTCAGTAAAACAAACATTGTTTTTTTAAAACATCAGCTATTCATGTTCTTTGCATATTGTTCTTGAACATGACATGCAAAGGCAATCATTAAAGAAGTTTTAATGTCTACCTACTTGTTTAACTAGAAACATGCAGTTTTCTTATATTGTAATTACTTACAGCAGATAATTTACATGGGCTTTAAATCAATAATTATTGAAAGTACATTATTAACCTAACCTTTCCAATAAATGAATGTCAAACATATTTGGGAGCAAGAGATAAGCCGCCTCTATTTCACATCCTCCTCAGTGATACTGATTCAGACCTCTTAGTAACAATATTAAAACCAGGACGAAAGGTTCTCTCAGTTTCACAGTAATGCACACTGGCTGTCACCAGGAAAGTAACACATTTCATAAAACCACACATACAACCTCCACCAGCCACAGAAGGAATGCAGCAGATGAGTTCCAGCTGCTCAGATCAGTGCTGGAAAAAGCCCTAGTTGCCATTTATATCATCTGCCACCTCAGAAACACCAAAATACCCTGAAAAGACATGGGAAGCAGTACATATTGATTTTCCATCAGATTCTTCTGATCTTCAAATGTCACTTCTATGAAGTTCAGAGGTGTCTCTAGTTAATTGTTTTTAACCCGCATATGACTATTTTTAACATCTATTAAGATGCCCAGTAAATAGGTCAAAATAGTAGTAGAGCTGCAAAGAACCCGTTCCTCTTTTTCTCAAGAAGGGGTAAATATTGAACAGGTTGGGCTCTTAAAGTAGAACATGAACTATTCCCAATGTTCAAGTACATTCACGGGGAATTAATGGCAATGTCCTACTTCGTTAAACAACACAAGGAGCAAGAATTACACTTTATCATGACCAAAACAGAGTAACAAACATGTCAAGTGCTTCTACATCATGAGGCCAGTACATGGGAACTCAATGTGGGAAACAAATCAGAAAGCAAAAAGGTCACTGCAAAAAGTAAACAACTATGTCAACAAATAATCTTGCCAATTTCTAATTTAAGACCATAGTCTTTGTTTACAGACGTATTTTTATTAAAATGTGATCCTTTTTTTTCCATTTTCCTTTCACTGACAGGCAGGAGTTACAGAACAGCATACATAAATACTAGCTATGCTGTGACGTACATTTCATTGAGTGTGCTCTACTCCGTGCTGAATATGCCTAAGGAGTTATGGCATCTCTACAAGACACTAGTACCAAAGCAATGAATTCAAATACCAAGTAAAAAAAAAGTTACAATCATAAGAGGAAAACACCTTATAGACCAAATTAAACATCACTACTGGTGCTTAAAAATAAAATAGTTACAAGCAACTAAATAGTTATTTAAAACCCTAGACTAACGGGATGTCAGGGAGAAGTAAGACTCATTACTGAGATATGCTGGAAATTTTGATTCTGCTAGATGACAGACATGAGTTTAAGGAGCAGCAAAGCTAAAAAGCTAAAGATAGTTCAATCCACAGAACCCCTAAAAGACTTGACTGATAACATGACAGAGGGTAAACATATCAATGCAAATATTAGACGCAGCAAGCGAGCAAAACAACCACAAGGCATCAGCAATGCTGCAGATTTTTTTCTCCCCAGTGTATTTACTAAATGCATTTACATAAGCTTACATTATTATAACACATTTAACGTAACAGTACTGACCTCAGCTTGCAATTAAGCCTCATTATGTATTATTACCAGCAGGAGCAGCTAGGACCATACTAGGACAGTCAGTTATTTCTCCCATAGGATTGGAAGGTTATCCTTTTATTTATACCTTCTCAATCTAGATTATAATTTGGTTCCTTTAAAAAAAAAAAAAATCCTCCTGACCAGGTTGACTATTATTCTCATTAGCAATTAACAGGTATAGATTTGCTTCAGTGCCTTTAACAGGTTCAGCTCTAGTGCCTGAGAAGGTCACACAAACTCTCCAACAACTGGTATAGTAACCAAGCTCACAAATCAGATTCAAACTCTACCCCAAACCCAGAGCACTAACCAAAGTCAGCAGTAATTACAGTCTAGATTACTATACCAAGCTTCGAAGTCCAGCAAGGAAGATGCTGCCCCTACTCTGTTCTTAAAGCAGAAGACAGCAGCAGTTGAGAGGAGGGCAGAAAACTGGCAATTCTCATTCTGTGGCTAACTCTGGGAGAGATCATGAACTGCAAGGTATTACTGCTTTCATGCTAGAAAGTAGTCATCCTTACCAAAACTCATAACTGATTAGAGAAGAAAAAATTTATTTTCTCACTTCTTAGTTAGTTCACATCCTGTTTGGCCTCTTACAGAGAGAGACCAAGCAACCCAGTTAAGAAAAAAAGTAGACTAAAAATGGGATTTTTCAAGGCCAGCTCATAATACAAATACTAGTTCTTTTCCATCCAGGTTGTTCTTCTTTTCCACCCAGGTTGTTATTTTTAAGCTTTTACTATCTTTGAGTGAAGTTACACTTTACAGTTTAGTTCAGCAGTGAAAAACATCAGGAGCAATTAGACTAGGGAATATTTTGCCAGTCGTCAAGTATTTCCTTGCTTGCACCACAAAAAGGGTACAGGAGAAAGGACTGCAGACCATCTTAGGTGATGTCTCCTTGGACAGATAAAATTGCCTAATCAATCTTTTTGATCTCTTTTTTTGCATGACTAATACATTGAACTCCATAACTCTCCTTTCCCCCCAGAAAATCACTTCTGAAATGTCTTTGGCATCAAGTATCTTGGGTCATGCGAAATTAATTATCTTGGATAGGTATGAGTTTGTCTTTAAAAAGATTTATCACATTTGCTAAGAGTCAGCAGTGGAGCAGCAAAATGTCTTCATGAGTATTGGGTCTGGCATTTACTATTATGAGAAAACAACCCTTAGAGAAAAGGAGAAAATTAAGGAGCAAAAATGGTGGAAAACATCTATTCAGCACACCTCTGGAAAGTCAGACAAGATTTTGCAGTTAACAAATGACCTGCTATAAAGAGAGAGGGACTGTTTCGGTTTTAACATTCATATAAAGCCACAGCAACCCAAAGCACTCCCAGTACAACTCAGATCTCCTACTGCCCTATCTTATCTTTACTCAGTGTCTTTCCAGGGGAGGGGACATACCAGAGCACAGGAGAGGCAATGCACAGGAGCCCCAGCAATGAGCATTTGCCTTCTCCCAGGCTAACCTGGAGCTCAGCCATGAAGCATGGAGTCTGCTCCAAAGATGCTTTCAGACTTTTCCTTCCCATTTAACCCTGACCTGAAGCGTTTTTGGAAGACCACAAAGCAGGAGAGAGTTTAAGATACTGTAAAAGCATGGGATGTCTGGATTCATCCACACTAGCATTTCCTGGCTTCAAGCCCTATCAGTGCTGGCCAAAGCAGTCAGGGTCCTAGGACAAGACCTGGAAGAACAGAATCATGGAAATACATGCAGCAAGAACACTGTAAATGCTCTAGTAAGACTGTATAAGGCTGCTGTATATCAGAAGAATGAAATTTAGAGGTTGGATTGGAAAGAGATGGGACCACATCACAGAAAGGGAAGGGAGGCCCAGCACCCAGGCATGCAAGAGCTTAGAATGCAGTTCCTGACATCTTGGAGCAATGCCCCAGCTGGCTCCATTTAACAGCTATCCTTACCCAAGATTTTTAACTGAGGGGCAGGGAAATCCAGTGTCATTTTCACTGAACACCGCAAACATCTCTGGGGTTTTATGTTCTTTTTGCAGAACACAACCTTCCTAGAAATAAAGCTTTTTTGCCATCCCTGTGGAAAAACTTCACAAACATAATGAAGAAACAATTCTTTGGGGAAAACAGTTTGCCCACACTGATCTGTGAACGGTCTCCAGTGAGTGACAGCACTAAGCTCCGACAGGCTATGACAGACCTGACTCTGTGGGTCTAAATTAAGAGTTAGGGCATCATGTTTCTTGTGATGACTCTGTGTTACATCTGCCAAGTGCAGGAATAGCAGAAGAGGAAAGGAAACAATCTGAAGGCAAACTTGGCAAAGTACCACCTTGGAAAATGGGAAGACAAAATCAAGCAAAGACTGAATCCTGCAAGGAGGAAAAGAGAGGGCAAGGTTAGTACTGCTGAGAAAATGGAGATGCAAAAATAGGACTGACCACACAAGCATCAAATCCTGTAAAGGGGAAAGGAAGGACAAACAGAGAAGGTCTGTAGCTTTAAAAAGAAAAACTGGGTCTTGCTGGGAAAGGAACTAAGTGACAAAGGTAGAAGTGGGAATGAAATAAACAGAGCAATCAAAGCTCCAGATTTCCCACGATTGCCAGGCAGGCAAGCTTTCTGACACAAGAGGGTGTAATAGTAAGTGAAAGGAGGGGGGGAAAAAAAACAAAGAGAAAAAAAAGAAACTAACCCACAAACCAAAAACAGGGTCAGAAAGTAGGAGTAAAGAATGAAAGCAGGGTAGAAAAAAAATTGCCCTTGCAGAGTTCTAAAGTGGGACAGAAGACTCCTGAATTCCTCAACATGCCTATCAAGTTTCTAGAAACCATCTAGAGTTGCAAGTGTGAGTATCCAGCCATGATGCTATGCAGTTATGAGCTGAAGAGTCAGATCTGAGAGATGTAACTAAGAGTCCCAGGTCTGTTGATGTGCCGTGCAAACAGATACAGACTGAAACTATTCAGACATTTGAAAAATTAGGGTTGATAATAAAATCTCTGTTCACGCTCCCTTTAGCTATGTGAAACAACTAACAAATGGTTAAAGAAGCACTAAGATATCCTGTGGACTTGAATTCAAACTCTACTTTTAGCCAAGAGTTCCCCTGTGTCTAATCAGAATCATTTAAAGCAATTTTATGTGCAATCACTAACTGTGTGCCAGACTAAGAGGCTTCCTTAGATCATTAAGTCCAGTCCTTGCTGACACAGACATCATCTTCTTGAAGTCCCTTTTCTATGCTGATCAAGCTCCATCTAAAAACCAGCTAGATATTTTAGATGGTTTGCTTGAGTTTGCAGAAGAAATGAATGCTCTGAATCCCTTCGTAAGACTCAAGAACTCTGTTTTATATCAAAATATGACAGAAACGCCAAATCCTCTGGGACAATTTAGTCAGTGGCTCAGGCTGAGGACTCAAAATTAGTAGCCACTTCTGATATTTACCTTTCTCTTTATTATTTATACAGAGTCACTGTAAACCACTCTGACAAGATAGTACTCTTGCATTGCAGAAGTGTTCTGACAATATAACCATTAATACATACAAACTGCTAAGTATTAATGAAGATTAATATATAAAGGCATAAAGGCACAGAAAATTTTACAGAGTGTGAAGAGCGTATATTAGCTATCCATACAACTAAATTACTTAATTGGTAAGGCTATACCACAGGGAAACACCTAAATCTGACTCTTGAAATTAGACTGGACAGAGTAATGGGAAAAAATACAATAAGTAAAAACATCACATGGTTTTACAAATGTATGCTGAAATGTTCTGCATCAATATTTGAATGCAAACTTCAACTTCCCTACTGGGGGAAGTAACAGACTATTTATCTAAAAATTTTTATTCCCTTTAATTTAAAAAAAAATCCTCACTACATAACCATCACAGGCTTGTGAGTTGTAGTGTACACAGCTCTGCTAAGGTAAATATTCCTACACTGAGGACTGAGCCTTGGCTGAGTACATTTATTGACCTTAAGACTCAATTCACTTTAAATGTTTGTGCCTTCATTTCAAACAATACATGCAAACAGAATGCATTGTTCTAGCACAGTTTAAATGAAGAGCACAAACACAAGTTACTGTAATGCAAACCACAGCAAGAACTCATCTCACTGAATAGAGTCCCAAAGCACATATAGGCACCTCACAGTACACTTGAGATACTTTAGGTGTTTTGCTTACCTACCTATTCTCTGATGAGAGAAGGGAAAAGCACTGCTCTCTTTCTGGATCCCTTGTAAAACCCTACTGAATTGATTTAAACCAAATTTAGCAATTCTAGAATTTTTTTATGTCAAAATAGTTTACAGAGGCTCAGTGGATTACTTTTTATTTGTGTGTCTAAATGAAGGGCAAGTACAACATAATTAACACGGAAGGACAAGTAAAATTCTTGGAGTGAAATCTGCAATTCCACACAAAATAGCTCAGTTACTATTTTGTTTTCTGCAATGTAAGTCAGACTTCATTCACCCAGCCTCTAAGATCTCTCTATCCTACTAAGCAGCTGAATTAATCTAGTTCACAGAAAAGGAATTTTAATCAACCCAACTGACTTGGTAAATACAAAAACTTCAACAGGATTGAAATCAGTCCCTTTACATCTTCAAGGTACAGTTGAAACTAGACTTTCATACTTGAGATTTCTACTTAACACCAGCAATTCGAACATGCCAATTTTCATAAACCTGCGTCTTGTCATGGCAAAGTAGCCATGCTTAAGTTTGAATTGGATGTCAGGAGTCTTTTTAGCATGGCTTTCATAGCTTCAGTTGGTTTAATGGGCCATGAAGTTACAGAGTTACCAAGTTATAGAGTGTCTTCAAATCCAACGACCATACCCTGTGTCAGGGAAATCCAGGAGCTAAACAGGATGTGTCTGAATATGGACGGTACAAAAGGCAAAGACACTATAAAATATATCCATAGGTGTGCAAACAAAGACAAAAAACAATTTTACCTACTTCAGTACAACTTCCACAGCACATACTAACAAGTCACCTAGCACATTCTCAGTATCACTTTCATTTCCGTAGTCATGCCATCTTTATGCCAGGATATGTCTCTGTAAACAGTCCTTTCTTTCTCACCACATTTTCTCTCCTTACGTGATCCCGCCCTGCCTAGCGTTCCTCCTGCAGGATCACCTTTCCTCTGGGCAGCAGTCAAAAGCCGAATGTAGAGAAATCAGTTACCCATACGCGCTCCTTCTCTGAAGAGCAACTTAGCCAAGAATGCATTGGATGAAGAGTGCAGGATATCAGATTTCAACCAAAACAAACCTAAGCCAAAGTGAATCAACCAAGGCCACAATCCTTGCATTGCCCACCGTCCTGTTCCACAGGAAGGGAAGGACGGTAAAAATGCCTTACGTTGCTGATCAAGAACTTCAGAAGGGCAGCGCTCCAGAGGCAATCATTCACTGATAAAGCACTGTCATTGCTTTATTTGTAAAGAAAAACAAACCAATCCCAGACATACACACCCTTCCTTCTATGTTTATATCTGCTTTTGGCATTTCACATGCATGACCCTTTTCATTAACAGCATGCAAACTAGTAGTTACCCCACTTGCAGCACCATGCTGGCTAGCAAAAAAACCTGAGTTTTCCTTAATATCCCATGTTCCTTCACACATTCAAACTATGAAGCAGAAAATCTTCCCATAGCAACTGTGCTCCTGGGCAAAGTGTCATTTTTCTCTACCAGCAGAACAGTGTAAAAAGCAGGCTTTAAATATCATCCCAAAGCAAACATCACTTCCTTTCTCATCCTAAAGCACAAAAGATCCTCAGTAAGTTTCAAATCAATAAATAAAATTCAAACAAGAAACACAGAGCATGAGAGCCAAGGAAAATTCAAAATGAGCAACTAATTATACAAAATTTCAGTCAAGACTGCAGTAGCAAGACCAGGTGGCTTCAACTGGAGGTTTGCAGAATGAGTAAAGCTGACTCAGCAACACAGAGTACACACAGTGATTAAGGATCAAAATCTGCTGTAATGCACTCTGAAAACTGCATGTAGAAATAAACTGTACAGAGAAGAAAAAAACCAGACATGTTCATGCAAAGAACTATACTAACATTAAGAAATAGAATCTTTCATTTTTTCTTAGGACATAGTATCAAATATTTGCATGGGAAAGCTGAGAGAACAAACATTACAGTATTTTACCTATTTTTATTACACATTGACACATTTTAACAGGAGTATTCTAAAAAGAGCAATACTGTTCTAAAAAGTGAATCAAACAAAATAAAGCAGTACTTCCAAATCAACATTACCTTGGAAAACCGAGCATTTATCCATTTTGTAAACGTCTTTTTCTGTACATCATTGTGTTCATCTGAAGAAAGAGAATAAGAAGAAAACAATGAGTGAAAATGCATTCTTCTTAATCCTAGATTGTTCAAAACAGGTCATATCAAGCACTATCCTGAAGGATTTTCTGCCTAATCTGTCAATAAAGCCGTTCGAACTTCTACAAGACACTGGTACTTGCAGAGTCACACAAATGTTTTGCCCTTGCTAGCAACCACAGCAGCTCCTTTGCATTAGATTCAGCCTCACCTCACCTCCCAGGCAGGATTCTGATGCATAAAATTCACAAGCTTCCCATCTGGTGAAAAGCAACCTATGAAACCACGGGCTTTTAATTAAGAGACTTTGTCAACACCTTTTTCCCTAGATGCATTACTCCAAAAGATGCCAAGGCCCTTATTCAAGCTTCTGATGCAGATAACAGCCTCCTTCAGCACACAGCCCAGTGGTAGCTGAGCTGCTGGAACCACCCTTGAAGCACTTGCAGCTTCATCCACCCTCAGCCTGGCTTTGCACCTGGGTTCAGAACCATGTTAGTGATCGGTCACAGACAAGTTCAGCTAAAGTGTGAGAACGGCTCAGCAGCCTTTACTTTCAGACGCCCCTACTGGTGTGACACCAAAGTACCACCACCTAGGATCAGGGAAACAGCCAGAAGGACCCAGCAGGAAAGGAGGAAGGACAAGTCCTGCAGTTCAAAGCAGAGGGAGGAGCAGTGGCCTCTAGCTGTGCAGAGAGAAGGTAGCTTCCCAGGTTGTTTAAAGAAGCCATTTAGGAGTAACCCGCAATTTTACAGAGTCTGTCCCACTAAACCAGGATGAGTCACCTCCAGCAGAGCTCTGTCCATATCACAGGACACATCTTGGGTAAATTGCACTGAGCACTGCTAAAGGTGAGATTATGTACCTGCACTTAAATGACAATGACTTAGCTGCTGACAACCCGACTAGGGAAAGGAAGTTCATCCACTATGGATTTTTACTTCTGCTTGCTGCAGCCAAGAAGAAAAATACATGCAGCCTTCAAAGACTTCAAACTCCAAATCCAAAACCACAGCCAAGACAGGCAGTGTCTTCTACCAAGCAAATTCAGTTGCAACTCAGATCATAGTCTCCAAGAGACCTTCAAGACTCCCCCAGCTTTTTGACAGACCAGTCCAGAGAGACACACTTTATATGCCCACAGCACACTGCTGCCTGGAATGCTCTCTTGCAGAACCTCTTGGTGGTAGCTGGTATCAATTTTTCCAAGCTCCACAACACAAGGCAGCACACTGCCATGGTGTTCAGACTAATTGTCCCTGCACTAGGGTGAAGCCAGAGAAAAAGCTGACATTCAAACATTCTACTTCATGAAATCATGAAAATTTATGCACTCTGAAGCAATGATTACAATTAAAAGGCACCACTTTAAAGATAATATACTTCAGCAGAAGTTGAGATTTATACATTGAAGTTTTACCTACAAAATCCAGATTTTTCTTAAAGTTTAAAAAAAAATTTTAAAAAATCACAGAATACAACCAGAAGATTTCTTAGATAGATGACTTCAAATTCTCTCATTTCTGGCCTAACATGCATCTGACACTCATGCTATTCATGTATTCATGTCTAATATATCTAGACATAAAGCTGTGAAAACAATTACCAGGTGTTTTCTACTTAATGTGCATGAACAAAGAATAGCAGCTACAGCTCAGTCCAGACAAGAGAAGTCACATTGGTAGGAAATGACAGTTGACAGACTTGAGCTTTATGAAATTGTCCATAACAACCTAGAATAAAACCTCAGGTCTGGGTTCCTTTTAGGCTACAGCTGAAAAACTTGCTTAGGGCACGTCAAAGGGTGTACGTCAGCCAGCAGCCCTTGTTTCACCCTTCTATGCCTCTCTTCTTTGGCAGCTAAAGCTGACCCAACACAGTCAACTCCTGAGTCATACCTCAAGCTCAACCAGGCATTAAAGATAGACCAATGCAGAAAAAAGATTTTTCTGAAAGAGCTTCAAGACAGCTATTTTGCACACACTGCAGGCCATTCTTAAAACAGGTGGTTGAAACTCAAAGTGTTGTTCTGGGTGAATATAATTACCTAAGAGATCTCATTAACTCTGCTGTCTTCCCTCAGTGAAATAGAGCTCCTTGTATCAAAGACAGACAGAACAAAATAACTTTCTGGTAGATCCTAACTATCCATCTCACAGGAGACTGACAGGGTCAAGATGAAAATTCCAAATACACATATGAACATATTTATTTTTTTCCCTACAAGTTTGGGGTTTCTTTTTTCTTTAAAGAGACAGGAATGGACTAGATCATTAACTGCCACTGTTGGACCAAAAATCTAGCTTTGCACAAAACTCAATCCCAGACTCTGTCCAACTCTTGATAATGTTTTCAGTTTCCATTAATTGCAAATACTATTTGTATTGAACGTATTGAGATTTAAACATACTTCTCCCTTTTAAATATCATTCAGTAACCTCTGTCTGTCCCTTTTCTGTCAACACCTCCAAGTACACACCTATGTAGTACCAGGATGTTTTCCTAAGGCTCCATCTACTTTTTCCTTCCTTAAGTTTCAGTGAGAACAAAGAGTAACACCAAAGGTTGAGGTGTCAGTCTTTTAACAGTATTACTCCTTAACGCAATAAAGGCAAAACACAGAGGCCAAAAATAGTTCTATGACTGTGTAAAAGGAATGGTTATGAAAAGGGTTAAGGATTTATAAATCCTGTGCTGTAGGAGCTCTACACACCCAACTCTTGGAGGGTTCAACCCCTTCATGAGCACACTTAAGCAGAAGGCAACAGTTCTCTTCAGCATTACACCAGCTTTACCTCCCAGGACAGCACGAGCGGGCCTTGCTCCTACACCTGCTCCCCCAACACCTCAGGTCCAGTTCATGTAAGTGCTCCTGCTTTGTGTGCTGCATTACCATGGTGCATTTACTACAAATCCAGCCTCTTTTCTCTCTTTTCAAAGAGGGTTTCTTAGGAAGGGGAAGGAAAAAACCTCATCAAGAAACATATCCAATAAACACAAACTACTTAGTCTTGATGAAAGAGTCAGTGAAAGAAAGAATATGAATGCATATACCCTAACTACCTCTTCAGTATTAAAGCATCATTTCTATTTCAGTTAAGCAAGGAATCAGAATCCCCACAATTCCCATTTTCCCAAAATGTCCTGGTCAGTTATAAAACACACAGAGAACACTTGCCCAGTCAGGCTGTTTTCATGTTTGCTTTATAAAAGCCTCTGAAACCCGGATTTTTGTTATTGGTCATTATAGCTAGGGTTGTGTTGAGTTTTCTGCTATAAATCCCTGCAAAAAAAATTGCAACTGAAATGCTGGTGCTTTGTTAATAACAGTGACAAGTTATTTTATCCCTCAAAGTAATTTTCTTTAGATTCCTATGAGTCTGTCAAACTAACCCCTGGAGGCTGACATTATGATTCGGATAACAAATTAGCCACATTCAGTGAAAAAAACAATATCACCATTCAGCAAAACACACAGTACTACAGTCTGTCAACTTCTCACACAAGACATTAAAAATGTCAGCAAGTTACAGCCCAGTGAGAAACAAATTCACCAAGTTGCTAAAACATTTGTTTCCTTTCACACTGCCACAGCCTGACAATAAAAGCCAAGGACTGACACAGGGCCAAATTCTGCTTCATTACCTACCGACTGTTTCCTCTGGCCAACATGGCTCTGCCTGCCCTCCGGTCACTTAATGGACTTGTAATGGACAATGTCAGGACAGTTTGTTCCTTTAAGAGGAAATAAAAACAAACCTAAACATACACACACAAAATGAAACTCTTGTGATGACAAGGGAGAGAAGGAAAGCTTCCTATCCCGGATGCTTGTTTGCTGAAGCCTTCTTCTGTTATACAGCATGATGTATGTCCACACAACTGGAGTACGCTCAAAACAACCAGCTCTTGCGATCAGATGCCCAGTTTGTGTTTTGGCATTCAGTCACCCCCAACAGTCGCTTCTGCAGCCTTACATACCTCTTCCACCCACAACATTGTCCCTTAATTTCATTTGGGGCACCTTGAAAACACAGTTCAAGTCTAATCTATTACCTTGTGAATATCATGTTTGCAAGCAAAAAGGAATCTAAGTGATCTAAAAGTAGTGGTAAAAACAAAAGCCTAACTGCATTGTGGTTTGTCCTTTACTCAACTTTTTTTTCATACTGAGAGACAGTTTTCTTATTTCCCCAAAATGCACTATATGCTTACATGACAGAGCAGTGTTATTTAGCTTTTGAAAGACAAAAGTTATCACACTCAAAACAGCTGGCAGAACAGCACTATAATGAAAATGCCCTGGAGAAGCATACAGACTGGATTGGCAAATAAAGTGCAGAAATTTCCCAGCCACTCCAGCACAGGTTAACAAGGGTCATCTCACATTTTAAGACTTAAATTTGTCTTCCCCACCTCATTATTTAGGTTTTCAGCAAAGGAATTTAGAAATAAAAGAAGGAATTAGCCTGTGGGTTTCAATTAAGACACTTGGAATGTAATGAAGTTAGAATCATCCCTTTGCCTATGTCTTCAGGCAATCAGGAGTATCTGTTATAGATACTGTCCCACCCAGGACTAGCACACATGCAAACCTGCCAACAGTAACAAAAAGAGGGATAAAGTTTTGTATTTCTGGATAGAAAAAGCATTTTGAAAGCGACTATATTTTTGCCAAACTCCCTCAGACTAATCCACCTATCAAAAGACACAAAATAAGTATCTAAAATTTGAGGATGGAAACCAGTGTGGCTTTTATCCCTGATAGTAAGAGGCAAAAAGCCAAGCAAGACACAAAGCACCAGAGTTTGTGACCACTGAGCTCACAGAACCTCTGATGCTCATTTAGACTACCGGGCCCTGACTTCATCAACACAAAACAATCTTTATCAGCAGCCCTGCAGTTTTGCATTGGGTTAGGCTTTTTTTTTGGGGGGGGGGGAAGGAGAGAAACAGAAAACAAAAGTTAAGATAGTTCTGTAGATTCCCTCTTCTCTTGCAACACCAAAGAGCTCCAGCAACAAGTAATTTCCTTGTAAACTTTCACCTTTGCACTGCAATTTTAAATTCTGCAATCAGTGTTGCGCACAAAGCTTTCCCTCATTCCTTCTCTCTCCAAGCTTCAGCAATTGGGCAAGCCACAGTTATCTTAATAGTGTCTCCAACAAAAAAAGTAACAATGCCTGCCTACAGCAAATGCCACACAAAATGCAGCTGCCTAAATTATGAATTCTCTGTATAGAACAAACTATGAAATAGACCCATTACAAAAAAAAAAAAAAAAAAAAAAAACACCAAAGCTAAAAAGACCACTGGACCTCACTCCCTGGTGTTTCCCAACAGCAGACACCACCAAAAACAAAACAACACAGACAAGTAACAAGGACCATGCTCTGGTTCTG
Organism: Manacus candei; assembly: GCF_025592945.1. Classification (NCBI taxonomy): domain Eukaryota; kingdom Metazoa; phylum Chordata; class Aves; order Passeriformes; family Pipridae; genus Manacus; species Manacus candei. The sequence continues at coordinate 5,264,264 of NW_026138129.1, read as the reverse complement.
AGCACACTGAAATGTGCTGTGAGTCTAAGCTAAATTGTATTTACTTCAAAACAAAAAAATCCCCCAGCAACTGATAACTTAGAGGAAGGCATCCTCACAGCTGAAGGAATATTAAAATAGCTGTTTACATACCTCCCAACAAAAGCAACCTAACACGCCACACTGCCAGTCTCAGCACATTGGAATGATGATTAAAAGCAAAGGAGAGATAACTAGAAGCTCTCAGGAGACCAAAATAATGCTGTGACACCAAACACTGAGCCTGATGGCCCACGCTGGTCAGTCAGTGACCCTGCTGTTTTCATGTGATGACAATGCAAATCCAAGAGTTGGAGGCAGTGTCCCAACACCTACACAGGGTTGCTCCAGAAGGCCAACAGGGCCCAGCAACCCCACATTTCACTCCAACAGCTTGCAAAGGCTCTCTAACTCCAGGTCAAACCAAGCAGCACCAGTTCCCAGTGCAAGACAGCCCTGTGAAGTTTTCACATACAATATAAATACATTTGAGCACATATTTCACAAACTGCCCATGATCACCTACCAAGGTTAGAACCTGAAAAATTTTCTGTCAAAATCTTTGGTTAAAACAAAGGGTTTCAGCTATCAGCAAGTACACTGGGGGAAGAGGAACCACACAAAACCAAAACCACCTGAAACGAGGGTATCACAAATACCTCTGTGATGATAGAGAGTGGATTGGACACGTGCCCCATAGATATCAAAGGATAAACTTCACCCACAAGAAAAGGACAATGCTGTTGTCATCTCCCTGAAATCCCAACCACTATGATGGGGAGGAGAGAGAGGAGAGAGAGAGAGAGAGAGAGGAGAGGCAGGTAACTCCTGCCCAAAATCTGGCAATTAAGATGTTTCTAAGCACACAAACAGTAAGGCACTTGAGAAAGAGATAGAATAAATTTATGAACACAAAATCACACACTAGCTTTACTACAGCTAGTTTTGTTACAAGCACAGATTACATTTTTGAATTTCTAAGTGGCTAGAAAGAAAACTGAATCACTTTCCACAAGCTAGAGTTAGCCATCTGCTCTTTTTTCTCTGCCCGAATTAGAACTGTTATTAGGCTCACTTGCACTTGTGGAGGTGATTCACAGGATATAAGGTCAGAGGGATCACTATGATCATCTAGTATAATCTCCTGCATAACAGAGGAGCCACCTGCACAAAAAGCCCATCTGAATACCAGAAGGAAGCAGAGACAACAGATGTCAAAGACCCTGCTCAGGCCCAAGTAAGCAATAGTGCTTGGACAGAGAAGGAAGCCAAGCCATAAACTGTATATATGTGAGTAGCTCTCTCTGTTAGTTATGGCAGAGTTTCAAATCAGGTAGACATCACAAGCAACCTTGTTTGAACATCTTCAGGAAACAATGTTCACAGTACAAAAGACAATGTTATTTTGTTCTCTGTGACAGGAGAGTAAAGATAGTAGCACTCTGCAGTTATCCACAACGCGGACTTTTTCTGCTCTCTCATATTCCAGAGAGAGCAGAATATTCCATATTCCAACTCCGTTCAGCCAGAGGTTTTCCAATTCTCCTTTTCCAAAAGCCCAAAGGCTGCAACTCCAAACCTTCCTCATTCCCTGTCTTTTCACTCCAAATATTAAAACCTTTCCTGATCCATCCCCTCAGAGCTGCCTCTCTTTTACCCAGGCTCCTACAGTCTATCATAACTCATGCTCTAAAACTCTTTATGGCAAGAGCTTATCACAAATAGAAGCCAATTCCTGAGATGCAGATTAGTTATACCTGGCTCCTACATATTACTGCATGCTCCAATTTCCTAATGAGAAGATTAAGAATGCTTGGCTTTCTATATATTAGTGGATGCCCCTCTAGTGCCTCCCCACCACTTCTCTGGCCTCTCACTCCAAGCTCCCACCCCATCCCAGCACACAGGTACAGGCTACAATCTGGTATGCACCAGATTGTCCTTCATATGCATATGCTGACTTGTCATCCATCAGGCAGTAGGAAAGACATCTATACTTTTTTTTTTAAATTCTTCTTTAGTGAAGGCATTGCATTCATGGCCTCCTGATTTTCACAAAACCTCTAGCTACTTAATTAGCTTTATGAATACTGGATTGAATTTCCACTAGTTAATATAAAAATTTGGACCAGTAACGCAGGGGGAAAAAAAGACTGGAACACAAGCATTATCAGAGTATCCCACTTTCCTTGTGAACAGGGATTAATCATTAAACAGATTTCAAAAAACCGTACGTTGTTAATATATTTTTAAAATTACACAAATGCTAATTAAATGTTTCTGAAAGGAAGTTAACCAAGCATCTCCTGATATAGACCATATAGGTGGAATTTCAGTGACAGCAGTGTGCAGACTAGAGTAATTTAAAAACAAATGGAATTTATAACCCCATGGAATTTACGTCTCTCTTAGCAGTCCAGTGTGGAAGACAATAATAACATAGCAACTTGAGCAGTTAAGTTATGCAAAATTAAGGTGTTAGTTTCCTAGGTTTGATTATCTCAAACCTCTGATAGTATTTAGAAATCTAGTCTTAAGACAAAAAAAAAATACAATTGGTATTTCATCTATGGGAAGTAATAAAAAATGAACTTCCCAATGCTAATTAATTTAGAAATTAAAAAAGGAGAACAAGAAAGAAATGCCCTTACAAAGCCATAACACTGTCACTTAAGTTGCGTCAGGGGAGGTTTAGATAGGATGCTAGGAAAAATTTCTTCACTGAAAGGGCAGTCAACCATCAGAGCGGGCTGCCCAGAAAGGTGGTGAAATCACCATCCCTGTAGGTGTTCAAATGGCATGTGGATGTGGCACTTAGGAATATGGTTTAGTGGAAAGTCACTTAACAGACTACATACTAGAAATCTTCTACACTCTTCTGTGGCCAGCTTATAACAACTGACTAGTACATTTCAATTCTTCACAATCAAGATTCATACCAAGTCATGTTACCTTTACAAATTCCTGGGCACACATCAGTTGGAAGACAGAAGCAGAGGGAACTGTTGCATACCAATCTCGGCAAGAAACTTAAGTTCAGCCTCTACAGAAATCAAATAGGCAAATAAAGTTTAAAAAAGCATAAATTGCTTATTTTGTTTCCAGACAGTCTAAGTCTGAGCTTCATTAGCTATTCCATTATTTTGTCAAGGATCAGTCACTGATGCCTGTAAATTATTCACCTCAGCCTATTAACCTTTGTAATTACCAAGATGAAACTTGAAACTTAGAAGGTTTAAAGGAAGCCCCTAAAACTCACGTGGTGTAATAATGGCGCTCTAAAGATGAAGGAGAAGCAAGCAAAAAGAATGAACAGAGTAACCAAAGAATTCAAATCCAAAATATTTATTAGCACAAACTACACCAAATAGTCTCAGTTCTATCCATAAAATAATCCACCAAGTTCACTACAGAAATGATCACCGTAACTTTGCCTGCTCTTAGCTTCACATGACCAACCCGAAGTGTGTTAAGTGTCTGGTACTGTCATCCAGCTCTAGTGAGGAAAATTAAATAAAAGGCAAGTCCAATTCTTCAGATAAATTATTTCCTTTCCCAGTCACATTCCTTTGCTGGCCAAGGAATATCACACCACTGGGGAAGGGGGAACTTTCGTTCAGACAAATATGATGCTAAGCAAAGCTTTGAGCACTTTGTCCATGATGAAATGAGTATTCTTTCTCTTGAGGCAAGAAACAGAGCCATAAAGGTGTCTTATTCTTGTGTGTTCAGTGAGACACCTTAATGGAGAAAAATTAAAAGATAAATTGGAGTAAAGTACTATGACTGGTCCCTTCTTACGGCTGCTGGAAAACATTTTCTTTTGTCATTTGATCAGAACAGCAGTAGGTTGAGGTACTGCTAATCCTATACTCTAATTAAACTCTTATTTCCTTCCCTGGTTTAGTCATTAATTAGTCTCCAAAGCTGAAGCCCTTACGATTAACTGCTCTGAAAGTACATAAATTCTGTTTGGCAGTTAGAGGATAAATATCTGGAATGCATTAAACCAGGTATTTATGCATTCAAGCAAGCCACTGATCACCAACAGTGTGAGCCCACTGAATACTTCTGAACACTTCAATACAGAAAGATCCCCTCCCAAAAGTGTGACAAAAACTGGAGAAGATACTCTGCTCCTGTGAGACTCCACCTGCAGTCCTGCATCCAGTTCTGGGGTACCCAACATAAGAAGCAGGTGGACCTGTTGGAGCAGGTCCAGAGGAGGGCCATAAAGATGATCTGGGGACTGGAACATCTCTCCCCTTAAGACAGGCTGAGAGTTGAGGTTGTTTAGCCTAGAGAAGAGAAGGCTTCAGATATACCTTACAGCAGCCTTCCAGTATCTAAAGGAGGCTAACAAGCAAAAAGGGGAGGGACTCTATCAAAAAGTGCACTGAGAGGATAAGGAGTAAAAGTTTTAAACTGAAAGATAGTATATTTAGATTACATATACAGAAGCCATTCTTCACTATGAGGGTGGGGAAGCACAGGAACAGATTGCCCAGAAAAGCTGTGGATGCCCCATCCCTAGAAGTGTTCCAGGCCAGGCTGGACAGGGCTTTGAACAACCTGGTTTAGTGGAAGGTGTCCCTGTTTACAGCAAGGGGTTTGGAACTAGATCATCTTTGAGGCCCCTTCCAACCCAAATCGTCCTATAATTCTATGAAAATACAGCAACAGAGCAGTCAAAAAGGAGAACAAACAAAGTTCAAAGCCTACAAAGCCTTCAGCAGAACTTGAGCCATGGGCGTTCAGCTGCCAATTGCTTAGGCAAAGGACTTCATGTACACATCCCAATCCCCATGCTTCTATTATTTAATAACAAGCTTTTAGGAGGACTGTGATGGAACCTGTGCAAACACAGGGTTTGATTACTGTCACTCTAACACATTAAGTGGCTCTGTGTACTATTTGGAATAGACACATCACCTTTAACTTTCTGGAAACTGGCTAAACAAACAAAACAAAAAGTCACCTAATGAAAGCAAATAATCACCCGTCATTATTACTGCTGCCTCTGGCAACAACTTCAGTAGATCAGTCATACTCACAGGTGTAATCCTGTCCTGAGTGCATTTTCAGAAAGGATTCTTTTGCATGCCCTCCCAGTGCTAAGGAGTCAGGCACCAAGTCCACTCAGGATTCACAGCTCTTGTCCAGTACACAATTACCCAGATGAAGCAGCTCAAGAGCTTCAAGTCCCTGACTTTCTGTTTCACCTTCTGCCAAAGGTCAATGTCCCTGCAGCAGACAGATGGTGTCTATACCTCAGGGAGGATGGCGTTTGCAGTCTGAACATTGCTAGCCTGAGTACCAAAATTAATGATGATAACCACTGGTGAAATGAGAAAAAAGAGGACGCTACCATAAATTGGCTAAAAAAGCAGAGACAAGCTTATGGAAGTAAGAGTCCAAAGAAAGACAGATATACTTTATGGCTGTAGAAATCCCTGAACTGCAAACCACTAGAAAATAAGGCATATTAGAGGAAGCACCACTGAAGATCTGCTTATGAACAAGTATAAGCACATGGTACCTAGCTGTAAACACCACCATAGGCGTCATGCTTGGCTAAACCCAGCACAGTCCTTTTTATGGTAACCCACTCCCCTGCTAAACTGAACAAGAACTGTGAATCCAAGCACCCAGGTTGAAGAGATAAGTAACATAAATCAGTTCATCTGACTAATTTCAATGTTGAAACAGTCAACAGAAGATTAAGATTCAGTATCAGTGTTCAAGACCTTTTAAAAGCAGTCTTAACTAGTGTGCTGGTTTAAAAGTTAACCAGCAGGGGGAATGAACTCAACTCAAAGGAGAGATTATAAGTCAGAATAACAATTTATTAAAATAATACAGTAAGTACAATAATACAAACAAACAATTGGTCTCAACCCACAAAAACCCAAATGTATAACCCAGTATCCTGGGGCCTGAACAAAGTGGTGTTCCTTGGGCCCTGTTTGAGTCCAAAGTAAAGGGAGAGGGGAAGAACCTGCTGGTGGGAGAGCTGCTGCAGTCTGGCCAGAACTGGTGATCGCAGTCCAGTGGTGGTCTAAGTCTGGTTGAGAGCGATGAGATGCAGCCGTCCTCTGGATCCCACGAGTGGGTTAAAAAATGTTCCAAAACTCCAAGATTATATATCCTCCAGTTCAGGCAGGAATGCTTGGTACTCTCCTCAGGGCGGGGAGTTTCACAAAGGGTGTGAGGGCAGAAACATCCTCCTATCTCACAGGCCTCTTAACACCTAGTTTATAGCCTGAGGAGTCAGGCTCTATGGGCAGAGGGTGCGAATAGTCTATTGACAACAATAGTCTAGTTTCTGGGAAATGACATGGAAGGCTATAGAATACAGTTTTGGGTTACACCCACCATGATGAACTGATCTCAGCTGTCCTAACTAGGACAACTAGATAGCAATGTTTTAAAGTAAAATGCTTAGGAATCTCCCCCCATACAGAAGGCCTTTGTATCTTTGAATGACTTTAAAATGAAAGCTAGTAGCACAGGAAGAAACAGAGGTATAGTCTGAAAAAAGTCTCCACCACCAATGAACATAAATTAGCAGTTAAACACAGACATACACTATTGAGTCTTGCTGGCACACCTCCACCTTGAAACATGAAAAACGCACATGGACATCACTAATAGCAATAGCCAAACACACATGGACATCACTCTGGCATAGCCAAACCTGTATTAATGAAGAGCTTTTGCTGGCTTCACTTACTTATATTGAGGAAATGATGACAACTGCATGGCAGATCAGCTCTCTCTGTCAGTAAGAAACGGAGGCTATACAGCAAAGCAATACCAAGTACAGCCTCTGCATCAGACAAAAGCATTTGATGTAATACAAAATGATCATTTCCTCAATGCAAAGGTTTATCCTGAAACTCAGATCATTTGGTCTGAGATATTCTAATCAATAAAAGTGCTTACACCTTTCTTAGAGGACTTTTCTTAACCCCCACCCCAGAAAAAGCCAGGACAAGATCACCATTGCTGGGTCACATAAGGCAAGAGGGAATTTCTTCTAAGGCTTTCACATTTCCACTCCCACCCCACCCCAGAAAGAAAAGCTATTTGCAAGTGGTGCCAAATAATATTTCTTACAACAATTGTACTGAACAAGTATTTCCCAAATCTCCCAAAATACGTGCTATAAGCAAAGTTTGGACATGAGCCGTGCTTAAAGGTCAGGGTTCTGTACAACATCCCAGTGTGAGGTTAGTTCTTAGCACCTTCTCTGCACATCCTCAGTTCTCCCAAGAGCCAGCCACACATTAGTTTTGTCAGACCTATCCATGTAAACACTCCCAAGTACCAGACAGCTCTGGTGAAGCAAAGCCCAATTGCTTTGAGCAGGTTGTGAACGGTCTAGATGGATGTGTAATTGCTCAGAGACAAAGGGTCAAATGAGGAAGAAAAAGGAGATGGGGATAGGGCCGGGATGTACTCCTAGAAGCATGCAAAAACACTGGCTCTGTGAAAGAAAAGCAATACTCACATGGTCCCCCAATGGGACTAAGAGAAGTCTGCTTTCTATTTAACATGTATTTGCATTTCCGAGTGAGACAGTGACCATAACAAATTAACTTCATACACATTTACAAGAATTTCAAAGTCTCGATAAAATGATGCATTTAACCTTAGCACAAACTATAAAGCCTGGTAGTAAAAAAAAAAAAAAAAAAACAAATAAACAAAAACAAAAAATGCATTTTACACTCTGCAGGTTATGCAAATATAGTACCTTAATGAAAGTAATGAAAGATTCTTATTTCTGAAACATTATCATCACAGAAAGAACAAGTGGTATGAACAGGGTGAAATAAACTATAAAACAGAAATCAAGTCATCTCCTAAAAACACTGTTGTTCTCATGTGACTTGCCTTTGAATTTTTAGCTTTGTGTACTATAAACTATGTGTGGGAAGAAAGTGGGGAATGCATGTAGAAAGTATTTTTAATTCAATTTTAAATTCTCTTCTACAAACTAAAAAGCAAAAAGAGGCTTACTTTTAACACTGTGTTAACTGTCACAAGTAACTTCAGCATTTCTGACAGTCTTACCCGCATCACACGAGGCAAAACTAAGAGCAATGCGATTGATGAAATTTGCTAAAACTTTGAAGTTGTTCCACTTTAACATATCATCTTAAACCATTGTAATGTAAATACAGTTGAAAACCTTTAACAGTTTAATATTTAAAAGTTATTCCAAGATCTTTCCACAGTTGTTTGTTCCTTTAGAAAACAGTCTCAATAATTAAACTATAAAACCACTTAGTTTTCTTTAAAGAAACACCACAAATGTTTTCATCCCTGACACAATGACATAAGAAGCTTAATTCCCATAATACAGATTAGATCTTCATATCTGAAGATCTCTAATTTCACTTGGTGTCAGCTACCACTTCTGATTTTCCACAGTATTGCTGTATTAAGGCTACTCTTTAAATGTTAGATTTTTGTTGACCAGGAACATACAAGCAAAGCTGCAGTAGAAAAAAGGAAATAAAACTTTTTAAATTACAAAGAAGCAAGGAAATGGAAAACAGTATTAAGGATGTAGAGAAGGGCATACGAACTCATGTACACTGCTGTCTGAAGCATCAGACAGAGCAAGCTGCAGTACAGTGCTCATAGTTCAGACTGTCAATGCTGACACACAAGAGCAACCTGTGGCAGAAGCAGAATCATTCACAAAACCCAAGTATTTATGAAGCCTACCCTGAAGGGGCAAGAAAAGAATTCCTGCTACTGCACACACATCTGCAAGCTGGTATAGCAGGACCAAGTACATTCTAAATGTCAGTCATCTACCTACCCATTATTTGCTCAAACAGCACAAGAGACATTATCGCTGTCCAACAGATTTGGAAATGAAAATTCACTTTTGAAGAGTAACTCAAGTGGCCAGAAGATACACAGTATTCCCCTTTTTATACAGTTATTCTGCTAAATATTGCTATGATCCCCCTCAAATTACAGACTCTGGCTAAGAAGGGCTCTGGAAGTGCTTAAAAGGCAGTATCGATCTGCTTTATCCTTCACAATCTTTTCAGTCCAAGTACAAACTGGCATGACTGGTTTCACAAGATGATATCTGCAAACTTCTGTTTATCCAGAAACAGAACCCTCAAATTTTTTAAGTGACAAGTGAAAACTGAGTGAAAGGAGAGAATGCAAAGGAAGAATCAGAGTGTCAAAGGGACATCTAAGAAGGCTAGAAAATAAAAGGAACATATGTGAAGATTTCTGTTTTCAAAAGAATTAGCATGATTGAGAGATGACATAGCAACCTATTATGCTAGTTTGAGTTTTGACGCATTTCATTACAACCTTATACCTGAAAGAGACTTGTCTCCAGCCCTGCAGAGATAAGTATACAATAAAAAGAAAAACATCAACTTGCTAAAAACCAAAAATTAAAGCTCGGGAACTGTCTTGTCACATTGTTCCACTCTTTCAATTCACGTTACAACACTGTTATTCCTCAAGTCTTTATATGGCTGCAAAAAGGAAAAGCAATTAAGGCTGACTATCAGCCTTAGCACCCTTCAAATGCAGAATGAAATTTGGGCTCAGTAAGGGAGCATTAGAAGATGACAGAACTCCAGCTGCTCAGCTGCAATAACTACACCTCCTAGACATGCAACACTACAGAAAAAGCCACAGAAATTTTCAGGAAAAGCCTGCATTTCTACCTTTTATTCTCTGCCTTTAGCACAGTGGAAGATACCATGTAAGAAAGTAGTATGTGAAGATATTCATTCTTGGGAGAGGAAGAAATACATAAGATTAAGAGTGAGCAAGGATGACACATGGACGTTTGTATTTATCGTACCATCTCCAACTCTATGACACAAGTTCTTCATCTGGATTGTTTCAATCTCCAAAACACAGGACAGCAGAAAGGTTTATGTCAGGAGGGGAAAGATGCAGATAGAAAGCAAGTTATCAGTTAAGACACAAAACCTGAAGAATTAAGAGATCAATACAGAAGTGTCATATTATAGTCAGATCAGGAAGGATGGCCTTATTAACACCATGCTCTAAGCAGTTGAGCTAATCTGCGTTCTGTGAGTGCACCAATATCCCCATGCCCAGACAACCCATCCACTGCAGCCCCTCAAATCAAGAGCCTGAGAAATGGAAGGTATTTATCAAATAACTTCAAAGAGGTACTTAAGCATAACATGAGGAGGAAAGTTGAAGGTCACACAAAAGCCACCACAGTAGTAGCAAAATCATAATTGTGCAAAGTTAAAAAACACACACCACATCACTCATCTATACCAGGGAGATTGCCAAAAAAAAAATGTTTCTCTGACAACATAAGTCACTGTTTTGAAGCTTTGTTCTAACTCTCTTAACTGCACATTTGTTTCTTACAAAGGTGAAGGCTCAATAATTCACTTATACTGCCATGAGAACACAACAGAAGAATGAAAATGCAAAGACAAGAAAAAAAGCTTCTATGATTTAGTAGATGTGAGAGCACTCTTCCACTGCAAAGCAGTCAATAATAACATAAGCCAATCAGAAATTATCTATTTGCCTCAAAAGTCTTTAAGAGCTATTGCTAAACCAGTAAAGCATTTCCCCAAAACCTCTTGCTTTGCAGGCTGTCTGAGCCACTTCACAGGAATTTCTACCAAGTCTATCATCAACTTTGCTCTGCTCCCACATACAGCACTATAAAAAAATAAGATGGCTACAGATTTATTCATAGTGTCACATCCAATTTTTAACTGAACAGAGAGCAATGGCTCTGGGAGGACCACATGCTAAACTACTGAACTGATGAAGAACACTTATTTTTCTTAATTACTTCAGCCACTGATAATTTGGGTACACAGATATGTTTGGTTCTGTTTGGATTCAGAAGGGTTGTTTTTTGTGGGGTGTTATTTTTAATGGCTAGAGTAAATTTTTTAGGCTAGTCAAACAGCTTCCCATTTTACAGATAAAGAGCACATTTACACCGTCAAAACAATAGCTAATTATTTACCTGAGATGGATCTGCTGCGTATAGTGTTCAAGGATATTCACTAGGACAAGGTTATTAGAACATACGCATTTTGTCACAGATCTGACTCACCCTCTATCACTCTGGAGGAGTGACAGCTACGAGGCACATGCAGTTTTGTGCATGCCAAAGAGGGGACTGGAAACAGGGCAAATAAGGAACACCATGCCAGGACTTCGCAAAAGGCACTAGAAAACATTCACTACTCCCACATATGCTGGCTGTAAACCAGTCTTACTGCTCCTGTAGGCTCCTTCAGTTGATGCCATTAAAAGTAAGAGTAGCATTTACACACAGAGCAGCAGAACACTGCTTAGCAGCTGATCAGGACCATTTTCAAGATGCTGCAAATATTTAATGCAAGTCTGCTTTTCTCAAACATGGGTTCCATTTGTGTTGGTTTTAGAGTCACACACCATAAAGAAAGGTACGAGGAAACATTATCAGCCAAACCCTTCTCCCACAAGCATTAGCATATTTGCTAAATCATACTTGGAATTACTTTCAGATATATTTAAGTTTGTTTCAGATCAAGAGTCCATTTTTACCATCTGAAAATTTTTAGACCACAGTAAGCTCATGCTCTTGCTGAAAGTTGACTGCATGTGTCCGCCAAGGAAAGTCAGCTTTTCTCACAAATAAAAGCCCAGTTCTAATTGAAGATATAATTTAAATAAGCAGGGTTTCTCATTCCCACTGGGGGAGGGAGGTAAGGATTTGGGAATGAAGGAGTGCAATTAAATGTGGGAAGACAAGAACAGGTAAGGGAGAAGGTGTTTTAGCTTTTGTCTTTGTTTTACACTATCCTATTCTATTTTAATTGTCAATAAATTAAAAGAACTTCCCCTCAATCAAGTCTGCTTTGCCCACAGCTTGAACTGGCAAATGATATCCTTGTCCCCATTTCAACCCATGAGCTTTTCAGTCTTCTTTTTCTCCCCCTGTCCAATTGAGCGGAGAGTGAGACAGTAGCTGGATGGGTATTTGGCAACTACCAAAGTCAACTTACCGGAGGGACTGAACAGCAACAAAGAAAATATTAGCTGCAATAAGGCACGCTTACTGCAACTTAGACATAAAAATCTTTCCCCTTAGCTCAGAGCAGGACATCTGATAAGACAGCAAACTAGTTTATGTGGCCATAATATAATTCCAGCTCGACTCCTGAGGGCAAATTCTTGAAGTTATTTTTATTGCTATAACAAAAACAATAAAACACCCACAAGGAAACCCCAGACCATCCACCAAACACATTTTTAAAAAAAGAGAAACAAGATGCATGCTCTATATACAGCAAAGCCTGTTATAGTATTGCTTACTATCACTTCTAAATCATTTGATCTTAACTATGAGTTAAACCGCAGTGTTTTCTGATATTAATCTATTGCAAAATGAAATATCTTGGAAGGATAACATCCTGCATTGTCAGCAATACCTTGGTTTCTCTTTCAGTTTCAAAACCAATAAAATCACTTGGTTAGAAATAAGCACTTTTTTTCCCCCTTAGTTACAGGTAGATAAAGTACACAAAACAAAAAGCACCTCCAATAGAAGACTGGCACTACTGTGCACTGAACTGGGAACAACAGACACTTTGATTATTTTCAAGAATATACCACTTGATATTATTAGAGACAGGAATTAAAGTGCATCAGAATCAACTAAAAACACAAGAGGTATACCGTGATTGGTTTAATCCTGTCAAGGTATTAGCATTTGCAACTTTCTGCTAACAAGTTATGTATAATCAGTTCTGTCCACAGGTCAAAAACCAAAAGGATAAAAAAATACTTGCTTCCATTTAATAACAATTTACTGCTTGCTTACTACAGCACAGTACACTATCAGTAAGTCATCATTTGATACTCAAGTTCACCAGCTATATTTTCTCTCATTTTTATTAAATGGAAATGAATTTGAACATTGTGGGAGACTCCACCTGCATTCAGGACTACTAAACAAAATGCTGAGATGTGTTCCCACAGGAAAGTTGTCTGTGTAACCCACACTGTGGAACTTTTTTCAAGCTACTGGAGTTACTGCTTGTAGATTAGATAAGGAATACTTGTATGAAATTTTACGGCTACAGATAGGGGAATGATGGTGAGATATCAGGTGACAGCATTTTCTATCTTTCTTGTACTCCATGCTAAGAATCCCAGTGTATTAATCTTCAATCTCAAACTGACATCTTCAAGCTAAAGCTCAGAACTTCCTCACTGGAAGGAAAAACTACAACAAGAATTAGTAACAAGTTGATTGGTCAAAAATTATAATGCAAGACTTACATTATAGAAAAATCAGAGAAAAGACAATGGATGCTATTTAGTAATACAGATTAGTTTTGAAATATTCAATTCCAAGTTTATATTTATGTCAGCAACTAGAAAGATCATATTCATGACCTTCAAAAGTTCTCTGCATCTGAAGTGGAGAAATAGCAGAAAGGAATGTGCCTGACAAATTTGGAAAAAAAAATTGGTATAAAGACTGTATGTAAGAGAGAAAGTAGCTTTAGAGGGATCTATTATTCTACTTTCAGAAATTAACAACTTGACTATTTCTTTGCTACCCTAAAAGCAGCACTGGAAATGTTTTCCTTATATATAAAGAGACTCATGTGACACGAGCCAAGTAAATATTGATTTTACTATAGATGAGCTAGGAGCAGAAGTTAAAACACTCTGTGCAGACCACTGAAATTATGAATTGCTTTAAAAATATTTCGCATTACAAGGTATTAAACCAGCTAAGAACCTTTTAAAATAATCTGAAGCTTAAAATGATTGAGCTGTACAATTTTAGCAGGGGAAAAGCATAGCTGAGAAGCAACACTAAAAGGCCAGACTTCAGCAGCTCAGGAAGCCAAGCAGGATGCTCTCTTTCAACCCAAAGCAGGCAGTCCTGAAGCCTTGATGTTGGGGGACAGCTCAGGGGCAACCCTGGAAAAGCACTGGGCTGGAACCAGTCACCAACACAAGAGGGGATCGGTAGAGACAACATGTCTTGAAGAAGTTAGCCTCACAGCTAGAAAACTCTATGCACTCCTTCTAGCCAGTGTACCAGAACAAATACATGATCTGTGACGTGGTCATGGTTCTACTACCTGCCCAGCTCTACTCACATCCCAGGCATATAACTGAATGTTGCACCTGTATACTGTAAGTTGGTATATCTCAGGCCCTGATTTCAAGTTAATCAGATCCAGAACAGTTAAGCCTGAGCAATATTTTATCTCAATAAAGAGGAGATATTTCATAACTGCAGTACAAAACGTACACTGTAGTCAAATGCAGCAAGACAGATACAATCATCCTGCTTCCATCTGCATTTGCAATACTAAATGATCTTTTATCTGTCAAATATTACCAAGGGCTGTCAGTGCACACTGCTGCGTGCCAGGTTTGATTGGGGCAGACACAAGGGGAAAGCTGTTGACTGCCATCCTGCACAGCAGAGAACTCAGACAGCACATTCCCTAATTTCACAGTGAACCCTTGAACCGTTTGCTGCTTTTCTGAACACTTAGATAGAAATTCATCTCAGTACGTAACAAGTGTCAGAGTAAATGCATCTCCTTGCCCCACAGCACAAGCCCATTTTTTTACTCGCTGGAAGGATCAGCCAGGGAATTATTGCAATTTGCTTTCTCAGCCTCTTGCTTAGTGAAGATTAGGGCGCACTCCACCCAGACGCCACACAAATGAGGTCACATAGCAGACCACACTGCTGCCAATTCCTGCCCTATTCATCAGGGACGGGGGCAGGAAGCATATGGAGCTCTCAAGTTAAGGGTCACACCATTTCAGTGAAAACATAAGAGTGGACCAGCGGCAGATTATTCACCGGTCGATGGAACATGGTTTCTCCGTATGGCAGAAGTGAGTCACAGGCACCACTCTGTCCAACACAATGCAGAGGGGCACAGACTGCATCCAGAAACAAAACACTCCCCTACAGTTTACAAAAAGGACTGTACTACAAGACAATAGAAAACTTCCCAGTTTTTCAGTATGTGTGTGCATTTAATAGTTTAATTTACATAAGAAGAAGGTTTTTTAAGTCTTTCAGATCATGAAAATCAGTTCAGGTGAAGACCCAAAAGGCACCTATATAATATGATGACATTACTATGTAACCTGTTTTTATCCACAACTATGCTGTATTTCAGAACACATCCTTCATCACATGCCACCAAAAAGGACATATACCATTTTCAGATGTTTAAAAGCCAGAGTTGTTTAAAATCAAACAGATTTGAGGTCCAGCATGGCTCTACTAAGCAACTAACTAACCCAGAGCTTATAGTAATATGAATAGCATAAGTATTATTTTGACTGTTGTAACCACTTGTGTGTTCTCATAAATAACTTCAAGTTGCTATCAGTGCATATATCTTTTGGGAACACAGACTAATTCCTTCCCACCTGAAAGGAAGCTTTCCACTTGTAGGCTAGTGCTCCTGGGATTTCCATAGGGAGACTACTGGAGCAAGAAGGAAGACATAAATGGTAACAGAAACTAAATGCAGAGTTTTGAAAGATATGCTCTCAAACTATCTACCTGCAAAATGTCTCAGCCATGTCATTGCCAATACTGTCTACTGCAATTAAAAAAATAAGACTCATTTCATTACTGGGGTGGCAGCCACATAATTAGTTCACACAATAAAATGTAAATTGATCTCTTGCTTCTGTTGACAACTGTGTGAATAAAATAACAAAACAATATCTAGTGGCATAATGCTAAGATGCTTTATTGGCTTCAGGAGTTGACATTTTATGGAAATAGTGCCACAAGGCAACCTCTTTCAGAAGGCTTCACAGAACTGGCATCTTTTTCTGCCTCCATAATATAGGTTAAGTAGCCTCCCTGCAAATGACAGGGTGACATCCATCTGAGTAATGAGGTAATTGAGGTTAAAAAATTATTTAAGAAAACAATCACATCAAATACTGCTACAAAAGTGGAGTATGTATATATAAATAAAAAATAGCCCAATCATTTCCTTGGAACAGTTTTAGAAGTTTTCCTGGAAGAATATAAATTATCTCCCATGACATAGAACAGTAATGAAGAAAGCCCCTTTGTTTGAACAGGTGAAGATATTAGAAGATCCCTTCTTTTTTCCCCTCCCAGACAAAGAGCAAGCGTTGGTTCCAGTTGGGCTCCAGCAGCCTACCAGTGCCACCACACTCCCAGCACCTATCACTAACTTGAGAGCTTAAGAGGTTATTAAGAGAGATCAGACATTTATAAAGGACATCCTATTATATGAGCTAAATTATTTAGTATGTTTTAGGCCATAAACCAATCTCTGACTAAACATGTTCATGTCTTTTAGGCTTCTGAGGACAGAAGAGAGTCTTATCCATTTTGGTTTCACCTCAACTAATTCATTTACATTCAAAGCCTTTATCAGATGAGCTTCAACCCCCCTTCCTCCAGTCCCTTCAATTCTCACAGCAAGCAGACAAACAAAGCTGCACCTCTGCTGACACTGCAATATTTACTGGGCAGTAATCACCCCTAAAATTTTCTAGCCAGAGAGCTGCACACAAGGTGCTTCCTAAACTTCTCAAAACTCTCCCTGTTATTTATATTCTGGATTTCTGTGAGAAGCAAAGGACATGAAAAAACAATTACACAAACATCCCCTCCCAACTTCTCCACCCATTTTTTCCCTGCTTGAGTATTTCCAGTACTGGCTATAACATCAGTCCCAAGTTTATGCTCTTCTAAAAATATAACAATAAAAGAAGAAAGGAAAAAATCCAAGAAATATTCCTAAAAAACCCTCAGGAATACACACAGAGCCAGAACAAACATTTTCCCCCAAAAACAGGTCAGGTGAAAAACCAAGCAGACTGATTTTATCCTGCTTCTAACTTTCCAAGAGTGATCGACTGCAGCTGTCTCACATTAGTGGACTGAATACATGCAGACTTTGAAGAACACCAGATCTCTCCAATCTATAATTTACTGAGCTCTCCAGAGTCAGTCAAAAGCAACTCTACTCACATTACTGAGTTTTCTTGACATTTTTGTCAGTTTTAACAGAGTTTGGACTGAGCTACACAGGAAAAGTTTCTGCTCCCAACTAAACTGGCTTATATCCAAATCCAACGCATTGTTCTAGAAGCAAACATACATGAAATCAGAGTCCAAGCCCATCATTTTATTCTAAAGTTGGCCATGACACTGATACACAGTAGGAAGATTTTTGTTTCTCTTTCTAAAAACCCATATCTAGACTTCAGCTTTGTACCAAAAAACCTGCATCAAAAGTCAAGTCAAAGAGACTAAATTCTCTATTATCAGCAGGGTCTGCATCCGTGAAGTTCTGACACCAATTCACAAAATAAACAGCCCACATCTGTCACTTACTGAATCTAAACAGCATATTCATAGGTACTAGGAATCCTCAAATTGTCTTTTCCTTGCCAGTCTATGTTATTTGGCCCTAGTCACAAAACAGCAGAAGAGACAATACACGAAATTTCAACTGGAACAGGTAAGCAAAGATGGCAGAAAGAAAAAGAAAGAGTAATATTCCCAATTTCTTCACTTCCAAAGCACCCCCCCACAAAACATATTCTTTCCAAATCACAGGAAATATTGTTCTCTTGAAATACCACCAAAATGGGGAGAAAAGCCTGTGAGGGATAAAGGAGCTGCTATAAGCATATACATTCAAAAGTCCCAGAAGACACAGTAAGCAGAACTGTAAAGAATCAAAATAATTAAATACTGAAATCACTGTAACTTAACAAATAGTTTAAGAAAATAGGCGGCATTAAGACTTTCAATCAGACAGAACAGCAAATAAAATTTATGCCACGTTATGCTTATGTTATAGGTGAAAGGGAAGCCACGACACAAGCATTACCAACAGGATCTTGTGGCTGCAGGTGTGACGCAGCCAGAGCTCACACAGTACTTACAATGGAGCAGCGCCACAGAAAACAGTTTTCCCTGTTCTGTTTCCTGCCATGCCTTCCACAGTCTGTTAGTTAGCGCAGACTAACTTTAACAAAGCAGCTTGCATCACGTGTAGAAGATAAAAACAGACCCACGTTGCTGGATCTCTTCATCTACCACAGCCTTCAGAACACAGGTAAGCACTCACCCAGTGGAGGGTAACGGGTCTGCCTGTCGGTATCCCGAGGTGCAGCAACCTTGTATTTTTTCCACACAACCTTCTTGGCTGTTTGAACACTCATGATCAAGCTCACTCTTTGAATAACAGGAAAGTGAAGATGCAGAGGAAGTACACGCTAGTACCCATTCAAGAACTGCATGCTGGGACTCAAAGGGGAGGGAAGCGCTGGTTTTCCTCAGAGGGCTCCACACATTCAGCCACACAGCGACCGACAAAACCAGGCAGGAAACAAACCTTTTAAAAGGCTGCACGTAAACAAGTAATGGACTCCAAGCTAATTGAGATTTGTTTTCTCTTTAAAAACATATGAATATGCTGCTTTGATAGGACACCCGAGCTTTCAGAGAACCAGAATATTAAATTCACCAGAAAGCAGGTGGCAATTTTTCCTTTTCTGTTCAAATTAACCTGTCTGGTCAAATACTATGCTCATTTTAAAAATTCTAAGTATTTTTAGCCTTTACTTTGCAACAAGTTTGCAGTATCACCGTAACACCTTTTCCACACATTTGACAGAATGTGAAACCAGAACAGCTGTTCTAACAACCTTTCAAAACAGCACAAGAGATTTTAAACACAGCATTTCAGCATAAAAAGGAAGTTCTACAAATAAACCTCCAAGTCAAAAATTACAAATCCTGATTAGGCATGCCCTTTCCACTGTGCAGTAATTCCAAATAGGACAGAGCACAGAAAAGTAAAGCATAAGGTTAGTAATGCAAGGCTATGATAGCATCAGAGTTATTTTACAAGTAGGCCTTTAAACTGTGCTTACCACCAGACCAGAAAGCAAATCCAGTCTCTCTATCTTCAAAATACTGCTGCCAACTTCATAATCAAATTAAGCAGACTACAGATTCTGTAGTTATGAAGGACACACAACTCCAGATTGAACACTTTAGGATACTGAATTGTACTGAATTCTGATAGTCACAACAAAGTAATACAAGAAGAGATTAACTGTAACACATAACTACAAGCCTATGACAAAAGAGGAGAATTCTAAACAGTACAATTGGTTTCAAAAGCAAATAGATGCTGCTTGATTTTCTTGTCTTATTGTACTATGCTATCAAATAACTGCTCTAAATACTGCTCTTTTCCGTCCATTAATACTCAGTTGGAACAGTTTACTGTGTCACACGCAAGACACTATTTGGGGGAGGGGAGAAGGGGGAAACCAAGATCAGATTTTTCTTTAAATTTTTGTGGGCCAGGAATTGGTCTTACTTAGTTTTGTGGGTTGGAAGTTTTTTCCAATTTTAAGAATTCCTCAAAGTTGAAGGCTGAAAGACTTCACACAAAGGGAGTTTTGTTTCCGTGAATAAAGGCAACCATACATTCAGGGGGCTAAATTAGACGTTTGTATCCAAACATTTCTGTGAACCATGCAAACAAGAGCAACATGTAATAAAAGAGCAACAAGGTAATAAAAGCTTCAAAGCTAGAATTTTTATTTTAGAAACAAACATGGATATATTTTGCCATAGTAAATACAAATATAAACCTTACTGTGCTAAGCACGTCACAAGCACAAAATAAAAAGATGCTGCCAACTTCAGCAAACTATGCGAATTAGCAGAGAGCCACGCATGTATGCCAGAAGTCTTAGTAACAGCAGCAGAGCTTCCTTTTTAGCTCAAAAAAAGAAAAAAAAAAAAAAAAGCTTTCCTTTTTGATGAGACTGGTCCAAATTCCCTAAGAATGCTCTCCTGTTGACCCAATACCTCATCTCACCTTGGTCCCTGCCACTCCAAGGTAAGGCCCATCCACACTTGCCAAGACCAAAGAATAAGCACAAGTTTCAGGAGTCAGCTACTTTGTTACAATATTTCCCACTTCTCAAAAAAGAAAGAGTTAAACACCAATCTCAGACTCTATCAGTCCCTTGAACTTAAACGTGAAGCTATTAGACCGGCTGGAGAGAACCACTGATGCACCAGAGCTTCCAGAGAACCTCAGCTCAAGCTCTGCCTTGCCATCAGCAGCTACAGCAGTACATTAGAGAAACTGCTTTTACCTAACAGCAAGTTTTACCTTGAAAATCCAGCATTTCAGTAAGAATACACACTGAGAATATTTATTAAGAGGGGTTTGTTGTTTGTTTTTTAAACATAGTGCATCTCTTGCCTAAATGGAGATATCATTTCACATCAGAACCCACCCGCAAAGAAGTTAGCTTTAGGATGGCATGAATATTATTTTAAGAAAAATTTTAAAAAGTGAAGCTATGGCCTCTGCCAAAATCTGAAGTACTGTGTGTGAAATCCATGTGTTAATCACAAAAGCTGATAAGCAAAAGAGAAATATAAACTTCTGGGCAAAGTAATCTTTGAAGAAGGCAAAAGATTTTTTTGCTTTTGTAAAACAAACATACTAGCATACTCTCTACCCATAAACCACTTCATTCATTAGAAGACGGTCTTATTCCTACTCCTATTGAATTCAATAGGCCATTTATTTAGCAGCTCTCTGACTGGAGTACATGCTCTCTTCTATTCTCTCTGGTGTTGACAGCGGTAATCAAATTTTGTACATACCACTGGCCCTATTATAGTTCAACAGCAGCTGGCTGCCTGCCTAGTCTTCTTATCATGTATGGTAAAAAAGACCAGCCAAAAGACCAGCTGAAACCACGGTTGGAAGACAGAAGTGAAGCCTAACTAGATGACCAATAAGTAGAAATCACATCTTTTTATGCTTGCCCATGTATAACAAAGCATAAAGAACAAGGCTTCACTCAAAACATGACAAGTCTGCTTTAACGGTTTTCAGAAGGGCTGGAGCTTAGGTGGCAAATCAGTCCTTGTTGAAGAGGAGGTCTGAATGTCATACTTCATATATGAAACACTCCCTCAGCTATAGCTCTGTCCACGCAGCAGGGAACAGAAAAGCACAGAGGCAGGGGGTGGAAAGGAAAAAAAGAGTGGTAAACACCCAGATAACTGTACCCATTCATTTGAAGGTGAGCTCATAAATGCTCAAGATCACTTCTCTGTCATGGCCCCAGCACCCATGAAGTCAGTACTAGGCTCAGAGCAAAATTAAAATTCACAGAGGCAAATAACAATGGGAGCAGAGGGCAACATCCTTTAATTATAAAAATTCCCTGTATGCAAGACAATCTAGAATGAGATTGGTTTCCATTTCTTCTTAGCCTTCTGGGAGCCTTCCAAGAATCTTGAATGCCTTGAATCTGAGAAGAGGAAATGGTCTTCTTTTTCACAGCCTGCCTCCTTCCAGCTTTGTTCCAAGTAGGCCCTGGTTAACCATGCTCTGAACTTCCACTCTTCCAGATAAGTCATTAGAGAAAGGCTGTTTTTTACAGCAGAGGAAAAAACAAACCTAAGGACATCTTATGGGAGCAGAATAAGGAGGTATGGAGTCTCTCCTTTGCCTTCTTTCTCCATCACACACAAGCCAAGAGCCTCCTCCTTCCTAGATGAGGAGTACATTCTTGAGCAGGGTTCCTGTGCTACCTGTTTAGTCCTACCCTTTATAACACTGCTATAATGAGCATCTTGTTAAGCATTTCTCATGCTGTGGGACATTAACACCCCATAATTTTGTTCAGGATGTTTTAATTCACCACAACAACATGACAGGACTTTTTTTTTGCTGGCTAGACAAACATGTTTTGAATTACTAGACCACACAATACTTGTTCGAGCAAGCAAACAAGAAAGCTTCACGGCAATGCTAAGGAGAAGGATGGTGAAAAGGCAGCAGGAACTTGAACATAAAGTAATGTTTCAAGTGCCTGCTGCATTTTTATGGAAACTGATTATGAGTTTAATCTCTACTTCCAGGAAACCCACAGCACCAGCAACTTCAGATGGATAACAAGGAGTTTTTAGCATTTCTATTGAAACCTCCTTTCACACAGCAGGTTCATGTCAACATAAAGTTTTCTCCTGAAAAGGGAATTAGCAACACAGTAAATGCCCTCGCTAATGTGGAAGAGGAACAGTGTTGAGTATGGCAGCTATTGGAGCACTGCAGTACAGATAACATAGATATTCCCCCAGTGCTCACGCAGGCAGCTGCAACACAAACCCTTCCAGCATGCAGTACGTACCTCAGCCATGCTGTACTTGACACATGGTTCTTGTAAAACAGTGCGTCTGTGGCTGCTACAAATAACCAACTCATCTTGCAAAAGAAATATTAGTAGCAACTTCAGATAAATTGTAATACCTTTCAAGAATCACCATAATTTTAGTCACTCTTCTTCAAGTTCCTCTCAGAGCTTCCCTTTTCCTTTTGTATAGATATAAGGGAATATTTTGAACGTAAATACTGAGAAAACCTGTGGAGCACATCAGTCTTCCAAAAGCACTGTTTACATTATAATCATACCCATGAAACCCAACCACAACACAACCAGCAACTGCTTTTTACAAAACATCCTGAGCCACCTGTTTCCAGCAGCCCAAAAAAGTGACAGCAGGTCCACAGGAGAAGTAGGAGCCTTGTGTATTTTGCTTATCATTTAAAATGCTGAGCACACCTTCCAAAACAGGGTTGCTTGCCTATTCATGGCCAACATTATAAAACAAATCCCAATCAATCCGTGAAAGATACACAGCTCAACACTTGTGTGTTTGTATGCTGGGGTATAATGTGTATTTCAGCAGAAGCCCTGGCATTGAGCCCTGAGTGACAGTACTGGAACCCAAGCACAACAGAGGGACCATCCCTTGAGCTGCTCTAGCTCCTCCAACCAGCAATCCTGGTGGTTTACAGTTCTCAAAACCACTGGTCCTGTTGCAGCAGGACAGACTGAGAAGCCTGGGTTCAACCCGGCAGCCAAGCAGCTGTTAAGAGCCACTGGTGAGCAACTACACCCAGGACAGGGCACTGTCCTCAACACACTCCACAGAATCAGGAACTGTTGCAGAAAAAGGTACTGCCTTTAAAAAACATTTCATTCTTTTGCCCTTCACATGCCAGAACAGAATTCAAGGCTTTGGAAGCAATGGTTTTGGCAAGCATGTAAATAAAATAATTTACTTGTACTCTTTCCTGTCACTGATTTTGTAAATGTCTGTTTGTACCTCCAAGAACAAATATGTCAAAGCTTCCTTCTAAATCACACAGGGATTTTTTTTCCTTAGAAAGTATATTCTGATACACTCTTTTCAAAAACTCTTCCAGCTTTCCCCATGCAGACCACACAGGGTTGTGCACTGGCATTTGCCACAAGATGGGCAGAGGGGAAGGACAGCATGTGAGGAAGCTGGGAGAGCAGCTCTGGAGCAAGCACATGTCCCTCCGCTTGCCAAAGCTTTCAGGCCTTCACTGAGGACACCTCTACCAGCTAAGGTTGCAACCACAACCCTCATCCTGAAAGCTAAAACCCTTATTTCCTATCACAGGAGGAGGAGGAGGGGAGATAATCACAGTTAAATATATTACGGGTGCATTTCAAGAGTGGCACAGCCTGAGAGATGATTGCATTCATGGTTAGCAGGGCGCCACCAACAACTGCAGCTCCAAACATCTAGAAGTCTGCTTTTCTTCTTTTAATGCCCCGTAACAATGCATGGGTGATCAGATAGCACGCTCTAAGAAATTAACTCTCCAGCTGTACCACTTAGAGCTATTTATTTGCATACTGACACTGAGCTGTCACAAGTATACACATTACTAGTCTTTTTATAAGTAGCATTCAATTTCTTCCACCCAGACAGTCTACTTCCCTTCCCGTTTGCAACAATGTATTTTATTCATCCTTGTACACAACAAAAAGCCACAAAGGACAAAGAGTATGTGCAGAGCTGCTCTGCCTTCTACAAAGAACTTCTTACTGAAGCTCTTTGGACTTTCCAGTTACCATGCTGGGGATGGGGAGTTTTGCTCACCTCAACGAGGGATCTGCAGAAAGCCTGCATTAGGAGCCCCAAGTCTCCCCACTCCTTCCCTGAACAGCCAGAGTACTGGAGAGAGCTCCCTAAACTAAACAGGTTGTCTTTCCCTAGTTCAGAAAGCTAAAAAAAAAAAAAAAAAAAAAGAAAAAAAATCAGTAAGAAACTATCAAGGCACCCTAAAACTAAGAAAAATAAAACAAAGTCTGTTCCCTATGGTTATATAGCTGAGTGTAGGCAGCTCAGGAACAGCCTTCCTATAAGTAGTTTCTTGTCCATTATGAAATTTTGAGAAATACATACAAGAAGTCTGACTTGTTTGTGTTGACTGGAGTCAAGTCTATTAAGAATAAATACAGCAATTATTGGGAGAGGACAATTACACAGACAAGACAAATGCATCCCCATCTAAACTCCCCACTCCTCAGAGGACAAACCTGTCTCCTACCAAGACCCAAGACAAGCATCCCTCTTTCCAAAATAGGTGCTCTTATCAGAGTCAAAAAAAAAAAAAAAAAAAAAAAAATCACACATCAACCCAAACTACATCTACTCAGCTCAGTACAAGAAAGCTGCACCGGGTATTCAGGACTCAGCACAGCAACACAGCACACAGCTCGGGTGCATACACCCAGCCCATTGTCCTGGAGCAGCCCCATGGCCCCTGGGGACCACATACTGCCCAGTTTGATGAGGGCAGGCATAGCACTGTTCCTTCTGTATGATGCCAGAACAATAACTTACAATTTTCTAAACTACAGAAACCCATCTTAAAATTGCCAACACTGCTGCCACTGTATGAGCCTTTATTTTCATGGAAGACATCTTTACCAAAATGAATTAAAAAAAAAAAAAAAAAAGAAATTACACAAAACATACTCCAGTTCAATCCTCTTTAAAGCCTCCATTTAACTGCAGACTACTACACCACTTGTTAATTTGTCCCAATAGTTAAATTTGCACTCACTGCTAAAAGCTTACACAGCATTCACAACCTTTAGCCACTGGTCTCCTTTTAATAGCTACAAATTGCAAATCATTGAGTTACTAGCATTACCAAGACTGCAACAAGGCCAGAGAATATATTTCAGTAGATAGCCCAACATTCAGATGGTTTGGTTTGGCAGGTATAACACTACAAAGTATTAAAAAAAAAAGTAATTACATCACATTGTACATCATTAAAACTATTGTTGAAACTAATGGTCTTCTTTTTCCCCTTCCTCACCAATTAGCACAGCAAGAAAAAGAATGAGGTAAAACCACGTTCTTTGTTAATATTTAAATACTGAACCTACTGGAACCTGCAAAATAACTGATTAATAAACTACTCTGAGGCTGAGGTCAGTTTACAGAGGACCATCATGCAGCAACTATGGCAACACAGAACCACCACGCTGCACTGCCAACCAGCAATGGGAAACATAAGAATAAAAAGTAAAGCAACAAACAGCATCAACCTGCTTCCGTATGGCCACAGAAGCAGAATTAAAGCTCTCAGAGGGAGGGTTCTTCAGTTTAGCACAATATTTCTGTGTATCAAGGGACTGGGGAAGGAAAAGACTGTGTAAAAGATACAAAGCACATGGCACAACAGAACCATTACCTAAAGAAAGAAAAGACCCACCACCATTAGTGGAGATGTGGTGGAAAGAGGACCAAGCAGTGGTAAGCAGCTGAGGGGTGGTAGTTATTCAGTTTTGCAAGTCAGCAAAAGGTTGCGTGTTTACACCCTCACTTGTTTTCAAGAAATTTTCAGCAAGCTTTCTGTGTGTATACTTTGCAGGCTTCTACCAGGTCAAATGGAAAACACTGGGCTCAGTCATTTAAGCTCGTGTGCAGAGGAGTAATTACCAAAGCTCCACTAGACAGAAGGATTGCATTCTTTTATTCTTCAAATGCCACCACCCACTCAGATATGATATTAAAACTCTCAGAAACCCTGTAAGCAAATCCAGCAAACACTGTGCGGACGTTAGCCTGCAATCACACAGTACCCATCTCAAACTCCATCTGTACCTCTCAGAGTACTGTGGTAGAACAACCAACTCCGCTACTGCTGCCTCCACCAGAATGGCTTTTGTCACCAACGTAACCAAGTGTTTGCTGGATTTAAAGCTTAAATCATGTGAAGGCTGAGATAGAGGTCACAGGTACAGTATGTTCCAAAAAATCCTTCTGTGCAAGGCTGACTGGTAAATCACACAGTCCCAAGCCAGAAAAAAGAAGCCCCAAAACAAAACTCCTGTTTCACAATTACTGTGATGCAACACGTGCAGCACAGTATTCCCACATAAATATTTAATGTCAACAGTATCTATGTGTATGAGTTGATTTTAAAGTAATTTGAGGATTAAAAACAGATGTATACACTGTACTAATAATGTTATTGGTCACCTTACTGAAGCATCACACTTTACACTTGAAGTACGAGCAAGCACACAGTCTCATCCATGGTCTGAACCGGAGCTTTTCTGCTATTTGTTCCACATCCCCATTTTGTACTATTGGTTATAAAGCTATCTGATATTTACTGCAACAATCTTACAACAGGTTCAATAAAATTTCATATTACTTTCACAAACACACTTTAAAGCTGAAGCCTTTAATAATTTGCTTTTTTCCCTTTGAATGTGTCCTTCCCTCCTCGGTTGAAATAAACAATCACTGCTTTCATATATTTCAAAAATATGTATATCATGACTACACTTACAATGAGTATAAAATGTAAGTATCTTAGAAAACAAATGAATATATTGAGATTGAGACACCATGCACCATCCTGCGTGTTTGGGACCTGGACTCCATTCAGCAGATGAGTTTTTATAACCCTAGTCTCCCTAGCACATAAAGCAAAGTGCTCCAAATGGCACAACATGTTTACCAGTTTGTTCCTTACTTTGTCTTGTCTTTCCTACTACACTACTTGCTTTTGTTGCTGTTACCAAGCACTGAATAGGTTTTCTCACAGGGCTATTCTCCTGCTTACTTAACTTCTCGTTCTCGAGCAGCAACAAGGTGCTACTGAAAAGCGTACCTTGTTCCTCTCTGCAGGCCTGCCAAGACACCCAGGCAAGAGCCACTTCAACTTCACAACGCTAATACTGAGGCAAGTTGCATTAGACTTGTCTATAGGTGTACTTTAAAAGGTCTTTATAGTTTGGTAAACTCCAATATAAATAAAGGAGAAGATGAACAACAAAATACAAACAGCTCACATGGCAGTTGCAATTCACTCAAGCACAAGCATGCAGTCCTCTGGGTTCTTTGTTATTCTGCCTTCAGCTTGCCCTAGATTTGAGCAGTTCTCTCTAATACCTATATTCAGCCAAACATCATACTGCCTTCATTACCAATAATTTAATATCTAACTGTAGTATTCCCACAGTTACACCGTCATATAAGCTTTTCTATTACTTATGCACAGTTTCCTCACTCTAACTGGACTGGTTTGAGGCAGTTTCATCAATAAAGCATTATAAAACTCCACTGCTGCTTTATTTTGGTTTGGGTTTTTTTCCACTTTGTAGCATGACCATAAAATTAACTCTACTTGTTTTCTCTAATCTGCTTGGAGATGCTTTTGTTTGATTGATTTTAAAATCACTCCCTATAACAAAGTTTGTATTAAAAAAATCACTTTCTAATCACACGAGTACTTCAGGTAAGCCACAGAAAAAGACAAACCCCTATTACGTATTATCTCCATAAACATGTTACAAAAAAGGTTATTCCCACAATAAAGACCTTTACAGTTTAGACTGTGCAATAAGCAAGGCAGTTGAGGAGAAAGGTGGCAAGATTCAGAAACAGAACTTCATACAGATGAAATTAAAATGTTTGTGATGCTGCTTAAAAATGTAACCTACTACTACCTACCTTTGAGAATACTTGTGCTACTAAGTGCATGTGAGACTCTGGGTCACTGAAAAGTAGCTCTAATGTAGATGCAGCCAAATGACCAAAGAGTCAAGAAGCTACATTATCCAGTGGTTTTTAGAAATCTACCTTTGCACCCAAATAATTGCCCCAGCCTTGCTGTTTTCCAACACCTATCTTCCTCCTCACTAATCTTCAAATACTCAATTATTCCTCCTGTATACAATAAGACCCTCACTACCATTAAGAAATAAGATAATCAGCTCTCAAAGCAAATCACAAGACAGTTCTTCAGTCTTCTCACTCCCACGTGATCATCAGATGCTGTCACACTAAATCTTGTACCTTCCATTCCACCATAATTACCTTCATCTTCCTTGCCTTGTTCTACCCCTGAGCCATACAGCTGTTCATCATTTCTTTGACCCTCTGTCAGGAGGGTCAAAATCAGTGAGGCAGACCAGTTGATTGCATTCCAGTACAATCCCAGTGAAACAAGCATAAATCCCTACCAATACTGTAAATAAATCATGCATGTCCCCTGTTCCGTCTCTTGCATGCAAGATCAGGCAACTAGGATGGAGAAGCAGCAGAGAAGACATGTCTGGGGTCCAGACCAGGTGCAACCACTGAACTTCTCCCACCAGCACAACAAAAGGAGGAACAAGTAAGATGCTTTATGTCCCCATAAACACGTTTCAGCTTCTAGCTAGACCATGACTCATGCTACCCCCAATGCCAGGTTTCCGGCTGAGCCCAGCTCAGACAGAACTTTGCTACCTCCATCTGACAAACCAGCCTGGAAAAGCACCTAGGACCTGCTCCAGTCCTCGCTACCTTCCCCAAGAATTGGGAGGAATTGCTCCAACACATTTCAAAGTCTCTATTTCAGTTAATTGGTAGAGAAGTAGAACATTACAAGGATTCTTGTTCAGCTCTAGACAACAGTGGTGACTACTTCAAGAACAGCCAGAGCTCCTCTCAGTCACTGTTATGACCATCCACTCAGTCTCCCACGCACTCAGTAGCCAGTTCTGCCCAAAAACACCAAAAGCACTCCTAATGATATAGTTGGTTTGCCATTTCTTCCACTGCTTCAGAAAACTAGTCTCACCAGCCTACTTCCAAACTAAAACCAGGAAGTCTGCTGGGAAGCCATGCTACAGCAACAGTGATGACAGGAGGGAATTCCTCATGTCTCATTTCTGAGCCACAGCATCTGACCAAAATGAATTCTACAGCCCACCCGTCCCTCAAAACCCAAGAATGAGCCATAGACACCGTGAGCAGAGTACAAAGCTTTTTTTTGTAGGTTTTTCCCCTCCCCTAAATCCCATCTTCTGTAACAGAACAGAAGAGTCAAGAGATTTGTTATGATTTGGGAGCATAAAAGGCATGGTCAGGTTCTGTGGCTGCTGGGAACAGGAAGGTTCAAGCAGAAGCAGCAATCCCAAAACAATGTAGGGCTCAGGAGCAGAAATGGAGAAGGTGAGTGATTCCAGCCCACTCCTTACAGAAACTATACAGGGCTCCTGTAGACACCAGAAGTTTCACAGCTTCAGACAGGATTATTTATGAAGGTAAAACTGTCAAACTGTATAATTAAGCTTCATGGCTAATACTACTATGAAATGGTAACTTCCTTATTATTTATCTGCTTCAGCTTGCAGTACCCTACAAGTTCCCATTCCAGCATGCTGGCAGTAGTCTGTAATCACAGCCAGCTGTAACAGGCTTTCTTCATTATCTGTAAAAAATTTAACAGACATTAAATTCCACTCCAAAGAGTGCTGTATCAGCCTAGAAAAAGAAGAAAAAACACACATCACATTAATGGCAGAAAGGCTTGGTACATTGCAAGTACAAAACAGTGTTCTCACCCTCAACAACTTCACAGAAATGCTGTAGAAAGTGTTCCAGCACAGTCAACCGGAACAGAAGTTGTCTAGAATTATCTTTCATTAAGCCATGTGTCTTTTAATGTAACCCGGGTTCAAAACCATGAATTGCCGAGACCCCCTTAATCAAATAATCTTCTAGACAGCATCACTCTAGCACCCAAGTACCTTCCAACTAAGTGCTGCACAGAGTTTAGCCCTCTATAATCAGTCTCTCCTCCCTTTCTGGCATTGTAACAGTGCAAAAAGCTGCAATTGATAGATGAAGGAGGGGGAGGGATAGATCAACACACATATACATCCCTTGTGTCTGTATACAAAATCCATTATGCAAGTAGAAGCTAAGCAGACTAGAAAAACTATGCGTCTCATGTTTGCATTACAAATTATTGCCAGATCTTTGACTATGATTTATGAACAATGCATGCAGGAAATTAAGAAAAAAAAAATCATCAAGCAATTATCTCTTGTCTAAAAAACTGGGCACATGGTGGTGAAATCACAACACAGTATAAATCACAGGGAAACGATACACATGATGCCTAAAGGCTAAGTTTTTATTTCAACAAAGTCAAGTTCACAGGAACAAGTCCGGTGCAGTCACCACCACAGAACCGCAACAGCTTCCCCAACTGGGCAGGGACCTCTTGCTGAGAGTGAAACTAAAATTTTCCAGCAAGTTCATGAAATCACCACTATCCCTCCTCATTCAGTGAAGCTCTTAAAAGACAACTTTCACACTTGCATACACAAGTAAGAAAGTACACAGACAAGGCAGATGACAAACACACAGAAAGACAGGAAAATATAGCTACAAAATTCCAAATTCAGACCCTGACCAGCAGGAGAGTCTTAGCATATCTTGAACAAATTGCAAGAACAATTACCAGCTTCCCTCCAGCAGAGTTGGAAGGACATGGTGAATCTACATACAAATGACATACAATCTACATACAAATGTCCAAACGACAACATCCAGACATGGCGTATACAGGAGAAACTGCAACCCTCGGGAGTTAACCTTACCAAACATGTGGAGCAGCTGAACTCAACATCCATGAATAGTTACAAGATGCGTTTGAGATTGCTTTTCATTTGAGATATCAGAGCTGACCAGGAAAGGAGGGTGGGTTGGGGACAGAGGGGGAGCAAGAAAGAGGCAGCTTCCAGAGAAGCTGGATATCTGAAGTCTCTAGTTGTTTGTCCGAGATGCACTTTGTCTGCATCTACCACATTAAGTCTCTAACCACATGAAGCTAGTATTCAGCAGCAAGAATGTCCTCAGTCTGCCACTTCTGTCCATAAGCTCTCTCCCCCCTTATAAACCTCTCACTGGATGACTCAGATTTACCTTTAGTTATGGCACTGCTTTTTAAAAATAAGTGAACATGTGAGAATACATATTGTCCACATGGCATTCTTTTACTCTGCAGAAAATTATTCCAGTCACAACCTAGAGAACTACTGTTACCTAAAATCATCACTACCATTCAAAAAAATCAAAAGACTTCAGGGCAACATACACCAATTCTTATACCGAATTCCAGATACTTTTAAAAAAAATTACCAATCATCATGTTTCTAGTACTTCTTATCATTCAAGGTTCTCAACAGTCATCTTCTATATCCCCAAAGCCCAGGAGCCCTCCACATAGTGTGCACGTGACAAGGAAGTAAACTCGACCCCTAGGAGCAGCCCAGTTGTGTCAGTGATGCACTCCCAAGCATGCACACACACACTTGTTGCTGGCTGCCTCCAAGCCACTCTTGCTAGCTGGGGACAGCTCGGGGGGGGGGGAAGTAGTTCAGCACAGATTGCAAGAATTTTCACCCCAGCACGTGATGGAAGAATTTACCAACCTCCCAAGCAACCAAATGGAAACACTTCATTTAAAGACACACTTCTAACAAGCCCAGATCCACACACCGTTGTATAGTTATTTTCAACTTGAAAGGGCTGCATGATTTCTCAGGAATATCACCATTTCCAAACGGAAGTCCCAGAAGGGGAAAATAGATACAGGCCTATGTATACATACGTGTGCACAGGCATATACATCTACATATACCTCCTTCTCTCTTATCTAAGTACATACAACAAAGATGACAAAAAACTCAACTCTATTGCAACTTGTTCCATCACTTAAAAACCACAGCATTACCTTGTGGTTGAGCTTTTGTACATCAGGAAGAAACATCCAAGCTAGAGGAGCGTGATTACATGTCTGTTTACTTTAACGTTCACTTTATGAGGGAGAAGGGTAGGAACAGGAGCCATTTTTAAAATATGTCATTCCCTGAGGGCTGAAACTCATGAAACCCTTTTTTCAGAAACAGGGAGGTTTTTTCCCTTTGGAACTCTCTCATTTCCATTTCTCAACCCTTACAATAACTTCAGTGGGTATGTCCCATCACCTTGCTTATCCCCAACTAACGTATTTAGTACTCAGTATTTTATTTGAGCCTTTTTTGCCAGCAGAAATCGTGTTGCCTTTCTCTCAAATTGGTCACAGATGATACCTACTGACCCAGCTACTAGCTAAAACAAAAAAAAGAGTTATTGGAACATACTAATCTTCAAAAGATCTACCTTCCTTCAATTTTGAAGACAGTTCACATCCACAGTCAGAAAACAGAAAGGACAAGGAGGTCAGGGTAAGTTTTTTTGTTTGTTTTCTTTTATTATTTGTGTTTTCCCAAAGAAGACTAGGCTTTAGCACTAAAGATCAAGGTTGACCTTGGTAGATGTTCTTGATATTTCCCCTGAAAAAAGCACAGATCCAAGTTATGGATAACCCAAATGTTACACGCATCTGTCAAGCCCAAAGTCTGTGACAATCAATGGAGCTGAAGAACAGCAAAGATGACACCAATTTTACAGTTTTCCCTTCTGATTAAGAGCAAAGGGAAAAAAAAAAACAACACTATTCTGCCATATAAACAGGCCTCATCTGAAAAAAAAAAAAAACCCTTAAAAATTGATAGCTACCATTATGATATGGTGACCCGAAACTATAACATAGAGGTCTTTAGCACTTCAAATTTCAACTGGTTATGCATCCTAAAAACCACTGTCCCTTAAAAAAAAAAAAAAAAAAAAAAAAAAAAAAAAAAAAAAACAACCACACCTAGGTATGCTGAAATACAGTACTTAGATTAGACTTAGGCACACGAGAAATCAAGGGAATTCTTAAATAATAAAGTGGATCCAAATTCATTAGCAGGTATTTAAACACAGTACAAGCACACCAATTCTATCAGCCAGTTCCATCACCCAATTCATGTTAGACAAAACTGCTTACTAAATACTGCATATGTGTAGAAATTGCCTTTTTTTCAGCTACTGTGCTTTTATACTAAGTTGAAAGAGATGTCTAAGGCATTTCAGCATTTCCACTTATTCCCCATTTTTATGCATCAACACTGATTCTCATGTGCTAGAAAGCTTGCAAGAAGTCATGTCTTGGGGTTAAATTTTAACAGACTACATTGTATTTGCATAGGTGTAGTTAATAAAGAAATGACTGGCAGAGGGTAATATCCTGACCTTCTGTCATGAATTTTAATTGCCTACAGATGGTTAAGTTTAACCTTACCTTCCCACCTGAACAGATCCACTTGAGTAATCAATCCCTCAATCTTATGTAGTACAGCTGCCATTTCCTGGAGCACACTGCTGTGCCCGTGAGTTACCTGCAACACATCCTGCAGTGGGTACAGTGGGTCAGGTGTGACTCCTGCATGGAGGAGCTGAGGTGGGTGATAAACTGGAATTACTCTGCCCTAACCCAATTGAAGAACTCTCCCTGGTAACACCATGGCTGCTCTAAATCAATTCATTTCTAAATTGGCCCTGTTGTTGTGACTTTTAGGATCTTCATTGCTCTTCTAAATTTGTCAAACTTCTTCAAAGAGAATTATTTCTTATCTCCAACACAAGCTCCCCCTCTAACCAGGCAGGTTGCCGCAGGAGAACAAGGCCACTCTAAGAGAAGTCAGCTTGGAAAAGTTCAGGAAAAGGAGCAAGCATTCTTCAATCTCTCGATGAAATTAAGAATTTCACCTCCACTGGACAATGAGAATCTTTCCCTCTACAGTGTATTAATGCCAGTAACAACTCAGAACAGACCAATACATTTATCAAAGCTGAGTTCAACTTGCCATTTATGAAAAACCTTTAAAAAGGTCTACAAAATACAACTACTTGAATTTCAGTAAAACTTAGATATCCATTAGAGAAGGTACAAAGCTAAAGATTTGATTGAATAAGTGACAATCCATAACAAGATGCCTTTGCAAAAATCACACATTGCCAGATTCCTCTCTAAACATCCTTACTCAGCACATTTTATGTGCCTTTTGGGGTTTTTTTTAATATGTGTTTTTGCAAAGAAACCACTAACTTTGCATGCAGCAACTTGCAAGATCCTGAAAGATTTTCTGCCAAACCTCCTCTACACTATGGTGCTAATTCATCATATAAATATTCAGAGATACTCTTGAATAACTGCCAGAAGGGAATATACTCTTCTGTAGCTACACAGCCACATTCATGCTTAGTTCACTGCACTAATGCTCTGCCCTGGGATGGAAATCCAAGGTCAGGAGACAAAGCTCCACTAAGACAGGAAAAAAAAGTCCCAACAAAAAAAGCAAGCAATCTTGGTCATTCCAAGACACTTTTATTCCTTGATATTTACCTGCCTAGAGAAAAGGAACCCCAAAATTTTCTTTGTAGATGAAGCATAAAGCTCCCTTTGATTCCCTTGCTTCCATGTTTTTTTCCCAATAATCCAAAAGCCAGACCTGAAAAAATCATTTCAGGATGAGTTTCTATATGAATAGTTGCAAGGGGGCGGATAGAAAGGTGACCACCCTGTATTTCATACATCCCTCAGATATTGACAAAAACACCGAAACATCTCAGCTAAGAAGAGAAGCTAAACAAGGCTAAAGATACCCAAACATATCTTTTGCAGCTGATGACCAGATACATACAGCAGCAGCTCAGAGCTAAAATAAGTTTGGGAACCAACCGGCTTGCTTTACACTAAATACAAAGAGTTTAAAGGCAGAAGTGAGCAAGAAGGTCAGGGTGGAGAGGGAATAAGATCAGATTCTGTTTTGCTCACATTATTCATCCCTTTTTAAGAGGCTAATTTTCTCATTTTAGAGATCAAAAACCAAAGAACTCAAGGCCAAGGTGATATTTTGGACCATTATTTCACTTAGCTTTACATTAGATAAGTATATTTTCCTTGAGGATGCAATTTTCCAATTAGCCTCTCTTAGATATATATATATTCTTACTTGAACAAGAATTTAAAATATAACTTCAAAATTAAATATGTGGTTATTCATATTTAATTTAGTTGTTTATTCTACAGAAGGATATTTGAA
This sequence comes from Manacus candei, assembly GCF_025592945.1. Classification (NCBI taxonomy): domain Eukaryota; kingdom Metazoa; phylum Chordata; class Aves; order Passeriformes; family Pipridae; genus Manacus; species Manacus candei. The sequence continues at coordinate 5,228,999 of NW_026138129.1, read as the reverse complement.
ATAGGACTTTAAAAATTATGTAAAGCTGAGAGGACTTATTTAACTAGTTCTACTTACTAAAAAAAGAAATTACAATTATTGAATCAGCTTTTAGTAAGGTTCTAGCAAAGAAATCCTCTCACCTTGTATTAATACACCACCCTCCATTATTGAGATATAATGAAACCAGTTTGCTCTAACTTTTCACAAAGTACAGGGCACTACTTTTGCACTTGAAGGGTAGAGTAACAGGTTATCTATTTATGCCACAGATATTTAAATAAATAGCAGAACATTATTTGTAACAAGCTGGATAACTCTGGAAGACATGATCAAACTGACCCAAAGTCCCTCAGCTCTGCTTTCACCATTCCAAGTCCTGCAGGACTGAGGGGGGGAATGTCTGAAGACTATTAAGAAAGGAATTCCAGATATATAATAAAAACTGTATCTTGTCCCCCTTGATTAAGATAGTTGAGGGATATATTAGCTAAAAAATAGTAATTTAACCAGGAATTCACTTTTGTTTCTATTTTTTTGCAATAATTCAATACTTAGGTCCCAAAATAACTGTCTGCAAATTAGGTTTTATAAGACTTTTAACTATACCCACCTTACACAAAAGGGGAAATTCATACACCAATTCTCACAGATATTAGATTTTACAATTTGTCAGACTTTCCAAAAAGGCTTTTATGATATCTTGCAGATTCCAGATGGTAAGAGTTCAATTTACTCATCCAAAAAGGAGAGGAATAAAAAGAAAGGAAAAAACATAGCCTCTTTTAAGTATGACACAATACAGACACAAAGCAGTTAAAAAGGCGAATCTCACACAATTGACACACATTACTTTCCCCACCACTTACACCCCACTGCTTCCCAGATAAGAGATCCAGATCAAAATCTGACCCACAGCCACAGATTCTCACCAAGATCAAACATAATTAATTCAATTGCTTTTTAAAGACTTCCAGTAACATTAGTTATCATAATTACAATTCAACTACTCTGTCAGCTGATAACCTTTTGGCTCTGCTGAATTTGGGAGTGCCAAGAATGTATCATTTCCTTTTTTTCACTGTATTGTAGATGAGAGTTGAGTTTCAGATGTCTAGAATCTCTTTACATTTTTCTGGCAGCACAAGGTTTTTAATAGGATAGCAGGTTAAGGTTCTTTTTGAGTGCTGGAACAGTATGAAAGGAACATTATTATAAATGAGAATACCAGGCAGACATAATATCTTATGCCTTCTTCCCTCCATCACTAGAAGAAAAACAATTATGTGCATTGTGGTATGAAGGGAAAAAATTGTCAGATTAGTGAGCATAAGGACCCAAATCCATAAGAAAACAGACTTTTCCAACTGGAAGAAAGAAGTCTAAAGTTCCAATTCATTTCACAATTTCTCTCCTTCTTCCCATACCCACACAAATTATCCAGAATACTTTCATAATCACGTTGCACTTTTCTAGGCCACAAATCTTTGTTTCATATGATCACTATGGTGCGTTACCATCTTTCAACAGTGCAGTGTACCAGGAGAACTCATGTTCTTTAACCCCTTCTTTCTTTCCCCAGGCAGCAAAATGGAGTTCAACTGAACATTACATTTTCATTAATTTTATTATATGGGGACAAATATAAGTTAAAGCCAGAGACTCAGGGTCAAAATAAGAAGCTGTAACAAAAAGCTGGTGAGAACTATAATTGAAAATAAATAAGTCAGTAAAATATTTTTAAGCAGTCTTCATTTTTCAGTCAATTTATCTGAACATTATATAGAACTAGTCCATTTTCACCACCTGATTAATGGTTTCTGCTTGATCCCAGCTCCTCCTGACCAACAGCAGCAGGGAAGCACTGTGGAGGAAAGGATGCATCAGGACTTCAAAGGCAACAATCAGCAGCCAATTTAGAGATTTCTTTTTTTTTTTCCTGGTCAAATCACATCAGAACCTCCATGCAAGTACATTAGACAACATTAACTAATTTTTCCTAAACAGCTGCAGTGGCAAGTTTTGCAGTGTATCACATCTCCTCCAAAGACCATTCAACAGTTCTGGTCTAGTTCAGAGAGAACTTCACTGTCAACCACAGACTTAATCCTGGAACTAAATTTAATCAACTACACTAAGGTCACTGAATCTTTTAAGGATGAATATAGCAGCCCAAACCTCTTCAACATTGTATTGCAAAGAGACAGAGTAAAAATCAAATTTGACACACTTAAAACAGGTCAGGGTTTCTGGGGTCCTTCACTGATTTCACATCAGTTCTCAGTATAAAAGGCACCCTTGCACAGTTCACAGGCAAAGAGACCTCTACATCACAAGTGATATTTTGCCCAGAACACAACAAATACGTTCTCTAAATATAAAGCCACAAACTATGGGATCCACCAAGTATTATGTGTTCCTCTTCCTCTTCTACCCCAACTACTACTGAAGAAAATTTATCTGCCTCAGAAGTGGGCATTGCATGCTAGAGTGATCCGTGACCCAACCCAGTAACCTCTAATTTAGGTGTAGCATCAAGTGAACCAGTGATTGACAAGTAAGAGAAACATTAAAGTAGCTGCAGGATGCAAGAGTTCCTGCAATGTGAAAGTGCCCTGGAGCAGAAGTATCATACTCGCATACCTCTACGGGGCAGAGCTGCACTTACTGACACATTGTACATAGCATACGATTCCTGTGGGAATTCAGGAGCCCCAAGGACAGTAACCTCACCCAGGAAGTAATCTAGAAAAAGACCTCAACTATGCCAACCACAACATGCCACATCATTCACTTCATGATGGAACTACAGCATATGAATGAATCCAATGCATCAATCATAAAGGTAGGAGACATTTGACCAGGATAACCTGCACAATGACCCTGTGAGCACACTTGCCACCTCAATGCCAGATGCCAGAGCACCATCAAGCCTTAGCTACCACACTCTGTACTGCACACATCCTGCATCACAGCTCAGTATCCACTTTTACACTAGGTAAACCAAGGAAACAGCTCTCCAAACATATTCCTCATATTTCCTCCAGACTAACATAGTTTTAATCTCTTGTCAAAAGGGTCCATCATTACCAATGTGGTGACTTCTTTCCTCTCTATATATAGACCTAAGTTCTCCTCCTTTCTAAGCATTTCAATTATTTGGACTTGGACACTGACATAACTATCGTGACCATTATCTCCTCTCAGTTAAACAACCACAGCAATGAAATCACTCTTTTTCCTGAGATGGGTTTTTGTTAAGAAAAACTCGATCAGAACTGTCCCTGTACAGGCCAGCACCCCTTGCAACACAATGGCTGTTTATCATAACACTACATCCTTGCAACCATTGCTAGGGGTGGTGGCCAGATGGTTGCCAATACCAGCAGAGGGTCTTGTTGTGGTTGTTTTATTTTTGAGAAGGGAAAGCAATGCTCCTTTTCTCTAGTTCTTGATTAATGACTTTTCAATGTCTTTCTCCTAGGGAAATCAAGGTTCACTGTAAGCCAGCTCTATCCTCTTCTGCTTAGACCAGCATCTTTCAGCATCATTTTGGTACTGACAACTCACTGTCAGCTTCACAGAAGCATAGAATAATTTATGTTGGAGAAGACCTCTAAGATCATAGAGTGCAACCACTAAATCCAATCTACCATTAAAACCTTTTTTGGGCCTTCAGCCTCAGATATGATCTTTGAGCAATATCTCTCCCATGCAGAAACACATACAAACACCCACTCTCTTCCTCAGAAGGTGCTGGGGCTTGCCTGGCTTATTACAAAATACCCTCAATGCTCTCTGTCCCCTCGCTCTCTTCCCAGTGCACATTCTCTCCGTGTAATACACCAGGAACAGGTCCCAGCATGTCCTACACTGCAGTAAGGTGCTCAGGAAATGGTCAGTGGTTTGAACCCTTTGAAAATTTGAACTGGTATATCAACAGTGAAAAGCTGGCATGAGAGCTCTAATGAAGAGGAAGTTGCAGGAAAGATGAGTACTACCACAAGTCCCCAGTCCCCAATCCATGTTTTGGAAAGAGTAACCGCTTTTGATGTGCATTTTTCACTGTGCTCAATGACTGAGGTCCAGAGCCTGGCACAGGAACCAGGTCCTGCACAACAGATAGATGCCAGCTGGCTGCCCCAGCCCCACAGCCCGTCTGCACCAGCACCGCAGCACACACTCCAGCAGTGCGGCCACAAACCAGCCATTCTGATAACTTAAGAGGAAGATGCCTTAGAACACCTAGACCCTTTTTGGATAGCTAAGGGCTCTTCCCCCACCCAGTTGCTCTGGGAGCATCAGGCCCTTGAGTCTCTCCTCAGTAATTTTTGCTCTCAGCTCATTTTCCAACAAGTCTTTTCTGTACAAATATTCACAGACGTATCTCTGTAAACAATCCTGACTTCACTGGAATTATCTTCTGTGAAGATGATCTAAAGCAGCAGCTAAATCCTTGAGGATTCCTTTTCTCCTTCCCTGCAAATGCCTGCCAGGCCAGGAATATGAAGCCAATGAGGCAACAGCACTCAACAGCAAAAAAAAAAAAGTATAACAACATTTTCCACCTGTTTCACTGAAGTTTTAGACTGTCTCAGACTATCTTCTGATTACAGCATAGAGATGCTGCCTGAAAAACAAAAGCACAGGGGGCCTCAGGTGTCAATACACAGCCCTGCCACACACCAGGACATATCCCATGGCAGCAGGAGCCAGTACTAACACATTTATCCCTCCACCCTTCCTCATACCATACCGTCCTCATACCAGGAGTATGGCAGGAAGGACGAAAAAACAAAAAAAAAAAAAAAAGAGTCTCCATCTCTTTTACTCTTCTTCCATACACTTTGCAGCACACGCTGAGTCAATCACTGCAGTCTTCCTTCAGCTGGAAGAAAAACCATGAAGCTGAACAAGGTAGAGGAAGCACAGAACACATACATGCATATAAAAAAAGAGCAACTTCCGGGAAGAATAGAAGTATGTTTTTCAAAAGGCAATGTTTAGGGCTTTCTAGTTTATTTTGGGTAATTATTTTTAATTGCATATCACGTTCAAAAATTATTATCCTCATACTTGGAATGGAACCAGACATCTATTTTTAAATTTTATTAATCCAGTCACAAGTCATCCCCAGAGACAAGAAAAATAATAATAAAATCAATGCCACAAACAAGTACAAAGTCACCCTGGCTTTAAATTAGCCTGGTTGGCTATTCTATGTTGCCATTATGTTTTACACACATCTCTGGATTGCACATGCCACAAAACCTCTTCTTTCCTTTCTACTACAGATATCTCTGACTCAAGATCCCACATCGATACAGCACTCATTCCATCCTTGCATCTCAGCAGCTCTGTAAGTCGACTGATCTAGTTTTCTTTGGATAAGAAAGAACAACAAGAGCATCTGCATGGAAAAAACTGATGCCACCATTTTCCAGTTAAATGCTCCAAAGGATCTTCTTTCAAGCACAAATTCTGCCATTACAACCAGTTATATCTACACATCAAGGCAAGCACATATAGTCAGGCAGAGAGTAGGCTAACATATTTTATGTCTGCAACATGGAGGTTTAAAGTGAGATTTATAAATATCCCAGTCTCACAACTGACAGTAGACCATCACTAGTGCTAACAGGAGATGGGTGAGCAGGGATTTTGCTTCAGTACACTTCACTTTAGTCAGTACACACTCTTCCAGTTCGTTCAATGTATTCTGCTTGATTTATACTGTGTGACACATGAAAACAGTATGTTACCACCAAGACTCTGCCCCAATTGATGCCTCAAGGCATCCATCCATAGGTCCTCACCTTCCCCACTGCACTCCTGGTATTAAATTCCACTGTTTCTCTATGTGACCCAAACTAGCAATCAAAGGGTGATCACCCCTCAAAAGCAACCCATTTCACAAAACCAGCTACTGTTCTTTCATCCTATTGCCCACACCCTTACTTAAGGGTTTCAGTGAACACAACTTCCCTTCTTTAGATATGGTATCCTACAACACACAAAGAGATCTGTTACACCACAACTCTGCTGTGTGCCTTGCTCAAAATTAGCTGATCTTTTAAACCAGAGTTGAGGGTTTTCAATTAGAAAGATCAGAAAAGGTACATTCCATATCTTCGTTTTCTTCATGGAGATGAACACACCCAATACTGTTAGTCACTGTGTAAGCAAAGTAACTATTATCCTTTACCAATGATGAAATATTTAACACTGCCTGCTGAGAAGGGGAAGTTATTTACCATGTAGTGACAGAAAACCCACTTCAGCAGATCAGGGGTAGAGAAGAAGGTTTCAACGTCAGGAAATTCTTAGCTCAAAAGGTCTGGAAAGACAAATAGCACTGATGATCTAGTACAAAAATTATCTCCCCCTCTTAAAATAAACATGAACAACAAAATACAGTATACATGGAATTCATTAACTTCAAGCTTCCCAAGTTTTAGGAACCACTTTACTACAGCCTAAATGAAAACCCTTCTAAACAGTTGCTTTAGATCTAACAAAAATTAAAATTTGGGTTCTCCTGACCAGAGGAGGGTCTACCTAAAGACTTGAAGTCAGTCCTGAGACTTCATAGCAGGTCCTCATGCTCCCTCCTGCCATGCAGCAGGGATGCAGACAGTGCATTAACCTTTTTGGCATAAAAAATCATTTGTCCAAACTCTGAAGGGATGTCATTCAAGAAGAGGCTCTGCTGGGGGACTGAGAAGTAACAGACACCACTGTGGCTGATGCAGCAGTCATTCCATCCTTGCATCTCTAAGTCTTGACTGATCTAGTTTTCTTTGGATAAGAAAGGACAAGAAAAGCATCTGCATGGAAAAAAGTCACAAACTGATGCCATCGTTCTCCCAGTGCCCAAAAACAGAAGAAAAAGCTTCTCTTGGTAGTGGTGTGATATACCTGAACCTTCTTACTAGCACTGGAGTATTCTTGCAAAAACTTCACCTCTTCACCTCTACGTTTTATGCATTGCTTTTTACCAGGAGGGGGAAATAAGAGGGAAACAGGTCTGGAGAGGCAGCAGTGCAGAACCTGTTAGGAACCTGACATCTACATAGACTCTGTAAAGCACTGCACTAAAATTATTAATAGCAGAGTGCTTTCAATCTCTTTTCTTTCAATAATGATTCTCCTGTAATCAAGGAGCTTTCTGTTAACATTCAGAGGGCAAATAATGAACTTTAATTGGGTTTCAATAGCCTTCAAAATAGAAATAAACCAATACAGAGTGGTATGGCATTTGTGACAATGGATACAACCTCATTTGAACTCTTCCCTCCTCTTTCTCCAGTTCAATTTTGGACATGCTGATTGTGCACTTAAATATAAAACTACTTCCACATTAATACAATGGTCAACATTTGACTTGTCCTATCAAAATAGCAATGTAATCTTCCAAAAGTATGCTTCATTGCTTTAATAAATCCTCAAATGCCTGGTGAAACCAGAACAGTGGTTGGGGGGGGTGGTTTAAAAGTGTCCTTTTGTCCTGAATTAGCTCAATGCTCCCAATCTCAACTTGTCAGCGAAATACAGCACCCTCACTGGCAAGTACATGGGCACTGTATGAGTGACACTGCCACACAGACTACTCCTCTGCACAGATTATAAAGCTTGTAAATGTATTTTTTGAGTAAAACGACCAGAGCAAATACTTCACATCGGATTGTAACCATTAAGAACTCTAATATTAAACTTAATAAACTCTATTCTAAATGAACAGTGTGTTAAATAAGCTAATTTTTTTTTTTTTTAAAGCTCACTAAGTCAAACCAACAAGCTCTAAACTGGGCACAACAGACAAGTTGAAGAGAAAAATTCCTGAGCACAGAGGAAACAACTACACATCACTATCCCAGAGAGAGTAAAATTAATTCAGAAGGACACTAACAGACTTTCTTGAGAAAAGGTTCCATGGAAGTTAAAAGAGGCATGGTATTAACACAGTATGTTCCTGTGAATTTCCACAAGAAGTCTCATCCAAGAACAAGATGTACATGTAGAAACCAGGAAAAAAAAAAAATGAACTCTCTCTGGAAATGATTTATGCTGACCATAGCTGTTGTTCATTATAAAGTTATAACAGAAGTTAAAGCCTGGAAAGAGGCAATAGAAAGGTCTTGGTCTGTTGGCATTTAAATACTACTTTATTTATTCTCTTCTGTTAATACAATCATATTTTATAATATAACTATTAAAATAACAGAAACCAAAAGGCTTCACTCTATTCCAAACATGCTCCCATAAAATGTTCAAATAAATCTCCTCCATTTGTTATTCAAGCACAGACTGCTGCTCTTTGCTCATCCAGGATAGCATGGGTAAATTAAGAATGAAAAAAGATAGCAAAAAACCATTTCAGAACTTACACATCACACAATAATAATTTCTAACATCACATTTTAGGAGCATGTTTCACCTTTGGTTCTCTGCCATGATCTAGGTTAGGAGGGGGAAAAACCCACATTTGATGCTAGGAAATAAAAACAGAGTATATGGGAACAAATTAAAAGCTATTTATGGAATGAATTACATAGACCCATCAAAGCATGTTCTTTCATGGCTTAAGTGCATGTTTCTCCACAGCTAAATGCATAAGCCAGTGACCAGCCAGTCCTTATGTGTTTGTCTTATTCCTCTATAAAATCTCTCAGTTTCTGGATGTTGGGTCCTCCTGGTTTATAACCAGGTGAGGGGAAAAAACATTGAAGCCCAGAAAGGAACTTCATTATCAATTCATGACTGGAAAGTACTGCTGTACATTCCCTACACTGATCAGCAAAATAACCTTAAGAGTACATATCTAATCTCCGTCATGTAGCCAAATCCTTTCCTACCATCAGGCATCCAGTGTTTTTGAGAGAGAAGTTAGTCTTTTACTGAAACATAGTCAGCCTGTCTCCCACCAGCTACAGGTTCAGCAGCTCTTCATCACTTCTTCCACACCCAGTAGGAGATCCACTCACCTGAACATGTGCTAGGCTGCTAGAGAATGTCTCCCTGGGATAGGAGGTGCCTCCTTACAAGAGAAACTACAATTAAGCTGTATAATGCTCAATTTATTCCTCTCTAGCATCTCAACATGTTTCATGCATCTGTCCCATGCACTCAACAGATTAATGAATACCTAAAAATGTAAGTTATCAAAGAGTGAACATAGTTCTGAGCATAAGAAACCTTCACAAGGTCACTGCCAGTTGCAGATGTGTAGATGTCCCCACTCGTAACCAGTCTGCCCTGCATTGCTGCAGCCCAGATCCAGAGCTGGTTCAGACAGTCAGAGACAAGATGCAGCCCAAAACACACCCAAATTCAACCCCTGCCCTTGGCTGAAAGAATTACAACTGCCCACACTCTCCCTGTTACAGCTGGCTGCCTTCCAGCAGCCTCCCCACTGACAACCAGCTCCCAACCCAGGGCCAGCCTCCATAGGCACAATCCACAGGCATGTCAGAGTCTCCCAACCACTTAGATATGCACTTCGAGTCAGGGAGAGTGACTGTATCAGCCCGAATCTGCTGGTCCCACAGATAAGTGACAACAAAATATAAATAGAAGCATTTGTATTTCAGGTGTGGGGGGGTTTTTTGGGCTCCAGTCAGGGCTGAGCCCAACTGTGGTCCAATAATTCAAGTTTCTCTTTTTACTCTCTCCAAGGTAGTATCAGGTAGCATGGATGTCCTTTCAGAGACATCATAATAATAAATAAATACATGGTAGTTTGACTCTTTCTTGATAGTAGATGTTTCACTGACTTTGCAGCTGGCTATATTTACAAATCAGTAGTTTCTTGCCTCATTCCCAAAATTACAGCTCGCAACAGAGCTGTACTATTGCTTCTATCAAATCCACAGATTCCAGAGGACTATTCTATTTCCTTAGCCTGTCATGTTTGTTGCTACCTTTAAAACTCCCAGCTTTCCTTTGAGAACATACTGACACTTTCTGAAATTACAACTCAGCTGCATCCCCAAAACACAGGGAGGGGAGAAAGACATAAAACAGACTTCTGACAAAGTACAGAGCACTATAAGTTATTCTTTCATCAACACAATAAGGAGTCAGACAATGCAACTCCTGCCTCCCACCTCATGATGTTTAAACCCTGGTTTTCATTCTGCAGACTGTTATTAAGGCATCCAAATAAATGCAGTTCTCCCCAACTTCATGCTGCGAGCACCTCAGTTCACAGGATGAGTGAAAACATCTGTGCTCTTCCCATTGTGCATTTTCCTTTGAAGGAGGGATACTGTGCAACACATTATGCAGGCTCCAAGAACACCAATCCATGCTGCTACCCAGCAGCAGAGCAGCTATACTGTCCTGAAACAACAGTTCAGCTCAAGTCCAAGTGCTCTTCTCCTTATACACCTACACTGATGTACCTATTCCTTACTCACATTCAAAAGATTTTAATAAGAATACTTCCCTACTCTTCCCTGCTCACAAGAATCAATCCTGACACACAGCACAGATAGGTGATTCTTCCAGAAGAAATAGTCAAGGTGATGATCAAAATTAGGAGCAGTTACTGAGAGGTGTTTAGACAGCATAGCTCATTCTTTTCTAAGCTGTCCAATGCTGTGAGCTTTTACAATTTCTTTGCACATGAAAACATTTTCTTGATACTGTATGACAGTTTTCCTTCTTTCCCCAGACCTGAGGGCTGAGGGGAAATGGAAGGACAGAGCTTCAAAAATGTACTGGGGGAGGTGTAGGCAGGAACTCCACATTGCCCCGGTCTGCTTCTCACCTAGGTGCACCCCTCTTCCACAGGATCCTCATCAGTGGGGGGGTCCCACTTCAGCAGCAGCCTCTCCCCACACCAACTTTCAGACCTCTTTAGATACACTTAACACATTACACATGGTGCCTCACATAGCAGTTCTTGTTCAGGGTTATGTCCTCATTTCCTGGCACAAATCAATGGGCTACTTTTATGGTTCGGGTTTTGGGTTGCTTTTTTCTTTTCCTCCCTGAGAAGCTTCAATTTCTATTCCAAGACAGAGTCGTGCTTCAAACACATGAAGCAGCATATGTTATTTCTTCACCTACCAATCAAGACAGTAGAAGAAACCAGCCTGGTACTTGTATATATGTCATTTCATAAATGCTAGGCAATACCCTAGAACTGTCTTCATTGCAGCACCCAATCTGTCCCCACCAAACAGCCCAAGAAAAGGAAATTATACAAGTGACAGAAAGGAGCCAGGTTACAGCAATGGAACAGTTTAGTCTTTTAAAAAGCAATTTTAGTGTGCAGAAACAAGGAGCAGCAACTTTCTTGCTCATCTTTAACCCCTTGTCCACACACTCTGCACAAACATCCCTGAGGAGTTCACACAGTGAAAATCTGGCTACACCAACTCCTCACCCACTTGACAGAATCCTAAGGGGCTGCCTACAACTATGACAACTCGTGACAATTTCACACCAATGGAGCCAAAATGGAAAATGAGAAGCAGGACGTTTGGCCTGTAGCTATCTGGCAGCGAGAGGCACAACCAAAGGAACTGGTTCCAAAGGCAACATGTGGCACTGTGGGACAGGGAGATCCCTTAGCAAGGGGGCTGCCAGACAAGTAAGTGTTGCTTCAAGGGGACAGACAGACAACAGCAGCAGTTCTCAGAATAAGCCTTGCCCAAAAACTCCAGAAGTAAGTTACAATTTCTCAAAGCAGTCTTTCAGTCAAATATATTTAATATAATTAAAAATGAAAGGTAGATGAGGAGAATTAAGTTCCCCTCGATTTAGACAGGATTCATATCCAAAAATGTACCAGAGGCATAATCTTCCAGAGATGTTTTTCCTGTCACGTCTTACTGTTTAATTATATATTACCATTCCAAGCTACCATGACGATTTTAAGTTTGTCTTTTTTCCATAATTAATCATAGCAAAGACTCATCTGTTCTTCAAGCACAGTGATGACAGCACTGTTTTTACCACTGTAAGGTAATCATTCCACAGCATTCCTTCCCAAAAGCTATTGCAACGAGAAAAACTCACCTATCTTTACAAGATGCTTTCCAAAGATATAAATCAGCTCCATAAACATTACTTCATACTACAGGCAAGTAAAAAAGGGAAACTGCTTTTCCATAGCAAGCAATCATACAGACACACAGGCATAGCACAGCCTAATAACACTAAATAACACTAATTATAAACATATAAACCTAACATAACCATCCAGGAACAAGTATCCTACTCACTAAACATCTCGTAACCATCAGCATCCACCACTGGTACAGGAAGAAGGGAAGCAGATTGTTTGTCCTTCTGCAAACATAAGGCAGTTTCCTCTATAAATACCATAGCCAAAAGTTATTTCACAGGCTTTGGTCACCATCATATTCTACTCTAAGTGCAGAAGATGTATCTTCAAAAATAACTTGTAGCTACATGTAGATCAGTGCTAACAAACTACCTAATCAAACAGGAGCTACATCGAAAGCAGAAAATGATAAATGCTAATTGGACAACAGAAAAATGTCTCTATTTTTTTTTTGTATCACAAGTAACAGAAATGATATTACAGGCAGGGAAAATCTCTGCTGTGGAAGATCAAGCATTTATCACTTTATAACAGCTACAGACTATAGCACATGTATTTAAAGTTTTCTTTCTGACTACCGGAAGAAAAAGTATTTCCAACATAATCAAAAGCATGTAGCAATGCCCAGTGGATGTGTTTTATCCTTCATCCTCTCAGTCTGAACTCTCCGAAGAATAAATCCAGTGCTTGTAAAATTACTTCTTCCCCATCCGTGAAACCGCGTCAGATGCGCAGGATATTGCCCTTTTTTTTGTATAAGCAAAAAACAGAAATCCTGTTAATTGATTAGAATAGAAACTGTTCATTTATTTTGATTGATCTATAGAAAAATTATGATTTTCTGCAGTTCTCCTACATCCTTCACATGGTATGCTGGTAGCTTCCCAATTACAAGTCAGTAAGAAAAAATTACATAGCTTGTTCTGCTAACAAAAATAAGCTTAGGTGGGCACCCCACAGCCCTGAGCAAATGTAAAACTTCATGTGTCTTAGTAGTCTCATAAGAGTGACTTTAGATCAAGGCTCAGGTTTTCCATAACCAATACAATGCACATATTGACAATGCCACCTTTACGCCTTTATAATTGCTTCACAGTTTTAGAAAGCAAGATAACTAAAGAAGCCGTAACTACAGAAAAGACAATATATTCAGTTGACAGGCTGCTAAAGACTGAAGTTTACACCTGTATCCAAATATTTAGAAGCATTTTCACTAGTACCACTCTTTGTTAAGGCATGACCTCAAAAGATTCTGGCATTTCAAATTATAATTTTCTTCCAAGTTATAACAACAAAAAATATTTAGCCATGAATCTTAAATATCACTTATAGAATATTAGTATTTTTAAATAACCATGATACCCTGACAGCTTGGTGATCTGTTCAAAAGAAATTATGAAAAACATGTTGAAAAAGACAGACAATTGCTCAAGAGAACACAGAGAAAGTGATCTTTACACAGGACATTATACAACTACATCCTTTTATTTACAAGAATAGAGTCAACTATTTTCAGTGCTCTTATTTAAAAATGCATAGGAATAGTAAGCACTAAAAAAGTATTATGACACTAAATCACTAGATCACATATTAAATCACTTAAGAGATTTTTCACCCATTGTAAGTGGATTTCGTATTTTATTTATTGAGCGAAAATATTAAATGTGTATTTGCATGCTCTCTCTAATCAAAGTGTTAAAGAAATTTCCTGTATCACAGATGAAGAACTTACAGAGTAGCAAGAAACACAATAACAGTCTATTTGCCATGACAGAAGAAAGTGGAGATCCTAAAACTTGTTTGTTTCTGATCTCTTGAGCCACAAAAGCCAGACTCCTTAGCTACCCCAAATATTAGTAAGGTAGAAGACAACACTTGTACTGTATTTCAAATCATTTAGACTGAAGAACTTTTCATACCAGATAAATCATCCCAGCAGGAAAACTTAGTTGTTTTTTTTAATAATTATCAAATTTAGCATTCTCTTTCCAAGATACCTAGGAAAAATCAAAGTATAGCTTAAAATATTTTCTCCTCAGTCCTGACAACGAGCCTTTAGTTTGCTGTCATCTGTACTTCAGGAAACTTCAGCCTTTTCATTAAGAAATCCCTCCCACAGGTTTACTTGTAGTGAATGGTTCAGATCTGAACTATGTAGTACAGTATGTTACTTGAAGAAATCACACATCCAGATGTAAAACAGTGTAATATTTAGAAAAGATGAATTACTTAAGATCAATCATCACCATTTTTAATCTAATGCTCAAGTCTTTTAGCTTTGTATTAGAATATAGAGCATTTTCTCAATAACACACAAGAAGAAAGTTGAAGTGGTTTTAACAGATTTACAATCATCTGTTCTAACCAAAACAACAGAACTTACTGTACAATTTGTTCATTCATGAAAAACCTCCGATACAGCCATGTTTCCTCATACATTCTATAAAACTGTAGTACTTACACACCTAAATGCATAAACTGTCTGCAAGCCATATCCCAACTCAAAGCCCTTAGAGATGCTGACTACACACTTACAATCAAATTCAGTTATGCCCAGAGGTTCCACAATAAGAGCAGAAAATATAAAACACCACTAGAGAACTCAAGATGAAAAACCACAAGCATCTGTTTCATAAACTGCGCTTTCAGAAGTTAAGAGCAAGACTGCCTCAGAAAGAAGGTCTAAGAAACAAACTACTCCAACAACGATGGGATCCAGATCAAATCTGCATCCCACGTAATCTAACATATCAAATCATGACCAATTGAAGAGCTAGAGTTTTTTATGTATGGAACATTTTAAAAAAAACACACTGCTAGGTTTCAGATATCAGAGGAAAGTCTTTTGGTAACAGGAGCATTTTGCATTTAAGAAACCAAAGGGAACCTGTGAGGCTAAGTAAGCGAGCACCCAGTCTCTGGATGAAGCACAGTTTCCTACCAAGGTTTAAACAACATACAGCTGTCCCTCCAAAACCTCCATTCTCCCATTGCTAAAGTGAGGGTACCTCATTACCCACCCCAGCATCCATCAGAGCCTCAGGGGACTCCAACATACCAAAACCAAAGAAACTCCATGTTTTTCCAATAACCTTCAGATCTGTTACATGAATGTTTTGCTGGAGGAAATGCCTGAGTGAGTAGCCTTAGACAACTGTTTTACATTAAGGAGGAAGCACGTTAATTTACTGCATGAGTACTACTGCAATGCACTTTTAGGAGGTACAGTATTGTGGTCACAGTTGCCATTTTCAGTGTCTGAGAATAAACACAAAAGCTGCCAACACTAGGTTGCATAAGAGCATTTTAAGCAAATGGTTATTTACAAAAGTAGAGGTAATTATAATGCAGGAGGTGGATCCCAAACAAATAGACTTGACTAATACTGTCAAAAAAACCCTCACAAACCTAGAGACCTACAATTACTATTACTTTGTAAGTAACAGTAGGAGAGCTGCACAAACAGCTTCAGTCATTCACTGTACTACCAATATATGCCCCAAAAAAACAGCTGGACAAACGTGCTATTTAAAAATGCAAGCTGATGTCAGAAGCTATGGACAGAGATAAAAACAGGAAAACACCGCTCCTCTCGACAGCTTACCTGATCTCGACTTAATGATATCGCTGAACTCACTGTGTCCCCCGCCAGGTCCTTCCTCCGGGTCGGAGACACGGGCCATGCTCGTGGGCTGGGGTACGCCACGGGCGGAGCCTAAATCCGTCGGGAGAAGGCTCCCATGGAGGGCCCCGGGTCAGCACCTACAGCACAGGACCAGGAGCAGAGAGGCACGGTAACTCCACGGGCTATGCCAGGTGTGACTCCGCGTGCGACGGGAAAGGTAGAGGCTTGCTGGCCATGGCCACGCGTAGCGGGGCAGCCGATCGGCCACTCGTTGTGCCCCCGCCGTGGGACACCTTATGGTATTAAAAAGCGAGATGGCCAGTTCAGGCGGCCAGTTCAATCCCCAGCCGCGAAAGCCAAGCTTCAGTCACCCTTGGGCGTCAGGGCGCGCCGTGCGCCCCCCGTGACCCTCGGAGGGGCAGGACACGGCCCCTGCCGCGACACCACCGCCACCACCCGTCACCCACCTGGCACCGAACGGGACAGTCCCGCTCCAGAGGGTGGCAAAGCCATGGAGCTCCGCTCCCGCCGGGCCGGGGTGTGCGCCAGCGGGGAAGGGGACACAGGCAGGCGCGCTCCCCCGGCCGGCCCGGGGCGCGACAGCCACGTGTGCGAGAAGCCGCGCAGCCCCCCTCCGGGGTGGGGGAAGCCAAGCCCCGCGGGACAGGCCCCACACACGGCCCCAGGCACGCCCGCCCCCGCCCGACCGCCCCGACAGAGCCGCTGCCCCGGCGGGGATTTTGACCCGGCACCGGCCGGGCGTGCCGGCACCTCCTCCCCGCAGGGTGCGCGGCCGCAGCAGCGCCGCCGCCGCCCTCGGGCACCTCCGCGGCGGGGCCGCCCCTCGCCCCCGCTCCTCGCGGCCGCCCCGTCCCGCCTCGCCCGCAGGTGTGCCCGCCGCGGGCACTGCCCCCTGTCCCCCCGCCGCTACCCGAGCTGGGGAACAAACTTTCCCCGCCGCGCCCCTCCCGGTGCCGTCGCCTCCCCGCGGGGCTAGCCAGCCGCTCCCGGGGCACCCGCCGAGAGCAACTCGCCGCCACCACTCACCCCTCGGACACGGCGGTGGGAGGCGGCTGCGCTCCCCCACGGCACAGCCCGGCTCCTCCCCGCACTCCGTCTCCCGGCGGCGGCAGCTCCCGCGGCGCTGCGCTGGCGGACCCACAACTTTCTGTGCGAGTCGCTGCCGCCCCTCCTCCTTCTCCAGCCCGGCCCGCCCCTCCCGGCCCGGCCCAGTGGCGGCCCCTCCCTCGGCCCCGGCGCCCCCTTTGTTGGCCGGGCCAGCGCCACGGGTGCGGGAGAGCCGTCCCAGCCGCGGCCCCTTCTCCGAGCGAGGGGCGGGAGGGGCCGGGCCGTGCGGGGGCAGAGGGGAGGGGAGGAGAGGGGAGGGAGGGGCGGAGCGAGTCCCGGCCGCGCCCCCGCCCCGAGCCCGCGGGCGGTGGCCGGCGCAGCCCCGCTGTTCCTCGGGCACCGCCCGAGGAAGCGCCGGGCCCGGTGGTGGTGCCTGATCAGTTCCTCCGCTGTGGCCTTCCCGGCCGCACCTGTGCGCTCCCGCCTCTCCTTCTGCTCCTTTTCCTCCACAAATTAGCGCGGTCGCGCAGCACCTCGGAGTTTCGCTGCTCCCCTTGGACACCGAAGTCAGGGAGCGTGATGAAATTTGAGACACACTTGGGCATATACGCACATAACAGCAGGAAACAGCTTTCCCGAAACCGGCCAGGTGCCCATGCCTCAGCTCACGGGGTCGCTTGGCAATAAGTCCCGGGTGCTGTTCAGCTGGGCAAGAAAGGGACAGAATGGATGAATAAAAATGAGCTGGATGCTGGGTGTCTGAAGTCACTTTTGATGTATAAACATTAGTAAAATATTTCGCTTGTGGTAATTAATTCATTGCCACAATTTGCCATCTGGGAATGAATTTATTCATGTTTGCTCAGGCCAGTAATCTGCACTCACCTGTGCTGTGAGGCTGCTGAACACGTGGCCCGTTATTTATCTGGGAAAGCATTAGTCTGAAGTCTCAGCAATATCAGAGAGAAACTGTAGCTGAATAATTCCTCAGTGTTACCTGCTAGGCCTCAGCCATCCAGACCAAAATGTTTTCAAGGTTAGATGCATTTCCAGCACTGAGTACCTCATTGCCTTAATAACAAAGGCCAGCAGTCTGCAGAAAAGGAGGTACAGAATTCATTAGTTAGCAGAAAGGAGGAAGCTCAGGCTTGGCAACATTCTTTTTCTGTATCTCCAGCTGAACACAAATCGGTAGGAATGTGAAATGACGAAGATTTGTCTTCAAAAGTCTTTTACTAGTATATAGCTTATGGGTTTACAAGGCACTACAGATAACAAGAGTAAATAATGATTGCATGCATTTTAGCCTAACCTAACTTTGATATTTCCCCCAAGGAAAAAAAGAGATACCTCAAAGAAACAAAACATGCTACGTGTAATTTACTGTTATCATAATTCTAACTGCATTTAACATTTTTTCCTCACCCTTTGATCTGTGCACTACATGTGGAACAGGGACTGGGTCTTTTGTTTCTGTATTGCACAATGGAGGGTCTTGCAGATAGTGTGGTTTCTGGAAGGAAGCCCCAAAAGTGAAGATGACTAGTTTGGATCATTCCCTAGATTTTTCTGGGTGATTCAGTGCAAAAAAAGTTAATTCATACTTGATCTGCGTAATCCAAAGTCATTAATGGTTCTTACTTATAAAAGGATAATAATTGTGTGTCAGAAATGTTGTGGTGACTGAAGTTGTGAATCTATTGAGAATTGCGACTCATGGATGACAAGCACTATAAAACCATGGATATCAATACCTATTAGTGTCTAACTGTAAGGCAGCACTGAGCAGTAGGCTGGATTTGTTGGAAAGGTATTGTCTGTGTTTATGCCTATTTATTTACATTACACTGAAAAACCTGTACTGCAAACATAATGCTTGTGGTTAGAGGAGAACCACTTGTTCCCTGCCTGCTGCCTTGATGCTCCTGATTGAACAGATGGCTTCTCTGCCCCATCCCATACGTTCCCTCTGCGTGCTGGATTTTCAATGTCCAGTAATGAAAAATACACCCAAATACTGGAAATCCAGAATCCAGATGTAACCCAGCTGCTTTTCATACAGTTCAAGAGACATATAAATCCATGTAACCCAGTGCACACTCAAGAGTCAGCACAGATGGAAATTGTCATTTCACTGCTGGGTATCTAGCAGCAGTGCAGGGGCAGGGATCCCAAAGCACCACATTGCCTTGCCTAATGCAGGGAAATGCTAAGTGGAAAAAAGCCCTTTCTTTTGTAGGCTGCACTGAGGGGATTACTGATTTCACAGAGGTTACCCCAGACCGCTATCAGGTAGCAATAACTTTGATTGCTAAAAGCTGCAGTCAAGCTGATAAGCAGGAGTGGAGAGCTGGTATATCCCATTTCAAATCTCTGTGTGTAAAGTCCAAGGTCCCAATTTTTATAATCTTGCTCTGAAAGCACTTACAAATTATTTCTCAAAAATAGACACATTTCAGTTCAACCTGATAGCATTTTCAATTTTCTCTTTTTTTTTCTGTTTTTGACAGAAGTAGCATCATTATCTTCCTTTGAACTGCAACGTGCCAACAGAAGGCTAATAGAATAACGAGACTGCACACTACCTCAGGGAAGCAGGAGTATTTTTTTCCTGGCATGTTTCAAACATGCCTCTCTCCAGAGCCATCCTTACCCTGCTGCTGATCAAAGCCTGAGTTTTCTGAGCTAGTTGTTCAGACTGTTGGCTTCTCAGTGCAAGGGCTATAATTTTTATATCAGGGTCTTTAGGCACAACTCCATCAGGGAGAAAAACCAAAAAACTACTCTAGCCTTTAATATTCTGTACATGTGTATGCTTTAGGTCTCTCTAATTTTGTATTCCAGTGATTGGCAGAATTAGAAAACGATGACTAGCATTATTTTAAAGTAAAACAACAAAGTCTCCACCCAGTTGTATTTCTAAAAACTACATTCATCTACAAATATCTTAGGTGCTGCAGACTGCTGATATGTGGATTGTGTGGCACAGCTTACTTTTCTGTATATGCAAAATAAAATAGGAAAATAAAGGAAAAGTCCATTAACCCCTAAATAATATTACAAAAGACAAAGGGAATACAGAAAAAGTGGAGAAAGGGGCTGAGATGATGTGAGGCCTTTGAACTTTAACCAAAGTAAATAAATACTTTATTCCTTGGTGCATGGAAACAATGCTCTTGCGAGGCTCTGAGCTCATCTTACCTTGTCTCTTTCTCTTTTCTTTGTTCTTAGTATTTCTGTTTTTAGAATACACTCATAATTGACAGGATTACAATATAACTAGGAATTTTGTGTATCTCATTACCTTGAGATTGACTGCTATAATAATGCATGCGCCCATTCATCAATGTTTTGTCATGATTTCAGAAAACCATTCCATATTCAGGAAGACATGAGATAACAAATCGATTGCTTTGTAAGTAAAGCATCTTTATTGCCCCTTTCAATATAGCCCATTGTGTTGTCACTCTCAGTTATCAGATCAGGCAGACATTTTTTCCTGCAGAACTTGCATCTGAATTCAAGTAACAGCTCCTCGGTGCTTTGGTGCTGACATACTGTACAAACCAGATACTACAAGTCTCTTACTATTTTCATTATTGTTAATCTGAGGAGAAAAAATACATTAAAAGACATATTAAATAAACGTTCTCTCTATATATGTTCCTTTTGTATGAAAAATGACCATTTTTCAAAGGCATTACCTTCGAAAGACTTCAGTACATCAGGCTAACATAGTTCGCTGGTTTCTCATCCTTTCCCTGTAATCTAAGTGCTTTAGAGTTATCTTTGTTGTTCAACGAAGTATCTGATGCTAAAATATTCAAAATAAGCACAATTTTTAAAGGTAGGACAGCATTTTCTACCTTTGACTCCTTAGGATGGGATCTTATTTTAATGTTAAATTGGTTATTTTTATTCTGAGGTCAGTTGCCTTTGTGTGCAAGCTCCTTCTGCAAGGACATCTTCTCCAAGAACATCAACATATCTTAAGAAATTCAACACTGTTCTGCTACACCGAGTTAACTACACATTAGGGGCTACTAGGTGCAGAGAATGAGAGGGATAGACTGGGGCAGACGGCAGCAGGAATCATGATAAAGACACCAGCCCCAGGTGCAAGATGCCCTCTGAGCAAAATGTCCATCACCTGCACTGCCACAGGTCCACTTGGTTTAACCTAAAGAGAAGGCAGTGTATTCCCCTTAGTATACTTTCATTTCTACAAGTTGGGATCTGTATCCTCAGTAGATTATCTCCACTTTATTTTTATCTTATTAGAGTCAATATATCTATCGATTACATCAGATTCAAGGGAATATTGTGTGCATAAAATACACTGGAAACTCGTATCTTAAGTTTCAGCAATTTTTTATAGTTAATTATAAAACCCCAGAAAATTGCACTGTATTAATAGAAATGCTGACATCTCTTTAGCTGCAGTGACATTAACTGGAGCTACCATAATTTACCATCATTCTGAAGAATATAACCTCTAAAAGTATATTAGAGTGTATTAATGAACAATTATACTAATCAATTTACCCTCCCAACATAACCCTATTAACTGCAGCAGAGGATTGAAAAAAAACATCAACAACAGAAATGTCTGTGCAAGACAGGAACCTTTGACCAACACCATGAGGCAATCCTCTGCAAGGGCAGGTGTGAGTTCTTAGTCAGTCACTCCTAACACAGGTTGATTTCTGTTTATTTATTTAATTTTTCTATTTATTTATTTCACTCATGACTATTTTTTCAGTGCTGTTCCATTCTCATTTGAATAGCCTGTGCTATATATTGGTATAGGTTTGTTTAGTGGCTGGACACATAAATACCTAATGCTTGTACCACTATAGAATAAGTACAATTTTTCATCAAGTTTATCAGTTAGGGGTTAGGAAAAGAAAAAGAATTCATGTGCTAACACAACACAGAAACTTGGGTAACTTGCTTAACTTTACTAACTTGGTTCATTCTTTGCAGTAGGGAAAAAAATTGCATCTTCCATCATAGGCATATTATATATTGAGAGAAATAATATGATAGTTGGACAAAGACAATTTGGAAACACTTTAAAAATTAAAGATCTCACCAGTCTGCAAAAATAATCAGTGGAAAGGATGTTTCTTTCTATGTCTTTTTATTTCAAGGGTGGGCAGTGAGACAAGACACAATTTATTCTTACCAAAATTAAATATTCTTACCAAAATTACTTGGCCACCCCGCTCTACGTGCCATCATCTGACTTGCCCTGTACTGTCTATTGTGAAATATTCCCTGCATGAGCAGGAAATCTTGGCTGCTCCATTAGGGCTACCTTCAGTCTGCTTTGCGCAGCCAGGGCCAAGGTTGAGGTCTGAATCTAATGAGTGCTGTGCGTTTCACAGTGGGAAGAGTACTCTGATTTTTTTTTTAGTCATTGGGAGTGTTGGAAAAGAAAAGATTTCCAGAAGCAATGGGGAGCTACAACACCCAGCATACCGATCAGCGTTGGCAGACATGAGTTTCACATCTCAGATAGGCAGAAATGCCATTGATGCCCTTGCTAGTATGCCTTGCATGCTGGGGCCGTGCCCGCTCCCTGACTGCCACAGGAACTATGTGCCTAGTGCAAGGAAAAATGTTGGCTCCAAGTACCCAGTTCTTCAGGGAACAAGAAATTTGCCTGTACCTTAAATTATTTTGCAGCTAGTTAAATAACTGCTGTGCTAGAAGCTCTGCAGGCAGTAATTATTCTTCCATTTTTTTCTACTAGGCAGCCCTGAACTGAGCCATGAAAATTGCTTTGAAATCACAACAGAAAAAGAGGAAACTTTTGGACGTAATTTATTTTTGGATGTTCCAAACCAAAGCTATCTTCCAAACCAAAAAAGAAGTCCAGCCCTGCCAAGCCCTTAATCACTGAAATGAAGAAAGAGACTACAAAACTGAATGAAAAGAGGATTGAAGCAATTTTCCTATTCTGAAAAAGACCCTTTTTTGGAGTTACCGTCAAAAGAAAATAATGGAGCAACAAAAACTCTTAATATATCACTGATGTATCTAATCAGAGGTTACTTGCAGAGGCCAAACGTTTGAAATGGGAGCAATGCTGGAGTTCGTCCTTGATGGGAGAGAATTCATATGTGGACTCTGCATTTCAGAAAATAAAGCCTTACTAGCATTTCCAGGGAATTTTCCAACCATGTGAGAGCAAGAGTCTTCTTAAGAGTGTCCTCTATACTATGCCATTAGAACATAATTGTAACATAATATCCAAGCTCTTATGCTTCAAGCACTTAAGGACTGATCTTTAGCAGTTACAGAATGACAGTATAATTTCTAGCACAGAAGTAGCAAAGACCTCACTTTGTCAGGATCAGGTGCCATTGAGCTCAACAGAATGTAAGCACAGAGGAACAAAGCCCCTCAACCATATAGCTTATGTCTGGCCCAGGACAGAAGGCATGTTTTAAAACTCCGTGAATATGATCTGACAAATGTAACTACTGTTAAAAGGATGAATGTATATTTAACATACAAAGGTATCCAAGTTCCGGCAAATTCAGAGTTTAAATCTAGTCTGAAATATGATGCCACAAACACGGAAAAAAAAGACGACATACAAAATTGTATGATTGGAAAAACTAGCTGGGAATGAAACTTAATTTTTGCAAATCCTGTGAAACAGTTGTTACGAAATATAAAATCATCTGTCCTTTGCCTTAAGTAGCTATCACCAGCTAGCAACGTTTTGTCAGTATCAAAACAGAAACAGTCCTGACAAGGGATATGAGGAATTAAGAGTGCAGTAGAAAACTGGTTTCAGCAAGTATATATCAGCTAGTGATGCAAATGCTCATCAGCAAAGTTTTGCTCAAGTTACTAAATACAAGAGCACGGTTGCCAGGAAAGACCCCTGGCATCCCCTCCCTTCATTGCTGTTTGTTTAAAACATTTGCGTGCAGCAAACTCCCTGAGACATGTTCCTTGGGGTCTCTGGCTGGGATTCAATGAGCACACAGACATCCCATTGGAGCCAGGGACCCTGCAGTCCCAGGCACCCCTGTGTCCTCCACCTCGATGTGTTTCTGCCCTCCCGATGCACCCAGTCCTTCCTCTCAACCTGCCCTCAGCCAAGGGGGTGGTACTGGCCAGTAGAAATGCTTTTACTCCTGTTTCATCTATCACATTCCCTAACTACTTCTCAAACAATCTTTGAGTCTTTCTTTTGTATTTTGAAATGTCCTCCCTGTCATATGCCCACACAGCACTATTCAGTAGCATTTATTTTCTCAGGAACCATGACAGTTTACTTTTCTACAGAAAGAGCTTTGCTATTTTGAGTGTGGAATGAGATGCATGACTGCTCCTGGAGGTCCCACTCCCAAAAAGAGAGTAAAGCAAAACCTTGGATGTCTCCCAGTGCAATGCTGAGCCCAAAGGGCTCCAAGAAGAGCCAAAAAGGCTCTTCGCCAAAAAGGAACAGCAAACCCTCAATTACATGTTCTTAATACAACAGAGAGAACTCTTAAAATATCGTAAGTAAGAGTATTACAGCAGGCTCTGAGATGGACGTACAAGATGCCTGCAGCCCACCATGCTGACCAGTATTGAGGCAGATGTGCTGCAAGTGACACTGCCTCCAGGACTGCTTGTGGCAAGGTCTGCAGGGAGCAGGGACAGCTTTGAGATGACCAGCTGGTACAGCCAGAAAGCCAGGCAAACTCTGGGCACACAGACACCTCTTCACATCCTGACATTTTGCTGTTTCCCTGTGCTCAACTACATACCTCCATTTGTTATTTCTTGTCAGGTAAAATCTTGGGGCAGTTTCAGCAATGCCCAGACCTGAGCTGCCAAAGAATGTGACTCCTACATCCTACAGTTACACCACGAGTCAAGAATAATAATACCAAGGATGCATGTGTCTCTGATACAGCTGCAGCTCAGCGAGGCTTTTTGTCCCATTTCTTCTTTATACCTCCTTGGACATAAATTGTAACTGCAACAGGTCAAAAATACAAAATAAACATTTAAAGATCACAGTTCTTAACTTAGATGGCACTAAAATATTCTGCCACTTCGAACAATAGGTGATTCATTTGTGAAAATTTATGATTTATTTATAAAGATGCAAAGTGCAAAGCTGCATCAAGATCTCAGGGCAAGAGAGGGAATTCAAGCAGTGTGTTACAAAACCCTCCACTGACATCTGCAGAAGATAAAGTACGTGGCAGAGGGAAAAACACAACTGGAAGAACATCCTGAGCCTTAGAACAAAAGCGGGTAAGGGTTTCTTCGGCCTCCTCCATTTCTGCCAGAAATAAACCACTTGAATAGCAATTTTTAAAATAGCGGTTGGCCTCATTTGTAACATTATCAAATTCCACAAATCTTCCGAAGGGCCTTCCTCTCTTTCCCCACTCCACATCCTTTTCCCACAAAAGCCAAAGCCTGGATTTGTTTTTAGGAATAGTAACCAATAAACAGAGGCACAGTAACACTAGCAACAGAAAAGAAATATTACCAAATTTGAATAGGAAAAATGAAGGAAAACAAAACCTTTGCAACAATGCCTGAGGAAGTCTACATATCCTAGGGCTGATCAGAAATTCTGTTAATCCGAGGATTGCTTTTCACCTTTAGGACACACTTTCAAATTCAGCCAAATCTGTCACTAATCATAAATGTATGACTAATTTCCGGGTGCTCTTCTCTATATACGTTCAAGATTAACCATTCCAGCATGAAATTTATAACTAAACAACACAGCTTTATTTGTAGAGTATTTCCATGGGTGGTGAAGTGATTCAGATGCTCTCTGCATTCTCCTTACAAGGCTTCCTCTCCAAACACTAACCATATTCAGCTTGGTTTCAGTGCTGAGTTCTGATTTTTTCCTGAGCTTCACTTGGTGCAGTGAGAAGGCAACAACCAGAGAAAGCAGTGTGGATACCTGATTCCCTGTCCCCCATCCTGACAGCTGTAGAAGCATCTTTGACTCCTTCACAGACAACAGGTGCAGTGGGATGGCACCAGCCTATGCCCTGGCCTTCCTAGCTTTGGCCCCAGCCCATCATTACAGTCTTTACCAGAGTTAAGCTTCTACTTTTTCTTCCTTAACAGGAATTTTCCATCAACTGTTTCATCTGGAAACCATCCACCTCCCTGCACCAGGAGAGGCAGAAAGCAGTTAGGGAGAGAAAGCCCACGTAAGGTTTTACATTTGCCAGATACCCCAGTAACGTTGCCAGTCTCCCTCAGCAGCAGGGACGGGGTCTCAGATCCACCAGCAGAGCCAGCCACTCACTATCCCATCAGAGAGCCAAAGCAGCTGGACAAGTTGTTCCTGTCGGCATCCATAGTTCTGCTGCCTATGAAGTTTCCAGACCTCACAGACTGGAACAAAGAGGCTTTCACAGAGATCCAGATCACCTCCAGAGCATGTCCCTTCTTTATTTACAGGAAGGCTCTTGGGTTTAGTCTGGGGATGTATGCAGATTGCTGGGGGCTCTAGGGGAAGAATTTTGTCAAAGAACATATATTGCTATGCATCTTCAAAAGGGTCTGCCTTCTGATTCATTTAATCTTCCCTGGAAATTAACTTCACAACCCCAGCTCCTTTGACCATGCATGATTTATCTTCAGATTATATCTGCCTTTCACACCTTTATGATCCACTTTGTTCTTGAACAGCTCAATTACTTTGGATTTGTAAAGCCAAAGAGAAGACAACTTGCAGGGCCAGGTAGACACCTAACTAGGCAGTTCTGTGATAGGGCTGGGCTAAAGGGCAGACTTTCCCTTCTCACTTGCATGTTCCTACTGGGTCTGCTTCTCCAGCACAGCTGTTCAGCTGACTCCAAAGCAGACTGCTTCAGCACGAAGGGGAGCAGTGTGAGAGTGATGCCAAGGCAAAGAAAGTAAACACATTGCCCCTTTTTGGCCACCAGTATATCCACTCCAGCATAAAATGAGGCATCTCATTTCTACATTTGGGCAGCAAAGTCCCACCTGAAGCTTCAGATACCAACCTGGAGCTGTCAAACACCTGGATTTCCAGGACTGAGCAAAGTTCCCTTGCAAACAGGGCCATTGCCTACATCCATCTAGTTGCTGCTGTATACAGGGGGAGAGAAACAGTAATATTATCAGCTGATAAGCTCATATTCTTATCTCCCATGCACTGGTTTCCCTCTAATTTACAGAGTAGGCAGGTATCTATTATTTTTTTGAACTGGAACGGGCATTCTCTCTCTCTGATTATGTACATGTAGGCAATGAGGCCAGCTACCGACTGTAGCATTACCTGACCCCACTTTTACAGATTTTCCATAGAAAACTAAGTGCAGTCAGGCTCTCCAAGAGGTAGAGGTATCAAGTGAGATAGCACTGCATCCATGTCACCCACCTTCATTAAGCACATCTGGCATACCTAAGGACAGCACTGTATTCAAGCAAAAGCAATAATGGAGTATTTAGGTCATGGAGCATACAAAGGTATTTGTAATTTTAATGTTGGTGGGATGGTCTAATGATAGAAACAGAACAGGATTTGAACTAGACTTTACTGGGTCGACTGATACATAGTAGACAAGTTTTCAGGCACAAAAGAATCAGGAAGCAGTTGCTTTCATGACAGAACAGCATCTGGTACAAAATGCTAGCAGCAGCAGTATGGAAATGATGTGAAAAAGCATGATTAGAAGAAATTATCCAAAGATTATCATAACATAAAAAAATCCTGCGTTATTATGATGGGATAACTTGAGATACTTCTGGAATTTTGTGATCCACACACATGCATGATGAAATTGATACTTTTTAAAAACAGTCCTGCTATCATGCTAGGATGAATTGCTAGAATGGTTTCTAGTTTAAAAATATAGTGCAGTTAGAACAAACTTTAGCACTAAGATTTCATTTCAGTGAAATTGCCATTAATGTTTCACCTAAAGTAAGCCAATCTTCTCCTTCACCTAGGAAAATGTATCCTTTCACGCTGTGTGTTTTATTTGATTTCACTACCAGAATTCTATACCACCTGCTCAGAGCAAATCAGCGATGCCTTTCTTTGGTACAACAGACAAAAACACCTGTCTTTTTTATAATTATATGATTGTATTTTTATTAAGAGTAAAATAAAGGCAGTTAAATACTAACTTGGTTGAAAGAAATACCTTCAAATCAGAGGGACAGTAACAAATAGTTCCATTGCTTATCTCAGTCATGGATTAGAAGTCAGACTCACACTGAGGTTAGTTTGGGTGGGACAGCATTACAAGTGTTTGAGCCATGAGAACAGCATTCTTCATACAGTTGTTTTAGCTAATACAGTGGGTGGGATTCCCAGAGGAAACTATCAAGTACCATTACCATATGTTAAAATAACTTCAGTTTTAAAGCCCCCAAAGCTATAATCATTGATGGGACTACCTGAAAAACTGAAGTGCTCAGGAAACAATTGTTTCATTGACAAAATCTTCACAGCAGCAGACATCAAATGTTCATATAATCAGTACAAAAATAAGGGCAAAAGGTTTTATAACAAGTAGAAAACAAAAATTAAGGTATGTTAGTGAATACAAACAACCACCATGCAAGTTAAGTTACACTCTAACTCCACTGAGATATCAGTTTTCCAGTATTCCTCCCTACTTATCTTTAGAGATTGGACATTTTATGTTTTTATCTAGAAATGCCAAATCCCTTAAAATACCAGACCTTTATTCTCTCTGACCCTAAGCGACAGTAACAAAACTTAAAAACTTAACAGCTAAACTAGCCATTATTCATTAGCCATGGCACTCTTGCATTAATCAATGTATTACATAAATCAGCAGTTCTGAATGATTCAAAAAATTAAGCAATAGTGAGACTTGATTTGAGAACAGAATCATACAGAATAAAGTTTTTTCCAAAGATGGCAAATTAAATTCCTATTAAAAAAAAAAAAAAAAAGAAAAGAAAAAAAGCAAGGAAGTTGTGTTTTAGAGTAACTCTATCAGTTAGCAATTATGAGGTTAAACACAGTGCTGTGCCTCTGTATTTCAAATGTCACTTATGGATATTATTTAGTCTAATCCTTTAGATTTTCTTGAGAAAATTTCCCTGCAAGTACAGTATTTGGCTAAGTTGGAGAGTGTATGCAAAAACATCATTTGATCTTGTCAGCTTTGGCACATATGCTTGGCATTGTCTGTGACAATTAGACATAGGAGAACTGGATACACGTAGTCCCTTCACCCAGCCTGCCCACCTCTGCTCAGTTCTGCTCTTTGTTTAGCTCTGCCCCACTTCTTATATAGCAATTGGTTGCACCTGTGGAGAAGGTTGCATTGCTGATGGTAACCCACTTCATTTCCTTTCAAAAGTTGTCTCCATACCTATAGACTAAATCTGGTGTTTAGTACAAGGTATCAGAAAGGATACAGCAAACCTTTGACATTCAAAGAAAGTAACAGGGAAGAGAAGGATCCCCTCTCAGAAGTGGTGCATACACAGATTTGTTTGCCCACTCAGAGCCTGACCCTTCTCACCCTTGACTAGCCTGCATCAATCCCTATTTATCCCTGGGAGGGCATTTACCCCACACTGTGCCCAAGGAACTAAACTCCCTCTGCAATTCCTAGGTGTACACAGCATGGTACAAGAACAGGGTGAAAAGTCTCCTTAGAAGGACCCAGCCCAGGATGAGTGGCTTGCAGAGGTACACCCCAGCCCCTGTAGTCCAGTGGGGCCATTGCAGGCCCTATGGAAACAGGGTGGGGTCCTGGCTGCTCCTCCACAGGCTCCGGAGCAGCAGTGTTGTTTCACTGCCCCTCCACAGCCATCACCCAAAAATATCCTTCCTCCACAGCAATGCAGTGCTGTCACAGCCAGCCCTGACTGTGAGGCTGGGTGCAGACCAGGGTCCTCCAGGCTCATTTTGATTTGCAAAAGCCACTTATAAAATGGACGCTGTCACTTTGCAAAACACAGAAGAAGAAGCCAACAAAGAATACTATTTCACTCCTAAAGTAGTTTATCATAACTAAAGCTGTCAAACTCAATCTACAGTCCATCTGTGTAATTGAGGAATACAAGTTCCCACTATTTTTAGATTTAAGGTCAGTCATCTCACTAAATAGCAACTGCTTAGGCAGGAAGATTACACCTGATGAGAAGCACTCCTTTTAGAAAGTTTTTTTTGTTACTGGTAAAATTCATCTTTGGGTAAATTTTTTTCAAATCCACTTAATAATATTTGTCCTGGAAATATACAAGGTATTCTCCAAATATTTGTACAAGAATTTGTTTCCCTGAGCCTTTTATCAAATAAAGGCTCAAATACAGAATGTAGCAGTCACATGAAACATTACACATTTTTTTGTAAAATGTATTAAAAAAAGGATTCAAGTGTTTTTCCAAAAGAAATCATCCAGTTCAACCTTGTGATGTCAACCTTAATGCAAACTGTGCCTTTATTTTCCAAACAGTCAAGAGTTAATAGTCATATTTAATTTATCAATTACATAAAGTTATGGCCAGGCTAGTTTTTGCAGCTCTAATATTCCCCCAAAGAATACTCTGTGATTTAAATTATTTGGTGGCATGGGAGAAGAGTTTACAACCTATATCTCTTCTTCTGCAGAAGCTAATTGCCTATGCATAATTTAATTTTATCCATATAGATTTATGTCCTTTTCCATCACATAATATTAAGATGACTCTTACCAGTTTCCTGTGAGATTGGAAAAATATTGTAGTCCTGCCCTTCCACAAGAAGCCCTGTAGTACCCTATACTCTTTACTGCCATTAATGGAATTTTTGCCTGAATGTCTTGTATTTGCAATTTCATTTTGCACCAGTCTGAAGATCAATAAAGGGAGGTGACTCCAAGGCACAGTAATTTTAAGTATATAACTATTGGGCAGATGCTACAACTTTAATTATCCAAGCAGTCTTCTGAGCCTGTCCAAACAAAAAGTGATAAACAATCTGCTTACACAGTGGCAGCAACAGGATCAAGACCCATTAATTTATATCCATAAACATTGGTTGCAGCAGCAGAACTAATTGGGTATATCCTCAGAAGTGTATCCCATATGGATACCTTGCTGAGGGAAGTCAGCTACCTTCTTCAGAATTAACTATGTTACATTGCCTTGCATGGATTTCACACAGATGAAACACAAGCCTTCAAATTACTTTCTCTGACTCCTTTTTTCTTTTTTTTTTTTTTTTTTTGCTGAACATATATAATGCACCAAAAAATAAGATTAAAAAATACAGTAGGTTTTTTTAGCTAAATTTTTACAATCGCCCAAGTAATGACCTATGGACCAGAGCAGGTCTCTGTAAATACAGATGTGGTCTGAGATGGTGATTCAGAAGGATGGTACCTGAGGTACTGGTTAACAGATAAACAGCAGTTGGCAGCTTCTCTGTCAGTTCCAACATCTCCCTCCAGAGATACCATCTCAGAGGTTTTGCCTGCAAAGGAAGTGCAATTGCTTTAATTATGCCAGAATATATTTACTACTTGGGAAGCAGTCATGCCAAGACTGTAAATAACTAACACTATATAAAAGGAAACAATGTACAATGCAAAGTAAACATCTCCCAGTTTGACAGTTAAGACTACCTTGATAAAATAACTTTTGTTAAAAATATAAAATGTTCTGAGAGAGTTAACGCTACAGTCTAAGCCCATTCCTGGATATGGAGACAAGTTTGCTAAGGACTTCCAGATGAACACAAGGCATAGCCTTTAATTCTGCCTATAAAGGACCCACAGAGGCTCCATTTGGGGGCTGTGGGTACCAGCATGCACTTGAAGGTCTCCTGACACATCCTCTGCAGAGCTCAGCCTAAAACAGGAGCACTCTGAAAATCTACTTAAGCCCCTCTTGGAGGCAACTTACCAAGAAAAGCAAGAGAAACAGGCATAGAAAAAGAATCTCTAACCACAACTTCTGATTTTAGAGCATTTTAATTACATTTCCCAATCCTACCCCATTCTTATCTCATATACTTATACATTTCATAACTTGCTCGAGTTTGTCAACATTTCAGCTGGACACAGTCACCCTACCTTCTTTGTCACAGAGGTCCTTTTTCTTGTGTTGATGGCTGACCTCTCTCTCTAACAACAACATCAAACAGAGCAGAAACTTTCATCCATGATGTCTCTCTGTACTGTCTATTAAGAGGCATTAACTGCTTTCTTCTCTTAAAGTAATCTAATTTATGCATTCATACCATACAATTATTATCCTACTCAATAATTCTTTTTTGTAGAAAAGTATTTTGTTCAGAGGCACTGGGCGGGCAGAGACATCACAAACACTGGATCCACTTGCTTTCGGTATTTTTTCTTTATTGATGTGTCAAATCACTTTTGGGGCAGGTCACCCAAATGAATGCAGCACAACAGGTTAGGCATGTCCCAGTCTGTTTTCAGTCACAGAACACTATAGGATTTGTTAACTGGCATAGATATAGCCTGCACTGTCACAGTGCTATCAAAACACAGATTGTGGAAACCATGGGTATAAAGCTAGCTACATAAACATTAAAACTACATTTAGCAAAAACAATCAGCTATTCTCATAGAAAATAATACTGCAAAACAAAAAAATAAAGATATCCAAAATATTATGATAAAAGATAGAAGTCATAATAATTAAATACATCAATTATTTCTGTTCTGGATATAGTAACAAAAGGATTTGGAAAGCTTTACAGAAATGGGATTTCTGAACTATGTTGATGCTTTTCAATTCCTCATTCAGAGGCAACCTCTGGATCTAGGATGAGGAGTAATTAGCCACAGTACTGGATGAAGGTGAGTGCTATCAGTTGCAATACCTCCCCTTAACTCAATAGATAGATGCCATTGGATGGATGTCTGGGAGCTACAGCTCCCAGACCATTTTAAAGAAAAACTTGGATCAACTTACAGTAGTCTAACCTGCAGAAAACACTTATTTTTAATACACTGATCCCCCCATTTTTTTACTGTGAGGGTGGTCAAACACTGGCATGGGTTGCCCAGCGTCTTCATCCTTGGAGATATTCAAAACTCCCGACTGCTCAAGCTGACCCTCCTCTGAGCTGGGAGGTCGACTAGATGATCTTCAGAGGGGCCTTTCAGCCTCTTCCATTCTGTGATGAATAAAACCAGTTAGTGGATCTATATTGCCTGTGTCAGGGAGCCCAAAACATGTGAAAACTTCTCTCCAATTCCTCATTTCTTATAATGAGATAATCTAAGAGATGAACTTTAGATCCAAGTAACATGAAAATAATTGGTTTGTGACGTATTATTTGACAATCAAAGACTGAGGGACATAAGAGGTAAGCAGTAGGAATGTGCAGTACAGTCAGGGCTGGGGAAAGGCATTATCTCTGCCTCTTTCAGCAGCAGCTAACTGTTAGACCATCTGGATCTGTTTCTTGGTATGCACATAAAAAGAAAAAGGTGGGAGTGTGAGAGAAAATAACTACAGAGATATAAGACAGGACAAGTGAAACTAAAATACATATGCTCATCAATCATTAAATAATACATATGCTCATCAATCATTAAATGTGGATTAGCTGCAAAAGAGCACTCATAAATGCAGTCCATACTTCCTAACAGGGATTCCACTCTCATATGAAAAGGTTTGGAACACATAATGAAATAGCAAGAGACGGGTGTCAAAAATCTATCAAGTCACATGGTCAGCGAGTGATCTCTTGCCAAGAATTGCATGAACCACTTCAACAAACACTTAAAAATGAGGCAGATGAGGTCTGAAGGAAAGATCTTGTAGCACTTCCAAACCAGAAAGAAGGTCACAGTTGAGCAGATGATGAAAGAGAAGGAGCAACCAAGGAAAATTAAAGAATGTGGAAAATACACTCTTCTCTCAAAATCATTAGGGGAAAGAAGGCATTTTTGTTACTGCACTTTTAAGAAGACCATTTTCGGAAGAGTGTGCACATTTTCTGTAGTCTTCAGACACGAGCTCTTCCCTGTCAGGAAGAAAGAATTCATTCAGGTAAGTTTAACTCTACCAAAAATATCCCTTAAAGTATGCCTGCTAGCATACTTTAAGCCCAATGCCCTAAGTTCCCAGAAATCTTAGCATCAATATTCTGCATTATGCTGCCTTCATTTTAGGGTATTCAGGGCCCCTCATTTAGTAGATAGTCTGGTAAACCTTGCTGCTGTAGTGTAAATTATGACTTGCATGTTCTGTCCTTCTGAAGGAGGCTGCTGCCACCACAGCAAAGCCAGCACAAGGGAAAATGTTCCCAGATTGGAGGTGATCTAGTGCACAGACCAGTCTTTTGACACTTTCAGTAATATCCTTCAGTAATAATGCTATGCTGATGTAAAGTGTTACCACCTGCATATATTCCTCCTTATGAGAGAAAGTGGCAAACAGTAATGCATGCCCACAGCCCTTCGCTCCAGCGCAAAGCTACTGCCCTTTGCTCTGCCAGTGAAGGTGGCTTTGAGCTAAAATGACAGACACTAACTGCAGTAGCTGAGTGGGCACCTGGTCTCTTCTGATGGCTATGTCAGACCATCCTACTCTGGGTAATGCTGGACACGATGGTGCTTTAAAAGATCATGACTTGCAGGTCTCATCTGTCAGTTATAAGAGTAAACTTACCTCCATCTGCACTATAAGTAAATTGAAGGGCTTTGCTCTGCAGGCCCTTGTTCTGTTCCATCAGTGGCACAGTCAGGGCAGTTGAGCTCCCTGTACTACCACAGCTCAATTCCCCAGAGCTTGCTGCTTGGACTGAACTAACCTAGTGGAAAATCTCTTCATTTTCCTTCTCAAAACTGAGAAAAAATAATTAAGCAATAAAACATTGCAAGGATCTGCTTGGGAGTGTGTGTTGTAATGCCCTGGAGAAGGAGGCAGAATTAGCTAACATTGCTAATGACACTTGGTTGCTTTGGATATCAAGTCCAACAGAAATGATTCTAAGAATCTGCAGGTAAGATTGAATGCAGTCAGCAGATGAACAGCCCAGCAGCTGTTGAAAATGAATCTGTGCAAACATATGTATAAACACTGACACAACTGTCTACACTAAATAGCGGTAATTTTTGAACAAGCATCCTGAGAATGAAATACAGAAAATAGAGTCTACCCCTCTTATTTACCACAAAAGTCCCACAAAGAGAAGAAGTCAAGAATTACCAAGTACTTTACATGCAGTTACTCCTGCTAATATAAGAGACTAGTCCTACT
The DNA here is from genome assembly GCF_025592945.1 of Manacus candei. NCBI lineage: Eukaryota > Metazoa > Chordata > Aves > Passeriformes > Pipridae > Manacus > Manacus candei. Next base: position 5,194,023 of record NW_026138129.1, on the reverse strand, counting down.
TTATAGACTTTAAATTAATCTGCTGTGAAAATCAGAGGGTTTACTGATCATCCTACATACATTATATAATAGCTTAGGAACTTCGCAGCCCTTTCTACACATTTTTCCTCAATATGAGATACTGGTCACTGGGAATGATGGAAGAATGGTTTAACTCAAGTAACAAATGACACGCTTCCATCACACACTAAAGTGTAACTGAAAAAAAACCAACTCAAGATGCTGAAAGTTTTTAAAAATTATTAAACTAATTTGAAATATCACCTAAATAATATTTCACCAATAGGTTGCCACCTTCTTGATTTGATCCCCTTCTGCTTATGAAGTGAGATAGAATTTTGAGTTAAACTATGGCTTGCTGTTTTCCTGTAAGACTCCCACCTTGTTCAGCACACATCATGCAGTGCTTCCTGGCTAATCAGTTATTCAATCAGTTGTTCAGTAATCAATACTTTACATGGTATTCACAGCTCAAAGCGTGGCTCCGTATCTTGTTTATTTCACCTTATTTTCTGAATTCACTGATAGTCTACATGACCTGATTATCTAAGTATCCATCTGAATTCTTCAGAAACAAGAATGAATTTACTTCATAGCAGCCCATTTTGCAAATGGTGTACTTTCATTACTTCTATTTTATACAATGGCAAATTGAGGTACGGAAAGATTAACGTCAAGTATCTCCAATAACTTTTGCTTGAAGTTATTCTGACTGCTCAGAAACAAATAATACAATTCTTTTCAGAGACTCCTTAAAGTATAGGTGATACGTTGATTTCACCTGTGCTTGCAAAAGCTTTGCATTTCTGCAAATCATTCTGAGGTACTCAAGATGGAGACCACAAAATAAGGAACATGAAAACAAATGATTGCTTATATAAAATCTATTATAACTGACCGGCTTCTCATCAGACAGGAAATATGCAGAGGCAAGAAAAACAGCTCTGGTTGATCAGGGTAGCATTCAACTGTCAGCATATGAATCTCCTTTTTTTATTCCGGTTTCTAGTATTAGTCACTATACTTTTTCCATTTTCCTCAACAAACAAGGCAAGGATCCTTTTTAGAAAAACAACTCATCCACAGAACACAGTCCAATAAAAAGCAATATTGTTTGAACTAAAGGCCAGAGTACAACAAGTGCATGTAAGAATGTCAAACTGCAAGGGCAACCACCAATAATTCATGAGGGTTTAACAGGGAAGCTATTAAAAGCAAAGAAAAATACTTGCTCAATAAAGTATAAGCCTTAAAATCATGGTCATCTCCAGACCTAAAACACAATACATCACCCTGCCACTTCACCTAAAATAGAAACAAATAACCCCAGCAGATTAAACTTTCCTTTATGGAGAAGTGTAGGAAGAGGTTGGGACATCCTTGTTGCAGGTAGATTTTATGGGTATTTCTTCAGATCAGGAAAGGTTCAAAAAAATCTTCTGCTCCATTCCAGATCAGCATGTGCTCTAACAAGCTGTTATAAGAAGCAGGAAACACACAGGTTCAACAAAGGACTGAGCAAAGTTCTCTGCAAAATAAATCTCTTAAGGAAAGGGCAGTGCCTGTAACAGAAACAATTTTAACCAAGAAATCCAGTTTTCTATATTTCCTCATCCTAAACACTGCCTTCTTTTTCTGTTCAGTAATTACTGTTCTTGTAATAACTGTGATTAGTTTTATTTTTTTTCTTTCTCCCAGTGCACAATAGCCACCACTAATTCAGCCTGTAACTGACATAGCTGGGACCAACTTTTCATCAAGATCAGCACTGCATCCACAAAATATACATGAGCACTTATTGTACGTACAAACATGCTCGTAAAGAAGCACCTAAGCAGAATTATACAATTTGTATGCAAAGATGTGGGTTTCCAAGGGCAGCATTTTACCATTAGATTGCAGGTAAAATGTACCTTCAAACATGTACCCACTTTTAACTAATTTGTACCTTAATGAAGAATAGCAATGAATGTTTACTTCATAAATTAGCTGAACCTAGCAGTACTGCTTTTTAAAGAACAGTTCTAGAAAGTGTGGTATGTTTTGCATTTACAATTTAACTGTGGTAACACTCAGAAAAGACAATACAGGTACTTGCAGTTCCTACAAATTCACCACAGACCACACTTCTCTCCACAATTCCCTCTTGACTATCATATCTCTGTGTTTATACCATGCCCACATTGGTAATGCCAGATCCTTTTGTGCAGCATGTAATAAAATATCCTGACATATTTCACCTTCTATTTCATAGAAGGCCTACCAGAAGTTATATCTTTCGTGTTTATCCTTTAATTAGTTGGTATCATCACATGATATATTTGGACTAAAAGTTTAGAATAATTTTTCAGCTCGAATTATTGGGAACCGGGTGGCTAAGAACAACTATATTTACCTGTATTAGAATTTGACCAGGATGCTCTGGCAAATACTGATATTTAAAAATGCATCAGTCTGCGCTTGATTTGTACTTCCCTCACTTTTGATGTATTATTAAACACAATGATAATACCCTGTTAAAAAGAAAAAAAACAAAACCACAAACCCTAAACAACAAAGACACGCTCCAGCAAATTAAACACCACAACACGTGCAACAACTGCTCCATCTGCCCGGCCAAAGAAAACAAAACCAGGAGGTGAGTCTGACAGTACTGCACACTCAATCTGCTTAACCTTTAGCATAATCCATGGCAGAGTTTAGAGCACAGCCAGCACTTCTGCAGCAGGCTTCTCCTTCCCGTCACCTTCTGGGGTCAGCCGAGGACACCCCAGCAGGCTCAACACCTGTGGACTTCCTGCACCCCAGTGCATGCGGCATTTAGCCTCATTTTCACGTCGTAAAAGCATGCTGACAGGTTGATATGGAGCCTTCAAAGGGCTCGGAAATGGGAAAAAAAAAATCTACACAAAAAATAACCTAAATGATGCTGTAGAGCAACAAGTCATGACCCAGGGGCGACGAAGCTGGAGGCACCTGTCAGTGCCACCCAAAGCTCCATCGCCGAGGCCCAGGCTGAGTGGCTTGCGAAATACACATACAAAAATAAAATATATGCGCATACACATTCATATATGTGTATATATATATGTATACACATATGTGTGTGTGTATACATGTATATATACACACACATATGCATATATATGGGTATATATGTGTATTTAATACATATGTATAGATATATAATAATGTGTGTACATGTATATATACACACATATGCATATATGCGTGTGTATATATACTTATACATATATGCATACAAACTCTTTAAAAAAATCGTATTTAAAACGGCTTTCGAGCTGACCGTGCGGTAGCTGCATGAGCCCCCAGCGGCCCCGCAGCGCTCCCCCCGGCTCGCAGTGCCCCCTGCGGCCGCCCAGCGCCGGGACACCCGCACGGGCTGCCGGGTGCCGCCGCCCGCCCGCTCCGGCGCCGCTCCAGCGCCGCTCCCCGCCCCTCAGCCGCTTCCCGCCGCGTCCCGGCTGCCCCCAGCTCCCTTCGGCCGCGCCTCTGCCGGGACATCGCGCCCTGCCCGGGAGCGTAAAGGGTCTGGCTCCCGATAAAAAAAAGCGTCAATTACCAGGAGTGGGGTTCGAACCCACGCGGACATGCGTCCATTGGATCTTAAGTCCAACGCCTTAACCACTCGGCCATCCTGGTGCAGATACCGGGAGCGCTCCCGGTCGCTCCTACATCCATGGCCGCGCTCCCGCCCGCCCCCTGGGCCCCCCTCGATCCTCGGGGGCACCTCCTCCCCCTCCGCGCCCCCCCCGCCTTTATTCCCAGCGCGGAGCGCGCGGGGCGGTGCGCGCGGGCGGCCTCTCCCGGCGGCAGCGGGAGGAGGGCGAGCAGGGCCCGGCGGGGAGCGCTGCTCCGGCCCTGAGCCCTCCCGGGGCCGCGATAGCCCGGGCCGGGCCCTCCCCCGCCGCCTTCGTTCCGATGGGCGCCGGGCCCGGAGCGGAAGGGGGAGGCGGGGGAGGTGCGCGGGGCTGGCACGGGCCCGCCCCTGAGGGGAAAGCGGGGCGGGCGGCGCTGGGCCGGGGCGGTGAGATGAGGTGCGAGGGCTGCGGGCACTGCGGGGCACGGGCAGTGCGGGCTCGGACCTCCTCAGAGTGGGGAGGGAGGGCCGCGGTGCCGGCGTGGATCCTCGGCGGCGTAAGAGGGCTGCAGAGAGGTTGCGCCCGTAAGGCACCGGCACTTTATTACTCCCGTACAAATGTTTCCTGGAATGTATCTTCCTTGCTCGTAGAAGGAAGGAGAACCAAAACCACTAAAGTCCAAAGGTATCAGTTACGCTTATTTAGGAGAAAAGTATTGCGGGGAAAGATTTTTTTTTTTTTTTTTTTGCCTGGGCTACGGAAGCACCTTTCGCAGTATCCCCAGTTACTACCTGCCCTGAGACCTCCCCCTTCTTCCCTGCGTCAGATGGGGAATGGGAAGGTGTCCCTTCTCGGGCCTTCCCCTGGCATTGGGTCCCAGTCTCGCTCCCTGTGCTGTTTTTCAGCGGAGAAAATAGAAAATGGACATCCTTTATCCCACCAAACTTTGCCACCTGTGAGCCTGCCCCTGAGGTGTAAGGAACATATTCCGTACAGCGCAGGCCGAGGACTCTGGACTGTGCCAGCCTCCAGCAGACAAGGAGGCGTGCGGAGACCATCTGCTTCCGCTTGGGCAGAACAGGAACACACCCCCTGCTCGGTTGTTGGACAGCCTGGTTGTCCGTACCCGCAGGTGTGGGTGGTGCCTGAACCCTTCGGCTGTGAGTGCTCAGAGTCCCCCAGTATGCTAGGCACGCTTGCGAGGGAAAATGCCTCTAACATACCGTACAGGTGAATTGTTAACATTTTATACGTGAAGAGCTATGCTTTACTTGGAGAAGTTTCTCCCAGGACACATGCCAGAGATACCTGCACAAGTGTGTCCATAGTCTGGGGCCTTCACTTTGAGGAAGCAATTGTTCCACTGCCATTTCTCCAAAACTAAACCCATGATTCAAAAAAAAAAAAAAATATCCCATAAGATGAAATGGAGACTCATACACATATCCATGAACCCTTGTATACTAAACAATTTATTTTGTAATAGGGATTTTCTTTTCTCTTTTATATTTGGGCAGCACTGTCTTACATTTTTAGACGGAGCAAAGTGTGCCTGGTTGCCAATTCTTTGTACTCCTCAGAAAGGGCTGAGATTATAGGTGTGTGGTTGTGTGGATTGAAGAGCTTCAGCTTCAGTAGGAAACTAAATCAAAGTCCTAAAAGGTAAACCATCCTCTCTCACACTTTTAACTACTTCACCCCTCAAACTCAGTTTTAGGGTTTGCCATATGAGGGAAGAGGGGAAGAAAAACCTCACCAACCCATAGAATATGCTACACACAGGAGGTGTGCTGACTTTCAGAAGGAAAAGGCAGCTTTCCTTAGGGAGCACGGAGACGTCCGTCCTGCAGCTTCTTTCATTAGTATGCTTACGTTGTCAAAGAACTTTTATCATTTTCTTCCACTCATCCTGTGTGGCATGAGTCCTTTCAACTATAGTGTGATCAGTTTTTTTCAAAAGTCTGTTTAAATGTGATTAGGCAAGTTCATGGGCTGGCAAAATTTGAGTTCTTACACAACTGAAAGATAGAGAAAAACCCACAGTATTGAGCAATGTTTGCAAGGAAGAGAATGATTTCTTCAGTTACTGGAAGTCATTTTTTAAGTGCCTCTAATTCACAATGCATCTTAAAAATAGTTTTAAAGGGACTTCAGTGGGTATATCAATAATTCTGTTTCTTCCTTGCACCAACAGCCTTAAGTCAGGAGACAAAGTCTACAACTACCTTTTCTTCATGCTTTCTTCTACCTTCTCATTTTGCTCTTTCCCTGTGCCTCAAATTGAACTAAATATTTGTGTATAAGTTTTACGTATCTACTAATGAAACCATCAAGATCTCTCAGAACTGCCAGAATAAATTTGATTTTTTTTCTCGCATTAGAGAATCATCTTACAATGCATGAAACTCATTTTCTACAGCTTTTATTGGAAAAAAACTTTTTAAGTCTATCTCAAAATGCAGCACACCTAATTTACTTTTTTTTCCTTTATGGGTATTATTTAATCTTTCACCAACTCAAGAGTTTAGTCCATCAACTTTTAAAGTAAACTTTGACAATGCAAGAAAGTGTTCACAGCTGCAGATACAATGTACAACACTCTGCACTTTCAGTTTCCCTTATTAAATCTTTTATTCCATTTGTAAATATATATGTGCAAAAAAAGGAATGAACACAAAGAAAAACATGCACATATTTTTTGTCAAAAACATTGGCACACGCTAGGAATATCCAGATCAAAGGAAATACATATTTCATTCTTCACTGATTTATCCCCACATGCTCACCCTCGGAGGTTTAGGGTATTTCTCTACAAATACACAATTCCACTGACTTGAATGGGAGTACCTACGGAGTAAATGACTTTGTCTTCTTGAGCAGCACCAAAGCTACTGGCAGTGGTGGTAGCTCATCACCCTCCTTTCTCTCACTTCAAGTTTGAACATTGGGTTGTTGGAGAGGTCCACAGACAAGCATAACACTGATATCATCAGGACACACTGAATATCAAAATACCTTACAGTTTAGAAGATTGGTGTTCCTCACTCTTCCATGTTATCACAGGGAAGTGCTACAGCAAAAGAGACATTCAGTTTCTGAGAAGAGTTATCCATTTAGTTTCTATTTGTGTAAAAAAGCCTATGTGGCTAAGAAGTATTTCCCACCAGGATATGAAAGCTTGGAAGTTGAATTTATTTTGCTGTTTTGTCATAGTAATACAAATAGTAAGAAATGTTTGGGTGTTTTTTCACATATGAAATTAGGGTGCAAAAGAACAGAAAGGGGAAGTTTCATTGCGATTGGTACAGGAAGATGCACGTCTATACACATCTGAGGAAAACTCCCAAATATAAAATACTTGAAATGTTGAAATATATTTATTAAAATAGGTACAAATAGGATAATCAGTTTAAAAAAAGTAACTAACTTTTGAAAAAATGTCCTGCATTGTTTCAAAGGATAGCAATAGATCACAGTGTATCAGAAAGCCTCTTAGAAATATAGTTGGAAAACCTCCAGAAGCAGGAGCTATAATCACTCACGAGACCTTATGAATATATGTTTCACTGACAATGCTCAGTGCTTGCCAGGGCTGCACATGTTCTATTCCCTTGTCATAATCCAAGCTTATGGTTTGCCCTTATGTAAGGGCAGACTCCCCTTACACAAAAGGAGAGGTTATTTTTAAGCTTGAAAAGAGCACTAAAATGACATGAGACTGTTTTCTTTCTTCTTCAGGTGTACTTGCTTTCCCAGGAGATTTCCTAACAATGGGAGAAAAGTCACAATTTTTGTACACCAGGAAAATTGCATGTTAAAAAAATTTAATCCTTCATCTTATTTAAAATAAATATAACCCCCCCCCCATATTCAGTCAATGCTTCTAAAAAAATAAAAGTCTACTGACAGGCAGTCATTCCACTAAAGCAGCTTGTATGTATGTCCCAGGACATAAAATGCTTTCTCAACCCCAAAAATATTGTCTGCAGTACAACTGGGTATTTCTGCAGAAGGCCACTGCATGCATCTCTTCTGGCTGAAGAGATGCATGCAGTGCATGCAGAAAAAAAGCATGGAAGCATGGCAGGTTTGAAACTGAGAGTACAGACAGTGGCTCAAGTTAAAAGTGAGTGAGATGCCTCAGTGCTGCAATGCTTCTAGCCACCTTGACAGAGTTGCAGGTACTCAAAATGGAAAAAAGCAGTCACTTGCACACAATGGAACAAAATGTGCATATTATCATTTAAGGTGCAGTCACTTCTGTTGAGATTCAAGACAGATGGAAATCAAGTTGAAAGAGAAACTAATTCTGTGTCCTGCTGCTGCTAACAGGCTTGATATTTTGTCACATTAATAGAGCAAAAGTCTTTTCAAATAATTGCATCAAGCAGGCTCCAAACAAGTTAAAACTAAAAACTCCTGATTCTGTTGTGTACTGTGTTGCCCCAGGTGGTAAGGCTTCGCTGCCTGGAGCCTCACTTCGACAAATGAGAATAAAGTTACTTCTTGAAACTATTCATCTTCCCTAGGCTGTTCATTCCTCTTTCTTGCCTATCTGAAACAAGTATCACTGCAGAAATCTTGCACCTCTAGTTACAGCATAGAGTATATTTCAATTAAAATTAGATTAAATATAATTTTACCAACATTTCTAGGAGTTCTTAAATAGAACAGCCTTCAGCACATTTAGAAAAAAGGCAACGAACAAAACCAACTGCAAAATAGCTCCCCTATTTCTAGGGGTTGTCATTACAGAAAAGTCACTGGAAAAAACACCTGATTTTGAAGACATTCATATCAGTTCCAGTGGGATAGTCACCTTCTGCAACATGATATGCAGCAGCAGAGGATTGTTCTGAGGGGATGTTTCCTTCTGTATTCCAAAGCTTTTTTCACTTGGTCTTTAGCATCTCCTACATAGTCCTCAACATTTTGCATATTTATCTCAATAACATCAAAAGTGTCTGCCTGTTCCTCCACTAGCAGGGCCACCTGCAGAAAGAGCTCGTGAACTTCCTTAATGCGACCTTCTAACTTGACCAGCTCCTTATGTCGTGTCTCTATCTCATTCAAGGCTGAGCGAGCCCCCTTAACATCCGACAAGAGATTCTCGGAGAAGACATCCCATTTGCCTTGTTCAATCATCTCCTCAATCTGGTTGCCAGAAACATCTTTGCCCATGATCTCAAGCTGCCGCTGAATTCGAATCTTGCAGTTCTCCCGTTGGTTCATCTCTGTTGCATTGTAATCAAACATAGCATCCTGAAATGTGTGCATGAGGTCAACATAGTGGTTTTTCGCTACCCTGGCAATGACAGACATAGCTCCATATTTTGTTATTGCATCTTCACAAAAATCTCTCATCACCTGCAGTTTCCTGTGGATGTTTTCTCCGCGGGCCTTAATGTCTCTGGCAATGCAATTAGTATCTCGTTTGATGCTGCTAAGACGGCGCATGGAAGTAAGGAAGCGGGTGTTTTGCTTTCTGAGCCGGTTGACATCCGCTTTTAGGTGGTCGTTTTCTGTCCGAATGTTCTGTATGTCCTTATGAAGAATTTCCAAGGCATAATCAGTCTCATAAAGGAGAATATCGCGGGGTGAATTTTCATCATCCTCACTATCAGAAAACTGTTGGTTGTGTAACCTGGCAATTTCATGCAGCTCACTTAGACGGTCTTTCATCCTGCCTGTAAAACAGAGGAACAGAAGGAATGAAGTTTAAAGTAACTGAAATATTGGTTTACAAGAATTGAAAGTTCATAACTAATAACTACATTATAGTAATAACTATATCATAGATAACAAACATAACTACATCAAAGATAACTAAAAATATCAGATTTTAAATTTGTTCACAGTATTTCATACTGTAATGAATATCAGACACAAAAATCTGCTGCTACAACTCTTTTCTAGAAAGTACAAAGCTTAGAAACTGAAAAACTGCAAGAGAGAAGACAATAAATCCTGAGGACAAATCCAAAAGAATAAGACAATACACAACCTCCCTCCCAAATGGCAGTCTTCCACATGGACAAAAAAAGCCAAACTCTCAATAGGAAGCCTTCAGCTATCAGTATCTGTAGACATGTTAATAACATAATTTGCTCACTAGAGAAATCTCCTCTAGCTCTTGACCCTTCATTATATCAACTGCCCAAAATGTCACAGTTCCTCTGTCATTCTAAGCTTTCTTTTCCTGGGAGAATAGTAGGAAGCCTCTCAGAAACACAAATGGCATTTACCAATACATTTGGGAAAGAAAAGTTTCAAAAAATGGTGTGGAAAAAAAGCAAATGCAAGTTTAGTGTCTCCAGATGCTATCATTGACCATAGGCATTAACAAAATAACACAGCAATAGCAGCATTTTATAAGTAAAACCATCTATCCAACCCTTTTTTTTTTTTTTGTATGATAGAAAAATCTTACGGAAGGAATGAAGTAACACTGTTGTTACAGATCAGGATCCATTTTCAATGTGTTTGCCTCAGAAATACTAAACTACAAAAACATTTCATTAAAAAACCACAGAATGAGTAATCTGTGCAGACCAGTTACATGGTAATAAAATATAATTCTCCTATATTGTTTACTTGAAATCCAGACCAACAGTCTTGGCAGAAAATAAATTCTGAAAGCTCCAGCAAGAACCTTGCACTGTTTCAGCAAGCAGGAAAATAAAAATCTTTCATCACAAGCGCTGTACATTCCAACCTCATTTAAATCAGTAAGTAAGAGAATCAAGTTAAGGAGCACCAAACAGGACATCTCTAGATCTCTTTAGAGGATTCAATTTTGGTTTTCCAATAATTAAAGTATCTTCACAGCATTTACAAAAACGCTTTCCGCCGTGAACAACATATCCCTTCATAGGATCATCAGCCATTCTCAGGTTAAGAAAAGTCTCGTGTATATACCCAGTATAATAGGCCTAAATCTAATGTGAATTAAAACTGCAAGTTTATAATCTATTTCATGGGACTGTTAGACAAGTTAAAGATGTTAGGGAGGAGATGGGAAAGATTCTGTCACTGGCAAAGTTTCTTGGGCTTGTATAGTTCATTGGGGGCATATACTGGAGTTGAGAAGTGTCCTGATTAGGATCACATATTGAAGTAAAAAGGTAAATTTCAACTTACACCAATCCTTTCACAAGCAATGTAAATCAAGCAAGTCCATTAATATCCTCAGGAATGCACACATGTAAGATAATTGTTTGAATTTAAAACTTAAGCCACATAGATCCAACTCAATCATACAGAGAAAGCTTTAGAAAATTAAAGATTTCTCACCTACTTCCTCAGCAATAGTAAAATCAAGACTTTCACCTCATGCCACAACATTAAGATGAAAAATCCGCATCTGAAAGATAAAAACCAAAATGTGTGGTGCAGCTTAAAAGTCAGGTATTTGGGTTTACTTGGCTTTAAAATTGCTCAAGGAACACAGTAAATTTATTTGGGGTATTTGGAAACTGCTACCTTGAGAAACAACCTTTTAGGATTTTTTGCATAAAGAAAAACAGCAGGCCGTAATGCAACAACACCACAGAGGTCTTTTCCTATTTCAGCTTCTCGTTTCAAACAAAGGGGAACCAGATCTTCCCAAGAGAGGACAAAAACTTCCAAGCACTCCTTGAATAGTGTCAGGGACAGAACTGACACTAAAGGTCTGAAACAAATAAGCATGGGAGAGTAAGGGGGGACAGCAATTTGAAACATTTCAGCTTAACAGGTCAGTGTTTAGAAAAGTTGACCTTCTTTATCAGATGCTGTTATTACTCGGCAAAGTTTGCATCTACTTTTATGTTGATAGGATTGCTTGTAATTAGAACAGCAATATATTGATACATAGTATCAATTACCAGGACTCAATCTGTAAAATGAGAGTCAGTCTCTCCCTTCATACAAGGCCCAGTGCAGAAGTAGAAGTTGGGCTTCCTGGCTAGGAAGTGACTCTGCAGACAAGGACCTTGGTGTGCTGGTAGACATGAACTTGAAGACGAGCCAGCAATGCGTCTAGGCTGGAGTAGCAAAAGTGAGGAAGAGAAGGGACCCCTCCTGTCCAACACTTGAGAAGCCACAGGGCTCCCCAGTGCAGTAATCATAGATGCACTGTGGTGAGCTGAGGGGAGGCCACAGAGATGATCATTGGTGCTGGAGCACCCAACATATGAAGAGAGGCTTGAGAGACTTGGGAATGTTCAGCCGGAAAAACAGGAAGCTCAAGGGAGATCTTGTTGCTGTCACCAACTGCTTAATGCAAGTCTAGACCCTTCATGGAAATGTACAACAATAGCACAAGAGGCAACAGGCCTTAAGTGAAAAAAAGGGAAAAGCCAGCCAGATAGCAGAGAGGTGGGAAAAGGAAGGAAAAAACCCCCAAACCTTCAGAAACAATAGAAAAGGTGCCCAGAAAAGTCTGCATCCTTGAAGATATTCAAAAGATATCCTTGAAGATATTCAAAACTCTACTTGACATGGCCCTCAGCAACCTGAACTACCTATGTGTGTTTTGAGGTGGGCTGGATTAATGTCCAAAGGTCTACTCTAAATCTGTCTCTGCCTTAGATCAAAAGTTTGCTAATTTGAATATGAACATTAAATACACTCAACTACTTGGGCAGGTTTATATAAGATATATCTAAAACATTAGAATATCAAGACATAAACTACTCTAGTGTAACAACTGCAAGTGTATAGATACCTTAATTTTGAGAGTGTGAATTTTAATAGATTAGATGTCAGTTTTATTTTATTTTAAACTACTGTGCATGTTCAACCTGGAACATGTACTTCCATGTTGGTAATTCTGGGCTAGGTAAATCTGTCCTTGTAAAAATGAAGTTCCTTCTGCAGTCCATCATGGCATGTACACCCAAACATACACAGAGGAAATAAAAAGCAGGCCAGGTGATGACTGCAGAGGTTACAACTTTGAAGCCAGATGCTCAGCAAGTACAGTCAGCTGAGGATGTGTTCAGTACTCATCTCTTCATGTTAGTGTGTTACTTCTTGGTATTAATCACCACAATGATTGGCTTTCCCATGATGCATGAGAAAGACACAAATTATCCTGTTGCAATAAGACTGCAGCCCCACACAGCTCTGTATGACATGGGATTTCAGATAAGAAAGAAAATCCACTCTGAAAATCAAAAACAATGCATATGTATAAATCCCCTTTCTGTTTGCCCCATATACATACAAAAGGAGTGCTGCATAGCATATTTCCATTGCCATGCTAATGTTCTGCAGCCTGTTATCTACATAGAAATAATTTAAGGATGAAAAGTTATTTCTATAGAAACAAATGAGTTGCACACCTATATTTATGTCAGCTTTAACATTTGTATATCCACATTTTTGGGGACAAACAGTGAAATAAAGAAGCAGTTTTAGCACAGCATGGACATTCCATTGCCAGCAGCTGGGAAGGAAGGCAGTGTTTCTTCTTTCAGCATTCATAAAAGGCAGCTGTGCTAGTTAATACCAGCTTGTGGGTTACCAAAAGTATGATCAGTAATATTTTCAGCCTCAAGTAGGGCCTCCTTACAAGATGGAGATTTTACTTCAGTTGAAGTGGTCTATTTGAGGAACAACAGATATTTCAAAACAAGCCAGTCAAAAACAATTTCTCTCAGTAGTTCTTCTCTCCCTCAGAAGGTAAAAGTCCTACTACAAACCCATGTGGCTCATCCTGTCTCTGAATGGCATGTGATTTTGATCGCATGACACACAATAGATGTGAGCCAAAAAACAAGTGGTGAACAATTAGGAAATAACCTGCTCCTAGGCAAAATTACTTCATAGCTAAGTGTGTGTCAGTACATTTCAGTGACTTCCCATATGGCTTGTAGTGGATGTGGTATTGACAGCAATCAACTCAAGATGGATTTGCCAAGTCAATTACAATACAAATAGTGTGTTGCTGTTGCACTAAAATGCAAGCCATGTATAGGTAAAAAAAGTGTTAAATGCAGCTGAAGCCTTTAATTTAAGAGTTGGAGTCTCAGATTTAATAACAATTTTCAAGTAACTTTCTGTTTTGGAAACAACTGTCTTTGACCAGATTTAATGTTTTTGCCTGTTGTCCAATAACAGATCTGACAATATTAATTAACTTTGAAAACAGACTATTTTTTTACAATAGGTTTTCCTCTTTCCATAAGAGCTTCTAACTGACTTATAGCAGAGTGCTAGTCATCTTTTCAGACCAAATTTCCTCTCTCCCCAATCATGTCCATCACTAGTGGTACAGCAGGCTTGAATTTTTTAAACTGCCTTTTTTTTTCTCACTTCTCCTCTACAAGAACTTGAAGAAACACCAAAAATCACAATCTAATGATTAGGACAGTTTGCCTTCTGGAGTTGTTTCAAGATCACATCTGTGTATTAGCAACTATGACAGAGATCAGCATTTTAAAATTTTTTATGGCCTTACTGAAGGGAAGTTAGCCTCTCTGGAGTTTCTTGGATTGGGCAATGCTTAAAAACAGACAAAATGTATCCATGACTGAACATCCATTGGTTAACACTGAACAGCAGTTATAAAGCTACAGAAATCCAGCAAGAAGATGCAAGTGTATCTGAAGACTATTAGACACTGCCCAGCTCAGATGGTCAAAGCCTGCGTACAGCAGAACACCTCCTTTATACTTGCCATCACCCCAGTGACAAATGTATGCAGTTGCAAATGTTTCAGGACATTATTTTTTCCCAAAAGCTTGCACGAAGTGTCAACTTCTCTGTATCAGGATACATTTTTTTATTACAAGCTGATATATTCAGAAAAGTAGGAATGGCTCCATTCTTTGCAGGCTATTTTGCAGTTGGCAGAATCTCCAAGTCTCAAGCGGTACCTTTCCTAACATAAAGGCTAGGAAAGGTTTAGGGGGTAAAAATTAAACTTCAGATAGTTTGTTGCTTCTAACTCAAAGTAATGAGGCAATAATTGGTTGAATACTGATAGCTTTGGAGGCGCTTCTTTGACTTTTCTCAGTTTCTTTACCAGCATTCAATCTCTTCAACATAAAGGAACTCTCAACTTTTGTATGACAGCATATTATAAATTCAAGGATCTAGGGTGCATCTCATACTTTCCAGATGTATTCAATAAGGTTAACCATCTTGGTGTTTTCCCTTGAGTGGTTATAAGGTTTCACAGACATTAGTATCAAAACTAGGGAAAGTTGATGGCATGCATCACATGCACTATAATACGGATTGCATTTTTCACGTATTAATGATGAGATTGACAAAAAAAATCTGAAGTTTTAACTTGATACTGCTCAGTAGCCATTAGTAAACATTATTCCTGCATTGGAGAGGACAGCTTGTTGTACATAGGTTGACTGCTACTAATTACTAGGTTGTCTAAATTTTCACTGGAGAGCTGTGGATCCCCACTGACGAATTTTCAATGCTGGATAGATGATAAAATGGATTCTCAGTATCTCCTCTTGACATTTTTCTCACAAGTCATATAAATGAGCAATTGTAACTAGATTTGGTGTTGGTTGGGGTGGGGCAGCTGTATCAGGGTGGTAGACAAAAAAAGTGTCTCCACCTTCACTACATGGCCCATTGAAAATTGTAAAGTCTTCATGTGCATTGTTTGAAGCCTCTCCCAAAGTCGGGAACTCTCTTCAGAAGTCCTCATGCTTCTGTATATAAATGGAAGTTCAAAGCAGAAAGGTAATGCACATCCAAATTTGGCCACTTCATTTTCTTGAGGATGCCAGAAACAGGATAGATAGTTATCCACTGCAGATATTGAAAACTTGCTGAATCCTTGGAATCCTTGAGACCCGTGAGCTGACTCCAATTGGCTTTAATGTGCACAGCTTGCTAAAACCACAGCAACATTACAAAGAGTAGATGAACATGTGTGGGATTGTATTTTACCCAGGAGAGGGAAAACAATCCCACCATGGCTGCCTATTCAGTGCTTTCCAGTACATGCCGTAGGCTGACTACTGCAGTGTGCCCTTCCTACCACAGGCCACACTAAGGTCTTCAGGTAAAATTGTCCTGGATGGAGACAAGGGGGTATGAACTGTATGTCCACAGGCTCAGCAAATAGTTAGGACAGAAGCATACCACTCACCTAAATGGTGAGACAGCCATCCATGCATTTCTTGGCAATTACTACAGCTCAGCATCATTACGAGTCACTGCTCAAGGAAATTAGACAACCACTCATAGGCAGTGCTGGCACTACAGTGCCGTGAGTATATACATTATCTAATTAATCACTTCAGCTTCCCTGAAACACATTGGCTCAGTGAAATAGCTACGTACATACCACATTTATATAACTACTATTGCTACCACACAGTGGTATTTATTTATAAGTGATTAAGACATTATGTTGGCATGTGAGTAGAAATACAAGGCTGCATGTGATCATCAGTCAGAAGCAACACGTTCTACCAACACTTTTAAATTAGCACATAGCATTATTTTTTTAAAAACACATATATTTAAAGCTTGTAATAAAGCATTATAATCTGAGATCAATTACTCTTTAATTTAAAAAAATCCCTTTAAGGTTAAATACAGGGTGTTTTCTTGGTATTTGTTCGTGTGGACCAGTACACATGAGGCTCAGTTTGGGATCCTACTGCAAAATCTACACAACTGTACCTGCACCAAAATAGTTTAAGCCAGGAAATAACCCTCACAGCCACACATGCATACCCACACCCTCAGCCCCAGGACGTGTCAGGTGCTGGCAGGCTTTATGGAAGTTACACTACTTAGCAGTCCATAAGTTTTTACAGGCCCATTCAAAGTACCAGTGAAGTTGAGACAAGATATTGAGAAGTTGAGACAAGGTGTAATTAGGGACATGCTAGCCAGTGGTACTTAGAGAATCTGTTCCTGATTGGACATATCCAAAGCTCAAGCAAACCTTATTCTTGCTTTCAAAAATAAGTGAGTTGTCACTACCACAAACACAGAACAGAGAAAAGGCATAGCAGGAAAGGCTGGAGTGTGCAGTAATTTCTTGTCTTTTGTGAACATGAGTTTGTCAAAAATAATCTTGGCAGGTTAACTGTCATAGCAGACAGAGCAAAAGCTGCACACATGATAAGCCTTTTGAAGTCAAGATATGTGACATCATTCTCTCTCTGATAAACTACATAAATATGGTATAGATGAGAAGTGCCTAACACTGTGTGATAGGCTAGATAAGATATCCAGACACTCGACACAATCAGTAAAATCTATCAAAGAAGATATTGAAACCGAACTGCGTTGCTCCTCTCATATGGAGCCTCCCTGGTCCCCAAGAGGGGGTTCCCAGGAGCTAGTCCTAGGCAGGAGTGGTGCTGCTGCTCCTTGGGAATGATGTTCCTCACCAGAGATGGCTCATGTGGGGGCCACATCTTGGGGAGCAACCCAAAATGCAGATGTAACAAAAAATGGCCTCTCTGCAAAACTGCAAAAAGCGGTAACCCCGCATTTGGTGTTGAGTTTGTTGGATCAAATTAACATTGCCTCAGTAGTTTCTGCACCATGCTTTGCCCTCCCTGCCTAGAGGGAGAGGAAGCAAGCATTTGGTGGTGGAGGGGAGGAGAAATTATGAGCATTTAAGGTGATCTTGACAAAGAAGAGAAGAATTTACAAAAATCTATAAGGAAATTCAATAGAGACAAGCCTGGTATATTTAGATAAAATTATTCACTCAGAAATAGGGAACACCTAGTTTTGTAGCACAGAAGCATTAGTGGAGTTATAGCAGACTGCAAGCTACAAAACAAGCTCACAATATAATGCCATTGTAAAAAAAAACAAAACCCCATGTCTTATATGAGAAATGGCATGGGAAGGAATGGTTGTACTCTGCTTGGCATAGATAAAGCCCCAGCTGGAATAGTATATCCTGCACCAGTTATCACACTAGGAAAGTCAAAGGGAGCATATTTGGCATTGTCTCCAAATGGTTTAGAAAATACAGCCCTGGAGGAAGAGGAGTTGAAGTAATTATGCTCATTTTATGCAGAAGACTAAGGAGAGAGACACAGCACTCCAATGCACAAAAGGACTTTTCTATGAAAAAAGAAATGATCAGTTTGATCCCTGTGTTGACATTGGAAACACACTAAGTAATCAGTTTGTTTCATACATGAGACCTATGTTGAACTGGCTGTGACTAGATGAAAATTGGATCATTTCTCCGTGGAAGCACTGTGGGATCCTTTTCCTTAAAGGACAGAAAGAGGGTACAGAAGTCCCTCTCAGGCCTGGTTTAGGTGCACACCTACAATGCACCAAATGGATTAGGTAATGTCTTACAGTCTCCCCATGGCCCCGCATTCCCACGATTTGTTCAGTGCCCTTGCTCCCAGTTTCATCGTGTGTCCCACAGTGTACGTGTTCACACAGTGCTGCCCATGCTGGGGAGCAATTTGGGTGACTCTTTTCACCCAGCAGTGGCAACTACCATTTCTCCTTCTGGAGCAGATCTTGGTTACTGTTATAGTATAGTGGAAAGTGTCAGACGTGGAGCCTAAGCCCACAGCACCCAAATTCTCCAGGACTGATAGAATATGCATTTGTGTTCCATGGCATAAGGTTTATCTGCAGTGTCCAGAAGATATTGTTATCACATTTTACCCATTTTAATGTCTCAAAAGGTCTTCTGTACCATGCTTAGTTTCTTCATGGAGATATCTTTTGACAGTAAGAGTTAACTTGCAATTTTAGTCTCAGCCAAAACACCAGATACCATATGACTGAATTTCAGAGCAGTGGTCATACAAGGCAATCAGTGAAAAAAAAGGTGAAAAAAAGTCCAACAGAGGAGTTGGGCACCTAAGCCATCTTTTCTTAAGAAGGCTGATCTTTATCCTGTTTGTCTGTTTTGAATTTTTAAAAAAAGTTATGCTCATCTTGTAGTCTCACCACTATTTAAATAGTGAGTATCATGACTGGTAAGAAAGCAGCATCTTTCAAATTGTATTCCCTGAAACAGTCATATGTTGCTGTTTTGATCCCTGACAGCTTAAAAAACAGCTCCTAAAATACCATCTAAAGAACAGGAACAAGAAGTGCAAACGTCCGTTTCAGGCCAGTGTTGTTACTCTAGTCATTTCCTTTCTTGGTATCACAGTGACATGTAGTTATCTCAGATGTACACGAGTGCTAATTCTTCTTGGTAGGAAAGGAAATGAATATTGGTTCATAGGAAGCAATCAAAGAACTCTAACTTTTGCACGCAATTCCAGATCTGGCCATGATGATGCCCGAGAAAGAAGAAAAAACTATTATATTTTGCCTATAGACCAAATATTCTATAAAATCTGCTTTGGAGTTATTCATAACCACGTATGAGCACTATGAACGAAATCTTAATTCTTGTTAAGATGGACAAACAAGGCAGCTGGAAATGCAGACACCGTTGGGACTGGATGAGAAGGCTCATATTGGAAAGCGCCTCTAGTTTTCCCTCATCTTGTGAAAACCCAGCCATCCCTTTTGCCCTCTATGAGGAACAGAGTTAGCATAAGGCATCACTGGACCCAAAAGCCCCGGTCCGCACCTCCTGCCTCCGGGCTTCAGACTTCCCCTCTCGACCAAAACGGGGCAGTTTCGTCTATTCTTATGCAAAACCGAGGTGCAAAGCGCTCCGCTCGCCCCGCGGCCCCCCGCCCTGCCGGCTGGGCTGGCTGCCGAGCACCGGAGCTCGCCCCGACAGCAGGTGAAGGAGTAGCCCGACCGCCCTCGCCGGATCCCGGGCTCCGGCACGGCCCAACACTGCCCTCCGTCCGGTAGCAGCTCCGAGAGGGTCGGCGTCCGGGAACCCCAGCTGATGCTGAGCAGAGCTCGAGGATACGAATGTGCTCCCGTCCCGGGAGCCCACACCGGCTCCCCGCCGCCGATGGCGAGGTGCCCGGGCTGAAGAAGCCAAAGTCGGTCCGGCCCCCTCCGAGACAGAAGAGCGCTGTTTCGCCCCCCCCCGCCCCGGCAGGTACTCACCGCCGGGCAGGACGGGGCAGCCCGGCCCGTTCCGTCCCGCGTCTCTCCGCGCGCGCCGCTCCCACGCGAGGCCGATGCGGCCGCCGCGCCCGCGCCGTCGGGCCGAGCGTCCATCCCGCGGAGCGCCCCGCCCCCGCCGCCCGGCTCGCCCGCCCATTGGCTGCCGGAGGGGTGATTTGCATGGCGGGCCCCGCCCCGTCGGTCCGTCGGGCAGGGCCGTGTGGCGGGGCGGGCGCGCGGCCCCTGTGCCACCCCTGTGCCGCCCCTGTGCCGCCCCTGTGCCGCCCCTGTGCCGCCCCTGTGCCGCCCCCTCCCTCCTCCTGCCCGGCCTGGCGGGGCCGTGCTCGGCTCGCTCGGTTCCCAGCGCGGGGAAAGTCCGCGCCCGTGGGTGCTGGGAAGCGTGGGTGGG
Organism: Manacus candei; assembly: GCF_025592945.1. Classification (NCBI taxonomy): domain Eukaryota; kingdom Metazoa; phylum Chordata; class Aves; order Passeriformes; family Pipridae; genus Manacus; species Manacus candei. Next base: position 5,174,025 of record NW_026138129.1, on the reverse strand, counting down.
CTGAGGTGGCCCGTTTCTTTGCCGTCGTCCCCGAGAACGTCCCCTGCCCTTTCTTGCCGTCGCCTCCTCGCCGGGAAGCGGGTGCTTTCCGACCGCCGGGCTGCGAGGGCTTGGGGATGGGACTGGTGGTGCGGTGAGACGCGGGGCCGGCAAAGAGTGAAATCCGAGGGGGCGAGGGAACAGCTAGGATCAGGCGCCGCCGTGAGCGGGGAAGGGGCGCGTCCCCCCAGCCGCGTCCCCCCGGCTGTCTGCCCTGTCCTGCCGGCTTGAGCCGCGCATGATGAAATGGGACGGCAAAAGAACTTCTACGAATGTAATTCACATTACTGCTGCTTAGTGGGAGGATGAGAAGCTGTGCTCTTTTCACCGTGCTACAGGGTACGGGTCAAATTTAGCCCATTTTTTGGATGTTGGCTTCAACTCCGATAAATTTGACTATTCCTGGGGGAAAATAAAAAAACCAAACCCAAACAAAACACCTTCCCCATCATTCTAACTGAAAAAAACCTGACAAAACTTTGGTGTTACAATGTGTGATGCACACTAATAATACACATAAATAAGCCACACAAGTAGTTACAGAGGTTGTTCAAGTCTCTCTGAGGTGGGAAGTTTTAGAGATTTTTGAACATCTTGGACAAGCATTTTCTTCACCCTTTCACCACAGAAATTAAGACAATTTGAATCTGGAAATTTTAAAAGATAGAAGTTACTTTTCTGTTGGTGCAAAGATGTAGCTGAAAGAGCAATGTTGCTTTCCTGAGCTGTCATCAGTTATAAGGCTCAAAAATTTCTCATGTATTGTGTCAATCCCTCCATGCCCAAGACCAAATCTGTCATGATGGAGACAGTTGCAGAGACACAGGAAGCTTCCTCCCTCCTTATTTTCTATACTGTTGTGTCAGGAAAAAATTGAGCAACAGGTAAATGCTAGAGGTTTTATGGTTAACAGTTAGCTAAAAATATATCTGACAGAAAGGCTCTTTCCCCTTGAAAAATCCAAGACTGCACTACAGGGTTCTTCCATGTGGAGAACTTTGCTGGCATTTTTCCCTTAGACCTTAATGCTGGAGAGAAATTTATGGTTGGGTATCATTGGTCCCCTAAAACTACCTGAAGGCACTGAATTATGAGTAGGTTTTCTCTTCTTTTCTGAGCTTCTGCTTGGTGAGCCCAGCTACAGCATCCCCAGTGTGTGGGCAGTTGGTTTTCTCTTTGCCACTGGACCACGGAGAGCAAATGGGCCTTCAAGGTTGTTAATGCAAGCGGAGCTGAAAATAAAGCTGCGTGTTAATGTGATGTCACGGGTAATCACAGATACAGACTGCTTTGTATGGCATGGAACAAGAATTACAAATTAATCTGCTGTTATTGCAGCACAGGCAAAGCTATTGGGTGCATTGATTGATGTGTCTGATGATCAAAAATGAGCAAAATGCTCATCTACAAACATCTGGTATCTTCCCTATAATTTGTGAGGAGGATTTGAAAGACCAAATAGATGACAGTCAAGTCTCCTCTGCTTTGGGAGACACTTCAGTTAAAATTTCAGTAGCTGAGTAGAAGGCAAGGTAGCAATATTGTTAAAATATTAATCTTCTAAGGAAGGAATGGAGGGTGAGAGAAAACTATTATTTCTATAAATTTTGCCACCTAGATTAGAAGAGGTTAGAGAAGGTTGAAAACTCTCAGAGACAGCTTGCTAATTAAGCTACACAAATAGGTGACTAAAAAAAATTCACCACTGACAAACAAGGATCCTGAAGCACTTGAGCATATTATGTTGCTAGATCCTACCAAGGTCGCCCATTTGCAGGGCGTTATGAGAAACAAAACCAGATGAGTCATATGAAAAGATTATCATGTCATCATACGTACAAAAGACACTTGTTTGGGATTATTATGCTCATTTCAATCACTTCTGAAATAAGATGAACAGTGTAGATTGATAATGAAAATGACTAGACAGAGAGAAGTGATTTTCCCCAAAAAAATTAATAAATTTTTTCAGTCTCGTCATTTTACCCTCCCATGAATCCCAAGCAGTGTTACATACAAAGCAAAGAAAATAACGTAGTAACTTCTTTACTTTGTGCTATCTCTTATATAAGATACACATTTAATGAAAATTTGTCATTTGCCAGTGAAAGGAAATGCTCAATTTACATAGATAAAGGCAGAACTCATTTGCACAGATGCCAATAATTTTTTTAAAGGAGTTAGGGCAATGTAAGTGCACAATACATCTGGAGACAGTAAGCCTCTTTTTTTTTTTTTGTCCTGAAGAGCCATTGGGTTTTTTCCTTAAAGACTTCTAATCCTGACCTAGGTCTTGAGTGATTATTTTGAATGAGCCACATTCTACTTCCAGTTTTCTCATTCTCTAGAAAGAGGAAAGGCATAATTAATTTCAGTGCTCATAAATGTGTAGTGAAAAGTAATATATAAACAAATTGGAGTCTCATGTATGTTAAAATACCTTGAGGATGTGTAGTATTTCAAGGCCAATACATAGAGCAGAGGGACTGTCTGCATGTGGGAGACCTATCATCTCTGCTCTGGTGCCTGATGCTTCTAATGACACTGGCAGCCAGGAGAGTAATGGAACAGACTGGCTGAGTTCCTTCCAAAGACCAAGAAATTAGCAATTATGTGGACATGTAGATTTCTCTTTGCCACCACCTACCAACATCTCAGGGCATCTGGGAGTTCTGGGGAATATCAATTTTCAGAAAGAGCAGTTTCAACAGGTGCCTCATGTACAGGTGACATACAGACCCCTGTTTGTCTGGAGTTTACCCATCTATTCAAAACAGTTTGTACCCATAACATCTGTACTAATTTCAAGTATGGTGTTATAGAAGTGTCAATCTATAATAATTGACATTTGTGAAACTTTTAGCTGAAAATAGAGCAAATTGCTACCAGTTCAGTTCTGTATCCCAGGACCAGTTCTCAGACACATAAAACTCACGTATGCTTTTCTGCATGTGCAGTACAAATGAGCCTCTTCTAAGCTAGAATCAGGTCTGATGTAATCTAGCTCACATTGATTCAATGAAAGTAATGATTCATGGTCCTGGACAAATAACTTTTTTCCTTTTAACCTCATGAATCAGTAAGTCATTCTGACAGTACATGATTTATCAATTGCCAAGGTGAGTGAAGGGAGACACCAACGGTTGATGATAGGAAATTCTTTCACTATATTGATTAACCAGAGAAACTGAGATTCCAGCTGTGATACTTCCTGCTTGAGTAAGGTCCATCAAACACTCCAGTTCTGACTTTTCACATTTTCACATTTTCTTATAGCCTCTCAAAAAAGCTACTCATGTTACAGAACAGCTTCATAACTAAATGTTGCTGATGTAAAGAGATCCTTCTTGGTTACATGAGGAATAGACTGATGAAAAGAATTCTAAAGCCAAATGTCTCCACAGCTGGTAAAATCCACCTTAATTCTCTGTTGAAGCCTGCAGAGATACTTGGATTTACAGGGGATAACAGTGCTGTAAGTATTGAGCCCCACAGGTGTTTTTGCTTTCCTTTTCTCTCTTTCATTAGGAAGGAAGAAGACTGTTAGAAAGGGCTGGAGTGCTGAAAGCTATACAGATCTAATTGCTGTGGAGTCAGAGGATGCCCTGTGCCAGGGCCCTCTCTCTTGCTTATTTAGGAAAGGATTTAACATTCTTCTCCAATTATGCCTGAAAGGCATGTGAAGCCAGCCCTGGGTGTAATGCCCCTGAATTCCTTGTGAACCACAACTTGGCACCCATGTATAGCTCTCTGAAGGTTCATTATCCGTACATGAGTTCTTACAGAGCTGCAAATCTAGTTATAGCTGTATTAAATGCCAGATTGGATGTACAGGAAATAGCCCTGGGACTTCTGTTGACTCTAGAGATAATGGCAGGTGCCAGCATGTTTTATTAAGCTGGTAACCAACAAATTAACAAGTTCAAAATTACATCTACCTGATGGATGTAAATAAGCATACTTAACTGGAGCCAGTGGAACAATACTGATTTCTGGGAGCTGAAAGCTTGGTTGATTATCAGGTAAGCCACTGGATTTCTCTGCCTGCTGTCACAGCTTTGAATGCAAGAGCACAGCCCATGTGTATAACATGACAAGGATCCTGTCACATCAGCAGTCCTAATGAGAAGTATTACCTAATGATATTCCTATACTTTGGTAAAGGTGAGTATTCTAACTCCTGCTATCAGACAGGAATGAGGTGTCTCTTCTGCACATTTGCATGCCCATAGATTAGGATTAGTTAACTTCTGCACTATAGGGGGGACTTTGCAACCTGATAAAGCAGAGAAAAGGGCATCTTTATGACAATCAGGAGTCAGGCAAGGAAGATACATAGCAGATGCTCAGGTTTGGATATAGGACAAGTAACAGCAGATTCTAGGGGCAAGTTCATATTGTCAAAAAGTACATGCCTTGTTTTTGCCTCAGCACTACTCTCTGAGCAGAAAATGACCAAGCTGTATATTAGGTGTGAAGAGAGAAGTACCTGGGGAGTAATAAAAAGGGGTTTTTTCCCAGAATAAAAGCCTTAGATGCATTAGAAGAGTGAGGTAAAGAATAAATAGACCTTCATAAAGAAAGGCATTGGAAAACGAGAACATTTCCATAGCTTTTTGGAGATCCTTTTAAAATTAGTCATTCAGAGAAAAGGTGTTGTTTTCTAAAACCCACCAAGTTCTGATGAAATACAACAATTCCATCCTAGAATTGCATGAACATAAATATTCCATAGCCATGTTGATAGATCACCTTATTCATGATGCCAGTGCTTTTCAACAAGCAATATAACATCCATAAAGTGATGGGGAGCCTGCCCAAACTGCACCGGGTGTTCCTGTACCGTGTGGATTACCTTCCTCCAAAGGCATGCTGCACAAGTGGAAACCTTTCAGGTGGTTTTGTGGCTAGATCAAATGCCTTGTGGTAGACCTTCCCAAGGGTAGCATGGTATTGATGTGTTACAGATCTAAGAAGAAAAAGAAAAGCTTTTTGTTTAGCTGATGGTGAGTGAAGAATCATTCGGGAATACACAGCCAGGAAGCAATGGATTTCACAGCCCAGTCATGACCAATTGCTGCCTCTGTGAATGGCAAGGTGGATGGTATCTAGGCAAGTTGTACTGGACACAGGAACAGCATGATAGATTTCCATAGAATGAAACAAACTTACTGTTAATGTTTGCATGGTACAGGGGAGTGTTTTAGGTAGGAAAAAAACCCACCCAAAATAAAAATTAATGGTACATGTCAAAGTAGAGGGGTATTTGTCAAACACCTTGCAGAACTTTCTGAGAAAAGTGAAGGCTTATATTTTATTTTTGAAACCTGCCTGTTGGCTGTGGCAAGTATAGCAGGATTCTAAGAGGCAGCTGTTTCCAGCCACACTTCAAGCTTCATAGTTAAGAAATGCAAAGACAGGAAGTACTGGGGGCACTGAACAGCTGTAGAGTAATGCCACAGAAGCCCACAGGTCTCTCATTTACTGGGGAGTATTTCAGTACATGAAGCATCTCTACATGAAAGTGGGTAAGGCAGAGGGGCAGCTGAATACCTTCACTATTTTTTAAAGCTACTAGCTTTTGATGGATTCAGCTGCCTGGGTGGTTGGCCACAGAGAGATCAAACCTGCCCAAATCTGCTGGAGTCCTGTGTGAGTCCCAGGTGCTTCCAGCTTTGCCTGGCTCACTGTGCTCAGAGACAGCAATGGGTACAATCATCAGCAAGGGGTACAATCATCTTTTCATGAGAAGCAACTATCAGCTTCCAATTAATTTAATGTGCATCCATCAGGATGGAGCTGGGTACTGGCACTGTTACACAGAACCCTTAACTTCTGGATCTCTGAAAGCATCAGATGCTGGCCTTTACATTTGCTCAGTTCCTAACTGAGTGAGCAAACTGATGGGGAAGTCCCAGCAGGTGAACCAAAACCAGAGCACACAGCCTCTATTCCAATTTGTCAATCTAGAGAATTATTTGGTCTGAAAATGTGTGTTTTATATATAATACTATCTATCTATATATATATATTCATCTTACAAGTTGCATCTCTGTGTAGGTTATGTGTTACTATGGCAGATAAGGAGGACTGTACTGTGCATACATACTCAGTTCTTATTTCTTCCTTGTACTCTCAGCTTCAGTGATGCAACCTATCCTGGCTGTGCCTCTGTTTTAAGCTGGATAAATATCTACTAGGAATAATTCAGGTATAGCTGATTTTAAATTGAGGTGGGGGAATGGATTAGATGATTTCCTGAACTTTCTTTTAGCCTCAATCTTATTAACGTGTGTCAAAGTGTATTTAAATATTTATAGAAATACAAAATATTAAAATACACTAAAACATAAGACTACAGCTTCAGATGGGGTAAATCAGTTCTTCAAAATTCAAGCCAAGTGTGTGTTTCTTATTAAGCTAATAAACAGTTACAATGACATAGTGAGATTTTCAAGAGATTACAGATCTATTGTTAATATCATACTAAAAATATTGTAAGGTAAATCTGGTAGCTGTACCTTTAATCCTGAGAAGTTAATTCATACTTTTTTTACTGAAAGCAAATTGTTTCGGGAAATATCTGTCATCTATATGCATTCCTACCATACCTAACAACATAAGCCTTGCTTCTTGGCCAAGGCCAGTAGGCAGTTTCCCCCAAGAAATAGTACATAGACAGGGAACAAGCACAGAAAACACTGCTACACAACCTTATGCTACATGGCTTTGAACCACTAGTTTTACTGCAAACCTGGTAGCCAACACTGGCAGTGTTGCACATGCATTGACAGGAAGATTGTTAAACACTGTTTCCATCTTACAGAATAAATTTTTGCAACATGATAAATTAAAGAAAACCCAACTAACATTTCATGATGCAAGAGAAGATCCTACATAAATAATAATTTAAAATACTGTTCACATTTCATGTCAACTCCACAGCATATACAATTTTTGTGAGTACCAGTTTGGTGTGAATTTAAAAGGAAGTACAACTTTACAAAATAATTCAATAATAGATAAGCAAAATTAATACACTGAAGTATCCAACAGCAAATTGGTTAAAAGTTCACCAATAATCAGTACACAGAATACATCTAGAAAATGAGTCTACATTTAACTCTAAATAACACTGAATACCTGCATATCAAATTTCACATGATCACTACCTGAAGATGACAGGAGATAGACACATCAATTTGTGATGAAAAATATATCTATTATATGACATGGCAAGAAAATTTTCAAAGTGATGTTTGAAATCTTACCATATCTGCAGCTTTAGTGACAGTTAAATTAATTACATCTAAGATAATCCTTCTTTACAGAGATTTTTTTTCTCTCCCTCAAAGGGGTCAGGTCATCCACTCAATTGATGCTGTGCAGTCCTTTAAACCCTACAGTAAACATGGAAAGGAGAAGCAGGGGGTAGGCAAAAGACACACTGAGATGGATGACAGATCTGTATTTCTATCTCCAGCCATCTTGGAATATACAGTTTTCTTAAGTTTATTCTGTTACCTATATGGCTCTATTCCTCTCTCTCTCTCTCTGACCAGATTCTCCACATAGGATTTAGCCCCTTATGAGTTAGAGACAATTCAAAGTCACAGTCTATCTCTGGGGCTACTCTGGTCAGTGAGAATGTATGCATATGACATTTGGAAACATTAGTAATGTTCTCTCTGCTGCCTTACGCTTTGCAGTGCAGAGATACCTGGTCAGTAATCAATGTTGACAGCTTTGAGAGGATATTGGAGAAAATAACTCCCTGAGGTATTTCTAATCTGTGATTCTAATGTGGTCCAAAATCAACAGCTGTAGAGGCCTCAAAGATGGTGCTGAAAGATGCCTCTAAATAGAAAGCCCTTAAGTCCCGCATCCTACATACCACAGTGCAAGAGTAGCCAGACACCATCCACTACCTGTTACTGCATGAACAGTGTCTAAGGTAGGCTCATTATCTGCTACAGCAAAGCCAGCTCTTCATAGTCAACATTCTCACAGCAACACACCTACATTTCATTTTAATCTTGGCTACTGATCTGCCGAGTTTATTTTCCAGAGATTTGTTATTTCTAATGATACATATCTGCAGTTCAACCATTTGTAGCTGTCTTTGAAAACAACTCTGTCTTCGTTCAGGTGTCTGAGTAGAGCAATCTACCCACACTTTGTCTGTCAGCACAAGACAGAAAACACGCTTGCCTGGCACCAGCTGGTGGCCTGACAGGGAAGTTTGCCAAGCTGATATGGGATTAGTAGGTGCTAAGGTGTATCCGGACTCTTTGTGACTTGGTCAAAGAATTATAGCGGGCAGTTTAACAGTTTAACAAGTGTTTGCAGTATATTACAAGTGATAAGACAGATTGATTACATGAAAACAAGCACTCTCCAAATTCTCTTATGCACCCAGTAATATGCCCATCAGTCTTCAAACTCGTACTATATGGAAATCTTCAGAATCCTATTCCCTGAGGATGAAAAGAAATAGACTTCCCAGTTGTTGAAGGACAAAATTTCACTTGCAAGATGATTTTCCAAATAATATCAGAAACGCTGCCATACTTTCAGACCCATGTCACTTTGGTGACAATTAAATTGATGGACTAAGCTGTTTTTATGTGACAACCATAACAATATTGCATTACATTTATAAACCATGTTCCACTTCAGGCTCTCTAAACCAATTTGCAAGCAATTACTTTAAAATACTGCTATGTGTATTGCTACCCATGTATTATAGATGGGAAAGAAATCACAGAAAGTGTCAAAATGCCTAGAGGTGTACAGCAAGTCTTGATCTAACTAGAAGTTGCATCCAAATCCCCTGAGTGCTAGTTCTCTCTTTTCATGAAAAACTACATGTCTTTTCATGTTTCTGCTTTTTTTCTTACAGATATTTTGTTTCTCTAAGGCTTATGACTCTCTACAGCCATCTTTCTACTTAAATAATTTCTCCCTTAAATAATTTCTTAGGCATGAATGCTATATAGATGACAGTAACTGTGTGCTATTTTACAAGTCTATAACACTTAAAATTAATTACCAAATTCAGCTTTCAATAAAGTTAATGCAAGTTTGAATGTGACATCAAATGAGACAGGCCCAATATTAAAAACTACAGGAAGGATTACATGGAGGATAGGCAGTGGGATATTTTGCTAATAGCATAGAGGAGAATTAAACTTTTTATAAGGACATGTAGCGATAGGACAAGGGGGAATGGCTTTAAGCTGAAAGAGTGTACGCTTAGATTAGATATTAGGAAGAAATTCTTTACTGTGAGGCACTGGAACAGGTTGCCCAGAGAAGTTGTGGATGCCCCATCCCTGGAAGTGTTCAAGGCCCAGTTAGATGTGGCTGTGAGCAACCTGGTGTAGTAGAAGGTGTCCCTGTCCATGGCAGGGGGGTGGGGACTGGATGATCTTTAAGGTCCTTTCCAACCTAAACCATTCTGAGATTCAGTGATAAGGATCATTGTCCAGGTGAGTGAATAGACCACGTGTATCCTTTAGCCAATGCCCTTAAGACAAGAACCAGAAAGCAAATGAAATTAATTATACAAATGCTCTGGCAGCTGCCTTTGGCAGTTAAAACATTTATTTTTAATGAAATGCTTCCCAGATCCTACAGACAAGCCCAAACTAGCCCCTAGAACTCAGATACGTACACAACTGCAAATCACAACCAGACTTGTTATTGTCCCGTCTTCCTAATGAGCTGATCCAAAAATCCCAACTCTGATGCCCAAAACCTTGGGGAAGTAGGGGTTCACACCCAGATACAGGCAGAGTAATTCAAACTCAGTAGTACCACACAGCTGTAAGAAATACTTTGCACTAGTGTACCTTCATTAGAGTATCATTCTTTGAAAAAAAACTGCTACCAAAGGTCTGTCTTAGCCCAAAGGGTGTTCTTTCACAAGCCATTAATAACATTCAGGAGAAAACTGTAAAAAAGAGGTTGAAGGTGACCTTTGTCTTCAGATAGCTCCCTAATAACCAATAGCTGTGGGATTTCTGAGATGAAAGTTGCATTCAAGCATTCAAACAGCTGAAAAGATATAATCAGGGCCAATGAACATGTTGTTTGTATGGAGCATATTGGTACAAGTAAGTGAATTTGGAGTCACCTTCCCCTCCCCCCAGGTCATCCTGGGCAAACAGAATTTCATTTTGGTTTGGATAAGAAAGTAGAAATTTTCAGATTTGTTGCAGAAGTAGTAGAACTCGTTGGAGTTAAAGATATGACTGTCTCTGTGTACAAATCAAAATGCAGTTCTCAGAGGAGCTCCTAGGCATGCAGTGTGAGAAGGGCAAGAAATGTGTCAGTGTGAATGTGGGCTCAGCTCAGACTCTGCTCAAGGACGTAGGAGGAAACAGAAACTTAACCTACACTAAAATTTTCCAAAGGGCTAATTTACCCAAATCAAACCATTACAGTCATAAACAAGTCTCACCTAGAGGTGATGTGCTGGGCTGAGTCAGTGAAAAACCTTAATGGAGAGCTGGAGGCAGAGCTGGGTGATGGGCACAGTGAAGTACCAGCAAGGAGCCTGCTCTGCCACAAGGTGAGCATGGGGCTTCTGGCAAGGGATCTCATTGCTGCTTGTGTCAACATCCTGCTCTGTTTGGCTAGGACAGTATTTTCCTTTCTTAGTACAGCTGTAAAGAGCTAATGCTTGTAGGATACTATACAGCGCTCAGAAGAATGACTATTGCACTTCCTAATATGTTTTATAAAGGAAACAATGACATCCATAAAGTAGATGACTGTCTTCAAGCTAGTTTTTTTCTCCAGAGTTATGGCTAGCATCTTCTTAAATGCCTCTGTTTCTTTGGCTGATAGAGCATCAGACAAACAACTCTCAATGCAAAGTGTTCTCTAATTCCTCTTGAGCATCAAGTCTTCTGAGCTAAAAGGCCAACTTTTTCCTCCATAAACAGCAGTCAAAATAATATGCCTACACCTGAAGCAAGATTTTGGCTTACGATTTCTATGCCATCCTTCCGGAAGTCTATACATATATAAAAGATCCACCTTTTTTCCTAAGCCTAACTTACCATTGAAAATAGCTTATAGATAAGTCCTTTAAATAGGGCAATATTAGTCCCTTAAAAAGGGTGAAAAGTATTGATACTGTGCTTTTGATTTAAGCTCCGTGGGGGGATCTGTTAGGATAGTAAGGGTGACTGGTTTTAGTAGTGATGGAAAACACTGATTTTTTTTTTCCCCTGCGTGAAGGAAGAAACACTTGGCCAGATCCCCAGGGGCTACAGGAGAGAGAACTGAACAGCAGAATGTTTCAGAAGGAGACATTCCATGGGTACCACTGAAATGATTCAAACTGTAATTAACTATCCCTGCTGTCTCAAAATACAGGTGCATGTGCATTTGGGAATGAGATGAGTATCAAATTGAAAACTGAGTCACTCAACAAGCTTGTCTTACCCTTCCAATTATGCAAGCCAGTTTGTGACTCAGCAGCTATACAAGTCTGTTCTCCACTGACAAGACAAATCAGTTCAGCAGCTGAGTCAGTCACCTTTTCACAGTGATAAATTCAGTAGGCAGCCACGGTACGGAAAAGATTGTAGAGCCTTTATTCTGAGTGCAGTTACCTATGCGAGAGAGACTAAATACATTTTGTAGGAGAATAATCTTCAGCTCACCCTCACACAAGGAATTAATTAAATGAGGGAGACAAAAACTGTCATGGGATTACACTGACTAATGTTCATGGCCCTTTAACTAAAAGAGATTAGATTTTTTTTCTGATACTGTTTTCTGTTGTTACTGTTGTGTGTTCATCCCTTACTAATAAAAATCATCAGGCAACTTGCTGTAATTGCAATGTAGTTGAGAATTAATTACTTTAATTGTCTTTGACTTTTCTTTCTAGTCTTGCAAATAATTTCCTACGTGTTTGAGTGTGACAAGGGTGGAGATATCGTGACAGTTACAGGCAGTTACAAACTCATGCACACGTTGGTAGGGTAATCTTTGCCCCAGCCTGTTCCTTGAATGCTGACTTTTTGCTGGCACCAACAATAAGCTTTCCTTACCCTTCAGGCTTGGTCCTTTTGAGGTGCCAAGTATGAAGAGCTGCTGCCAATAGTCTTAGCACTAAAAATACCAAACCTAAGTCCAAGTTCTTAAGTCTACTGACAGAACTTCAAGACTGCATTTAGAACTGAAAGTGAAGAAGTCACCTGATAGACTGCACTTCTCTCTCTCTGACTGTAAGAAATATATCCCACTAGTCCTGTTCAAAACCAGGTGTCTTTATGCCTATGTCCAGAGGTGAACATCACAAATAGCCATGATAGTTGGTATTATAACCATCCCACCATGAGGCTATGAATGAGGCCCCATTGGGTGAACTGCAGTACAAAAACTGTAGGAGAACACCTTAGCCAAGAGGAACTCGTTAGGTTACATGAGGCTGAAAAAGATAGGGAAAAGGGAATGGAGAGTTATGGTTTGCAAATGTTTTTGCTCCATACTGAAGGCTTTTACAAAATGTCAAAAATGTGTTTCAACACAGAGCTGCACGTGAATACCAAATCATCTGTTCTTCACAACTATTCTGAGAGATGCATCATCCGTCTTCTACGCGATCTACGCACATCCTGTTGGGGCTCTACATTACGGCCCCAGTGCCAACAGTTTTCACAATGACTGGTTAATTTCTTAAAGCCTCTTTCCCTGCAATCAATTGAATATGTGAATATTTCAGCTTTAATTTTCTAAAACTAAGTACCCTCTTACTTACAAACAACAGCAAAAAAAATCACCTACTTAAAAGCTCACTTAAAAATTTCCAGAGTCAGTCAACTTTTTTGTTCAGTAGTTTTTTGGCTTTTGGTTGGTTTCAAAGTTTCTCAGTCTGCATAATTCTGAGGAGGTGGGGAGAAATACAAAAATCTTAAAGAGATAACATCTTTCTGATGTACTCCTTGCATAAGTTCGCTTTCCAAAACCAACAATTCTCTTTCAAGATATCAAATCACATTCCAAAATGCATAGATGGGATGGTTATCACCATACATTACTAATATTGCCCATTCCTGACTATAAATACCTTGCTTGCAGTGGCTTATTCCTTGCCAAGTCTCAACACTCTGGGTTTACTTTATTATTTTGAGGATCTGGTCAATTAAGCAATTTTCAGCTTAATAAGACATCACCAACAATGAACACAGTCATCAAGAAGTCATTTATCTTGAGTTACCACGAGCTGTGATTTGAATATAATAATTTTTCTATGGTGCTTGGTGCTGTGAAAAATTACCTTCTATCTGCCTTAAAAGTAATAAACAGCAATACTTAGATAAAGCTGAAAGTAATTGCATCACCTTATTAGTGAGAGCTTTACTTTTACAGTAAATGCAAGAGGCTCATGTACATTTCTTATTTCAAATGAGGAAGTTCCCAACCCAGGTAGAGAAACAAGTGGTAAATATAGAAGCCTTATAGCAGCCTTCCAGTACTGAAAGGGGGCTTATAAAATGGCTGGAGAGGAACTTTTTAGCAGGGCATGTAGTGATAGGCCAAGGGTGAATGGCCTTAAGCTGAAGGAGGATTGACTTTTGATCTTAAAAAGTCTTTAGTATAGCAGTGGTGAGGCACTGGAACAGGTTTCCCAGAGAAGCTGTGGATGCCCCACCCCTGGAAGTGTTCCAGGCCATGTTGGATGGGGCTCTAAGCAAACTGGTCTAGTGGAACGTGTCCACCCCACAGCAGGGGGTTTGTAACTGGTCCAGTGGAAAGTGTTCCTGCCCACAGAAGCAGGGTTGGAACAAGATGATCTTTAAGGTCCCTTCCTGCCCAAACCATTCTGTTTTTCTATGATTTGGTAATTCTATGGTTAACTGGTATGCCTTTTCCTAGAGATGCATGGAAGGAACGATTATATTCTTCCATCTGTAACTATACTAATATCCTAAATATCCACTGCTACCCCCTCTCTCTCCTTTGCTGTTTGCTCCACGAGCAATCCCCAGTCTGAAATTTCATAACATGAGTTAGTACAACACACACCAAATAGGTGAGTTGATGATCCACTGATATCAGTGGCTCCATGCTTCTGCTATTATTTTTTACTTCTATGAACTGACTTGCTGTGCGCTAACAGATGGGTTGACCTTGTGCAGAATACAGATGATAGATTTTTTTTTCTAGATGGGGGTGATGACACCAATGTCCTGTATGCTTACTGGAGAGAAGGAGGTGAAATGATGAATACTTGTGCATGTGTGTGTAGTGGGGAAGCTGGAGGGAGAAAAGCCTGGTAATAGAACATTTTTAAGTACTATTCTGTAGAAATCAGTACTTTAAAAACACAATACTTACGTGGCAGATAAAAAAAAAACAAACAGCTGCCTTAAGCAGCTTCCAGAGTCAGAGCTAAAAAAAGGAAAGTCGCTTCCTCTGTCCTTTCTCTTCCTGGCACATGGAAAGAACACAGTAATATGATACACAGAGCTACTCAATGGCCAAATCAACTTCTTCTAATTTAAGTTTGTGTACATTTCTGATATCTTCTCTAGGGCCTATTTAAAGAGGTATCTTTCATAATTGCTACTTTTGTATACCTTATTGAACACAATTAATAGCTGTATTAGCTGTGGGAATCTATCTGAGGTGAATGAAGGAAAGACACCCAAAGAAAATGGGCAGAATACAGCTGCATCTTGGATAGTCCTGTAGCCCTCCCTAGTTTTGTTGTGTTTACTATTATTACTTCATTTTATTTCAAAATGCATTACAAGAATAAACCTTTTCCATTACAAAAACGTGTATGGACAAAAGCAATTTTAATTCACCTGGAAGACTATTATTGCCTCTATTTTTAGCCTCAAGAGGTAACTAATCACATTAGTAGAGGGGTTTTTATTTTCAAAGTGATGTCTTTGGAATAAAGAACTTCCCTCTAAACAGCAAGTGAAAGCAGCCTTTCCCAGACCTCCACTGCGCTCTTGGTAGAGGTGCTCCATCTTCTCCCTCCACATCACATTCCTCTCGGATCACCACATTATTTCAGAGTCTCATCTGTAAGTGCTGAGCTAGTGACCCCTACTGTGTCTCTACTTTTAGGATGCTCCTACATTTTGCTAGGAAATTCTCAATGGCATCTAAATTCAGGTAATTAAATTGTGCTGCATGCCTAAGGCACCCAGCTGTTTTTCAGACCTATACAGAAGGAGTAGCACATCACAGTAATATTTGCAAGCAACCAATGGAGTGTGAAGCTACGAGGCAAAATCTTTGTGATACCTAAGGCAAAGCACTGTTAGCACAGGTCACAGGTCTATTCAGTTTGGTAGAGAAGGGTCTAATACAGGGTCAATTAACCTGATCAGGACCATTACATTTTCCTTCTGCCACCATGCAACAATAGTGTATTATAGAATACATTATTTTAAAAATTGTTTAGGGATTTTTAATAAAGTTCAGTGCATAACCCTGGTGGCATATGGTGCAACAAAACCAAAACAAAAATATCCTAAAAATGTTGAAATTGACATTAAAAAGAGTTGATTTTCAATCCAACATGTTATTTCCCACAAGATGAAAATTACTCAATAAAACCTGTCACAAGGTTCAATACACCCTAACGTATCAAAGCCTGAGCATGTCATCAGTCCTAAATGATGCTTGTCCTGAACCTCAGGACAAGACAATTTTCCAGCAATGAATTTCTCCAGTTGCAGTCTGATTTAAGATAATATGATTAACTACATTGATACAGAGCAGCATGAAGTGTATGCCTTCAGTGGCATGATACACTGTATTGTTTCTTTCCCTATTTTTTATTCCATGTTCTTCCAATCTGATAGCTTTGGCAAAGAATCAGCTGTGTAACCCTAAAAGAAGCTTTCAGATGTTTGAGTATTTACGCACTATGAAATCAAAGCAATAATGAAAGACAATTTCTAGTAGTGGACATAAGTTTAAAACTTTACAATCTTGCAAGGACTGTGTTTCCTCTGTCTCAGAAGCAGCCAATTATGATTGTCACGTTCCCTTGTTTGTGGGGTATTTATGTCTTCACACTTCTACCCAAAGAGTCAGTAGAGAATTAAAAAATTCGGTTATATCTTGCAGTAGGCAGCCACTGTCATTGTCTTTTTTGGTCTCGCGGCCCCCTCTACCCTCTTTCTCTACATTTTGGAGGAGCAATCAGGTACTGCAGTTTCATGGAAGAATTCATGCAGGTCCAACGCTGACATCCAGTGGCCTCCGCAGTTCATTACATCCTCCCACTGTCTTCCACCATTTGAAACTTGGCTTGAAGAGATTCGGCGTTTCTCTCAAAATAGATAATTTCAGCACTAGAATCAACACAATTATGTGATTTCCATAAGTAAGCATCGGTTGTTGTATATTCTGATAATTACATTTAATGGTATTCAGTACAAAAACCTTGAAATATCCCAAAATGTTAAATTATTCAGGAATCCTAATCGCAAAATCATATTACCACAGAGCAATAATTCTCTCTATATATCTACATATGTGCACACCTGCATACTAACACACTTTCTTTCTCCTTTTCCCAACCCATTTAGTAATCCTAAACCTGAGGTGAAAGTGCCCCAAGTGCAGGCATCCATTTTCCATGGACCTAACATGAAAAACAAGGCCCAACACAGATTTTATTTTTCTGTAGAAGAAAAAATGAAGAGAAAGGGAATATAATTGGATGTTATTCTTCAAAGCTAGCAGATGAAACTTGTATTTTCTGAATGAAAGTTGAAGTTAGGTAGTGACTTGTAAATAGTTGTTACTTGCCTGTTGGCTGGTAATTTTGCTACCTATTTTTTCTTCCTTGTGTTGATAAGCTTGTCCGGTACTCTCAGAGGGTTTTGGATCAAAGCCAATACAGAATGAAATTTTGGTGTATATTTTCCCAGAGCACTGGATACCTGAATGCAGTGTTTTAATCTGGCCCACTAAAAAACTTGCTGAAAACTTCAAGTTTACACTTCCCTTTCAGATTTGGTGGGGTTTTTTTGGTTTGTTTGTTGTTGTTGGCTTTGGGGCTTTGTTTGTTTGTTTATTTTAACTAGAATTCTAATATTTGTTTGGTTTAATGAACCTATTACTATTAGAAACTTCTGCAACAGCTGCAAGGGATGGATAAGCTTCTGGGAATCTTTCCTATTCCAAAGACTGATTATTTTAATCAACACATCTCCTGGATTAGAGTTTCCAAGAGGATAACTTCAAAACAGCTCTAAGAGCAGCCCTATGTGTCACTGTGTTGGCACTATTAAAAGTTAGCATTCTCCACGCCATCCCACTCTTTATAAAGATGGCATTTAAAAAAAAAAGAAAGCTTTCCCATGTTGAGAATATGTCTTTCTTTGTCTTTCTGTATACCATCATAAATAGAAACTCCTAAAGAGTTTTGTTTGTTTGTTTTTCCTCTCTTGGTCTCTCTGAAAGCAACCACAGAATGCAATTCCTGTATCCAGCTGTGTAATCTGCTTTCTGCTAAATAAGCCTTGGCAGCAATGACTCAATAGATCCTTGTAAAAGTAATAATAATAAAAAATTGCAGTCCTCATTTAGTTCTTGCATTAAAGGGTAAGGACACTTCAGAAGATTGTTTCTGCATTGCTTTCTGTGGCCTTGGTTTTATAGGAAGCTTGCTTTTAAACAAGGGGCTTAGAATCATCTGGGTTTTCACAGAACATTTTTATGGGTTTCTTTTGACTACAGGGCATTTACAAGGACAGGAAGAAATAGCTCAGTGTTCTATTGGAAAATTTCTTGCAATTTGTCTTTCTTATTTTAAAACAAGTAATTAAAAACACTACTATCATATGAAAGCACAAATCATTACATGCATCTTAAATTTAACATTATGTAAGCTCTTGAATAGAGCTGGAAAAGAGAGACTACTTATTTGGTGAGTGATAAAATTTATTTCAAGCGCAACTTTCACCAAAGAAGATAGGCAATGCAATTTATAGTTCCTGTGGAGTTTATATCTGCTTGTGAGTTTAACATTCACATAAAATACTACCTGCTTGGGAGTTTAACATTCACATAAAATACCACCTGCACTGTCAAAAAATCCTTTCCAACATTAATATTCAATTTTGGCTCAGCTTCACAGCCTGCCTAGGGAAGAGTGACTCAGAGCTCTCCACCTTCCAAAGGAACAGGGATGGGACATACAGTACTTTGCCTCAGCTGCACGTAGCAGAAGTAACCTTACCAAGCTTCTTGTCTTGGAAGGACCCGCAAATGCTGTGCACCTCTTCAGATTTTCTCTATGTCGACTTCTTGTGCCACTTCTCTACCACAGAAAGTGCTGTGTTGCCCTCTAACCAAGCAAAGGGCTAATGAAAAGGAGTGTTGGGTTGCTCGTGCTGGCAGTTTTTCTGGTATCCTTTTCCTTCTCCAGAGCCAGACTTCCCACGTCCCTTGTTTGGAAAGAGATGCAGTTTATACAGAGACATTGTCAGGAGCTGTGATAAGCTGTGCCCTGAAGCGTGAGCCTCGGGGCTTCGCTTTTCTGTTTTCTGACATCTCCAAGCAAACACAGATTTTCTCATGTCATTCCCCATGATCCATTCTCTGGGCGTTTTGTGGCCAGATCCGATAGTGCACGCCCCTTGATTCTCAGGTGAATTGAGCAATATCAAAGCCGTACCTCTGCTTTACAAACTAACTGGAGGCTCAAGGCTTTAGGCTGACGCTTAGCTAAGCATCTGGCTTAACTCGGGGTGCAGCCTTGCACCCATGTCAGGAATACGAGATACGGAGCTAGCTCTTAATCCTCAAGTACGTGCCTTACAATAACGATGTGTTGCAGATGCCGGCCTGGGGTTGTAATTACTGGATTAGCCGACTGAAGTGACTGAAGCGGCAGTAAATTATTTTATTACAACGTCAATATTTAACCACGCCAGGGCCCACCCCGCAGCCCTCCAGCCCCCAGGGCGGGGCGGAGAAGAACTACAGCTCCCGAGAGGCCTTTTCCGACGCGCTCCCATCGGGCCCTGCGGCAGGAAAAGCCGAGAGAGCGCGTTGCGCCCGCCGGAACAGATCCCTCTGCCGGGGTGCGTCACTTCCGCTCGCCGTCCCGCTCGACGTCCCACTCGCCATCCCACTCGCTGTCCCTCGCTCCGCCGCACCATGACGGACCGCTACACTATCCACAGCCAGCTCGAGCACCTGCAGTCCAAGTACATCGGCACGGGGCACGCCGACACCACCAAGTGGGAGTGGCTGGTGAACCAGCACCGGGACTCGTACTGCTCCTACATGGGCCACTTCGACCTGCTCAACTACTTCGCCATCGCCGAGAACGAGAGCAAGGCGCGCGTCCGCTTCAACCTGATGGAGAAGATGCTGCAGCCCTGCGGGCCGCCCGCCGACAAGCCCGACGAGTCCTAGGCCTCCTCCTCCATCCTCCTGTCCCGCCGCCGCCCTCGCCTGTGGTTCCCGCGAAGCACTGACGGGGGAGAAGTCTTGTAAAATGCTTGCTTCTGGACAGCGCCGGCTCCTCTGACTGTACAGTCCTTCGGATTTTTTCAAATGGACAACAATAAAGCCTGCTGGGCATTTCTAATGTTCTGTTTGGTAATCTGCTAGTAAGAGCTTTTTTGTTCCAAAAGGAATGCTGTTGCTCGGTGTTAAGCGTTTCAATACAGCCATCCGAGGTGCAAGACTCGGATACTTCATAGATAGCATTTTCCTGGCCAGGTCGATTGATGCTTGCTTACAGAACTCTGTTGTTTTGAGGAGTGAGAGAAGCAGCTTGTTGGTACTCAGAGGGTTTGATTTGTTGTTAGCTTTATTGTGTGGGGTGGCTTGTGGTATAGCATAAGGCAGTTGTTCTAGTGCTTTAAAACTCCAAAATAGCTTTTCTCTAAACCCTATTTTCTTGGCTCGTCTTCCTCTTTGTTGTACTTTCAAGCTCTTACAACCTTGATCCTCTCTGATCCAACTTAGCTACCTTTTTTTATATTAATGCTTTCTAGTCATATACCGTTTGAATTTTTTCTGTGTTACACCAAACTAGGGTATTAATATGGGGTTCAGCACTGTTAATAGGGAATAAGAACATGAGGGTTATTTGCTAGTAGTTTGAAGTAGAATGCCTCGAGGTGACACAGTCTTAGATCACATTGCATACTGAATTGATGTTGATTCTGATTTGTCAGTTAAAATAGGCTTTCTATTCACTTATGGTAAAAATAAACTTTGAGTTGTAATGAATGGAAAGACCTCAGAGTAAAACTTAGAGATATGTTGCTTAGAGAAATAAAGTGCTCTCATTTCTGACGTGAAGCATAGTAACTGTGGGTGGGGTGATTTTGCTTTGGATTTTTTTTGTTTATTTGTATTAAAATTAGAGAGGAAAATCCAGTGTTTTGTGATTCTATTAAGACAAGTTTATCAATGATTTTTTTTGTAAATCCGTAATCTCAAGTCAGTACATTCCTCTTCTGAGGAATTCAAAGGTGGCATTTTTCAAACTTGGTTGCACATAGTAAGATGAGGGCATGGGTGAAGTCCTAAAGAAATTTTACTTGCAAGTTCTGTGGGGAGCTGCTTCAGTTTCCAATAAACGAGGGGGATTTGTAGAAAACTGTTTTTCAGTTTGCCTACAAGCTGGTGCAGGTAATTTGAAGAGCATCTCTTCCTCACATACTAAAGAATGCAGCTGAAAGTTTTTTCCTTGAGTTCAAGCACTTACTTGTATGCAATGCAGTCTTGCAAAAATCAGACAAAAATTATATCTAAATCAAGCAAGTTTCTGTTATGATTCCCTTTAAAAGTCTGTTCTCCTACCAAATTTTAGAAACTTGCCTTTTCCTATAGGAATAGGCAGCGTGCTTAGTGAGAAAGGGTGGCATGGGAGAGTTCCATGGCAAAAGCTGCTTGTTCCTGTTTCTCTTGCCTTACATACACTGTGGCCACTCTGTCCAGAGAGAAAACAAGAACAGAAGCATCAATGACTTCATTGAACCCCATGACTGGTTCCATAAGTTGTCTCCTCTGCTGGCAGGCAGTTGGTGTGTGCAACAGGCGGTGGCAAAGGAGCTTGAGCCTTAGTGCTGGGCCTTGGGAAGTGGAAAAGCTGGAGTGAGGATAACAGGTGCTTTTATAATGGTTTGAAAGCTGCAATGTTTTATGAAGACAAGTCCTGAATCGCTTACATGGAAGGAAAAACAGAAACCATGCAATTTAATTGCTCCTGCATAAATTAGAACATTTCATGGAAGATTTCTCTGAGTATAAACTAACAATTAGCTCTATCCGTGGATATTCTCAGTGCATTTTAAAATGTGAGCAACAAATATATGACACATAAGTAAAGATTAATCCTGTTTACAGGCCAGCTCTTCACTATAAAGGCCAAACAGCCTTCAGGGACAAGTCCAGAGTTACATGATGAATGAACTTGCTGGTTCTGGGTATACTTGCTTGAATCCCAGTTAGGTACACACCTCTGTTTTTAGTCTGGTTGAATTGGGGTTTTAGAGTGTCTGTACTAATGATGATGAAACATTACAAACACTTTCTTAAGAAATAGAGAAAAACAAAGAAAAGTTGTAATTCCCAAAATTCAAGATAAACTTGAAGAGAACTGGGAGGTTGTTCCTGGGCTGTGGTATTTTTCCTAGATCCCAAAGCAGTTTTAAAACCAACAAAGGCAGTGGACTCTTTTACATTTTAGTATTCAAAAGGGTAAAGCCTTTTAAGAACAGTGTTAATTACTTGCCCTATTGGGATGTATCTGGTTTTTACCTCTATCCTGACTGAAGGATGAAGGGTACTGTTTGTTTTATAAATTGGCTTGATATTTGCATTATGTTCTTTTTTTACGTCCAAGGAGTATGGCTTCAAATGGGCTTCCTGCTGTGATATCTGGCTCATTTTCCTGAGTTTCTGTAGTTTAATTTCACATAATGTGAAGCGTGAGAAATACATATTATTTCCAACATGAAATATTGGTATTTGGTAGGAAGGAATTTCACCTGTTTTTGTTCTGCTAGTTAATATTGTAAATTCTTTGTAGAGTAGAACATATATGCACTTTTACTTAAAAAAAAATATTATATATAATATTTAATGACTGTTTATCTAAAAATAAAACACTGAAGTGATGTTATCTAGGATTTATGAATACCATGAGAAGTAATGAGATGTCAGGTGAAAGATGAAAGTTTGCTTCTGGTGCCTTAATTAGATGATTCAAGAGAAGAAGAACCAAGCTTGAATCTTACAGAAAAAGCATGCAAAGCTTCATGCTGAGATGGTTTATTTTACTTGTAAATGAGTTGCACTTAATCCAGAAAACATTACTGTAGGAGTGCATGACCACCTTAATTTTTAATTGTGTTTGTTACCATTTTTTTGGTAATGTGGCTGTCTCCTACAACAGGCAGCATAAATGAGGTTTGCTAATTATTTTATAAATTGAGAAATCTTGACAGTTTACTCAATTCCTATATTTGACTTACTTTTCTTTAGAAGTGATTTTTTTATTTTTTATTTTTGCTACACCAGAGGGCAGCAAGTGATGCCGCTATCCAACTGAAGGCACAGATAACTAACAGAATTGCATGCTATCTTGCAAAGTTCCTATGAAAAAATAGGTGGATACTTAAAAATTTAGTAAAACTTTCCAAAAGGCAGAAATAGTTAGCTTTGTTCAACGGGATAGGTCTAAGGTTCAAAACATGTACCTTTTATTCACCATGTGTGAATAGAGCAGTATAGGAGTACAAAGCACTATAGATTTGAATACCTTCATCTTTTTTTATTTTCTGACCTATGAGAACGATAGCAGTACATTAGTTAACATCTGTGCAGTGAAGCAATTGCATTAATGAGCTGTTTTCTGCAAACTTCCCTGCAGGCTGGAAAAGTGGTTTACACCCGCTCCAGAGTTTTGGGACTTTGTTAGTGAGCTGCAAACAGGCCTTCATATAAGTGTTGTTTGAAGAGTTATATTCTGCTTTCATTGCTTGTTGAAATGCTTTCTTCCTAAGACACGGGTTCTGAATCATCTATTTGCATACAAATCTGTGAGCACTGCAAAGTTAACTGCAGCTGTCCTGGGATGACCCTGGGAAGCTGGAGTGAGCAAGGCCTTTGGCAGGCAGCTCCCCAGCGCTCCACTCTGTGATTTTATTCCCAGTATTTTGACTGCTTGTTTAATGATGAGGCTCTAAGGAAAAGAGACGAACCATATGCTCATCAAGCAAGGCACAGGAAGCAACCAGGCCTGTGGGATCTCAGCAGCAGGATAAGATGACTGTCTTGGTAGAAAGTCAAGGCTGGAGGGGGCAGTGCAGGGCCACAGGCTGGCCCTGTGAGGCTTTGCTCACCTGCAGGTGAGGATTTACCAGCCTGCTGAGCAGGGCACTTGAACATTCAATCTGTTAGTCATCCAGACCTGGATCTTATGCAGCTTTTGCTCTCTTACCTGGAGATTCCTAGTGAATCACAGAGAGGGTTTGAGCACTCAGCATCTCTCTGGGTCAGGCCTTCAGGTTACTTCTCATCTCTGTGGATGAAGGCTTGTACCCTGCCAGGTGCTTTGCAACCAAGGACTGTATTAAGGCATTACTTGTTGGACATGATGTATGTTTTCTAGGAAATGAGGCGGTAAGGGACAGCAGGGTGAAGGGATGACAGTGCTTAATAATTCTTAGAGAAAGAGATTTTTATCCTCCCTGCTGCCCTTATGGCAGTTAGCTGGAAGCCTTTATGTGAAGGCTTATCTTCCTGCCCCCTCTTCTCCCTCCCCTTCTCAAAGGACATTCCCAGGAAAGCTATCATCATGAACCAGGAACAGAGCATTTTTCTTGGCAAACCTAAGCAGAGAACTTCAGGCCTTGTCTACACAAAGAAAATAAGGGAGGATGTGAATGCAAAGTAAAATGACTGTTCCTGGCCATTGCTCTATGGGAGTGCTCTTTTCCTGCAATAAGATAACTTTATCTGAAGATAAGGAGTCCAGAACAGGTGACTTGCAGTAAATTAACCTTGAGGACATACCAGTTACTCTGTAGCAAGTGCCTATTGCACATCCTTGCTTTAGTGTCAAGTATATGGAGTCTTAGCCTCTTTCCTTGGAGGCACTTTCCTGTCATCACTGAGGCACTGCAAGGAAAAAAACAGGGCAGAAAAAACCCCTCAGACAGCTGCCCTAAAGTAGATAACTACAGTGTGCTTCAAGTTCAAGCCCTGATTGCCCTGGCTGTAACTCCTAGGTATTTGGTGTTAGCTCTTTAGGGAACTAACTGCGGTAATTCAGGGTAAGTCTCTCTTGCTGAAGGGTAAGAGTGCCTTGGCAGGCTGGGGAGCAAAGAGTTGCAGAGAATTTACCAGAGCACTGTGACTAGGTCCCAAAACATTGGGGATGGCAGCCAAGAAAGCAGGGCTCTTGCTTACAGTCATCTCCTGTTTCTCCCCAGTGGGCAAGGTGAGAAGATGATTCAAGAGACATGGACTTACACACCGACAAAATAATACTTCCCTTCTTGAATGTCACAGCTTCATCTGGTTGTTTCTTGGGGTGTTTGGTGGGTCATACTGTCAAATGAAAAGGGGAGAATTTCCTCAACCCTTACTGTGGGGGGGTTTACTTGACCCTGAGTGTTTTATTTGTCTGTCAGTGCCCCAGGAAAGCCGAGACCCTTGTGCCCAACCAGTCTGTTAGCGTTCCGTTTTGGGGACTCTTCACTGAACAGTCCTGCTGGATTGGAGGGTGATTTGACTGCCTTTTTTAGCAAACTATGCCAGCAGCATAAAGGAGACCCCTCAGCAGATCTTCCCACTTTATTAGAGTGTATTACCCACTGCTGGTAACTTACTGCCCGGGAAGGACCACCACTAACAGTTTACAGAATAACACTTTATTAATATAAAATTGTGACAGGTTTGAAGGTTGCCAGTGATGGTATCTGACTGCAAAAACTTATTTAAAGCAATACACAGACAAGTTCTAATCCCAGTAAAATATTCAGCGTGCGTACAGTTCTTACCCAATAGGCAACCCTATGGGAGGAGAAGACAGGTTCAGCCCATCGACTGATCCCAGCAGTTACAATGGAGTCTTCCCTAGCTTTTCCCCTGCTCTTGACTTAATTTTATACCATTTCTTTATGTTTAGGTGGAGCTTGAGTGACTTTAGTCATAAATACCTTTGTTGCTGATTGGTGTAAAATTTTCTCACTTTGCTTTTAAAGATACAGTCAAAAAAACCTAGAGCGCATGCCCAGTGGAGAGTAGTTGTACCTTGAGGTGAGTAACTTTGGGATGGAGGTGTGCATTAATATTACAGTTAGGCTTTAATGAACCGATTTCATCCAAGGAGATTTCACCACAGTTATTGGCTCATCAGCAAGATATCTGTTCCTATCTCCTTTCATTTACAGGTGCTATGTGGCTTATCAGATGCAAAGTACCACTGAGTTCCCCTCCCTGCAAGGATTTCAACAGAAGCTGGCCGTGGTGCCTCCACTCTGCTCCACCCTCCATTCCATCCCCCTGAGCAGGTGCTTACTGTTGTTCGGGGAATCATTGTGGGGCTGTCAACTGCATTCCATCCAGGGAGCAGCAGCTGCATTTTACCCTATAATTTCAGTACCATTATAACTTCTGTTAGGATGTGAATATAGCTTCTCAGTTTCCTCTAATTTTTATGCCCAGCCATCTTCCCACACATACAAAGAGTTTTTATTAGGAAAGCAGTAGCCACCAGTCACAACCAGAATGTGCTGCATTTGATGTTTGCCAGGCAAAGTGGATCTGTGGGCTGCCGTTGCCTCTGCAGGATGGAGGAGAGGTGCTGTGGGATGTTTCTGAGGTCACATGCACCCCAGTTGAACTTGCATGCCCTGCCAGCACTCAGCTTACCCCACCAAACTGTAGGCACCCACCTGAGGCACTTGAAAGCCTGTGGTGGACCCTTGAGGCCTTTGTGTTAATTTGGAAGGGATTCATATGTCAAGCGACTGCTCCAGCCTTTGGTGATCCCTGCTGATTGATTTGCCAGCTGCTGAGCTACCATGGGGCATGTAGGATGAATCAAAGGAGTAGCTTAGTTTTCTTCAGTTTTCTGCTTGGTTTGGAGACTATCCTCATGTAATTCCATGGCTCAGTTAGCAGGGTAGGGGTTTTTATGTTACCTGCCAGGATTTAATCAGAGATAAGTCCTGTCCCACCCATGTTAGTGCATAGGGGGATTAAAGGGAAGGGACTGTTGCTGTGGCAGTAAAGAAGACAGCATTGTATCTGAATTCCCAGGGAACAAAGTGCCACTATTCCCCCTCAAACGGGAAACTAATGAATTCCAGACCTCTCCCTAACCTCCTTCATGTCTCACTTTTATTCACTGCATCCCTGATGTCAGCAGGACTCAGTGAGAGCTCAGTGCTGAATTTGGCTGTTGGCCTTGGCGTAGCCTCAGTGCAGACCACTGCTTCCCCCTCCTTACTCTGTTTTCTGTCTGTCCTTTCCACTGCAAACAGATAGCTACACTGTGACACACCACACACAACAAGCACTGCTACTGCTTGACATTGCAGCCACTCAACACTTCTTCCTGGTGGTGATACCTCAGTTTCCTTCTTTTGATGATGTCTGAAGAAAAAAAACTCAATCTTTGGCAAAGCTAGACTATGAATTATTAGACTATGAATAATTGCTCTGCTTTGGGCTGCCAGTGAGCAACTGGCTTGTGTCAACTGCCCAGTGGAATAATTTGGAGAAGGCTGCAAGTTAGTTCTATGTATATGTATTTTGAGATACTAATCCAGACTGGAGACCTTCCAAAATCGAATTCTTCCCTGCAGTTGCTGTGGCTAGAGTAAACAGTAAAATGGAGTTTTGCAAAATGGAGCAAAAGTGGAGTTTTTAAAAGCAGTCTAGATGGGGAGCAGCAACTCTCAGCAGCTTTTGTGGTGTCTGTCCCATTCCAGGTAGTGTCAAACCCACATTGTGAGTTTGGTCACTGGTGTGATGTGCTGCAGCCCACAGTCACCTGCTGAAGCACTGCATCCCACTTGAACCTTCCTTTCTCACTGCACCAGGCAGCTGGTGACTTTCTAAGCATCAGGGAGTGCAGCTGCAAGAGGAGGAAGACCAGGTGCTCTGTCAGCTTTGTGCCCAAATCAGGATGCAGAGGGCTGGCTTCTTTTGGGGGAGTCAGCTGGATGAACAGTGTACAGCTCTAATTGCCTTTTGTGCTTGTGTTTCCCCTGGAGATCATTCCAAAGCCAGCAGTCAGCTCTGTAGGAACGCAGTTTGTACTCCATACCAGGATCAGTATCTATAGCATCATGCAACATCTGCTGGCATGTAAGCCAGTTCTGCGGGGCTCTGTCATTTCCTGGATCTCAGGAGCATCCTTCAGCCCTGATTCATTTGCCCACATCTTTCAGCTTCTCCAGTAAGGGAAGCACAGTTCTACAGAGTCATCTCCTTCCCCACATGCTGCTGGTAGGTGGGATGCCACATGGGAAAGACATTCTGTTTCTGGGAATTGGTCAGAAGGTATCAACAAGGAAATGACTCAAGCTGATTAGGTGGAAGGAAATTTTTTTACCTTGGCATGGATTTTCTGGAGCAGGGAGGGGGAGGGACACTATGAGAAGGAGAGGAGTGGTGAGGACAAGGCCCTTTATAGCCCTGGGCATCAGGCAATGGAGACAGTCTATATGGTATAATGGAAGACTGGCTGCACGGTCCAGCCCGTGTCCCATGGGGTGGCTGGATCCAACCCTTCTCCTACCTTCCAAAAAACCATATCCAAATTGCTCTTTACAACTGTATATGTTTTATTATTTTCTCTCTCATGGCATAGGAACAGAGAACTTTGGGGCTTTTAGGAACAGGAGAGATAAAAAAGTCTCATGATGAGCTGTCACTTTGTGTGTGCAAGCAAAGATAAAAAGTCTCATGATGAGCTGTCACTTCATGTGTGCATCTGTGTGTGTATATATGTGTATTATACATAGACTGGGTCAGAAGTTGGATAATGTGTTTTCAAGTGCTATTCCTTCCAAGTATCATCTTGGCACACTCCAGGTAGCTATTTCACTTTCAAACTAAAGGAAGACTGATTAATCTTGAAAATCTGTCTTCTAGATACTATGAAGTTGTGGCTTATGAAAATACAGTCTTCCAAAGGATTCTGCTTTGCATATGATTTCATATTGCAGGGATGTTTTGTGGATGTGCAGAGTTTACAAACCTTACTGTCATGTAAGAACACTGCAACTGCTTGTAAGATGTGCCAGAAACAAATACGTGCCAGAAAAAACCCTCAGAAATTATAGGAGTCAGCAGCACAGATAACACAAGGGCTTGAGCACTCTGAAGCAACAACAGCTCGTCCTTCCATTTTTACCTTGCTTTTCAAACTAGTTGATTTAATGTAATGATGTTGTATCTCCTGGGAAGGCCTCTCTCTGTTGTGATTTCCTCTTTGTTGCTATGTGTACATGGAGGAGGACACTGTGATGCCCATGTCTGCTTATTTTCAGCTTCAAATTCCTCAAAATATTTTTTTGTTATGGTACTTTCAGAAGACTTGACAGTGGTTAGAGCCTGAGTGAGATGGCCAACTCTTGGGCTTTTTCCCTGTTTCTTCATGCTCTTCCACAACTATTTATAGAGTCATCCCATGACCCAGAGTGTCATTATAATGGTACTGGTTTTGATTTGTGTGTGCTCACTGCCATTACTGAGAAGAGAGAAAAAACTGCTTAAAATAGCAAGATTAAGTTCTTTGGGTAGCTGGCTATGTGACCTTTGAGCTATTGGTTCAACAGCATTACCATGTGTCTTTCCTTATTCCAACAGATCCTGCTTCATATTACCCAGTTGCTCAGGAACTCATTTACCAGCGGGATGGGTTTTCATGGACAGAGGTGTGACGAGCTGGGCTGCCACTGGTTGCAGTGGCATTACCGAGTGTGTTTCAAGACAACAGCAGCTGGAAACCCCGTTCCCCACTGCTGGAGCAGAGTGACCTGCAAAGGGAGGCTGGTGCACACAGAAGGGGCTCCCACAACCACTGACTCGCTGTCAGTACAGTCTTGGAAGGGAAAAGCAGCAAGGGCAGGCTGTGCTGAGCTCCCTCTCCCATGCCCTGCCCTTCTTACATGAGCAAGGTGCAGGAAGAGTCACTCTGGCTGCCCTCCTCCTTCTCCTGGTTCCTTTCGGCTGTTGGCACACCCTGGGAAGAGGAAGCTGTGGTGGGAGGAAGACTTGGTTCAGAGGCTGACAGCAGACCGGGCTAGACCAGGCAGTGGGAAGAGGTGTGAGGAGAAGCACAAGAGAGAAGAGGCCCAGGCTAACAGTCCAGGTTGAGATGTTCAGCCATCCATTTGAACACTTCATCCTGCTGCCCACACCTGACACTCTGCTTTGGCCTCCACGCTTCAATTACCTGTGTCTTTGCTGAACAGCACCTAAGGGAGGAAGTCGGTGGTGCAGACTTTGCTGACAAGCCAGGGACCTCATGTCAGCAACTTCTGCTGCTGTCTGCACCTGTCCCTGTGCACAGAAAAGAGAAGAATTGGTTGACCATGAGCAACGCAAAACTTCAAGGCTCTGGGCTCTTGCCAGAGGAGCAACCACTGTCCTCAGAGAAACTTTAACATTTCAACATGTATTTTCGTTCACTTCAATGAAATGAAAAAATAAAATACTGAAAGGTTTTGTGTAACAGGGTAGTCCAAACTGTTTTGGTTAGGGATAGTTGAAACATAAAGTTTATTTTATAGCATGACAGTTTATATAAAGTGAAGAAAATGTAAGCCAGCATAATAAAACTACTTGAAATAAAACACTATGATGCCTTTCAAAACTGTTTTGTGGAAACTTTGCTGAAGATCAGTGCCTTATCCTGAAATATTTAATGTAGTTCTGGCATTTTTATACTTGAATAGTATTGTCTTGACAACTTTTCAGTTCTAACTTGACTTCTGTCATTGTCTCTCCATGAGCTTTAACCATTCACCAGAAGGTGGAGCTTAAGGTATTGCCAATGAACTAGAACTGAAGTCAAAGTCCTTTGGATTGGAGGGCTTGAAATGTGTATTCTCTCCTCCCTGTTTTGCAGAGGAAGTCCTGGACCATCATGACAGCTCCCCAGGCCATAATACCTCAAACTCAGGAGTCTTAGTGGTCCCAGCCTGTCTGGTATCAGCACAATCTAATTGAGCCAAAATATCATCACCTAAGTAACATCAAAGTCCAGAATCCTTGTACCAAAAGCAAGAATCATTGTGCCCCTGGAGATGCTATTGACTTTTTTTGTGATTACTGTGAAACTAATGAGTGGGAGAGAGATGGGCATTCACCTCATGTTTCTGCCCCAGTCCCAGCAGACACTGCTGTCATAGAATGATAGAATGGTTTGGATTGGAAGGGTCCCTAAAGATCAAATAGTTCCAGCTCCCGTGCCACAGGGACACATTCCACTAGACCAGGTTTCTCAAACCCCATCCAACCTGGCCTTGACTTGTGTACCCATGGGCCAAAAGCTGGTCAGCTTGATTCCTATGTGGTGGGTCACAATGCTGGGCTCCATGCACCTCTTGGCAATCAGGCTCATGCAAGTTCTCAGGGAAGGCTCTCTCTGGCACCTAAACCTCTGTGGCCTTGCAGTGGAGAGTGCTCCTGTATTGAGGTCTTAATTTGTCAACCACAGTCATTTCACTGCTGTAGCAGGAAGCTTTTGGATAACATAGACCCAAACCCCACAGTGCCTGAGGGATGTGTCTCAGATATTGAACCTGAATCAGTTCTCTATGATGCTGTGACAGAGCAGCAAGGGTGCACGAGGTTGTCTGCAGTGACCCATGTTACCAGGACGCTGCATGAAAATAGGCTGCATGAAAAGGAGCACTCTCCGGGCTTTCTTCTTAAATACACAAGTTGCTTAGGTCCAGTCTGGGTCATGTTTAAGTAGATAACTGAAAGCTGACTAGATTTGGTTAGCTGCTTTATGGGTGTGCTCAGGATTAAGACCCCATACTGAACAGTGCTTGACTAAAAATTTAGCATCTACCTTGGCTTTTCTCTGCTGTAGTTTGGAGGAAAGATAGCTGCCATCTCTGCATGATGCATAGAGCGTTTGATTCAGAGCAGCCCTCCTTCATGCTTTTATGGGCCAGTTTGGGTTCAGTTACCTTTTGGTGGAAGTCCACGTAGATAATTTTCCTGGAGGATGTGGGTGGGATGAGATGTTGATACTTTGCCCACAAGTGAGCTTTCTGCTGAAACTTTGACCACAGCAGCTGCTCTCAGAGTGGCAGCTCACATCACAGCCCCAGAAATGTCTTTCTGGAAACACACCGAAGTTTCACCTAGATCACTGCCCTGTTTTTGGGGATGGCCAAAGAGGGAAGAGGATAAGAATAGAGCAAATATACAGCAATTGTTCCCTATGGTACTCCTCTGATCTGCAGTGATTTCCAGCTGAGGGATTCATTAAGCTAGAAATGATACCTTTATGTTTTATTTGGATCAGTTCTAGTGGGCAGTCTTCCTAGCCCCTGTTTGTCCTAAGGCTAAATTCCCACCACCCTAACTTAGAGACATTTAGAAAAACATTTTGCTGTAATCGACCCATTGGAAATCACTTCGGTGTTGAATACAACAGATTCCTTTGGTTAGCCATCTAGGTGCTGGCAACACCGACTAGTGAAGATCCAGTTCTTTCAGTTTTACACCATTTCAGTGAATGGTGCAAAAC
Source organism: Manacus candei (assembly GCF_025592945.1). Lineage (NCBI taxonomy): Eukaryota > Metazoa > Chordata > Aves > Passeriformes > Pipridae > Manacus > Manacus candei. Next base: position 5,142,230 of record NW_026138129.1, on the reverse strand, counting down.
CATTTGCTCAAGATAGCAAAACCCAAGACGGGTGGCCAAAATCTTGACCTATAGAATCTGAATGAGTAATTCAGTGTTCATGAAAAAGAAATGAAAAATAAATTTCTGACCATTCTATTTCAAAACAGTAGCCTTATCTCTATTTCAATTATGTGTTATTTCAATTTCTTAACAGTGAAGATAAGTACCAATGTGTATTAAAAACATTCCTTTCTTTTATATCCTGAAGAACAATCAGTAGGCTCATAGCAATATTGGCACCTAGCAGAAGTTAACCACAAATAAGAGTGAGTTAAAACCCACTTGCTCAGGAAGTTTGGGAGACAAATTTGAAACACGGTGTTCCTGTCTGGCAGCAGAGAACAAATTAAGCATTTTTCTTAGCTCTTAAAATGCATTTAAATGTCAGCAATTTCATGGGGTAAATTGGTTTCTGAAAAGAATTTACATCAAAATAATCTTTGTACCCACTTCCCCAGAAACGAGTTGATTGTCTTTTATTTTCATAACCTCTGTGCCAAATATCCCAAGTATGAGGAAATACTGAATCCTGCATTCTACTTGCAACAGCAATTTTCCTTCAGGCAGCCTCTTTTTCTCCCAGAAAATTGATGGCTGTTCCCCTTGCAGTATAGCTTGGATGGGGTGCTGCCACCCAGCTTAGCCCTGACTCTGAGGCACACCAGCTATAGACCTTGTTCATTCTGGTACTGCCAGAGTCCAACAGAGGTGGAGGTCTGGTTCTTCTGTGTGTTATACAACAGGAGAAAAGAGATGAACCCTTCCAAGAAGTATCTACAGGCAGAAAAGGGCATACAAGAGCAAGGCACCAGAGACTGCAGAGAAATAACCACGATGTGGTGAGGTTTTTTCAAAGGTGAGTGCCTGCAAAGATAATCTAGATTACCTGGAAGAATAAATGCAAAGAGAATTAGTAAAGTCTTATCTCCATCTTCTTTATGGGTGTTCTCATTCAAAGTCAAGATGACCTGCCTGATGCTATTAAGCCAGTTTCACTCCACAATTTTCATGAATTCCAATGAATTTGTCTCAGTTTCTCAAAGTAGACAGGTCATGGCACAATTACCTTTTTCACAATGAGGCTAGAGGAAGGAAAGACAGAAGGAAGAGAAGCTATTCTGCTTAGACAGGATCAGAAATAAGGGAACTGAGTACCTCGTTAAAGAGATGAGGCTTGAGCAGACACCAGCCCTTCCCAGCAATTTATCACTTGCAGAAAGCCTACGTGGGAGAAAGCAAGGCAAAGGCTGAAGGATGACAGAGGCTAAGAGTCACATAGGGAAGGTCTGAAAGGCGGAAAGAGAAGCCTTTGATGAGGTGGAGCCAGTGGGTGATAGGAAGCAAGAGGGCAAAACCAGAGAGTTAAGAAAATGATTGGGAGTAACGCTCCAAAGGGAGTGGGTGCAAGAGCGAAGATAACTGAAAAGGAGGAGGGCTGTGAAATGATGTGAGAAGAAATGACAGATTTTAGAGAGGGTGAGGAAGATGAAGAAAGCTGAGACATAGAAACTGTCATATCCAGAGGAGAGAGTAAGTGAAAGATGATATCCAGGAAAAGGGCCAAAGGGACTTAGAGGAAGCTGGTATTGACCATTCAAACAGAGAGAGCAGTGTTAAAGCAGGCATCAACATCACAGTCAAACAGACCAACAAGGGAGCAGTTCATGGCCAAAGCAAGATCCATGTGGCTATGAAACATAGACCACAGCTGCAGGGCAAATCAATGGAAGAAAATGCCAGGAAATCAAAGGGGCACCATTGTGGAGGTGAGAGTTAGTGAGGATGTTGGAAGGTAACGTTGTGAGGGAAAGGTAAAGTCCAAGGGAGGTCTTCCAAGAGTTATCATGGGACAGCAATGTCAGGATGGGGCAGGAAGAGGAGTTGGATGAAGTGGTGATGGTGGGAAGAGGGTGAGTAAGAGCAAGGAGGTTTGGAATTATTAATAATGAGAAGAAAAGCCCAGCAGACTCCTTCCACTTTTTCTCCCTGGTTTGCTAAGAAAGATGTGGTAAAGAAAAGGAAGGAATAAGAGAACCACAAGGATGAAGAAATGGTGAGATGCTATCTGAGGAGCGGGGTGAAAATTAATTAAAAAAAAGGAAATATGATTAGGCAAAGGAAAACTAAGGGAAGGCAAAGTGACAGTGCTGGAGAGGACAGGGAGGTGGGTGCAGTTGGAAAAGACCTTTTGAAAATGCTACTTGGACACCAGGATGCTTGCAATTCTGAACAGAAAGCGAAGGAAATGCAGGACCCTGAGACTCAGAGGTGCCTTCTGCAGTCACAGTGTGCTCACATCATTACTAGCTCTTCCTCTGACAGATTGAGTTCCCTCTCCCTTTGTGGCACCCGGATGTCAAAAGTTCATAATCCACAGTCCCATGCCAGGTGTCTCAAATAAAGGTACCTTGTCCCTGAAGCAGAGAAAAACTCATCAATGCAAAGCTGAATGATAGAATAGCCTGCATGACAAATACCAGAGAAGAGCTTTGCCAGGATGGCCCTATAGTGTGTTTCCAAACTGGTTCTTCATGTATGCAGAGTTGTCATGTGCTGGAAAAATCTTTCTTTTGAGGCAACAGCAACACAGCTGTGCCCCTCACAGCATGAGGGTTGTGTCATGTTCAGCGAAGCATCCTTCTTGTGCCCAGGTCACAGGCAGAGCTGGACCGTGTCAGTAGCATCTTCCAACCCCATCTAGCAACCCCAGCTGTGCCCAGGCGACATGCTTCCTTCTGAGCTGCCCCTGGGAGATCAGCGAGGCAACACTGTGCCACTTTGAGGCCATCTGTCTGAGGGAAATCTTTAGGGGACAAGTTTTAAGAGCCAAATATCAGCAGCGCCTGCTGCCGAGCACAGTAGCAGGAACAGCCTGCTCTTGTAGGGTGGCAGCTAGGGCCGAGGCATGGATCTGTCCTTCCTCATGGCCCTGGTGACAGGAAGACCATTCATGAAGAAATTAGGCACAATCCTTCAATGTTTTGAGGATTGGCTTGTGCAATGGCAGTATTGTTTCCAGTTGCCAGGATGACATGAAGATTTAGGCAATGGAGCTGCTTGGCAGGAGGGCTCTTTCTGAAGAGGAAGGGGAAGCACAAACATCTCAGTGCTGCAGGAGACCTACTTGAACTGTGTGAGGAACCAGCAGGGCTCCAGCTAATTCCTGTATGCAAAATGAGCAGGAGGGAGGAGGCCTTGGCCAGGATTCCTCTTTAAAGATATCCTTAAATAGCCTGTGTTGTGCCTGGGCCAGAGTGTTTAATGAGTCTCAGTGATACTTTGCCTTTATGCTCGTCATGCAGGATTTTTTTTCTCTTTAAGAAACCTTGCCTTGCAAATATATATATATATATATATATTAAAAACGTCATTTTTTGGGGGGGAATATTTTTTATGAAGATTTCTTGACCTCAAGAAGGTTCATTTATTCTTCTTCTCTACTTAATTAATGAAAATTCATGTCTGTCCCACAGATCTGCAACCACAAATAACTCCAAATATTTTAAGTCTACGTGAGTCACCCTAAAGGTTGAAAATATTTTCTTCTTCTTCCAAATGTCAGTAGATACACATAGAGTTAATTCCAGATATTAAATACCACATGTTCAAAGTCTCTAACTCTGCAGATCACCATCTTCACTTTATCATGTTTTCAGGGTACTGTTACTGAGGGTTAATGTGACCTCAGTGATGTGACTGACAGTAAATTCATAGGGTCATGCTGTGTAGCAACTGGAAGAATTAGTCTTGACTAGTGAGATGCCTCTCTGCCTTGTAGCTGTCAAAATAAAACCCTAGTTTGAAACTCATTGCACTGGGTGCCTGCCAGAAAATGCAACACAATGCAGTTTATTTGAATTCCAAGTGTCTTGAGTAGGGCTGAAGCTGGAGTAAACAATATCCCTAAAAAAACACTGTGAGAGCAAATCAGTTGCAGTCATTAAGGAAACAGTAAGACCTAGTCATTGATCAATCCTAGGTTTTTCTTGCCAAAGAGAACCATAACAATAGCCTGCTCTTTAAACAGAAGGACCTCAGAGAAGGAATATGCTCTACTGCTGTAAAAACAGCATTGCCTTCTCACTCCCGAGTTTCCAGGAACGTGAGTTTATAGCCGTGACTACCGGGAACGGGTTGTCACTTGCTCTTCGTGGAGGAGCAGGGGGAGTGTTAGGGAAAGCAGGCTTGGACAATTCTCTAAATCAGTGGCGTTTATGTGAGTCCAGCAGACAATTATTGGAGTTGGGAGATAAATCCTCTGAGGCTCTCAAATTCACAAAGCAGACCATATTCTCTCACCATCCTGAGAGTGCTAAGCCTAGTGAGACCCCTTTCCGCACAGGATCAGAGCTCCCTGTCCCCATCTCCATCCCAGTCGCCATCCCTGGGCCGGCAACATGTCCCTGCAATCACTGCTCTGAGCTGCTGGCCATGGTGTCATCAGGAAAAGAGAAGCAGCCCCTCCCAGGCTGAGCCCTCAACACTCCTGAATTCTATCAGAGTTCTGTAGCTCCTGCTGTAGGAGTTAAGGAGAGGAGGGTAAAAATGGAAGTCTAGAAGTCCTAAACTCTCCATCACATAGCCAGGCTGTGCCTTAGGGTGTCTCTGCAACTTAGATGGCCTCTACCCCTTGGAGTTGTGATGAAAAGGTTTATTTTGGGGAAAAATACCATAGGTCAGGGTTTTGTGTAGAGCTCCAAACTCCTCCAAATTGAACTCCTCCAAACTCCTCTCTGCTTGAGGCTTTTTCCAGTGCCATGTCTCAAACTTACCACCAGCTGCAATGTGGATGCACAAGGTTAATGCAGAAACTGCAGCTTAGAATCAGTCTATATGCCTTTCCAGTTCAGTGCTTTTCCACTGTGGGGGCAGTAGAGAGGGATGAATCATTTTTTTCTGTTCTAACAGCAGCCACAATCGTGTTTAATTTGGAAGAACCCATGGTAAGGGTGACCAAGCTGATACACCTTTTATTAGACTGCTGCTTGTCATGACAAAGCTTTCAGGACTCAACACTTCATTGTGCTGACTGAACTTTAGCAGTTGAAATGGTCATGAACCAGGACAGCCAGTGTTTCAGCTCTGATGGTGCCCATCATCAAAGTTTGTGTCAATTAGTCTCTGTCCTGACAGTTCCCAGGGTGTGAACTTTGATGTCCAGGCATTACACTGGCAGAGATCCCATACTGCTGGGCATTGTGTGTTTCAGGCAGTCAATGGCACCCAGGTTTGACATGCTTCAGGGCTTTCTTCATTTACCCACCTTGCTTTTCATTAGGTTGTCATTCCCAAATCTGGACTCAGGTTTTGAGACACTGTTCAGGAACACAGGGAACATGTTCTTCAGGCTTTAAATGTAAATTTTGCAGAGACTTTCATAAGTAGCACTAATATTCTGCTATTTTATTGCTGACTAGTTGCAGTGTTGAAAGGTGTTTGGCGAGGCAGCAATGGCTGAATTGTAACAACTCAGTCTCACCATGAGATGAGGAATAGGGGATCATGACATGGCATTCTTACACTCACTGTTCTGACAAAATCACATTGTAGAATAACACAGCTATGTCCACATGTATAAACACTCAAAGGAAATAATAATTTGCTCTAGAAGCTGAAGCAGTTTAATGGAGAGGAGCAGAAATCTCTTACTGCCATCCTGTATTGGGTGCACATGACAAGGTTTTGGAAGAACTACAGGGGTGGTTTCTGTGAGAAGCTGCTAGAAGTTCTCCGTCTGGTAGAACCAATGCCAGCCAGATCCAAAAGGGATCTGCCACAGTCTAAGGCTGAGCCCATGAGTGACAGTGGTAGTACCTCTGGGATAAAGTGTTTAAGAAGGGGGAAAAAACTGCAAAACAGCAACTTCAGCTGGAGAGAGGAATGAGAATATGTGAGAGAAAAAGATCAGCAGACCCCGGGTCAGTGAAGAGGGAGGGGGGAGAGAAGGTGCTCTGGGAGCTAGAGCAGAGATTCCCCTGCAGCCCTTGGTGGAGACCATGGTGAGTCATGTCCCAGCAGCCCACAGTGGGAATAGAGATCCACTTTCACACAATGGAGGACCCCATATCAGAGCAGGTGAATGCCTGAAGGAGGCTGTGACCCCTTGGGAAACATACACTGGAGTAGAGCTCCTGGCAGGACCTGTGGACCCTTGGAGAGAGAGAGGAGCCCACACTGGAGCATGTTTGCTGGCAGGACTTGTGACCCAGTGAGGACCCACACTGGAGCAGTCTGTTCCTGGAGGACTGCACTCCATGGAAGGGACCCACACTGGAACAGTTCATGCAGCCTGTGGGAAGGACTCAAGCTGGAGAAGTTCATGGAGCACTATCTCACAGGGGAGAGACCCCACGCTGGAGCAGGGGAAGAATGTGAGGAGTCCTCCTCTCAAAGAGGAAGGAGTAACAGAGATAATATGTGATGAAGTGACCACAATCCCCATTCCCCATGCCCCTGTGCTGCAGCAGGTGAGGAGGTAGAGAAAATCCAAGTAAAGCAAGCTTGTAAAGTAGAGAGGGGTGGGAGGAAGTGCTTTAAGATTTGTTTTTATTTCTCGTTATCCTACTCTGATTTGTTATGCAATAAATTAAGTTAATTTTCCCAAGTCAAGTTTGTTTACTCATGACAGTAATTGGTGAGTAATCTCTCCCTGCCCTTACCTTGACCCATGAACCTTTTGTTATATTTTCTCTCCCCTGTCCAGCTGAGGAGATGAGCGATAGAGTGGCTTTTGGTGGGCACCTGACATCCAACCAGGGTCACCCCACCACACACTCACTCTCATCATGTCAGATAATTAGTGCTTATACAGGAAAAGTACGATGGGGAATCAGGATTTGGAAGGAGATGCTGATATGGCAGCAGTAACTGAGACACTCTTCCTGAGGCAGGCTGATCAAAAAAAAAGAAAGACACTTCGAAGCAGTGGACTAATATAGCCAACTTCTGGTGGTGGAAGGCTGGGGTGCCATATGTTTGTGAGGCTGCAAGCCCATGAACCCCCAATGCCCAGCACGGCCTGAATGAAGCCACGGCGCTTTCTAACTGCTCTTCCTGTGCTGCTCTGCTTCGTGTGGCTGGCTCAGCCTTCACCAAGGCCCTCCTGGCTGGGTGGCCTCACCAGCTGCCTCAGCAGACATTTTCATGGGGTTTGCTCTCTGGACCAACACGTGTTTGCGCAGCACATGAACGCAGAGCAGTGTCTGCTCCACCGAGAAAGTTACAGCTCCTGTAACTTTCCAGACTTTGGTGCCACAGGGCTGGAAACCAAACCGCCTTGCCTTGGCTTTGTGGAAAGGAGGAGCAGCTAAAATGGAGCCAAATAGGAGTAGTGCTGGGCACTTTGTCTATGACTAAAAGTCATAGAATCATAGAATTATTTAGTTTAGAAAAGACCCTTTAAGAGCATCGAGTTCAACCAAGGTCAAAACGTTGCCATTGTTATAGGGGAATAGCACGGAAAAGATATGGTTTCAGATATAAATGACTCAAGAAGCAAGGCATGCCAGCTCTACAGCTGGTTGAAAAAATTTAGTTGCTCCTTGTTTGTGTGCAGGCTTTCTTCAATGACATAATCTCCTCTTCTTGAGCTTTTGTTTAAATGAGTCTACCAGACGGGCACACAAGAATTCAAATTCCATTGACATTCATCTGGCAATTTCATTTAACTGAAACAACTTTTCACTTTCTTTTGGCAGTTGTTTTTGGAATCTGAATTTGGTAAATACCCCAAATGTCTTCAAGAATACATGTCATTATTATTAATAACCATTTTGTTATTAAAACAATGAAATTATTTCTTTTTGTTTCAGTGGGAGGGTTACCAAAGCATATAAATGGAAATAATTAAAAAACACATTAAAGAAACTGTTTCCAGGCAAGAGATCACCAGAAGAAGAGGTAAAGTTCAACAAATAAATTATTGGCTACTAGTGATTTGCCTATAACAAGTATAACTTCTATGCTGTCTTCTTTTTTAAAAAAAAATGAACATTTCTTTTACACGATGCAGCTATTTGTGCTTCTACCAACCTGTACATATGCTCATACTGAAATAGGACAACCTGCAAGGACAACAGGACAACCTACCAGGTGCACGTAGAAGTTTTACATGGCTGGAAGGTATTTCCTGGCTCTCTTTCAGCCTCTTTTCTCTCTGTTAGTGACTTTCAACAAAAGTTAGTGCATACCTCAACTCAAAAGAATTATATGATTAACATCCTTAAAACTGTTCCTGTTCATCTGGAAGTAAAATCTTTGCTTAGTCTTATGCATATAAATAATCCTTTCACATTGTGTAGGTGTAATGATAAACAGATGCAAAACTCTCTGACCAGAATTCTTGAAGTTGCCTATAAATATCTAGGCAATTTGGCTCACTAAAATTTTTCCTTTATATGCCTCTGTCTGCTTGTCTCTTCCATTTGTAAATCTGCCCCTACAAACTGTTGGGAGTGTTATTTCTATCTCACGGCCTGCAGCTATCTTTCCTTTGAGTTAATGACAAACATTCTAGAAGTCAAGAGTCAGTAAGCTTGCTTGCCAAACAGCAAAAAGCTGTTGCATTAGCTGGTGTAATTAGAAGAGCTCCAAAGAGGATGAAAGGAGTTGGGGCAAGAAGCTCTTTGAGATTGTGCCAGCTGAGGACCTGCTTCAGTAAGTTTTCTAAAACTCCAGAAAGCAAGCTGCTGGTGTGCTGTATCTTCTCTGCTCAGAGATTCTCTGGCATATAGTGATTATTTGTCTGGCCTCACATGACTTGAAAAAGAAGCATAAACAAGAGAGAAAGTATCAGCAATCCCAAATATCACTCGTCTTGGTTTAGGCTATAATTTAATCTTAGACATTACACTAATATCAGCCAGGCTAATTACAGAAAATGCCTTTCCTGCAAAGAAATAGATTTCACATTGCCTTAGGAACAAGTCCATACTCACTGCAGCATGACATCTTGGTTGTCTCCTGACAACCTTGGTTATCCATATTCTCGATGGAATTCTATCCTTTAAATGAAAAACCTCCAAGGCTGCACAGCCCATACAGGTGATCATGGTGGTTAGTATCATCCAGACAGATGGCTGCACCCCTGCATGCTCAATTCTGTCTGGATGCACTTGCACAGAGGAAGCAATGAAGAAACAACTGAGGAAAATAAAAATCCTTCCAGATTTTTGAACTCTTCAAAGATTTGCCCTTTCCAATTCATCTATATACCATTTTGGCTCCACTTGGGAAGTGCAGTGGGTTTTCCCTTTTCAGAGTTATGACTTAAAAAGCAGCAAGTGGGCTTGAGCCCGATGAGCAACGTCAGCTCCCATGGAGGTCCCTTGTGTTGCCTCTGTCATCCATGACCAGCTGGGGGGTGAGGGGAGATGTGTGGATGCTGGAGGGGCATGCTGAGGCTGTGCCTCCTGCTTGCCAGGCACCATTTGCTCCTGAGGGCAAGCTCCTTGTCAGGGAGTATTGGCACAGCCACGTTGTTCCACTAACTACATCCACTGCAATTCCCAAATGGCTGCCATGTACAACAATACCTTCCTCACACAGAATGGTTCTTGCTGCAGATAATAGGCAGGATTTGGATTTCTATGATCCTGTGATCCCTGACTCTAACAGAGACCCTTTTCCCAGGTTTATTTGCTAAAACTTTCGACCCTAACTATCTGAATATTTATTCAGATGTCTCAGTTTGGTTCTTTGGTTGTGTTTTTCCTCTAGCTGTCATGCTTTGCTAGTGAAGTGTGCCCTCTCTCAGAAACAGCTGATGCCCCACGTGAGAGTTGCATGCTTTTAACCAGCATTCAAATCAGTTCTTGATTCATAATCCAGAAAAGGCCTTTCAAAGCAGCACTCGGGGTGCAGGTGGCATTCCACGCAAAAGGCTAGATAAGCTCAGTACGTCATGGTATGACTGATGCTATTGCACTGTGAGCCACATCCTTGAGCGTGCCACTCAGGAAGGGGAGAACTGAAGACAATACAAGTGACTCCATAATAAAGCAGCGATGCTTATGCAGCAGAGACACCACTCAGAGTAATGAGGGGTATACTGCAAAATGAGGAGAAAGTTACCAGTGTTGCTCTGTATTACAGAATTACAGTGTTTGCTGGGTATTCTAGAATGTGTTTTAACTCGAACTCTCTGAAACCCTGTCATCTAGAGACTCCTGTTTGGTATGCTGCTTTGTTTTTAAAAGCCTCTCCCAGGCTGTAGCAGTCAAGTTCTAGGAAGAAATATTCCAGAAGTGGTGAAAGAGTTTTCCGGAGACCCCCACAACTCAGGACTCCCTCTGCTTGTCACAGTATGGCTCCCTGCTTCAGTTCTGGACTACAGTCCCTACCCTGTGCATGCCTGCTCCAGTCCCAGCCTGCTCCCAGGCTTCCTTATGGGGTGCAGTGATCACATTGCTTTGAAACAAAATCCACAGGGCTGCCCCATACCCAGTATGGATGGGCAGGTGCCCGGTTTGGCTTCCTGTGTCCCACAGAGCCCTCCAACACCACCCCACTGTAATATCACCAGGGTATGCAGCCTACAGTGTTGTGATATTGTGAGAAATAGAAACCCAATCGGGCAATTTCCAATCAGAATTTATTGTATGATAAAAGCAAATTCAGCGCTGGGTGATCAGGGAAGGGGTCCAACAACTCCCAACACCTGTCACACCCAAAGAATACAGTTGTTCTACATTTATTTCCAGCTACTTCATGCATATTCATTATACATAAGCATAAACATTACACATGGTTAAGTCAGACATTCAACAGATGTTTGCTTGCTATCTATACAAAGTTATAAATTTCAAGAAAGGTCCTATTATCTATCTAACTAAACAAAATTGTCTCACTATAAATCCTACACAGGGTAAAAGGGAGGTAACTTGTTTTATCTCTTTATAGGGGCCCAATTAAGTTTTACGACTTGTTTTTGTTTTCTCTCCAGATCATATTGACCTTACACTGTTTTCTCTTAATTAGCTCAAATAATTTTCTCAGTTTATCACAATATGAATGCACATTCAGTTTACCAGTTAACACTGTCTTCACTTCATTTTGGATGTTGCAAGCAATGAAAATGCACATATGTAACACCCAGAGCACAAAGGATACTGTGTGCCCACTGATTAGCAGTGGAGACACCATCTATGTGCTCCTGTGGGCAGGGGACTCTAAGCAACTTGGACATGAGGGCCAGAGGAGCGTGTAGGGCCAGAGTCCTGGGAGCAGGTATGTCCAGCAGCAGAAATGTAGCCTGAGATTTTGGAGGAGGCACATGTCCGTCACGTGCTCAGCCGTGGGACTGCAGCAGCATGCCAGGGCAGGTGTATGGGCAGAAGCAGGTGAAGAGCTAGCACCCGCCAGGTTCCCATGCAAAGCCTGCCTGTGTTATTTGCCTTTCTTTGAATTGTGTTTTTGCTTGTTTGATTTGTTTGTTTTCCTCGGAAAAGATGATGTTTATTTTTCCCAGTAGTTGCAGAAACTCTTGTATCTTACCTCTCCGTAGCAGGCAAGAACTGTAATGCATATTTAGTTGGTTTTTTGTTTGTTTATTTGGTTTTTTTTGCTTAGTTTCCACAGGAAAGTGTGTAGAAAGTTCTGTATTGTATGTGAATTTCTGTGCCCCCGCAGGCCTGAATGCCCACCCCAGCTGGGAGGGCGCAGCGCGACAGGGGACAAGACAGAAGGGAGCACGGAGAGTGTGTAACAGGCGTGGGCCAGCTGAAACCCCTCTAGGTGCCGAAGGGCAGACTCGGAGCTCGTCATCTCCCCGGGGAGATGTTTCCTGCAGGAGCCAGGTGCGCGCACCAAAAGCGGGCGATGCTGCGAGGTCCGGCGGCCGGGGCGGCCGTGCCGGGGCGCCGTGGGGGGCGGAGGGCCGGCGCCCGCCTCCGCGGGGCCGCCCCGCTGCAGTGTCCCGGCAGCCCGGGAGGAGGAGACGGCGGGGCGCGCAGCAGCAGCGGGGCAGCCCCGCCGAGACGTTCGCCGGGCGGGCGGCAGCTCCGCGCCCCGCCGCTCCCGCTCCCGCTGCCTGCGCCCGCGCCCCCGGCCCCATGGCGGGGCCCGCCGCCCCCTGGGCCGCCCTGCTGCTCCTGGCCGCCCTGCTGCCCGCCGCCCTCACAGGTACGCGGGAGCTGCCCGTCCCACTCGTGTCGCTGCCCGGCGGTGTGGGATGGGGAGGTGTGTGCCCGGCGCGGGGGACTGCTCGGGGCGCTGCGCTGACCCGGTGCTTTGGGACGCCCGGCGGCGCCGCTCTCTGCCCCCACCCGACCCGGGGACAGGCGCCGCGGCGGCACCGCGGGGTCACCCCGGCCGAGCCGGGCCGCCTCCCTGCCCCTGCTCCGCGGCAGAGGCACCTGCCGCTGCCCCCTGTTTGTGCGGGCCCTTCCGCCAGTGCCCCCCGCAGACGGGGAGAGAGACCCGAGAGGGGAGGGAGGTTGCAAAGCGGGGCAGGCGCCGGCACCGAGGGGCTACAGGACCCTGGCGGCTCTCGGAGACCGGCCGGGACCCAGCGCGTGTTATCCCGCTACAGCTTGGCTGCGCCCGGGGCAGCTGCTGGGCGCAGGGCTGCAGCCTGCAGGGACGCTCGCAAACAACCATGAGCAGAGAGCACCGGAGGGCGGCAGCCTCCCGCTTGCCTTTAGCCCATTGACGCCTTTTTTCCGCTGGCACCGCGTGCTGGTTCCATCGTCCCGTTTGGGCTCTGCGGAGGAGCCCCGCTTGCGCGGTTAGTGGCACTGACACCGGGCAGACCAGCGCTGCAGCTCCCCTTGGAAGCCAGGAGAAATCCCTCTTTTCTTCGTTCCCGCCGCCAGAGTTCTGTGGATCGGACCCTTTATCAGCCTGGGCGACGCTGCCGCTGCTGTCAGGGTTCCCCGGGCTCGCAGCCTCTGGTTTAAGCTGCTCTGAAGGTGGGGTTGTGGGGAGCAGTGGCAGATCTGCTCCGTCCGTTTCCTCGTGAAAGCAGAGTACGTTCACTGCAGCCCCCGCGGCACTGTTTGCACCGCAGGCAGTGCTGAACCCCGAATCTCCTCAGCTTGTGCCCACAGGGTTTGCACCAGAGCAGGGGTAAAGACGGTATAGATGGACATACGGAGGGATTACAGCACTAGACTGTGTCTGCTGGTAGCCAGGGAGATAGAGGGACACCTGCTCTCAGGGAGGGACACCGTAGAGGGACACCGTAGCCAGGGAGATAGAGGGACACCTGCTCTCAGGCTCTGGATGTGGTGGCTGTCCCTTCTACAGCCCCGTGCTGTAGTTGCAGGGGAGCCAGCCAAGGACGGTAGCATCTCCCATTCCCTGCTCCCCACCCCGCCCCGCAGCTCTGGGCTGCACAGCAGAGCCCAGGACCTCGTGTCACCCGTGGTTCCTGGTGAGTTTTAGTGTGCAGCTAAACAAACAGGAAAGATCTGCTTAACCTGGAACTGATGTTTCTCTTCCCATAACTTCTTGTGCCCGTCCAGGTTAAGCCTAGGATCACAGTCTTGGCAGTGGATTTGTAATAGCGCTTCTCTGTGGCAGTGGTAAATGGAGGGGAAACTGGATCTCTGGGGCTGCCTGCAGGCAAGTCAGAGGAGAAGGAAGGAAGGGAGTAGGGGAGTTTGTGTTCTGCTAGCGAGGGAAACATCCATAGGAAATGTCATGGTCTCTGAGAAAAAGTATTAGCCGTTGAGGGCGGGCAGGCTCTTGCTTCCCTGACTGTGTAATGTCTAAAGTGATTATTGGGGATTCTGATACTTCGCTGAAAATTTTGCATGTAATGTCCATATAGTCTTTCCTTGTTTGCAGTTCCACACCAATGTGCTGTAAAAAACAAGCCAAGTTCTGAACAAATGTCTTGGCGTAGTGTTATGCAGAGCCCTGCGTGCTTCCCAGCTATGGAGCTCTGGAGCACACCAAAACCTGCTGGAGTGGGAATACTGCACTGTTAACCCCAGAGTGGCTGTACAGGACTGAATGCTCCCTGCATGTATGCTCCCTGCCCTCGGTGGTGTGCTGGCCACATTGAGTGGGCACCACTTTCCTTCTCCAGTCTAGAGAGTACTTTATAAGCCACCAGACACAAACTGTGCCCTGAACAAGTGCAGTCTCAGGCAGGAGGGCTGGTGGGTTCCAGAGTCCTTTCTCAAGAGGTAAAAGCTATTGCTGAGTGCCTTTGCTGCCCCTGGCCCTGCTTTCTCATCTTCTGTCTCTGTTTGAAATGGCCCCTTCCTGCCTGCCTTTCCACCATGTGCTCTGTCTAGGTGACCTGTCGCAAAGCTACTCTGCACTTAGGAACCTTTGTCCAAGTGCCATGTCTGGGAGACGGGGAGGCTGCCTTGGCTCAGCAGAGGGGCTCCAGTGAAGTGAAAAAGCCCTTCAGTTTTTGTCTGCAAAGAGAAAGATTTTTCTTTCAGTAAGGATCTGGCACTGAGCTAGTGCTGTTACTGACTCTGTTCTGTTTATCACAGTGGAAAGTCAGTGTGAGGCTTGTGCCCAGGCTTGCTGTGGGCTGTCCCTTAGGCCAAAGAAGCATAAGAGAAGGGTGCTGTGCAGTAGCCAGCTTAGAGGGCAGATCCCATTTGTGTATTGCCGAGAGAGATTTGGTGCTCACTGCCAGATCCCATATCTGGAAGGATGGATAGTGACTGCAGAAAACAGTCCTCCTGTAGAAACCCACCTGTGTTGCTTAGACAAACAATATTCAAGCACCACCTGTGGCCAGTGGGAGAAATTTGGGAGGAACATTGAAAAGGCTATGCTCGGAGCAAGAGCCTTTTTGACAGCAGCACTAACTCTCATTTTCCTTCTTTGTCTAGACTGTCTAACATAAACAGAGAAAGCAGAAGGGTCTCCAAGGAAATTTTCCACTTCACTTAGCTCTAAGGAATGTATCTTCTCAGTTATTTAGGACAGTGCTGTAATGGTCTTAACTGTATAGCTCTGTACCAGCCTCTGGGTGTGTCAGATGTATGAAAGCTCTTGTGCCGTCCAAATCTGTAATTCCAGCTTTTCAGACAGCGCACGGACTGATTTTGGCTGTACATATGGTTAAGAAGATGCTTTCAGAAGCTGATCTATGCAGAAAGAAATTAGAGGAGGGCTGAGTAGATCATGCAGCAAGACAAAGACATACTAGCAGGGGGAATGGGATTTTGTCTGTATTGTCAATGAGTTAATATAGCTCAGACACATTCAGTGCTCACGTGACATATTTCTCATACACGACACTCACATGTGGCTTCTAAGTCTCAAGATAATTTAGTTTGGACTTTATGTCTGCTTCTGGTTGTCTGCCTTTGGCTACAGGTGTGCTGTTGTCTTCCCATCAATGAAGCACAGCAATATTTCCACCAGGCACAGTTTCTGGTGCACATCTGGATCCCATGGTTTCTCTAGCTGGGAGTTATGTCACTCATCTCTCTCTGTCACTGGGAAAGTGCTCAGGAGTGTGGTTAAGGTGGCATTTGGGTGTGCTGGCATGAGGCATTGCGTCTCTTTAAATTTTTACTGCTGCAGCTCAGGTATAATCATGACTGGAACCTTTCCCTGACCTAGGACGTCTAGAGTGAACCTGTGTTTAGCAGCCTGGATGTGATCCCAAAAATGCTAAAAGCTGAAGCCAAATCAACGCTTTTTTCCCCCCCTTAGGTTTGAAGCGTCAGGATCTGCTTATCTTGTTTTACTTGAGTTACCTATCTTCATAAATTAGTATTCCTTAACTCTCCCTTTCTCCTGCCCAAGTGAACCATAGCTAGGTGCATGCATGTATCATGGGAACATTTACCATTTGTTGCATTAAGATTTCTGCTGGGAAAGAGGAGGGAGCATAGATGTTAGCTATGCCTCCTGCAGACAACTAATGCACTAAGCAGGTGAAGCAGTCGCTTCTATGGAGGGAATGACGTGGACATTGATGTGCCACCTTCTCGGGAAGCTCCATGCTGCTATTTTCCCCCCCAAGCTGCAGCTGTATCACACTTTCGTGCAACCTGGAGAGGGCTCTCCCAGCCTTGCAGTCTCTGCACTGATCACTCAGGCAGTTATCAGCACTCCCTGCTGTGGTTTTCTACCCCCAAAATCGCCATGTGTCTTTTCTGTTTTAGAGTTCCCTAAAGCAGCAATGTTTTCACTGGTGTGCTGTGCCTGCATGATTGCTTTTATTCTTTTGAATGCAGCTGAAATTTAATTCATTTGGAACTATAAGTATTTTCATTATTCCTCAAGATGAGAGACATGGCTTCGCCTCTGCAGTCGGTACCTGTGCCCAGCATGAGAGACAGGGATGAACTGCTGAGTTGTAAGGCAGTGAAATCCAGAAGTGAGCAGCAGATACTGAAACTGGGGAGATCCTTTCCGTCTGTCTCATGAGGAACCCAAGTATTTTGCTTCATGTGTGTTGAGAACTTGCATTTTGGCTCTGTTCACACCAACACCATAGTCCCTGAGGAGTGGTATGGCTTACGTTTTCAGAGCAGTAGAGGTGTGATGGGTGTCTTGAGGAAATGGGAGGTCGTCTGGAACATCCTTCACTATGCACGACCCAGTATAAAGCCTTTGAAATCACGTTTATGTTTTCTTATATGTGTTTGCTATACTACTGCTTATTCTGCTGCACTGTTGGCTGCAAAACCTACAGTCTGTGTTGAATGTTCACAAACTGCAGTGCCAAAATAAGCACTGCCAAGATCAAGACAGTGGCTTAAATAGCACAAGATTTTAAAAAAACAAGAACTGCTGAGATCTTTTGCTTTGCTGTCTGTTCTCTGAGTCTCGGGACACGTTTCTAAGGTTTCCTCCACACCCTGGATATCTAGGGATTTCGAGGGACAATGTGGTTTAGTCCTGCATCTCCACTGCCTGCCTCTTACCAAAGAGGCATTTAGACCAGCAGGATTTTGCCCTGCCCATGTACCTGGCTCTATGGACTACTGATACTGTGATCCCAGCTCTCGCTTTTGTTCTTACTTAAGGCACCAGCAGCATTTGCCTGCAGTACATCCAATGAATAGTTGGATTTATTTCCTTTGGGTAATGTACAAGCATTCGGAAAGTGTCCCGTTTCCCTGGTTCCTCTTTAAACTTCAGACCAATTTGTAATGAAAAGGAACTTTTTCCACAGTGGACCACATGGTTAAGTGCTTAATTACTATGCTGGTAGCAGAGTTAACAAGAGCAACATCAGTGTTTACACAGTGTTTCCTTCACTGAGTGCTCTTCATTTGCCTGGGGAGACGAGAGGTTGTACTGACAGCTCATATGCTTCTGGTCTCCAGCAAGACCTGTGCAGGCAGCTGAGCTCCCTCCACCTCCTTCATCCTTGAGAGGGTCCTGGTACTCACCTCTCTCCAGACCTCTTGTCCCATGTCTTACCTTCCTAAGGCACGTGGCTTCTGCGTCACGTAACTCTACAGATGCCAGTTCCTCCTCCCCAGTTCCCTGGAACTAATGTTTGGGATGTAATATAAGATCTTGTCCTCAGAGTTTCTGCAAACGTATCTTTAAACTTCAGCATGTTTTGCACTGCTCACAGCATTTTCAGGATGGTTAAAATCTCTCTGGGTTAAATTGTACATTTCTCAAGCAGCAGTCACTATACCTCACTCTTGTGGAACTTGTAACCTCTGGCCCGCTGTTAGCTCTTCATAAATTACGTCTGTGTGGTGGGATGCAGCAGCTTTTCCCGCGTGCCAAGTTGGGTTGTGTACCCTGACTGTGTTATGTCCCTGTGCTGTGGCCAGAGCTGAGCACTCTTCAGTGCCTCTGAAATCAGCCAGCATGTGTGTCACCTTTTTGGTGTAGGTGCTTGCATTTGGCGGGTCTATATTTAAAGCAAATAGTCTCAAGCAATGGAGATGCAAGAAAAGGTGGAAGAAAGACACAAGTCACGTAGAATTTGTGTACTCTAAACAGAGAGCTTTTGCTAAGCAAAGAGAAATTGTTAGTTACATCAGATGAAATACTGAAATCCCGTGGTAAGGAAGGCAGTCCAAGCTTCTCTTCATCCAGGAAGAAAACATAAAAGGTACATCCAGATTTAACTATGTACATGTTAAAAAGTGGTCTGGAGAAGTGTGCGTTTTAAATCACCCCTCTTTAGTGAGTAATTCAGTCATCAAGTCAGTTCTTCATTAAACAGAGCAAATTACTCTTTGAGGACTGTGGAGTGTGTTCATATTTCACTGTTCCAGTGCAACTATTTCACTATTACATAGTTATTAAGTCCTCTTGGGCATCTTACAACAGTTCTGGTTCCAGCAAATCTTTCCGACCGTTGTATTCTTCTGGCGTTAAACTGATTATTTTTCCACTGGAGGAGTCAGTCATTCTTAATATATACATCTGCTGTAAAATAAGAGGCAGCTCTTCAAATGGTTATTTGTCATCATGTTTACTGTATTGGTGACTGCAATACTTTGGCTGAAACTTTTTATGGGAAAAAGTGCAGGACTACTGGAGCTGGAATGTTGGTGTTTCCTGGTCTTTAAAAAGAAGACAAGAATAAGAGAAATTGAATAGTCAACATAATTTGTTTTGGTATTCTGTTATGAAGTGCTTTCAGAATGGCGTTCTTGGAAGGTACAGAAGGGTTTAGTTGGTAACGGGGAATGACTACTGAGTTTGCCTTAAAATTCTTGCAATGGAAAGCAGCAGATGTAACTGACAAAAGGCGCTGCCATGGCCGGAGGCTCATGATACCCAGCGACCAACCTGAGCCCTGCCACCTGACTGGCCAGCCCTTGGAGGGAGAGGAGCGCGGGAGCAGCACCCCTACCGCCTCTCTGGCAGCCTGAGAAATAGCCAGGCCTTGTGTCCTCAGCCTTGGAAAGCCAGTGTTTAATTTTACCTTTGCTGCTGAGATCTTGGGGCAGCTCTGAGAGCACTGCAGGATTCAGGCTGTAGCCAGATAGATGGAGAGCTGGATTTAGATGCTGTTACTCCTGCTGGATAGTGTCTTGCTTCACATGGCAGCCCTGCTGAAATACCTAACAGCATCAGAATCTAGTCCTGCATGAGCAATTGAGCTGCACTTTCACACAGCCTGCATGTCTTTCCCTTTCATCATCTTTTGAAACCATGCCGAGTTTGGTGACATAATTGTGTGGTCTGCAGCATCAGATGCATTGCAGATGGCCCTGCAGCTCATGCACCAAGAGGCTATAGCAGTGCGAAGCTGACAGCGATCTGGTGACTTGGCTGAAGGCTTGCTGCACTTTGCAGGAGTGAGTGCTCTGGGTTATGTGTTTGCAGCCTAACTATCTGTGTCAGCTAAGCTTTGCGTCAGCCTCTGTCCCAGCTGTGCCATTGGTTTGATGTTTCTGGTCTCCCAAAGCAGAGGTACTATAAACAATTTAAAAACAAATGGCAGTGATGGAAAGGCTCCACTTGGCTTGGGTGGACTGAGACTTCAGGCTGATTTCAGGTTACATATATCTTTTATGTATGTATTTGATAAGTGTCTGAAGTCATATTACTGGGGAGGAGGACTGTGGATCACAAGGCCTGGTTTCGTTCATAGGTCTGAGACAAACTTTCAAAGTGACATCTCACCTTTCCCAAGCTCCATTGGGCATTTTAAAAATTAGTTGAATGCATTTTCCATGCTGTCATGCTGAAGAACTGCCCAATTTAAGCCACTGCTCTCTTCTACTTAAAATTTTCCAAATAAGAAGTAATGACTGATATCTTCTGTCAGTTGCCCAAAGCTGAATGTATACAGATGCAATATTGCTGTCTTTCCAAAGAAAAAAGGCCAACAGAAAATGAAATTAAACAGAAAAAAAGCTCTTCTGAGATGACACAGCCATAGTATTGAAAATCTAGAAAGTCTAAGCCTTTAACAGAAATATTAGCAAGGCAAATTTTCATGTTAGATGTGTATAGTAATGTACTTATATGTTTGCAATGTGATGATTGCTGTGCCAGGGCATTGAGTTCCTGTTCTTCGCTCTTAGTGGCTACTGTAAGTCAAGTCAGTCCTCCAAGAGCATGAGTAGATGTTTAAATGGGAGGCAGGGGTCTGACCGCTTAGCAGGTAAACTGTGTATGTTTTCATGAAAGCCCTTCCTGTTCAGGTCAGAGCTGCTGGGTTTCAGTTGCTGGGTGCAAGTTTATTGCCACAAGATGTCTGAGACCATACATGCTCCTCATCTGCCCTCCTAGCAGGTCCCAGTGCCATGCATCTTGGAAGTGCCAATTGCTGAGGGCCAGACACCTCTGCAAACACTCATTACCCTCAGGGAGGGATGAGTGGTATGAGACATTGTGGAATTCTGGTCATGTTTGGTATCATGCCATGCAGGTTGGGCTGGAAACCTGCAGCTGATGATGTGACATGGGGATGAGTGTGAAACCTTGGAAGTATGGAAGTAGACTTCAGACCACCTCTTTAGCAAAGTTAAAAGAGAAATGGCTTTGCACTGACTTAAGTCTTTCCTTGTGGTGGTGACAAGACAGCTGTCCCACGTTGTGCTAGCACAGGGCAGTCACAGGCAGGCTGGTGTGGGCACAGCCGTGCCTTGACAGCAGTGCAGTGGGAGTGTGTCTGGGATGGAATGGTGTCCACACTCCTAGTTGGGAGTGGAGGGAAGAAACCATCCATGTATATGTTGATGGAGGAAAGGGAAAAGGAAATACAAGAGAAAACAAGATTTTTTTTCTAACACCAGCAGGAAGAGAGGAAGGATTCACCCTCATGGAGAATGAAGTGAGAGCTCAGATAACTGATGGACCTCAGGGTCCGGTGGGGGTAAGCATCAGAGAGTCTGATGAGTTAATATGGATGTTTCTGAAAGAAGGTAGTATGCCTGAAGAGAGGGGGTATTATTTATAATTGCAGTAAGGGTGGCAGAAACAGACCCTATGAATCCAAACATAGGAGCCTCCATGAAATTAGACATATGTGAAAGGAGCCATTTGACTTTTTGCAAATATATATTTTTGCTGCTTGTGCTGTATAAATATATTTTTAAAAATCTCAAAATTTTGTTATAGTTACAAGCAATCCCTATAAAAACTGAGAAAGCAAATAGTGAAACTTTGAAATGTTCTGTAGGAGCTTTTGAGTAATTTGGGGCCCTTTCGTATGGCAAGAAATCACTGTGTTTCAGGAAGCTTTGCGGCTTTAACAGAATGTTTATGATACTGCATGGTAGCAGATGGCTATCCCAGAAAATGGTAGCAAGTTGCTTAAGCTGCTTGTAAAATGATGCAATTTTTTTTACCTTACTCCAAGTAGCCAACCTTGGTTTGAGAGATCCAAGCTAGGAATTTGTCTCTACTGTCACTGCAGGGCTGCTTTCCCAGCACTGATCACACAGCACATCTAGATCCAGGCTGCCCATAACTCTGATGAGTAACATTTCCTTACATGCCATGCAGATCTAGCCAAAGCTCCGTGACAGTAGAAGATATTAGTACCATAGAACTAAGGATTGGTTTTCATCAAGAGCTTGTTGTAGGGTTGAGGAGAGGGGGAATTATTGTTCGTCACCACCTCATTGTAGGTCACCAGTGTTGGTGATGGGTGGTTCAGAGCTCACAAGCAAAGTGGGAAATGCCAGGTAGATGTTTTGGTATTTGAAAGCTTCACTCCTCTGAACTGCACCAGCACCAGCTTAGTGTCAGAGGGTCACTTGGCAGCAGTCAGAGAGAGTACACCTTTTCACTCCATCCCTCCTTCCAAATCTCCCACTTTGGGTGTTCAAATAGTGATACATGAATAACATAAGATAGGAGTCCATGTACATTGGTAATGTATGGCTCTAGCAGTCTGCTAGCTGTGGCATGTTAAAGATTCTGGAAGTCCTTCCTGAGACTTGCTCTCCTGATTTTTGCAGAGGCTTTGTTAACATGAGGAGTTGATTTTCTTCCCCAGGGGTTCTTCTTGCTGTATATCCCACTGATCAGGGATATTCTGTGCTGTGTGGGGAGAAGCCACAAGTTTTGCACCTCAGCATTGGAGAACAAAACATCAGTTGCTTTGTAGATATGTGTATTTTCAGTTCTAGATATCCCTGGGCTAAACCAAGGAAGATGACATAGATTCTCTTTTACAAACCTGCAGAGCTGTGAGTGCATCTTCAGTGTGAGTGCTTATGTTCAGATGCTTTTCAAGGGTACTATTTGGGTAAAATCTTTGCCAACTATCTCAGCTAGTAGTCGACAAACCACAGTGTGGTGAATTCAAGTGGCTGCTGCCATGTGTCTCAGGCATGTCTGCTCAGCTATGAAAGGGCTATCTATAATGTGTAAAACAGCCCAGGGCCTTGCATGAAGACATTGCTCTGAATATGGCTGCAGAAGGTTACTTTTTGGAAGCGAAATGAAAAAAGAAAGTCATTTATCAATAATGAAGATCTGTGCCTATCTGAGCCCAACCTAATGCAGAGCTCCTAAGAATAGCAATAGTACTATTCTGGCCATTTCCTTAGCATGCACTTTACCTAGTATGTATGAGTTTTGCACTTCAGGAGCCTTGGAGTGTGTACCACCAGCTTCCCTTTTAGGGTACAAAGCTACATATATACTTTTTGAAAGATATTTTACAATGAATAATGTGGAATAAAGTTATTTAGAAGAATCAGGACTAGTATTATTTCAAGACATGAATTGTGAACAGTTTTATATTACAGGTAGATAAATAACATTTTAGTGGTTTTATTACATTTTCTTTGGAGAGGAAGAAACAAAGACACTGTTGTTTTAGGATGTACATTTTCCAGTGTACATCTCTGTGAAAAAACTTAATCTTTGAGAGTTATTAATGAAAGAGCAGAGGTTAATATTGAGCCTGTGTTTTGTTCTCAGCAAACCTTTACCTTGGGAAACTAACTTTTCTGATTTGTGAAAGGTTTGCAATGTGAAATAAAAATTAAGTGTTTTAACTTTTTTTTCCCTTCAATTCATGATGAAGCCTGAATTCCTACTCTCTGACTTTGTGCGTCCGAGGCATTTTTGGCAGTTTCTAGTGGAAATTTGAACGTGCACTTCAACTAGAGATGGAATGGAAAGACTTTACATAAACATGTGAATCTCCAGTAGATTAAAAAATCTGTGCTACTTTACCAGCTAAGGGAGAAAATTTAGATATATTGAGCTGGTTTTGAAAAGAGGTGTTAACCAACCTCCCCTCAGGCAAGTATGATGCTTGAGGATGATTTTGATGAAGTCTGTGATATGCATAAAACAATGAACTAAAAGCAGAGCCACAACATCCAGACTGCCAACACTCTGAATTCAAACCCAATCTTCATTTCAGAAATACCTTACTGATCATCTTCCCCTCATCTTCCCACCCCCTTTTTTTTTTTTGCTTGGGTGTCCATGTGTGGGAAAATCACCATTTTTTTTGAATTTTCAAAATCCTAGGTATCTAAATAACATTTAAAGCTGTGAGGTTTTTACTAGTTGTGGCTTGGTTATCACTTGTTGCTGTGTCCACAAATGACTGATGTAATCCATTTGCTGACTGTTAAAGCACCCAAGACAGGTTTTTCAGAGCAGGGATGTAAAGGTGAAGGTGTCTGAGAGTTGTCAGTTTCCTCCCATCACAAACCAATACAGAGTAAGCTATCCTTTCTCTCCAGCTTTGAGGATGAAGGTCCAGCAGCCAATAGCTGAGAGAAGTTTGGATGGAAATTGGGTGTTTGAATAGGAGTATTTAATTAAAAATAAAATTCTCATATAAAGTGAATAATATGAACTAAGCATGTGAAGCTTTGTGCCTTATGGATGTGAGTAACCACTGTGTGGTGAGGTTGGAGTGAAAGCTAGTGCAGAAAGAGAACTATGCTGCCTGCTGTGACTTTCCATAGGCTTAGACCATATCTCCCATCAGGAAAATGATACACAACATTTTCTTCAGCCTTTGAGTGAGCAGGGCCTCGCTCTTCACTTGACTGCTTCTGTAACATGCCACTGACTTTCATAAGATTCCACTGATGTAAAAGGCAAGCAATGGAGTGAAGATTTAGGTTCACAAGAAGTCATGCAGGTGCACAGAATAAAGATGCCGCCACGGTTTAGTTACCCTCCTAACGAGCAGTGCAATTTTAGTAGGTGTGTTTTCCTTACCGGAGACCTATGGCCATACCTGTGGGAAGCAGGACAGAGGTTGGCTCACAGAAGCGCATGCTCTGGCTCTGTCTTGTGTCCCCTGCCAACCCACTTCAAAGCTCGCTCAGGCTGTGGGGAGGGGAGCAATGGTGGAGGGGATGCATGACAGCCTAGAAACAATACTCACTCTTTTTTTACTACTTCACCTGTGGGCATCCTTTGAAGTTCAACTAGGAGGGAATAAGATGGCTCATCTGCAAGCCTGCATGGAGGTGAGAATAAGTGTAGGTAGGCTGCAGAACCAGGATCTATGTCCAGTCTGGGCAGAGTGGCATTGTGCAAGTTCCATGCTGGTGTCAGTGCTGGAGAGAAGGACATTTGTGGGCCTGTAATCCTGTACAGCTGGGTCATTCTTCCCACCTAGCTGTACCTGTGTGGACATCAGCTGTGGGCGGAGAAGTATTAGTTTCATGTTAAACTTAAAAAAAGCTCTGCATATCATGCCTCTTGTGGAAATCTCTAAAGAAAACATTTCCTCAGTGGCAGCTTCTCAGTATATGAGCGAGCCACTGAGATTAAGTCAGTCTGAGCAAATATTTTGTCTTATTCCACGTTTTCATGAAACCATCAGAAATTTCAGTTAAATGGAGCAGTGCTAGCAGCTGATGTAATTTCTTCCTATTGCCATGGTGGATTTTACCATGTGTATTTGTACTAGGGGTCAATTCTTTCTTGTATAAACACATGTATATTAGAAAAACATTATATAGAAACACATTATATAGAAACACATTATATCTCAGAAGTGTCTGCTCGCAGTGTGGAAGTCGGTGTACTTTATGAGAGGGATAATGTCCATCCTGGTGCAAGCTTTGTATTATCTTCATGACTGCTGCTGTTGTAGATAAAATTGCCAAGTTTTTAAGAGGAGAATGAAACTGTTGCTGCTCATGTGGCTTGTGCAGCCAAAATCCTGCCTGGGTTCCAAGGGGCACTTACAGTATCTCCACACCCCTGACAGTCTTCAAAATGTTTGAGGGACAAGCAGACTGGGGTAGTGGAGAGCAAAGGGGAGCCCTGCTTTCCAGGACCTTGCAGTGAAAGGGCCTGTTGAAACCCATGAGTTTGCCCTGGGCACCTGTGACACATGGATGCATGGGTGCCCTTAGGTCTGCCCTGAAGAGCCAGGGAGTTGCTCAGGGGGATCCTGCTGCCTTGTGAATCTCTCAGGGGATATTTCTTTTCCTACTTTCTCCTGCACTTAGAGAAAGCAATGTGAACTGTGCTTAAAGCGTAGTTCTCTACGGTAGGGAGAGTGTTACCTCTTGTGACACCAACAAGCTGATTTGACATTGATTAAAGAGTGCATCCAGGGCCAATGCTGTTAAAGGCCCCAGGCTTTGTAGTGGTGGCTGTGAGGAGAGTGTGAGGATGGCACATGCATGCAGGTGGAAGTCAGGGATGTCCTAGGGAAAATGTGACTTTCAAATATTCAGAACTATGTGGTAGGTTTCTCTTCTGTTCTGTCCACCTCTTCTCTTCAATGGACAGTGTATTTTCCATACCTGTTTTGACAGCAAAAATGTACATAAAAAAGCAGTATGAGTCAGGTGTCCCTTACTTTAAAGAGGAGACTAACCAAAATTGTAGGACTCTTAGCTTTGTGGCAATGCTATGTTTGCTCTTTACTTTCCTAACGTGGTTTTGAGGTAATATATGTGCTTCATCTTAGACTGTCAGAAAGACAAAAGTTACCTCAATTTAGAGTAAAAAAAGAACATGAATATGGATGCAAGAACAAATTGGAGGTGAAAAGGATGTGATGTCTACAGTCATGAACACAGTGTGGAAAGACACATTCTTTGAAGGGGTGTGTTGTATTCCATACAGTGTCTTGCCATGGCATGAGTTGCTTGCTGTGGGTTCATGTTCTGATTTTCTCAGGCAGGTTTCTTTCCACTTACTGAACTTCTGACTAAAGCTAGAGAGCAGTCTGTACAAGGATTATGTAGAGGAAAACAATCTCGGTTTTAACTTTATCCTGTATTTTTGTTGTGTTTGTGATTGCAGTCAGATTAAATTCAGAGGGCACAACTTAAAGCACCCTTAGGCTCTGATTTATCTCTGAAACAGGGCTTAAGATGTTGTAAGTTGATATTTGTGCTATTTCTGCAATTGAATATCCACTGAAGCCAAGAAATGTGGGTTTCTTGTGCACTAGGAAGAGTCTGAGTGTCACAGGAGCTACCAGCTGAGACAACCAGGAGTCCTGTGAGGTAGTACAGTGTCAGCAGGGGAAAAGCACTAATATCCCCTCTATCCTGAGGATGAGGGGTTGAAGGCATATGCACAGAATTTTTTGGAATCAGTGGCTTTATTAGGTCCATTGACACCTCACACCATGCCTCTTTGTTGATGTAAAAGAAATAGATGAGCTTTACTATAAACTTGATTTTTTGTAAAATCAGTAAGTTCCCATTCTTGCAAACCAAATTTCCAGTGACAGGCATGATAAAGTCAAGTTTCCCACTGAAACCAGGAAACTTAGGGTCAAATCGAAGTACCACAGAGGTCGAGTCCCTCCTTACACCCTCCATTTTTAAGCTTGGAAAAGGTTAGGCTTGAAGTCAGTAAACGAAGATTAAGAGGCTACCTGTATATACACTTGAAACTTACTCAAATATTATAGATTTTACTTTTATTTGTTACAAAAAACCTAAAGGCTGTAAACCTTATTCTGCTGATGATACCACCTAATCCAGCTGTGCTCTTGTCCTCTGTTTTCTGGACTCTGAAGGAACAGCTGGAGTCAGAATTGTGGCTCTGTCCTGCATAGAAAGAAAAATCATTATGTTGTCAGTCGTTTTCACAGTACCTCTGGCTGATACAGTTGAGCCATGTCAAAGAGAACAATCCCCCAGAAACAAAATTATTTCCACCAGATGAAGAACTTCAAATACTTCAAATGTAAGCAAGCTAATACTATCAGGACCTTGAAAGATGCATCAAAGAGAATCCCAAAGAGAAACAGAGTAATATCAATGTGAGTTAGTATTAGACAGCCAGGTGGAGACGTATCTAGACAAAGGGATAGTTTGAGTAGCAGATATAAAAGGACTTTTCCAATGCTGCTTTTGGAGTAGCTGGTTTTAAAAACAGTTCCGAACTGGGTCTGCCAGATGTTCAGCTTTTTCCATTTTTTTGCTTATTAGGGAGTGGGGAGTAGTTGAAGTTTTTATGACATACAAAGTACATTCTTCATTAAACGTTGCTTCCTTTTCTCTTGGCAACTGAAGACTTTATTTTAGAGGGGTTATAGCCTTACATACCATACCTGATTTTACAGTCTATGCTATATCCATCCATATCCATCTCACTGCCTTATGCTTGGAAGCTTTCAGGAGGCCTGCTACTGGAATGGGTTTCATGTTTTACTCTCCCAGAAGTAGCTGCTGAGCTGAGCAGTGCGCTGTAGTTCTCCAGGAACTAAAACAGTGGCTTGATGTAAACCATGTGTTTTGCAGCCTGGACCATGCATGTTATGTGGGTGGCAACAAGGAGCCCCAAGGGCTGAACTGTGCAGCCAGGAGAGCTCACAAACCACCTTCTTAATTTTTCTGGACTATTGGGTTTTTTTGTCTTTTTCTCATTGTGAAGGCTCCATGTGCATGCGTATTACTAAAATATCTTTATTATTATATATATATATATATCTCATTTTTCACAAATTTTAGTGTTAAAAAGCCTTAAACAATAGAAAATCAATAAAGTCCAGATTAAAGTTGCAGTTTTGTCCCTGTGGCAGTGCTGGAGTATGCCCCAGAGGAACTGGGAATGCTGAATCCTCTGCCTGCATTCGAGGGAGCAATACACACTTTTTCTGGAGCAGAGCTCATGGAAGGCTGTTCATATGGTTGGTAAGTTAAGCAAAAAGTCAGTTGAGGGTAAATATTAAATTGTTGTTATGATTTATGGACCAACTGCCAGGCTCTTTTTCATGGTCTGGAATAGTATTTCGAATGCTTTTTGCTACCAGATACTATCATAGTAAAAGTATGTACATATATCAATTTGGATGTGTCAGGAAAGGCAGGGATGAAGCTGTTGTTGGTACAGATGCTGTGGCATCCCACAGAGCCGTACTGCTCATGGGTGTTCTGCCTTGTAAAACCCGTGGTCAAGCCACGAGCTGCCCTCCAAGCTTAATGATGTTGAGCTGTTAGAAGAACATCTTGGTTTAGGGTATGTGTTTGATAATGGAGACATGATGCTTGCAGAGGAGGACACAGACTAGTTATGACTTTGAACATGATTACTCTGCCATGTATGGAATGAATGGAGGTAATGTCCAGGGTCAGGATAGGAGAAGGGGATCTGAATGGGAAAGTATTTTGAATTACACTTGTTATGACTCCTTTATCCTCCTGCTCTCATAGCAGAAGTGCTTCTTAGTCACCCAGCTCAGCCTGGGGGTGGTCAGAAATGGTCAGGGCAACCCCATACCTTTGCCAGCTGTTTTCACATGCTCTGTCTCCACAAGGAGCCCCCGAAGCTGTTGTCAGTCTGATACCGCCTTTTCTCCAACTCTCTGCGGAGGCAGGTGCTCCACAACATGCTGAATGGGTGTTTGCAGACCAGGGCCATGGCTCTGACAGCCCCTTTGGTGTTTCTGGGGGCTTTTGCTACCGCAGTAGTTTGGTCACTGGAGAAGCCCAGACATGAGGTATCCAAAGTCAGTGGGTGTGCTAGAGAGGCTGAGCCTTAGAGGGCTCCCTTCAAAGGTTGAAGTGCAGAAGCAAACCTGTGCATGGGCATCAGTGGGAGAACATGAAGTCTTCAATAACTCATTGTTGGTTGTTCTTAAGTCGCAATGCGTGTATTAATCGTGCAGAAATGCATTGCTGAGTTTGGAAAATGCCCTGGTCCACTGTGCTTAGCATTCAGAGGGTTCTTCAAAGGGAGCACTGGAAATTTCTGTTGACGCTGTCAGTTTAAAGAATGTCCTCCAGATGCCAGGTGACTCCTCTACAGATGTATAATGAATTGGTTTCCTTGAATCAGACATTACCACTGGATACTGATCCTCTGCCCAAAACTCCTGACTGGAGCCTAATGAATTATGGCGCACATTCCATTGTGCTTTGCAGGAACTAAAGCGTTCCAGTCTCCGGTTTCTGCACCAAGCAGAAGTGTGTGAAAATGTGCTGATCGATTTTTTTTTTCCTACAAGAAACAAAGTATTTATGTCACTTCCACTGCTTTAACTGATTAGCTTATTTCCAGGTGGAGATATGATACTGAGAGTATAAATTAGAGGCATTAAAAAAGTTGATCAGCCCACATAAGGACAAGGCTAACAGTGTGTTTTAAAATGCTAGGGGACCTACTGATGCAGTAAGCCTGATGGTGTATTTGTGGTCCCATTTCTGTCCTACTTTCTCTGCTCATATACTTAGGCATTTATACATGTTAGTGAAGATCCCCACTAGAGCTAGTGCTCTGCTCTGTGCCATGACAGGTCTGAAGTAAATTATTGAGTCCAGGGTCTTGTGGAATTAGAGCAGTTAGCACATCTCAGTTCAGAGGGCCACATCAGCACTGTTTGAGCTGGCTCACTGACTGCAGGAAATATCTCTGCAGAGTGAACACTTCTTGGGATGGCCCCAGTCCAGTCCTCATTGAAGCTGGTAGAATTGTTCATATTTTCTCAACAGAACTTGCATCAAACCATCAACTTAAAAAAAAATATCCTGTAATGCTTTGCCAAAGTGACACAGTGCATTAATTTTTGGGTGGAAAGCAAGTATTTTCCTGTGATATTATATCTGTCCTCTTTCTTCTTTTCTGCTGATGTGGCTTGCAGATAGCTGTATGGCAATAGTTAACAGTGAGAAAATGTAAAGGTGAGGAGAACAGCCACTCCTCTGTGGATTGCTAAATGAGAAAGATGGGATGTTTTCTTTCCCCCGTCTGTCAGTTATGGTAAAATGACATTTTGCTTTTCCTTTTCTTGGACCTGTTCTTGTCTCCCTTGCTTTGATTTTTCAAGAGGTTTTGCTTTCTTTAGCCCAGTGTGACAAAAATCCACTGCATAGTCTTTTGAGCGGGTTCAGATCATGCCATCTCCAGGTTCACATCCAGCACCTAGATGTACAGTGAATGGTATCCTAGTGATGCAGGAAGGTGATGGGATGTGTCCTCATAGTGCTTGACCTGTGGTGGCAGCCTCTTCTAATTCTTTTAAGACTGTTGAAGGCTGTTGTTCCTGGTGAGTTCAGTATCCTCACAGGAAGGGGCTACTTTGGAAATTGAATGACTTAAACGATGCATGGGATTTATTTCTTCCCCTTTCCATCCCTTCCTTGATGAGTGTAGCTTGTTTAGGACAATTCTGTGTATGTGGGTGGGGGGTTTTTTGTTGTTGTTATTGTTGTTGGTTTGGTTTGGGTTTCTCTGGTCTTTAGTACACAGTGAGCTTTTTTTGTTGCTTAGTCTCTACACTCCTAGGGTTATCCTCTTTGTGGAAATCCATACTCTTTCCCGGAGCCAAGACAAGAGCAGGAGACCAGGGCAAGAGAATGCTGATGTGCGAGGGCCGTGACTGCAGAAGACAGTGACTTTATGTCCTGTGGGGAACTTAAGGAGTGGGAAATGTCCTGACTGGGAAGCACTGTCTTTTTGGCATGGCTAAGCCTGGCAGGACAGAAGCCCAGCAGGTGCTCATAGGAGGAGGTGTGAGCCCAGCTGCACCTTCTTCCTCTATGTGGCTGAAGGTCCTGACTTTCAGGCCCTTATCCCAGACCAGACTGATGGCTGTGGCAAGGTCTTGTGGCAGCTCTTAATTTTTAATGAGAAATCCATTTCTTGTGAAGTCTGACACAGACTTCACACAAAAATGCTGGTTTTGATGGATCAGCAGTTATCAGCAAAGCCATTTAAACCATTTCTGATAGTTCCGTTCTGGATGCCTTCAGATTCCTGCTGGTCAAACTGTGATGAGGAAAGATAAACAGAAACTGGAACTAACTAGTGAAATGGGAACAGAAATGAGCAGTAGAGTGTGGTGCTACCATGAGGAAAGTAATGGAAGCCTTGGAAAACCCTGGTTTTAAAACCTCAGCTGATCCCCTGCATTCAGCTTTAGAGCCGATAAACTTCCCTTTGCCTAAAACCACATTTGTTTTAGATTGACTGCTTTCCATATGGCTCCCTGGCTGGGCTGATTCCTTTTGTACCTTTGTCCATTACAACTCTATATTTTAGTTCCAGATGAAAGCTGCAGCTTTCACTGGGGAAGCAGAGCTGATGGGCTGCAGTGTTCCTTCCAGCTACCCTGGGCCAGTGAGCCTATGGGGCTGCTGAGAGGAAACCAGCATGGTGTGCTTGCACTGCAGCCTGGCAAAAACTACAGGCGCCTGGGAAAGTGTGGCTGGTCGAGAGGATATGTTCCTTCCCTCTGGCCAAGGCTGGCACACTCAGGAGAGATGTTGAGGTCTGTGGAGGTGGTGGCTGCCTATGGCACATGGGCTACAACGAGAGGATGATGGAGTGGGGCAGGTAATCTGACAAACAGGAGGGCAGAGCAGCATGCCTCAGCAGCCACTACTTAACAGGAGGATGCAAGAGAGCCACTTCTTCTTGGTGGCAGGGCCCATGTATTATTCTAATGCTGGGCAGCAGCTGCAAGTAGCAGTTTGGGAGGTTTGGGTTGGACATTAGGGAAATGTATCAAAAGTAGTGTGGCCAGCAGGACCAGGGAAGGGATCAGCCCCTGTACTTGGCACTTGTGAGGCCACACGTCAAATACTGTCTACAGTTTCGGGCCCCTCACTATAAGAAAGACATTGAGGTGCTGGAAGAGGAGAGCAACAGAGATGGTGAAGGGTCTGGAGCCCAAGTCTTGTGAGGAGCAGCTGAGGGTGGTGGGGTGGTTTAGCCTGGAGAAGGGGAGACCTTATTGCTCTCTGCAACTACCTGAAAGGAGACTATAGCAAGGTGGGGGTCGGACTCTTCTCCCAAGTGGCAAGTGACAGGACAAGAGGAAATGGTCTCAAGTTGTGCCAGGGGAGGCTTAAATCGGATACTAGGAAATTTTTTTCACTGAGAGGGTGGGCAAGCAGTGCAACAGACTGCCTAGGGAAATGGGTGAGTTACCACCCCCAGAGGTATTTAAAAGACATGTAGATATGGCACTTAGGAACATGGTTTAGTGGTGGACTTGGCAGTGCTGGATTACAGGTTGAACTAACCTAAACAGGTTTTTCAACCTAAACAATTCTATGATAAAAACTTTCACCATAGGCAGGTGGTGCAGCCCTGGAGCAGGTCCACAGGGAGGCTGTGACATATTCATCCTGAGAGATTTTGAAGACCGAGCTAGGGAAAGCCAGGTCTGGCCTCACACAGTGTTGGAGATAGTTTGTCTTTGAACAGGAGGTTGAGAAGAGATGTCTAGGTGTCCGTTCCAACTTGGATTTTGCCCTCTTTCAGTTCTCCATGGTGGTACTGGGAATGAAGGATCTGTGACTGTATAGTCACTGACTCACGGGCTTTTGAAATCCGTGTTGTGCAACTACTCAGGAAAGCCAAAACAAGAAACCACTTAGGAGCAGGTGTTTTCTTTTAATAGAGTGCACGACTGAGAATGTTCCTTGGAAAGTGGTCAGAGACCCTCATGAAAGCAACTATATTTATTGTCAAGCAAAAGGCATTTATTATTTATTAAACACCTGGGACCAGTTCCACTGCTGTGATCCAGCTAATATACCCTGCTCTGGCAAAAAAAAAAGGTCTGTAAAATCAGCTTAATTGGCTGATTAATCTGCTTTTATAGCTGCTTCATTTTGCTGAGATGGTGAGGAGCACTACCAAAAGAGACAAGCTGCTGAAGTCTGTCCATGTGTTTAAACTGATGATCCATGTCTTTGTAGGCAAAACAAAAAGGCACGGTTTACCATGCTGAGCTGCTGCCCAGTATTTCAGTAGAAAAGCAGAGTTCCCTGCAACTGTGCGGTTCCCTGCATATGTTACACACCTCATCAACACTGAAGCCTTGTATTTCTCACAGGGTTTCAAGAGAAGCTCTGCAAATAGCTCTGAGAGTTGCTATGATTCTTTCCAAATGGTAATTTAACAGAAGAATGTGTGTTAGGAGTGTCTAAGAAGATGCAAACTTGTCAACAGATCAAGATCAGTGAGCATTTTGGTTATAGAAGGTGCTACTGAGCAGAAATATTGGAAAAATACCTACTTCTGGCATATATAGGGACATGCAACCATCAATACATACTTAAAGTAAAATGTTTAAGTGATGTAATGAATAAATATGAGCTCCTGAACAGGTACTTTGGTGCATTGTCTTTCTTTGTCTTTCCATGTCTCTAGCAGGTCTCTGCCCCAGTACCTTATTCTCTTGACGTTGCTGTGTTATCAATGGTTGACATAACCAGTGAGTGAGGGGGGGTGAATACAGCGTGTAACCTCTGTGCTTAGTGGAACTGCATTGCTAGAAAAGACAGAAAAACCTGTGAGTTTTTTTTGCTGTGAGTGCAAAATGTAAAAAATAGCTCCAAGTATGAAAGATCTCAGTCCTGGGTGGTGCTTTCAGCCCTTTTCTTCCTGCTATCAGATCTGCTTTCAGCCTGCACAGTAACATAGTGCAGGTCATACGCAATGGAGAATGCCGTGAAGACTGGAGATGCTGCTCAGAGAACCAAACTGGATACTTGAGTAATCCTTGCATCAGTGTCACTTAAAAGAATGCTGCCAACTTGCCAGCAAATGTAAAAACAACACCTGACTTGCATAAGGTACCTGTTAAAGTGCTGGATGCTCAAAGGATCCTATATTGAGAGTTTGGGAAGTCAGGAGTTGAAACACATGCAGAACAGACCTTTAAATATGAGTCTGTTGGGGAGCAGAACCATTAGTGATGCATTTAGGGGAAAGGAACCTGCTTTTAATGTGGATTACTTTCTAAAAGAAAGTTTAAAAATAGTGAAACAGTTCTGTACTTCATTTTACACTTTAGCATTTGCCAAAAAGATAAGGTACTGGTGTGCTTGAACTAGAGAAAGGGGATTAAAAAAAAGGAAAAGGAAAAGATTAAACAGGAAAGCTACAAGACATCCCCAATTTTTGGAAGGAGTCCTTGTGTTACAGTATGTTTTCACTTTTGGTGTTTTGCAGGAGTCTGTCTGAAGGGCCTGGCAAAAGACACTGAGTATTGTATATCCAGCTTGGAAACTTGCTGTTACTGGAATTTAGTTGTATAGAAGAAAATAAAAAGCTATAAAATTATGCTTTTTATTTTGATGTTAATAGATGTGCTTGTGACAGACATGCATGGACTGCTATATATGTCATGTGCTTCATAATAACTATAGTGGGGTTCGTGTGTGTGTTTGCTTATTTTTTAAAGAGAAGGACATGCCAAGCAGACCTCTGAGAGTGCGTGCCCAGTCTCCAGATAGCAAGTTACCTTTTCGGTGGAAGCCACCTTATGGAGCAGGCTTCAGAGGTCCACGCAGCAGATCCCAAGGTTATCCCCGTGGGTATGGAGAGAGCAGCCGAAGGATGAGCTATGCTCCAATGCCGCAAGAACGACAAAACCAGGAAGCAAGAAAACTAGGTGAGTTAGAATTCCCTGATAGCACCCAGTTTAGCTAGCACACTTCTGTAGTCCTCTGTGGCTGCCAGGTAATCACAGACCACATGTTGTTCTAGCCATCAAACAGCTTTCTTTCTATAAATGAAAATGCTCCCTACGATTGTATTCTATAATGTGTTTTTAACAGGGAGTAGGGTATTACCTAAAGAATAGGGTAGAAATTGTAGAAGAACTTGATGCTGTGTTAAAGAGACATGAGTGTTATTACTCATTAACAGCAGAGGGAAAGGGTGGAGAGAAGAGCCATATCCCAGATTCTCCTTGCATGTGGTGGGACCACTCTAAAACCCATTATTTCTTTTCAATGAAAAGGGTGACAGGAAAGCCTCTGTTTTTCCCCTGCATGTACAGCCTCTGAGTCAGTTCATGTGGTTTCGCTGCCATCAAGGAGCTCCCAGGGACGGAGCCAACCTGTCTATAGGTCATCTTTAACTAAAAGAAAAGTCACAGGTATGTTTCTTTCACATCTGCTGTCCATGAATGAAGACAATTGGATACAAAGAGATAACTTTGTGATTTTTAGACTACAAGTCTTTTGGTGCTGGAGCTGCTAGGTTTTTCTCTGTGTGCTACAGAGCTTTATGGATGTCTCCAATTGCTTCTTTAATTCAAGCAGGATTGATAAAGTAATGATTTTTTCATTCACTTTTTTTTTTTGCCTTGTATACCATAAAAAATTAAATGTTGAATTCAAACAACCTGTTTGAAGCATAAAAGATGCAGGAATTCTCCCTTGTGAAGAATTTTTTGGAGAAGGTTTTATTGCTCTTCAAAATGAAACCAAATTTTAAAATCTCAAAATTTTTTATAAGTCAAAATTTCTGCTCTCCAGGCAGCTCTGGCAGTGAGTTTGCCAGAAATGATGAATATCAGTATGTTAATAAAACTTTTGCTGTAAGTGATAGTTTGGGCGCCGATAGAATATCGAAAGACTGTAAAATATATTAGTACTCTGGTCTTTTAGGCAGACAACTAACAAAAGAAATGATGTTTCCGTGGGATACCATCAGTAATCAATCTACTTGGTTTCCCACTCCTACTTGTACTTGTAATTCAGCTGTGCTGTGTGAGTATTATAGTGTCAGTTGAAGACATTTACTGATTTTTATGAGAAATCTAATGTTGTTATTGATATGCTATTCTGTTTTGCCATTTCAGAGGAGGAAGAGGTGGAGGTGGCACACGACATAACTGTTCGAGTTATGTCCTCTCAATCTGTGCTCGTTGCTTGGACAGACCCACTGTACGAAAAACAGAAGGTTGCAGCAAATAGGTAGTTAGCCCTGTGTTTTTTAAATGAATACTGAAGGGGAACTACTGCTAACACACTGCTGAATGCTTTTGCATTTATTTAATTACTGTTGGTTATGAGAATAATTTAGCTTGCCTCCCAGCACTGTTGTATTTAGAAATCTGAGTAAGTGCTGAAATGTTGCCAGCCCCAGCTGTGGGTATTTTGCAGTTCAAATGCTGGTATGTCACCATGGTCAGCAAATCCCCGCGTGTCCATGGGGAAAGAAGAAGTGGGGAACAGGGCACAGCCCACAGAGGTGAGGTCTTGAGTTGGATTGGCAAAACAGACTACAGCTTTGAGACAATCATACTGTGGATGAAGGAAACGTCACTGCAATGGGAAAGACACCCATCATGGCACCCTGCATCCTCTAACCTTCCAGAAGGCCCATGCCGCTGAGGCTGAGCAGGTCAGGGGCTCCTGTGGGTGAGAGAGCTTGACTCACAGCAGCATCCCACAGCAGATGGAGACCACAACAAACAGGGAAATGGGCTGGAAACTGCCAAAGGTCTGAAAGCACTGGATTGTGTTGCTCAGCTTGGGAACACCAAAGAGCTGTGCAACCTGGTGTGGTAATACCCTGAGGGTCACAGCAGGAAAACTGATAATTTCAGATATTCTCTGTTTCCTTGTGGAAGCAACTGTCTAGGCAGACATGTGGGAACCAAGCCGGTTCTGCTCTGGGAGCAAAGGGCTCCCAGCCATCCAGCCGTGCTCACGGCCATGAGATGGTGGTGTGGAGCCCTCTGTGACTTCCCCGGGGGAAAGAGGGTATTTTGAGTAAGAGTCTTGAAAGAGTGGTCCGTCCTTTGGGGTGGAAGGGATCACACTCCATTAGAAGAAGACAAATGTGTTTATTTAAAAGATGTTGGGTTTTCGTGGTGGTGGTACTTTATTTTTTGCAATTTGGTAGGTTCCTCAGTAAGCCCCAGCGGACTAGCTGAGGGCAAAGCATCGCCATCCCTCTGTGGTTCTGCTAATGCTAGGTTTCCACAGGTGAATTTTTATTTTCTTGTGTTTCTGATCCCAGGCAATATAATGTTCGCTATCGGGAAAAGGGGGAATCAGCAAGGTGGGATTACAAGCAGGTGTCCAACCGGCGGGCACTGGTGGAAAATCTAGTGCCAGACACTATGTACGAGTTTGCCATTCAAATCTTGGAAGGAGAAAAGGAAGGCAAATGGAGTGTGTCTGTTTACCAGCGGACCCCAGAGGCGGGTAGGTATTCAGAAGGTCTGTGGGGTAACACAGGTCTTAGGATTTGAGCTGTGGAATAGGGCTGACTTGAGGGAAAGTCAGAATAAGTGGTTGCCAGGGGCAGCAGAGGGTTGGGAATATGGGAAAAACCTCAGTACTGCTGCCTGAATCCCTGCAGTAGTGCCCTGGAGAGCACACCAGACTGCTCTTGCGGTATGACAAGAACAGGGGGTATTTCTGTGGAATGAGTCAGCACTTTGCACCCCTGAAGCTGGAGAGCCCCTTCAGTGGGAAGAGCAACATGTCTTCCATCCCACTCTGTGGGCAGCAAATTTAAATCCTCTGTCCACCATGGAGAAGCTGTCAGGCCCCTTTGGTACAGCGAAGTGGTCCCTAACAACCAAATGACCATGTCATTCCAGCTAAGCCACAGTAGCAGTCTTGTGCAGACATCCTGTTCCTAAAAATATGGAATAAAATTTCACTATGGTAGTCTGAGAGAGAGAGATGTAAACAGAGGCATGCATGGGCCTGAGTCATGTGTGTGCTTCACATTTATCTTTGAAATGGCCATATAGTAATCTCTGCTATGAGAAGATGGAGCAAACGATGTGTGCTGTGTTCGTTTACCTTTCTTAATTGCCTCTTCTGCGTTTGGCTGTTTCACAGCTCCTGCCAGTGCACCTGAAAATTTGGATGTTTGGCCACTAAAGGGGAAACCAACCTCTGTAGCAGCATCCTGGGATGCTCTCCCAGAGAGTGAAGGAAAAGTCAAAGGTGAGTTATCAGTATTGGTTTCTAACTCCCTCAAGGAGCTGATCTTCTCAAAGCCAGACTGCTGCCCCACAGTAAGCTGGAACATTTGGTGTGCCAGGATTTTTTCACTTGTTAATGGCTTATACCCAAGTAAGATTTTCATGCTTCTAGCCCTGAGTCTCCACAGCACCACTGAGAAGCCATTGTCACTCTCTGACCTCCCATTGTGCCTGGGATGTCAGAGAGCTTTCTGGGGTATCATGCATGCACATTTTACCTCTTCTTCCATTAATAAACAAGTTGAAATGGAGCTCAAGAAGGAAGTTTCTGGAAGGATTTGTAAGAATTAGGTGAAGAAGGAAAAGTTGGGTAGTTGCCAAGAAAGTGAGTGGGCTTATGTTGTGATTTATTTCTAGTTTATGAGGAAAGCCTCAGCTTTAGAAGCAAGCACAAATTGTATTTTGAGCAGATATCGTGCATAAATTTTGTGTACTGCAGCATTATTGTACATAGTCATAATGATAATTTGTCAGTGGTGATGTTTTTGCATAGTATTAAAAAAAAAGCTTTCTGGGATTTTTTTTCCTGTTTCCCTCTGAACATGAACAGGATGATTTTTTGGCCTCTCCTGTTCTTCAGTGGTTGACAGGATTGTGTTCTCAAATTACACAAGTTTTTGGAGGTGCCTTATCAGCGCCGTAGCTTCTCAGGATTTAAAAACCAATGACCTGGAGGAAAATATACTGTGTCTGCATATAAGACCCACTCCATGTGTTTTCCAAGGCGGTGATGGAATTCATTCCTTTTTGAAGTCAGTAGAAGTCTTGCCAGTTACTTCAATGGACCTGCAATAGTGTCCAAGAATTATTATTTCTTAAAGTAGGGTCATGCAGGGACATTATCTCAAATTTGAGATCTGCTCCTAATTTTGAGCAGTCCGTAGGCCTTTGTGCATTTTTGTCTGCTAATCATTAGATGATTCATTCAAGACAATAATTTTAAAGATACCTAATATTCAAGGGCTGAATGCTTGTATGTGTTTAATACATTGTGGTTTTTCTTGAGTATGAAGTGTTACAGGAAAGGCCCAATTTTTAAACTAAATAAATGACAAGATATTTTTACTG
This sequence comes from Manacus candei, assembly GCF_025592945.1. Classification (NCBI taxonomy): domain Eukaryota; kingdom Metazoa; phylum Chordata; class Aves; order Passeriformes; family Pipridae; genus Manacus; species Manacus candei. The sequence goes on along the minus strand of NW_026138129.1, from coordinate 5,103,130 downwards.
ACTAAATAAAATCACTGAATTAGCACTTCATGGTCATTTTGATGGCACGTAGTAATCAGGAATTTTTGTCTTTTAAGTCTTTTGGTTTTCAACCCCGTCCTTATATATTTATGCCACATATTAAAATTGTGGGAGAAAATGTCCTTCAGTAGCTATCTGAGAGTTATCAGAAGCTACACAAGTGTCTCTGCAATTAAAGTAACACCTGTATCCTAGAAGAAAAGAAAAAAGATTCAAAGCTTACCATGTCTTCTAATACATTGATTTATTTTTCAACTGAGAGCATTAAATGTATTTGCATATAAAATACTGATGAATTTTTTTTCTTTATTTTGATGAACTATGCCTGGCTTATTTCTTAACACAAGGAATATGGGCTCATTTTCAGAAAAAATACGTTTCTTCTTTTTAAAGATGCCATTATGTTCCAGAGTTTTTTCGTCACGGTACTGTGATTGCTCATGTGTTGTTGGGTTTTTTTGTGTGAAGTTTTTGTGTTTTAAGCTGGCAGCCCTTGAAATTTATTATCAAAACCCTGGTTTTGTCCAATACATCTTACAGAGGATTTGAAAAGAAAATGAAGCCTGCAGATGTCTGAGATCTTACCTGCAGTTTTTGGGGGTATAATGGGAAGATTCGTCTTCATGCCCACAATTATTCCTATAGGGGTGAAATTTGTTTCAATACAGAAAGCTAAGAAAGGGCACAGGTATCACAGTAATCCGAAACAAAGGTGAGAGCAGGGCGAGTTTCTTAAGTAGCAACAAAACCTTGCTTTGCTCTCTCTGCCATGGTGTTTGGCCCTCGCTATAGTTAAGCACGGTATATCAGATTTTGATTTTGTTGTACAGATATGATATTGCTCCCATTTGGCAAATAAATCCACAGTGATGTTATTTTTTGGTAGAAGTATCTTTTCTGAATAAGAACCTCAGTCATCCAGGCATGACTTTTACCTGTAGGTTACAGCTAAAACTCCTTTAAGCAAAGACTCTGCTGGAAATATTTATATTTGACTGCAGTAATATTGTTTCCAAGATTAAAGTAAGTTCTTCAGTGTTTTCATGGGGATGTCCCTCAGGCTCCAGCACTGCTGAGAAATGAATATATGGCCTTTGGAACTGGTAGAATTTCACCACAGTGGACTGGAAGAACTACTTTTGCATGACTAGGGTCTTACAATAGAGTGCAATTATAGCTGTGTCAAGAGTGTGTTGGAAATTAGGATCAGAAAGTAATTAATAGCAATGAATGATGTAATCTGATTTTAATACTGATGTTTTGAATGATAGTTATGTGAATACACAGTTTTATTCTTCTCCCAAATAATTTCTGTGGAAAAGAAAAAATTTTAACATTCTTATTTGGTGGTGAATATAGCTACCATCAGCAATGCAGTTGTGTGTTGTCCACATTGTGAGCGAGTTATGTTTTAGAAGAATATTCTCTGGATCACGTGTTACTCATTGCAAATACCTTAGTAGCTAGTCATTAAGTTCAAAATTTCTCTGTTTTTTTGGGAAGTATACAATGTGCTCATAGTCAGTGAGCCATAACAAAACAGGTATTCTGGATCATAGCGATCTGCACTACCTAGCGTTCACACAGTCTTTCAGACTAGATTTCCACAAGTAGTAGGACAGTGCATATTTTCACGGCAATGTTCATACATGTTTTTTGCCTCCAGTGCATTTTCTCCTCATAGATTTCCTCTGCTATCTCTGATTTAGAGCACTTATATTTTTCAGAACTCATTTTTTTTCCCTTTATTAGTTGGTGTCCAAAACCAAAAAACAAGGTCTCCTGGTGCAGCACACCAAACGGCGCAGGAGTTGTTGCTATAATTTTCTCATGTCCCCCACACCTTCTCTGGAAGTGCGCACGGATGTCATCCAGCTCCTCTTGATGACAGTTCACCCCGATGGGCATTGTTGCTTATGTATTTTTTCAAAGGTATAGCTCACATATTGTCTCAGTGATTAGGTCATTGATGTGATTTGGTTTTGTCTATTAAGATGAACAGATGTTCAACTTACCTACATATATATGTATATATCTCTCTCTCATGTCTTTATACTCCAGCTGTTGACTCGGCGTGCATTGCTAGTGTATTAATTTTAGTAATGCACGTTCTAATTCATCCTACCCATACAGTCTGTCCGCTGGAAACAGGACTGTTTTCAGTTTCCTCCTTCCAACCGTCTGCCAAATCATTTCAGAATACATTCTTTCATACGCCCCGGCTCTCAAGCCATTTGGAGCAAAGTCCATCACCTACTCTGGAGCTACAACATCAGCCATAATAGATGGTCTTCAGGCCGGGGAGCGCTATATTTTCAAAATTCGTGCAGCAAACAGGAGGGGACCAGGTCCTCAGTCTAAAGCCTTCAGTGTCGCCATCCCAGCAGGTGAGCACCAAGCCAGGAACCAGTTGCGTGTTCACCCATTCTTGCCTTGGTCCTGGCTGTGTTAATTCTTACTGACTTAACTCCTGTATACTCTATCTAACTTGTGGGATTTTACTTCCTTAATACTGTTTCTATTAGTTCTTTTTATTACTGTATTGTCCAAATAAGTGTTTGTCACTCTGCAGCAGGTAAAAGGACATCTTATGAACATTTTAACATCCTAAATAAATGCATGCCATATTCCATTTCCTGCATGGCAACACTATGTACTCTTGCTATCCAAAGGCTTTGGGTCTTTGCAATGCTTTGGGTCTTTGGCTGCCCTATTCCTGAGAACTCCTGCTTGAAAGTCTCGAAAGTCAGTTAGAGTGTTTTACTCAGAATATTTGCTGGGTTAACTAAAAATGGGGTCTACAACCCTACATGGGATAATGCAGCACCATGCCATCAACATGACTAAACTCTGCTGAAGATTTGGTTTCACTGAAAGAAGTTTTACCCAAGATACAATTATTCCATATAGGTACCTTTCTACAATCCAGAATTTAACTTAGCTGTACTGCACAACCTGGTTAATACAGAAACAATTGTTGTCTCATATTCTCGTAAGTTGTTTTGTTCTTGCTTCCTGAGTGGTTTCTTCTCTTGGTCAGTTTTTTGTGCATCTTCTATTGTGAATAAACACTTTTTTTCCTCCCCTAGATGCTCATGAGGATTCAGTTGCTCAGCAAAAGACAAATATTCAAGATAATTCAGAGGCTAAAAAAACTGGGAATGCTGGCTCATCTTCTCAGTCTTCTTCTGTTTCTTCAAAAGCCCAGCCATCACCTTCTTCTAAGCAATTGTCTGTTCATTCACCTAATGTTAGTGATAAAAAGAATCTTCTTTCTGAATATAAGAATAAAATCTTGACTCGAGGGGTCTTGAGTAAATCTCAGTTACCTTCTAGAAAGACAGGAGAGCCGGAACCTGATCTCCAGTCCACTGAGGTGACAGATGATCACAATTCTTCCCAAGAAGCTCCAACATCACCACCAAAAGCGCAGGACCAGAGGCGGAATGTTAGACCCTTGTCCCCTGGTCGTCCAGTTCACCCTGTCCTTTCCTCAGGGAGGACCTCTGTTCGAACCCACGCATCAGAAGTGTCACGCCAGACAAGCACAGAGAAACATGAGCCACCAGCGGTGTTGCCATCCTCAGCACAACATTCTTCTGCCTCGTCTGTTCCCAAATACACAGATAACGAAACAAAGCAACAGAGGCAAAGTAACAATAAGGTGCCTTCTAAAACCTCTTCCCATCCTCTGCCTGCCAAAAATAATGATCTTGTGGGTAATGAGGAAGAGAAGACAGACCCCGTGCTGGTGAAACTGTCTTCTAAAACTTCAGAGCCTAGTCGCCTGGCTTTGCCACCGAGTCGGCAATCTGCTGTCTCTCCTGAGGTTGTCTTAGGTCGTCGCAGTGGGTCTGACTCTCTAAGTCTGTCCAAATCAGCAAGTTCCCACGCTCGTGATAGCCATAACGAGTTTGACAGTGAAGAAGCAGAGGACAGAGCAGGACAACCGAGTTCCAGGTCACAGCAAATAAGGCTATCCTCAGGCTCCAGTTCTCGCATGCGGAAGGATTCAAAATTGGCTGCAGTGGCAGTCTCATCTAGGTCTGCTATTTCTGATCACACTTCAACTCACTCTCACTCCTCTACCCGTTCCAAATCCAATGGAAAAGATGTTGATAAGAATCATAGGGCGGACTCACAAGATCAAAATCCCTTATTTCCTTCTCTACCCTCTTCCAGACAGTCTTCTTCAGCAAGCTATTCAAAGAGAAGAAATCCTCAGGTTGATTCTGATTCTCAGCTCAGAGAGACACATGGTGAAAAATCACCCCACTTTGACTCAGAAGAACAGCAAAGTCGAACAGCTGCTCCAGAAAAGCATTCTCTTTTGCAGTCTTCTCTTTCCAAACACAAGCCTGAAGAGCAGGACAGTCGAGAGGTAAAAGAAACTCTTGTTCGATCAAAACCAAGTGTGTCATTGTCTAGAAAGATATTCTCTTCTCATCTTCCAGTGGAGAAGACATCCCACTCAGAGCCTTCACAGAGGGCACAAACCAGTCCTTCGTTACTGCATTCAAGGGGCCGGCGCCTCCCATCTCACATCTATTCCCAGAGTAATGAAGATTTGCAGGAAGATGATGATGAGGATGTAACAGAGGGCAGTGACAGAGCAAGCAGCCACTCTGTGTTTCCTAAAGAGGTGTCCTCTTCTAGGGAATTACCTTCATCTTTCTCTCAGGGAAGTTCAAGTTCATCTCAATCAAAGCAGCAGCAACCAGGTTCTCAGGTACCTTCTTACAAACCAAAGCATATTCAGCCAGGCTCCAGTTCTGCCAGTGATACAGCCAAAGACAACCAGTATAATCCAAGGTTGTCATCCACTTCGAGACAAGCTCGTCCTTCATTACCTACTCGCTCAAGGGTTACTATGAGAACAGCATCCCAAACAGAGAAAAAATATGGTCTATTACCCTCAAAAATATCCAACACTGAACTTCCTCAAAAAGTTCCTTCATCTTCTTCATCTAAATCTCATCAGTCAGTTTCTAATGAAGAGAGTGATTATTACAGTGAATATGATCAGAAAGAAGTGGAAGAGAAACCCACATCTTTGGCAGCAAAACGGTCCCCTGCTGTTTCTAGAGGTAACAAAAACACATACGATGACACTACTAGCAATAAAAGAAAATCTATGGACACTCTTCTACCTCACAAAGTAAGTTCTGAAGAGGAAGAGATGGAAAAAGCTTCAACATTAAAAGCAGCTTCTCCTGAATCACCAGGAAGCTCTGCCATAGCATCACGTATTACTCAGTCCTCTAACAAGCATACCCCATCTAAACCAAGCTTTGTCTGGCCGCATTCTCCTGGAACTACCACCACACACACTGTTTCTCCAACAGTTTCTTCTTCCACTTTGTCTCCTCGTCAGCGACTACTGAACTCCAGGCTACGGAGCCCTTCCCAACGGCAAGTTGTCAGACCTCCTTATAGACCAGGTATCTTGTCTTTGTTGTACTAGTCTCACTAGTTGTGTTTTTCTTAAGGTCAGCAGTTAGCTGAAAACTCCTCCATCAGAATGCAGGTTCAGTTATTTAGTATAACATATTGCTTTTTATTTTGATGGTTCTCAGGGAGCTCAGTTCTTGAGGACATTGTCTGATTGGTGTAATGTGGTGCCCCAGACCTTTTGTCCTGTGGTCTGATCTGCACAGGATCCCATGATCCACAGAGGAGATGACAGAGTTAGGTACTAAATTGGAAAAAGGGCTGTGTTCCTTATTGAGCAATGAATTCACTGAATGCTCATGGAAAGAACATTTGTACTCAGAGTATGACAACCCCTCAGGTGCATAGTTCTTCATGACGGGGATTGCTAAAAGGCCTGTTCTGTAGTTCTGTAGTACTACCTTGCCCATGTCTACGCAGTGAGGTGTTTCCTCATGATGTCCTGGCATTCTATGTTTTCTTTAATTAATTTTTAAACCACTTTCCTCTTTTTTCTAAATGACAGCTCAGGGTTGCCCATATCTGTTGAGGACTCTGCACATCACAGTCAGGCCATCTAACACTTTTATGACTGTGATTTACCCCAAATTAGGGACTTGCTTTCTGGCAGAATATCTGATGACCCAGGGTAGTAGAACAGAAGGTCCACTACACATCAAGGTGTGTCACCTGTTGATTCCTCATGTCACATATGAAGAATCCCAGACAGTTTCAGTGACTTTACTAAGTAGAAATAGTTTTTCTTCCTCCCATGTTTAGACATCTAAAGTAATATTGAGTGACCTGAGTGTTTTAGTAACAACGTCTTGTTCAATGTGGCCTCACTGTTACACAATGAGGACCATGCAGCTGGGCTGTTGTATTTGATATGCTTTAATCAGACTCAGTATTGTGTAGAGGTTCACCACCTTAAAGAGCTTTAACATGGGAGCAGACCTGAAATAATGCTGAGGAAGATAAAATGTATAGCATGAAAAAATAACGCATTTCTATATGGAGGTTGTATAAGCTTACTACCAGCAATGCAGTTGCGGAAGCCAACAAGTGTTCAGTTAATATATTTTTTTCCAGTCAATATATGTATGTATTTTCATTGTATTTTTCTGGAGGCAAGTCTCTGAGCTAGGCTGTGAAAATTGCTGCTGTTTCAGAGCTGAGGGACCTGCAGCTCAGTGCCACTGCTTCTCCACCTCTGACCTGAGTGTGCTTCTGTTTAGCAGTGGTTTTTCAGCTAGAGGAGAGTCCTTCCTTTTACAGGTTAAAAAAAAAAGGTGTAGAGAAAATTGCCATCCCCTCTCCTTTCAGCTTGTCGCTACAGGATATAGTATAAGGATAGGATTGAACAAGTGTTTGCATTTAATAATGATTTCTTCCCTCATCCCACTTCAAATATTTACAAATATCGCAAACATTTTAATGACTGTAGTGTCATTGAGAAATATTGACCTGCTTTCTTAAAAAAAAAAAAAAAGAAAAGAGGGAATAAAGAGACCAAATAAACATGGTAGAAACAAACCATGGGTGTTTAAACTCTTTAAGAAGAAATAATTCCAGATGCTTGTGTCAACTACAGAGATCTGACGGTGTCACAACAGTTGCTCCAAGCAGAAATGGAGTGCCTGGTGTGCAGAGTGTGGTGAGGGCTCTTTCTGCTCTCGTTTATGTTCAGGTCAGTCAGAAAATGCCTTTACTTGCAATTTAAAATGCGGTTTGTAAGTGGCACAGCTTTCTTCAGAATAGTGTGTTTTCTTCTATGTTTCAGGTTACAATGGCAGACCAAATCTTACAACGAAAAATGGAAATGGAAAAATAATCCCTGGTAATAGTGGAAAACCAAGTGGACAGAAAGTAATCAATGGCCCTCAAGGAACAAAGTGGGTAGGGTGACCTTCTCTCCAAATTCAAGATGCTTTGGCCTTTTATAGTATTTACATTTTCATTAAGAAAAGACAGGCGAACAATGCCATCAGTCAATGAAGCTGTAAAGTGAAGTTATACTTACTGGTCTAGTTTCCAGTGTTCCACTGAAATCTAATGACAAATTCTGGATTTTGTTATTTTAACATTTTAAATGTCTGATTTAAAGCATAATGGCTCAAATTTTCAACTATAACATTACTCCCATAAATTTACTGGTTTAATGAAACATTTTTTCTTCAAAGTCAGTGGGACTTACACTCCCCAGTGACTCAGGGCTTGTCTGCTGTGCAGTGTGAGTGAGGACTGTTCAGGATAACTACTGTGAAAGATGTGTTCAGCAATGCTTCTCCCAGACTCGTGCCTCAGGTGGAAGCTTGTGAGCAAGAGTATTGAAATATAAAGTTACTCCATAAGTGTCACGATGCTTTAAATGCACATATGTAGATATCTTTTAAGTATTTTGCCATTCTTACAGACATTCAGATACCTCTTTCCAGAGATATTTGCAAAAGAGCTCAGATGCCATTGACAGGAAAGCCCCACGAGCTGCCTACATGCCCAGACCTTGTCTTTTAAAATCCTTTCCAATGAATTTATAACCGAGGAAAGCAGGGAAGAAACTGGTGCTTCCTGCATGTTAGCCCACATGCTGAGCAGTAGGAGACTGTGGTCAGCCTCCCTGGCATTAGCAGAGCTGCTTGCACATGGCATGACACATAAAGACATTTATTTTATGGCCACTTCAATCTCACCGTTTGCATAGAGGAACATAAAAATGCATCAGCTTTGTCACATTCAAGAGGAGGCATTTTGAAAAACATGCCCAAAGCCCTTTAAATAGACTCCAGAAAGTGGGCAAGAAAGGTCCTTGAGTGGCCATGGGGCATCTCTCTATGCTTCTTGAGAGGAAGGCATTGCTGCAAGCAGGGCAAACACCTTGTAAAGCAAGAGGATCTATGCCAAATCCAGGACCTAGAGGGCTTCAGAGACTGAGCTCATGATCTGATGTCCTTCCTGCTGCAGTCTTTTCCTCAACACCAGATGTAAGTCTAGCTTGCCAACCTGGAACTGTTGGTCATGTCCTCTTCCCATTTTCCTTCCAGCACTTAACACCTTTTGCATTTTTGTGTTTTGTGGCTCAGCATCTGTTACCTCAGGTTAAAATAGCATACAATTAAGCTCTTTGGGGTTGAAATAGCAACACGGACTGGATTTTAACTGCAGCTAGCTCTTGAATTCAATCCAATCTCTCAGACAAATTTGTTTTATGAGGCAGAGGCTTTTCTTCAGTCTACTGACCAAATTAAAACCTGAGCTACTTTGTTTTCACTTCCATTTCAATATAAATTTACTAGTTTAATTTTTCCGTTTTCTTTGGTTAGTAGACATACTTTTAAATCCCATCTTCAAAAGGATTCAGGGTCATACTGAAATAAGTATTACAGGAATCCACCTTAGGAGTCATACAGCCCTAGAAAATCAAGGGAATTGCTCTTTTGCACATGAGAGCTACATTAGATGATATGAATATGATTGTGCAGCTCTGGAACCCAGAGATTTTCTGGGGATTTACTTTCTTCAGCCGTGATTTTTCAGTAATTGCTGTCAGTTAGGCCCTTAAAAGGCCCTGTGTGTTGTAGCTATTCCTGAACATCACACTTAGTGTATAAATTTCCCCAGGATTTCTGTTGCTGTGACATTTCATTACACCTCCTCTTGTGCTAGCTAAAATTGAGTCCATCTATTGCTTTTAGATTGTAGATCTTGACCGAGGGCTAGTGTTAAATGGTGAAGGAAAATACCTCCAAGATTCCCAAGGCAACCCTCTCCGAGTGAAATTAGGAGGAGATGGACGTACGATTGTTGGTAAGTTACAACTTCCTTCTTACAGAAAAAACATTTACAGTTTTTGTACCTGTAGTACAAGTCTTTAAACTGTTGACTGCTTCAAGCCTCATGCAAGCCATTTGGAGTTGCTTGTACTCAGATCTCCATCACACAGTCAGCACATTGCAGGACCTGGGAAGGCTTTGGGGCGTTCTGTGGGGTTTCAGAGTATGAGGCAGAAAGAATTTCTCGAGTCCATCTTACTTGTATCAGCATTATAAAGAAATGCAGAACTTAGCCAGAATAAGGATTGATGATTGTTTATATCTTTGTATATATAAAAATAATTTTTTCCCACTGCTAGCACTGTACCAGCCATATGGATGTGTTTATTTCATTTTTTCCTCTGAAACTGACCACACACCCTGTGTGTGATCTCTGAAAACACTGCTGTTTGCATGTCAGTCCATCTGTATAGATCTCTTGAATACAAATTCAGTGGCTATTCTTAAACTGCTTATCATGAATATTTGCAGTATCCAGAATCTGGCACACAAGTTTATCTGCAGTGACAGCATCTCACCAGCTCATCCCAGTTTTTCCTTGCACGTTTGACATTAGGGAGCAGAATATGGGTTCATTATACCTTTCATCAACAGTTATGAGAGTGACTTAGATTAAATTCACTGTCTGCACATTGTGATTTGAAGTGAAACCTCCCTAGAGTGTTTATCAAACAGCGGAAAAAAAGTGAACACCACTGTGGTTTATCTGAGGTTCTTCTGAACCATTTTCCAGCTTCCTTAGCCATGACTGTTTCCTAGATAACACCCTTCTTCTCTGTCAGTTTACTTGCAGGAAGCTGTATTCACACTGTCAGTACTCTTGTGGTATCTACTGTGATAAAACACCCTGCTATAAGACCGAAATGGATTAATGATGAGATTTTTCAGCTTTGTTCTTTTCTCCTAGATGAAAACGGGGCCCCAATGGTGAGTCCTGATGGGTTACCTTTGTTTGGACATGGCAGATTCAGTAAACCTCTAGCGAGTGCACAAGATAAACCAATAATAAGCCTTGGAGGAAAGCCTCTGATTGGTCTTGAAATGGTTAAGAAAACAACCACTCCCTCAACTACTACTACAACAATACCTACGACAACTACCACAACAACTACTACAACCACTACAACAACTGTTGCTACAACAACCACCACCACTCCCGAACCAACCACCACTGACCCACCCACTGAGAAACCAATCCCAACCTGTCCTCCAGGCACCTATGGACAGTATGATGATGAAGGCAACTTGCTGTTGGGGTTCAATGGCCTGCCAGAGTGCAATGCAGAAGGTAATTTCCTTTTGTGCTGTTTTAATTTCCTTGTCTGTGCTGTTTGTACAGCGGAGTTACACAGATGTAAAACGGGAAGGAATCTGCCTCTGAAGACTTTGGTCCATTTGATAACGTAGGAGCTGAGATTAGAGGATATAAAGAAGGGTTTGGGTGTTAAATGCTATTCATTGGAAAATTCCAACTTTCCCTAAAGCTGAATTTTTCTGTGGAAATACGTTGTTTTCAGCAGATTTCTTACCTTGTGTTAGATCCACTCCTAATGCATGTATTCACTCACAGGAGCACAAATGTAGACAGTAGTTTTGTGGACAAAGCAGTCACATATGAGGTTTTCTCAGTCCATTTCAGGCCAGGGAAGGACCTGGAGGCACCATACATTTTGTCTATTTTGTGTTCATTTATCACAATGAATTCTGAGAAGTCTCTCTTTTGAGCTGTGGTGGAACCAGCATTTGCAAAATGAGATTCTTGTTCTCTTGCCAGCCCTTGGAGATAAAGATTGTCTAGCAGGAATGCAGCACAGCACAAATGAAGCTGGTGAAAGTCAACTTTGACTCTGCACAGATAAGACAGAGAGTTGTACACTAATTTCTTTAGAATATGAAAATACAAACCAGTGTTAGTGCATGTCACTTTTTCCCTGTTGCAGTTATACAAGCTTAGGATGTGGTGCCAAACTGAAATCCAGAGTAAACACATATAAATGCACTAGTCTTTGGGTGTTGAGCCTGTTCCCCACTATGTTTTATGATTTCCCCACCTGAGTGTTGCACTGCAAACCAGTTAGATGCTTATTTTGCAAAACCAGATCAGGGAGCCTCATACCCTTACCCTTCCCATTTGTAGGTAATCCCCAGTTCAGTCTACTAATGGGCAGAATCAGCAGCACAGCCATAATTTAAACAGCATGTTGACCATCAGGCATCTGCCAACGGCAGTAGCCAGTTGTAATGTGTAGTGAGCTCTCTTTACCTTTCCCCCATACACCTGTATCTCTTAAGCCAAAGTAGATTTACAAGTAGGTCCTGTAACCATGGCCTAGGAAGATGAATGATCACTTTGAAGAGTGCAGCAATATGGAAAGATGTGGTTTCAGCAACTCACAGTGGGTCTAAGGATGGAATCTTTGGAGAGGATCTCAGAAGCAGAAAACAAAATTCCCTTACCAGCTGCCCTGGGTAACGAGTCAGAGATGTCAATGCCTTGTGCATGTGGAATTACAATGAGTTATAGTGTTAATATTTATGTAAGCATTAACCCCATATTTGACAGTATGTATTTACAGAAGTCTACTTGCATGTGCACATACGCATGGATGTGTAAGCACACAAATGTATGTATATAAAAATCACCATCATTGTTACATATTTCTGTGAAGATTTTTGCTCTTCCCTTTGGTGCTTTCATAGTTCTTAATTGTATTTACAAAAGTGTTACAAATATTATTATATATGGTCACTCTCGTAATTTCATATTTGCCTAAAGGGAGCCTTGATTTTTGGTAGAGTCCCTTCCACACCCCAGCTCCTTTTGCTTATCTTAAATATTGATTATATCATGTAATGTTTCCTCTCTTTGGTCTGTGCTGTTTGTTACCTGGAGGACCTCTTCTGAGAATACAGATTATAAGAACAGTAAGAATTCGTGAAATATGGCTGGGGTTAAGCTGAATGTAGGCTCCAGAAGCTGAACAACAAAAAGCTTTGCAGTATTACTTTTAGCAGAATTGTGGGCTGTGGTCTGGGGAACTTTTATGTGATTTTATGAACATTTAAAAACATTCTGCTTGGGTTTTTTGCCTTCTACCAGATGAGCTTGCTGAATCCTTGAACTTTGTAGAGGCATGAATAAAAACTAAGTTTTTACTCAGGCTGTGTGTTCAGTGAGAATGGCCCTTAAGTCACTTATAAACTGCCTGGCATTTTGACAGTATGTCTGCAAATGCCTCACAGTGGAAGACTAAAAGGACAAGATGGTACTGGATTTCTACTTCTCGTCTGGTATATAGTTGGAGTAGTATTAGTCTTTACCTGGCGATTTTGAAAGCTTCTCTGAAGAGTCTAATCTTTTTAGGTTTTTTTTAATCCTAGTGACCTGCCTCAAGATTTGATAACATAGCAAAACAACCTGTCTGTTCCACAGAGGAACTTGCTTGAAAAGAAATCATTGTTGTTGTATTTATTTAATGATGGCTGTTTTTGTTTAACAAGTGAAGTTATTTCAGGAGCGATAAACAACTACTACTTGAATTATCAAAACAATTATTGCAGTTTTTACTTGACCATTTCCAAATTATGTTTTTATCTTGTCTTTCCCTTTAATCTGAGTCTAGAAATTATTCCAGATCATTTAGTGAAATACTCTTTCTGCCAAAGCTTGATATTTGTTGCTAAGTGCTTTACTCACAAACAGCCAGGGGCTGCAAGTGCCAAAACCCACCGCCAAATATTCTATTCAAGCTTTGGCAAATGCTCTTACTTTCTTACTCTTCTGCTCAACCCAGCAGAATTTATTGTCAATGTTTCACTAGATTCAGCAGTCTCTAACTTTCAAGGAGGAGTTTGGCCACACAAGCACGATTTACCAGTGAAATCAATGAGCTAAACTTTATTCATATTCATAAACTCACAAAGAAAAAAACTGATGAAAACTTTACCACGTGCTACGTGTGATAAAATCAAGCGATGGATGCACAGTCTGCTGTCCTTATAGATGTCAAAAGGCTATGACAAGTGGCCATAGGAAGACTTAGCCTCGTTTGTTACAGGCAGGGTTCACTCAAGAGCTTCAGTGAAGGGTGATGGAGCAAGCTGCAGAACTGCAGCTGGTGTATGTACAGAAAATAATAAAATGCGAGGTCTTTTGGGAAGTACTCCTATCGTCACCATTGCACAGCTAATGCTAAACAAGCACAGACAGTGAAGTTGAGTACAAAATAGAAAATCAAATTTGGCTTTGCTGGATTGTAGGTAGGTGAAAGACTGACTAGCTAATACATGTGAATGAGCTGAAATCTGGCCATGAAAGATTTCAAATTTCTGCATATCTGATCCTCTTGTTTACTTGGATTTAGTCAGACAAAGCTGAGCACATACATTATAGCTGTTGGTTGATGCTGGTCAATTGTGATGAGATCTGCAGAACTACTTTGTGACTGACTACCCTCAGAGAAGTCAAGTGACTTCCAAGGAGATCATCTTCTGAAGAGTGGCTGCAGAAGTCTACCTTAAGAAAATGTCAGTTTCTGATATATGAAAGTTTGACAAGGATTAACCCATTTCCTGTGTTTTCAAAGCTTATTTTGGCATTGAAATCACACTACAGATTTAAAAGAAAATTATTGTAGGAGAAAAAAACCAGTCTTATACAATTATTGTTTATTCTAAACAAAAAAAAATCTGCAAAATGAAAATGTGTAATTCAGATTATATTTGTGAAATATTTAACATTGGCAGTTGAAATTTTGCACTGTGTGTATTACTGGGTTGGTGAAAATAACACTATTACTTTCATATTGAGTGTTACATTACCAATTTATGTGAAGTGTCCTGAGGTCAAAGCTGTCTCTCACTTGTCTTTGTTCACACACTGGCCACTCCCAGCATTTCGTTGAAGACTTCTAATGGTGCCTGCAGTGGGTTCCACCACAGTGCTTTTGCTTTGTTTGCGTGGCTTTTTATGACTATTCTGAGCTTTGTGTATTCTTTCACTTCCCCTGAATAATATGTGGAGAAATGTGTCTCTCGGAGTGTGCAGGAAAGCCTCCAGGATTCAACAGATGAGGTACTTGATGGTTGATATATCTAGTGCTGGATTTATGACCTGAAGAGATACTGAGATAATATGAAGGAATAGGCATCTGAGAAGTCTTTTTGTGCATTTGCATTATTTTTGGGGTGGATTAGGAGTGTGTTATTGATGTGCACCTCATAATCATCCATTCTTGCTATGCTTTCATTTGCATCATGGAGCAATCTTTGTGTGCACAAGCTGAATTCCTGTTGGATAAAACTAAAGCAGAAGAGTGCTTCAGGATTATATGTATGTGGCCCAACCTGTAATGGGCCTTCATTCCGCAGGATCAGACTAGAGCTAGTGGGAAGTAAAACCCCAGAAAATCCAGCACCAAGTACTTCATTCTACACATTCATTTCTTTTGGGCTTCATTAATTACAAGCATTGACACAGTCTGTAAATGTCACGGCCCTGTGGGTTGTTTGTTTTTTATACCTCCACAAAAATATTTAGACAGAAGTATTTTAATTGCTTGGTTGTTTTCTTGTTATATAATGTTTTCACATTTGCTGTTCTTGAGACTATAAAATATTTTCAAATCCTGACATGAGTGTTACATATTTGTTGGCAGCCTACCTTTGGTCCAGAGCCACTGCGGCCTGGGGCAGAGCTCCTGGCAGGTGCATTACTCTTGATTTTCAGTAGCAGCCTTGAACCCATTTTCCCCCAGCAAAACTCCTGGCTACTGCATTTAGCTGCTCATCTGTTATTCTAAATAGGCAGAGCAGACTGTCACTGTGTTATTTGGAAACTAGGCAGTTATCTTATTTCTTTACAAATTAACTGGCTAAATATTTTTATATTAAACTTTATTCCAGAAGTATTTTATTGAATTCTTAAAGCGTTTTTTTCTTTCTCCTTCAGTAGATACGTTCTCGGGACTGGATTCAGATATGACAGCAACTCCAGAGGCATATGTGATATATGATGATGGTACTGTTTAACTGTAAATAGACTGGAAAAGTGGCATGTTTGGGGCTGGGGTTTTTTCTGTCTTCTTTCTCTGGAATTGGGTTCAAGGGGGTAGATTGGTGATTGGGGGCTTAAGCAAGGGGTGGTGAACTGGAAGAGTCCTGCATCACATGTGAAGTGAAAGGGTGCAAAGTGTTTCTGGACATGAAAGTACCTTTCTATCGGTCCTGCAATCTAACAGGAACCTGTTGAGTAAATAAATTATAGTCAGAGCTGGGTTATACAGACACTGCTTCAATCCTGAATTCACTTCCTCTGGTACAACTTATAACTCCAGCCCAGTCAAAGTCAATGAACTCTTCTGAAATTGAAAATCCAAATAGTATCTGATCCCTGGAAACTTGAAATACCTTAGTGAGTTTTTAGCACTCTACAGCACTATGAATATTTTTTTGTCTTTTTTTTTTTTTAATATGTAGTCTGTATTTAGACAATTAAATATGCTCATACTGAATAAGATCACCTACATATAAAATAATTAATCTGCTAAATTCATGTAGAATTTCAATCAAAGAGATTTGAAGTTAGATGAAAGAAGAAGAAGGAAATATTTTTTAGTTATACTCATGCCATCTTGATATTATAATCCAGGACACACAAAACTCAGCTGAAGATGAAGCCTCAAGTCCCAGCATTTAATTATAAGTTTGCACAGGGAATGCAAATTCTCAATTCCTGGAAATAGCATTCACTTTCTGTCATCAGTGCTATCTAATGTTCTATCCCTTTTAGTCCTCAGACTTGTGCTTCTACCCGCATGTAAGTACAGACCTCACTTAAACAAAAAGCTCTTTTAGTAGAATTTATGGCTCTAGAATAATGAAAGTTTTTTTTTTTTTGTGGTTGTAGTGCCGAATCTTAAGTCAAACCAACAACAGAAAAGCACTTAAAAAGGGTGTGCAGCAGCTGAGCGGAAGATATCATAGACGTTTGAGCTTTTAATTCTGATCACTTCACACTGAGACCGACATTTAGAATATGAGGAAGAGAGAAAGAATTAAAAACTGCACAAGACCTACATCGCATGTTCCTTACATCCCCATGAATGCAGAATATCCTCAGTGCGCAGGTCTTTTGCCAGGCTTCCTCTTAGGTACAGGTCACCTGCAGAAAACATATGCTTTAGCAGTTTAGCACAAAATACTCAAAGCCATGAGCCAAGTCCCCCAGCCTGCATGAGGTCATGGCAAGGATGCCAAATGCTACTTTCCCTTCATTTTGTGTGTCAATCAGGTAGCACAGTAGCTTTTCAAAGAGCACTGAATTTAATGGAACTGAATATCAGGATTCATGCGGGCCAGTTAACCTTCCTTAATGGCCCTAAGTGGGACCACAAATGACAAGTACCAGACTCCACATCTCAAGTTGCAGGAGGGTTTAAGAGCAGTATGAACCACCTGTAGTGGTTTAAAATAACAATACAGAGTTAAGAGTTTTCTTAAAGAGCCATTTTTTCACCCCCTTATCTCCTTCATTTGGCATCTGAGGGTTTTGGCCAGGGATTCAGTTACTATGCCATCTTCTCTTGGGGGTTGTGAAGGGAGGTAGCAGATGCTCATTCAGGATGTTGTATGAATACATTTGTTTGTTGCCATTCTATTTAAATTTGTGAGTGAGGTCTAAATCAGCAACAACATTATTATTCAAAGGCAAAGACTTTGTGCTCCGTCCATTAGTTTGATAGAAGCCATTGCAAGGCTGAGGTGCGACCAACCTCCACTTGGAGGCCCGTAAGGAGTGTGCAGCAGCTAGAGCAGTGTATGTTGCACTCTTTTGAGACTGTGGCTGGTGACAGAACTGTTTCCTTTCTCATACTTAAGCCAAAATAAGATGAAATATGCTAACATTTTCATTTTATGTTTCCTCTGAAGACTACGAGTTTTTTGAGAGCACTTTGCCACCAACCACCACCACTGTAACCACCACCACTGCTTCTACAACAACAGAATTGGAAGTTGTCTATCCGGAGACTAGTGTTGTTGGCACTGGCCCTGTGTCAGAATATGATATCGCTGGAAAGAAGCGGTTCACTGGTAAGGATGCCCTTTGGTTTATGTAGCTTACTACTTGTACTGCAAAGAATTCTTGTTCTAGCAAGGTCAGCCCTTAAGCTGAGACCGTTGTGCAAACACATCCATCAGACTTGTGTGTGGTCCTTTTAAGGACTGCCACTTCAGAAGCCCAAAGAGCAGTACCTTGTTCCTCGCTTCTATGCTTGGATGTCTATGTGTGGAGACCACTTTTGTTCAAACCTTTGTACTCTTTCAGTGTGAATGCTCTGCTTTGTGATTTGCATCATATTCAATCTAGATGAAGTCAGTAAGAGAGCAAGAGTGTCTATTCCAGTTCTTTGTTCAGCTTAACTGCATCAAACTTCACACCAGTAGTTCAAGCAGTGCAAGTCTCCATGTAGGTGTGAGTCTTCCTCTGGGGGACTTAATTCTTTTCCACTGACCCACGCAACCCCAGTGATTTCATCCACCTTGCACAAGCACGTATGTCAAAGGTGTGCTTCAAAGTAAAGTAGTGAAGGGCATTTTGAATGTGAACTTTGCAAAAAATAGATCCAATAGAGATGAATTTGATTTTGCTATTTGTATGTTTGCTGCATAGAAGGAATTTGGTGAAGGAACCCCTGATACATTACATGAGCCATGAGGCTGTCTCCTGTGTACACGAGCTATTCCAGTGTGTAGGTTGTTGTTGCAGGACTGACTTCAGAGCTGCTCTCCTTTGTCAGAGAAGCAGCTGGGGGCCAGAACAGAGGGATTTGGAGATTGTAAGGCACTGCATTCCAGCCTACACCCCAGACTGGTGACACCCCCTCCAGCCCTTTACATACCTCTGGAACTTGAACTGAGGTCAGATCAGCTGCTGACTCACCTGGCATTTCAGATGGGAGTTCAGGGGATGGAGAATCATCTTTAATCCATGCATTGCCTTCCCTTCCAATATCCACAAGTTTCACGCAGCTTAGAGTGGAACTCTGCTGCTTCAGTAAAAATTTGTTTTTATATATGCCAAGACTTTTTCCAGTGCATCTTCAGTTTCCCCATGCAAACAATTTCATGATGTTTCTATTCCTCTCTCTCACTGACAGTGCTTCTTGATTCATTTGGCTAAATTTAACTTCATTGCAAGATCTGGAAAAAATTCCTTTAGGGCATGAAATCCAATAAGATAAACCAAGAAACGTTGGTTTATGAACATTTCAAGGCACTAGGGAAATAATATTACCATTTCAATGAATTGTATTATTGCAACTGAATAAACATTTCCAAAGTAAGTTTTATAGTCCTTACTTTGAATGTTACGGTGACTTTCAAGGCAATAAAAAGATGATTTAATCTTTTCCTGAACTGAAGTGCAATTCCAGTCAGAATAAAGCTTTTAAAAATAGAAGTTACAGGTTGGGAGCACGTGCCTGGAAGATAGAGACTCATGACTCCTGGTCCCTTAGTACCCAGGGGACCACAACAACAATACATTTAAACTGGTTAGACTTCACCTTGGAATTAGTCTTCATATTGCCTTTGTTGTTTCACTCCAGCTTCAGATTGTTTGTGTAAGAACCAACCCACCTGTAAAGTCTTAGATGATCAAAGGCCCTGTCTGTTCCTATGTGTGGAAAAGCAGAGTTTGGGTGACATTTTCATCCTACCTTCCAGAGCAGCTGGAGGTAGCGTGTAGAGAGTCCTGCAGTCAGACTGCTCTCTTCTGCTTCTTCTAGCAAAGACAATCCTTCTGTCTTTGCATAATTTTGTACAATTGTGAGTGTGGGGTAGACCTGAATATTGGCATCCCATTCCCCCTGCTCATCAATCAAATTGACTTTGAACCATGCTTTGTTGGCAGCAGTCTTTGGGCTGGAAGGGGAGGAATTTTAAAATGCATCACAAAACTTGACTCTCTTCTTTTCAAGAAATTGACAGCCTGTGTGCTGCTCTATGGTACCTAACAAACTGTTAACTAAATGCCACCCTTCCTTGTCTTTTCCAGCTCCTTATGTGACCTATCTCAGTAAAGATCCAGCAGCCCCATGTTCCTTGACAGAGGCCCTGGAGCACTTCCAAGTGGACAGCCTTGATGAAATCATCCCTAATGACTTCAGAGAGAAAGATCAGCATCCCCTGAAAGCCCCTCACAACATCACTGTCGTGGCAGTTGAAGGCTGTCATTCCTTTGTCATTGTGGACTGGGCTAAACCTGCTCGAGGAGACATGGTAACAGGTACTCTCCCAAGGTTGCTCTCCTAGTGGTGTAATGGAGAATTATAGAACCGACCATGTTGGAAAAGACCTCTGAGATCATCAGGTCCAACCCTTGATCCAACACCACCGTGTTTACTAAACTGTGGCACTAAGTGCCACATCCAGTCTCATCTTAAAAACCTCCAGGGACGGTGAATCCACCACCTCCCTGGGCAGCCCATTCCAATGTCTGATTACTCTCTCTGTAAAAAATTTCTTCCTGATATCCCACCTAAACCTCCTCTGGCACAGCTTAAGACCGTGCCCTCTTGTCCTACTGTTGGGGAAAGGTTTTCTTAAATGACAGTTTTTAAACTGAGCCGATGTCTCATGACTCTGATGTTTCACTGCTCTGCAATTTTCTGAGGGAGGTGAGCTACTTCGTGAAGAGAAGGGTCTCTCCATCAACCCTCAGTGCCAGACTGACCAGCCCGTGTTGGTCCAGATATTTCGATTTTGGCACTGATTTTGTGACAGTGGTTCCGAAGGCATCACGTCCTACCTGCATGGTAGCTCTGATAGTGCTTTGCTCAACTGAGCACTTCTTCCTCCAGGTAGTGGCCTCAGCACAGGCACCTCCACAGCCTGCCTTTGGAGCATCTTTCACACTCAGCTTCAGTCCGTTTCAAGCAGACAACCCAGTCTGGGTCGTTCCTGGGTCCTGAGTGTGGCTGCAGGAATGGTCTGCCTGTAGAGGGGCTTCTGGCATGCTGATCTAGTCTGCTTTTTTTTTTTTTTTAGGAAAATAATGTATAAAAGTCAATTATCTTGGAATCTGTGGCCCAGGCTATGCTTAGCTTGTTTTGCTGGAATTTTGCTGAAATATCAGTCTGACAAAGTTCAGAGATGGGGAATATATTAAACAAATGTATTAAATTAAATCTCCTTTAATGTCTCTAGACCTTTTGAGAGCCAGAGAAAATCCCAATGGACTTTGAGAATGAATCTCAAAAGTTGCTAGAAAAACACTAGAGTAAATAACCAAAATATTTTAGAAATTAATCCTGTTTGTCAGTGGACCCAAAAGATTTGAAGTGAGCATTTCAAAAGGCCACTGCTTTGGTGCCAGCATCCAGTTTTGGAGGATCCTCGCCCAGCTCTGCAGCTGACACCATAGCAGAGGGATGAGAACTGGCAGAACTGAAGCAGTGATAATGACTGGGAAGGGAGAAGATGGCACTTGAACAGGCTGTGTGGTATCTTTCCCACAGTATTTCATTATTCAAGACTGTTGAGATAGTAACTTAATGAGCACAGTTTGTATAACTTCAGGTTTTTTCCCCAAAAAATCCTCTGGTATTTCTAACTATATTAGTCTCTGCACAGTCCATGTATCACTTAAAGCAGTGAATGGATTGCCTCTGTCATCTTTTTGCCTTCACTGTGTTTTAAATCAGAATTCACACCTGGATGCCATCCTCTGATGTAATGCTACATCATTAGCTAATGACAGGAAATTCTTACAGCCTGGAGTTTTCCAGAAGAGTTAGGCATTGAATCACTTCCATATTCAAAGATGTTTCTACTCCTTTTAACCCATAGAATTCACCATAACACCTAGAGATATCATTTACTTAAAATTTATTTAGAATCCTCACAATTATTTGTCTTTCCTATTTACAGGCTATCTGGTATACAGTGCATCCTATGATGATTTTTTAAAAAATAAGTGGTCAACCAGGACTGCAGGGTCTACTCATTTGCCGATTGAGAACCTGAAGCCCAACACACGGTAAGGATTTGACCCACTCCTTTTCAGCTCTATTAAGGAAGTAAAACAAATTTTGAGAATTGTCAGTTGTTTTTCTTGGTCTTAGTGTAAATATTTACACGTGATTTAGATTTTAATCAATCTGTTTGACAGCAAATTGCTCTATAAACTGCACAACTACTTACATGATATCTTTACCATATTAACCCTGGAGCAGATGACTGTGTGTACATGGGTATGTATTTGTGTGTATAAAACCACATATCAGTAACAGAGAAAATCTTATTTTAAAATGCATTTTATAGTCTTTTGCATAACTGAATCAAATGTTGGGGGGGGGGGAAGAGTATACTAAAATATATTCTTGATGTGATGTGACCTTTCCCCACATACTGGTCTGGTCAAGATTTGATACCTGAGGACTGGTGAGGAAGTGCTGCCCACTGGTCTGTTTTCACTTTTTGTTCACATGGGTTGTGCTGGAAGAGAAGGCTTGGTGGTATATAGTGAGGCTGTGGTGATTGATCAGAAGTCAGTTTGGCAGGAGATTTAGGTCTGCATCTTGCAAAAGATCTCAATGAAATGGTAGAACAAGAATGCATGCTTTGCCTGATATTGGAATAATTCGTGGGAATTGGGTGGGAAGTAAATGGCCACAAAGGGACTGCATTAAAATTACTTCTTTTGAGAGATGCTTGGTGTCTTTCAGACTTCTCTTTCAAATTCTGAGTCTGAAATTCAGGAAAACTTTGCCGTCTTATCCTTTCCTGTTTTGTCTATCATACTGTCAGTCATATGCTTCATGAGCCCTATTCTTATATATCCAAGAGATAAAAAAAGACCACTTATTCTGAAGATTAATAATCTAGAGCTTAATGAAAGCCTTTTAGGGTTGTTCATGATCTGTTAAGGCAAAATTATTTCACAGTAGAGAGCTTCAGTTATATGCTCTACATCTGCTAGTGCTCTCATTACAAAACATTGTAGCTACAAATGTATGGAAGGTGGTATTTGACACAGTTTATCTGTGGTTTTCACCTGTTATAACAGGATGGAAGAGGTTTGAGATCTCCTAAACACTGTTCCTAGGTAGTGGTGGAAGCAGTTGCAGTTCCTGCCTTTGTACATCCATGTCCTTGTGACTTGAAGACACCCTTTCCCTAAACGACTCTCCTCTTGCTGCTAGTTCCTTCCTCCACATCCCAGACTCCTCTATATCCCCAGCCCTTTTCCCCTTCATCAGTATACACTCCTCCACTCTTACCTTGTCCCCCATGCAGGCCAGGGAGGCATTGTTTTGACACCGCAGCTTCTCCAGGCGGACCCTCCATCTCTTGCTTCTGTGCCATTTCCCCCTTTCCAGCTGCAGTTCCTCACCTCTTCAGACTCTCAGTCAAATCTCCCTCTCCTGATGCCCCAAGGACAGTGTTGAAGGCCAGAGATAACTCTCTGCTTCTCATACCCAACACTTAAAGGGCTCCAGGTCACCAGAAGGAGTGGTTGCAGCGAAAGCTCACAGGAGTTCTGCAGCTTCTGTCCTGGCAATGCTCAATGTAGGGGAATTGGTGGGAGCTGAGCTACCAACCTGTGACTCATTTGATGAGATGTACATTAACTCCAGGCTTCAGAAGTTCACAATTTTTCTGTATTTGAATGGAGTTTTATAGGAACAGCAAGGTTATATGTTCATGCATCTCCATGAACGTAGTGACTGTCCTGTTGAATGTTAAGGTTCTGTTTCAGTGTAGGGAGGTTCAAGCAAGTGCTATTTATTTAGGCATATTGTTTCCCCAGCACCTTCCTGAAAATGGTATAATCCATTGGTCCCTGTTACATGCTCTTGAAAGGCAATAAAGGCTTCATGTGGGATCTGTGGTGGAGAAGGAGGGATCTTTATAACAGAGAAATTGTGTGTATCAGCCAGTCTCATTTGCATTCTCCAAATCCACAGACTGAATTGATTGAATACTTTCTATCTTAAAAATAACTCCCTAACCACTGCAAAAAGACCCCATGCCTAATTAAGAAAATATGGGATGAAAACTGAGGTTAGTCTAAAAATTTTGTGTTTGCATTGTTAGTGTATTTTGTGAGAAATCTCAGATTCAGTCAGATTTACTGTAAGATGCTCTTGGCTGCTGGGCGTCCCACAAGGGCCTATGGGTGGTGCAATTTTGTGGCATGTGCAGTGTATGAGAAACGAGTTGGCATCTTGGCTGAAGTCAGCCCCAGAGAAGATTTGAAGCTTTCACCATATCCTGGAAAACATTTGCCTGGTGTTTAGGTTTTACAAACAAAACGGAAATCTCTGTTTAATCTGTGTCATAAGTTTTCTTCTGAGGACTGGTCTGACCCCATTTGAGAAGGGGAAGTTTTTCCATTAGTGAAACTCTGGTCAGCTTCAGTGGGCACAGGAACTGCTTCCTTGTGATGTGTGATTGTAAACACTAAAATTACTTTAAACCTTGATAAATCTTTAAAACAGTAGTTTTGACAATGTCTCTTCCCTAACCTTAATTCTCAGCTGTCACAGAAGATGGTGCAAAGGGCTGGACAGCATCTGCTCAACCACTAAATCCACAGTCACAAACATTATAATCCCTGCCATGAACATTTCAGTCTCCTTCTTGAGCATGTTTAGACTTTTTCCTGCCTTTTTTCAGGAAACCTGTGTCACTGCCTGATGGGAGTGTCATGATTTAAAACACTGTCGTTTACCACCATATCTCCATGTCTCATGAAATCTTTTTCCCTGTCCACTTGGGTTGTGTTTCATCTGGGAACACTTCGATCCCATAGTGCCTGCTACCAATTCCAGTGTTGTACATAGGAGGTTCTCATACATTTACTCAGGGCTCACAACTGCAAACAGAGCCTGGGTCTTCTGTCCAGACGCACCAGAAATTTCTGTTTCCTTTCTGTATCTCTGTTAAAGCAAAGCCACAAGCTTCATCAACCAACAAGCATCATCAAACACAGCTGGCTGCTGTGTGCCACCAGGGCAGCACAGAAGAGCTAAGATGTCTAAGATGTGCAAATGGTAGACCTGTGTGGCACATACATGCCTCACACTTGCTGTGTTGGAAGGTCCTGTTCCACCTCGACTCTACTGTCTTATTATAATATTTGTTGTAACTATTCATGAGAGATGTAATGCTGGGCCATTTTTTATGTAGGGAGACACTTTGCACTATCCTGTGAACCTGCGGGCAGCTGATTTAAGTGTCTTTTATCTGAAAGGGATGGTGCAGTTGTAGGAGGAGGATTTTAGCCTCTGCCATGGGGAGAAAGCTGTCCTTCCTGATTCCCTCCCAGCCTCTTTTTCCCCTCATCCACTGCTCCTGCTGGACAGGGGATCTATGGGGTGCTGTCACATTGGCTTGTCCCCTACCCTTCCTGGGTAGCAGCACATGTCTGTCCCTCCCAGTCACTGGGTTGGGCATGCCAGTTTCCCTCACGCAGGTAGAAGCCATGTGCTCTGCCTGCATACCCTCTGTGCATCCACCCTGGCTATCACCCAGCACTGCTGGAGGTCCAGCAGCAGCCATTCCACCATCCTCGTGGCTGGCACATGGTCATGGTGCTATGGCTCCTGCCCTGCCACCTGCAGCATGTGTGGACAGTGCCGCTGTGCACACTATGGCTGGCTGACATCCCCGGCTGGCATCTCAGCCTGCCGCTGGATGGAGTGCAGGGCTGGCAATCCATGCAGGCATGCCTCTGGAAAAAGGAATTTACAGCTAACTAATTTTTTTTTAAAAGCTGCTTCTCTAATTACCATGCTAAGTGATTAGCTCACTTTGTTCTGCGAGTGCCAACTGTTTAATTCCCAGAGAAGGGAGACATCTTGAATTAAGTCATAAAATAATTTTGCTCCAAGTGACAGGTTTGGTGAACAATTAATCATATAGTCTAAATGAATAAAAATATTACAAATTCATTGCCCCGTTACAGTTTACTGTGTCCTTTCTTGACATATCAGTAGAACTGGTAAATAAAATCTCAAAGGAACTTTACTCTTAGGAGGAAAAGCTTTTTTCTGGTCTGTTTTGAGAATGAACAACAAATGGTACTCCATCTGTGGCAGTTGTGATTCTTCTGTGCCTATTGGTAACAATTAATTGCAGTTCTGCCTATGCAAAGTGTAAACAAAGCTCAATCAAATTATATATTATAAATTTTTTTCATGTATTTATGTGATGAAAACCAGTGGAGTTATACTGATTTGAGATTTCCTGGCAAAGTCATCAGCTGAAGGATTCTGACTAATGCAAATGTCAGATTCCTGGACCTAGAAAGGCTTTGGCAATTTCTTTATTATTTGTCATGTCTGAGAAAGAAATGTATCCTGACTGCATTATTTTATTGATGTTCTTAATACAGCAATCATAGCAATGTCTATGTCTAAATCACAGGTCAGTAAGTCATGAGACCTGGCTCTCTTTCTGGCACGACTAGAGGCTTCTTGTGTATATAAAGGCTTAGAAACCAATTTTCCAATTTGTGAAGAAAAATGTGCTCATAACTTCATCGCCGATTTTTTTTTTTTTTAGACAGTCAGGCAGGAGCTTGAACAATTCTGTGTCCCAGATGGGCTTCTCTGTATGTAACAGGACAGCTGAATGCACAGTTGTCCCGACTCCATAGGTAATCAGTTCCTGCATTACACACTAGATACAAAACTGCATGTTTTTCTCTACTTAAATAGGAGCACAGAGTTCTTGGGCTGCTTTCTCTCCAGTTTCAGAGGTGGATCATCACACTCATATATCTGATGGGAATGGTTTGAAGCTGCCATTAATACACATAAATTAAGTGCATTGAAAGGGTTGCTCAGAAGGTGCCACCGTGTTGCAAAGGTGGTATGTAATTATACTACTTTGGAAGCAGTGGGACATCAGACATAGATATAGATGTTTCCACTATGTTTTGAAGCATCATGGAAGAGGTGTAAGCTGGAAAACATTTTTCTCCTGCTCTTCTGAAGTATTTAGAGCAGGTACTGAGTTAAGTCAGTTAAGCTTGGTGCTGTGTTGTGACTGTTTCATGAGCCAGCATGAGGAATCACTGCGCTGTGTCCCATTCCCGTGGTCTTGCTTGTGCTGCTCGCTCCTGTCCCAGTCCGGGTGGAAAAAGTGCTAGTGGGTGAAGGAGGTATGGATGGGTGCAGGTGCCCCATGAGAACACTGGCAATGTTGGATTAAAGCAGAGCTCAGGCTGCCATGCTCTGCTCAGGTGTCCAGAAGTGGGGGAGCACATGGGAGGTTTTTTGCCTTCCCTGTCCTCTTTCCCCAGCCATGCTAAACACTCTTTTATACAAAAAGCAAGGTCAGTAGTTAAAACCAGGGGGAAATTTTTCTGCCAGCAAGAGGATTGTGCTAGGCATGAGCAAAAAGCACAGCCTTACTAAATTTTACTATTTAACTGCTAAATTCTGCTATTTATTCTGCTAAATTCTGTTGTTTTCTTTTTGCCTCATCATGCGTTCTCTTTTAAAGAAAGCTGTGAGTTGTTTGTGAACATCATATAGTCATTCATTAAAGGCAGAACTGTCTGAAGAAAGCAGAAATGGAGTAGTTTTCTGGTATCAGCTGCAGGACACAGTAGGGACAGGGGACACGTCCCCCATGCAGACATGGGAAATTGTCCCACAGAGAGTCTGACCATGCATGTGCTCCAGGTCTGACATAGGTGCAAGGTAAATCTGGTGCCATGGATGAAGTCGAGAATATTTCAATTCCTGCATTGATTTCACCTAGACAAGCCACTTGTAATTTTTAAGGAGTAAACAAGAAGATGTCCTGGCCCATATCCTGGAGATAACCATCTTGCTTCATGGCAAAACCCAGTGTTCATGTGACTACCACCCTTCTGATGAAGACAGAAGGGCGTTACTTGCACATCTTTTAAACCTTTTCATAAAGATCAGTTTGATTTTGAGGCAAAGCAGTTCACCTTACTTGATAAAAAATATTTCTTTTAATGTATCAGGAATAGTGTGGCCAGCAGGACCAGGGCAGTGATTCTGCCCCTGTACTCAGCACTAGTTAGGCCACACCTTGAGTACTGTGTCCAGTTCTGGGCCCCTCAGTTTAGGAAGGGCACTGACGTGCTGGAGAGTGTCCAGAGGACAGTGAGGCTGGCGAAGGCAGTGGAACACAGGCCCTATGAGGAGAGGCTGAGGGAGCTGGGGTTGTTTAGCCTGGAGAAGAGGAGGCTCAGGGGAGACCTCATCACTCCCTACAACTACCTGAAAGGAGGCTGGAGTGAGATGGGGGTCAGTCTCTTTTCCCAGGCAACCAGCAGTAGGACAAGAGGGCACGGGCTTAAGCTGTGCCAGGGGAGGTTTAGGTTGGATATTAGGAAGAAATTTTTTACAGAGAGAGTGATCAGACATTGGAATGGGCTGCCCAGGGAGGTGGTGGATTCACCGTCCATGGAGGTATTCAAGAAGAGACTGGATGTGGCACTCAGTGCCATGGTCTAGTTGACAGGGTGGTGTTAGGTCATAGGTTGGACTCGATGATCTCAGAGGTCTTTTCCAACCTGGTTGATTCTGTGATTCTGTGAAAAAAAGGCAGTCACCTTTGCCAAAGGGCTGGTTCAACCATGTCACCTCCGGTTTATTGTTATGAATAATTTCCTACGTGCTTAGCTGGTGCTTAGGCCAGAGAGGGCTCTTTCAGGAGTGACCTCCAGGCTCTGTTCTGTGGCTAAGATACAACTGATGGTACAGGAAAGTGCACATCGTAAAAATTGAGTGGCAGACTAAAACCAGCCAAGTTCTTGCAACAGAATTGTATTGGATCTTCCTAATGCATGGGAGACTGTAAAGTATAAGCATCATGTCTCAGCCCAGTGTGGCCCATGCAAGAGAACCAGCACTGGCAGTTTTTTGTGCAGGATGGGGAGAGCTTCACCACCAAGAGCAGCCTGATATATTTAATGAAGCAGGCTCCCTTTCCCAAACTGAGGTGCATCAGGCCAGCCACTCAGGATATCTTCATGTAAGGTAATCCAGCCATTGGTGGCAACCATCCATGCAAGTAATCACTTGACCTGTTATGTGGGTCATATATAGATCTTTTGAAGATGTCTACTTTTGGGTGAGAGTCTAAATTAAGATCCGAATGAGATGTGGATATTACAGAGGCACAGTAATTTTTTATGTTTTATTAATTTCTTTACAAGAATGAACTTGAGCAAGGGGGAAAGAAAGAAAAACCTAAACTCAGGAATTTAAAAAATGCTGTGCTGGAAATTTTTACAGTAATCTTTCATTCTAACTGGTTTCTGCTGGACTGGTACAAATATAAAAGGAAAAGAAAACATTAATCTGGGGAAAAAATGACAGGGCAGGCATCAACTAAAAATCATTGTATTTGGAAATGAACTAAAATGTGCTTACACATATTTTTCTCTAAGGGTGAGGATAATTTTGCTTCTGTCGAGCAAAGAATGGAGTTCTAGTGGTGAGTCATGTGCTTTGACTTAAGCCTGTGATTTAAAAACTTTGGGAGAATCAATAAGGCAACATGTGATGCTGCCTTATATTACTCAAGTATTGTGATCTTAATGCTGCTGGACCTTTGACACAAGGGTTAAAAGCTTAGTTTCTGATCACATATAAATCTGATCCAGTTTCAGTTTGCAGTTTACATCACTACTTTCCTAGGAGTTGGTCTGGTTTAAAACTATTCCTGAGATCAGAATTTGATTTCCTTGCAATTTTTTCTTTTAGTCTTTTGCTACCAGTTGTTTCATAGAAAGTGGATATAGTTGTATGTAGTTTTTGGAAGGGCGATGATATATAAATAAATGATCCAAAAATATGCATGGGAGCAATTGCAAAAAGAAGACATTTGTCTGTAACAGCCAGCTCATACCCTGGCTCAGTATCCAACTGCATTTAACGAAAAGGACACTCGACGCTGTTCTGCTGTTTTGATTCTTACTCTGTTTTAAATTACTTATAATTTAGCCGTTGCACTGGGATCTGTTTTCATCTTATTTCCCTTCTCTTTTTGTTTCAGGTATTATTTTAAAGTCCAGGCAAAGAATCCCTTTGGTTATGGACCTGTTAGCTCTTCTGTCTCATTTATCACAGAATCTGGTATGGTTTGCTTTTTATTTTCATCTCTAAATTGAATTTTTAATAAGAGATGTAGCAAGGCAATGACTGAAACCAGCATGCTAATAATGGTGATTATCCTGATGTTGCTGCTTTGAATTTTTTTTTTACTTTAATTATTTGTTTTCAGTTAAGCCAGGAAAATAATATGCACTCCTAATGCCACTATTAAAATGTAAATGACAATAAAGTGAACTCTGGACGAACAGGAGGCTGAATTTTAAATACACAAGAATACTAATGTTCAACAATACAGAAGCAATGGGAAGCTTAATATCTTTGATAGATTGACCAACATTTAGTAAAGTAGTTTCCTAATTGTGAACAGCTAAACAGTTGGAAGCAGTTGTCTCTGGAAGAAATATAGAAGGCAACAGTTCCATCAGACAGACAAAATTCTCTGCTCTTTTTTTTTGACAAGGCATGCTGCTCTTTCACAGGGCTAATAGTACATTCAAGAGCAACACCCTCTTCTAAAAATAGTATGTTAAATGAGCTATTTTTGCCCATTTCTTCTTCTTCTACTTCCATCAAGCCAGAGGCCAATGGCTTCACTAAATAATAAAGGACAAATTTTTCAGTCTTTACTTCAGTGAAAGGTCTGTTGTTTCTTGCAAATTTTGCCCTTTTAACAACATGGGGCTTCTGCAGTCTCTGCCTTTGCTCATTTGACTTCACTCTGTAGTGCTCACTTCAGAAGCTCCACTAAGAACTGTGCAAGTAAGTCATCACAGAAGGGAGACAAAAATGCAAGATAAGAAAATGGTAACATGTTCAGATTTTCATTAAAGGAGTAAGAAGCTCAAGTATAAATCCAAGCATAATATTTAATATTGCGCGGGTGGCCAAGAAGGTCAATGGCGTGCTGGCTTGTATCAGCAATAGTGTGGCCAGCAGGATCAGGGAGGTGATTGTGCCCCCCCGTTCGGCACTGGTGAGGCTGCACCTCAAGTGCTGTGTCCAGTTCTGGGCCCCTCACTGAAGGGTGGCCACCCTCACTCTGAGGTGCTGAAGCATGTCCAGAGAAGGGCTGTCAGCAGACTGGAACCTAGAACAGGCTGCCCAGGGAAGTGGTGGAATGCCCATCCCTGGAGCTATTTAAAAGACGTGTAGATATGGCACTTAGGGATATGGTTTAGTGGAGCTCTTGGCACTGCTGAGTTAACGGTTGGACTCAGTGATCCTTAAAGGTCTTTTCAAACTTAAATGATTCTATGATTCTTTGATTCTGTGCTGTATCTTGCAGATTGTTTTCCTGATTAGCTGGCTACCAGTCTATGGGTCTGAATGCCTAGTTTTCCCATCCAAAATCAATGAGCTTTAACATGTTAAGTACACCAAATTTCAAGTTTTGTTTGTAGCACTGATCTTTTGTTTGTCATGTAGCCAAAGGTGGCTCTCCATAAGGTAGCATAAGTACAAAAACAGTTGTTAAATGCAAAACCAGGTGGTATAGTTACAGTGATGGAATAGGTCATAAGAGAAAGTAATCGCTAATTCAGAGTCCTCTTCTAATGCAACTATAAGGTTTGAGCTGATGGGAATATTCAGTAAAGAATGCCATCATAGGATCAAGCAGCTTATTGAAAATGTTCAATCTCGCCCCTAGTAACACATTGAAGAGAGCAGAAACCCATTGATCTCTTTTATCAAACTTTTAAAACTTCCTAGAATTTTTCTTCCCCATTAGTAGACAACCACCATGCTTTTTCTTTGGGTATTTTGTGTACAGTAAGAGATGATAGAAACTACAGTGTAATGAATACAGAGAAGCTAATGCATCAGATCATGTTATTTTGTTATCCTTACTCCATCTTTCTTTATTTAAAGAGTATTTCAAGCAAGAAGCTCCTGAGGGAGTGGACACTGCACATTGCACTGCCCAGCGAGCTCCTCAAAAATTTCTGCCACTATGATAAAAAGGATTAAAATTATAAATTTCACGTATTTATGAATAGCACTGAAGAACTGTGCTGAACATGATGGATGTCTGAGACCGAGGTTTGCATGCAAGAGTTAGGTTATATTTCCTGTTGGAGGACAGGCCCAGTATTAGTTCAGAAGTGTACAGTGAAAATGTCTTCCTGCTCTGAGGACCTTCTGAGAAGAGGAAATGTTTCAAAGCTGGCTTTGGACTTTGATACTAATCTCAATAGAGTTTTTACAGTATCAAAATAAATATACAATCCTGTGGCAAATTTCATTAACTGAGGAAACAGCAGAATAACAAACACACGTTAGGTCTGCAAATTGAAAAGACAATGTAAGTCCCACATTCATAATGTAGTTATGTATGCTGTACTGTCATCCTCTTGAGTGACTGTATGTTTCATATTATAAAACCAGAATTGGAAAAAAAATACTAAATTTTTTATTTGTTTTATTCTTCTAGACAATCCTCTTCTCATTGTCAGACCACCTGGTAAGTCTTACTCTGTTGTTTCTTTCATGAAGTGCATAAAATTTGTGCAAAACAGTTAGAATATAGAAGTTAGAAACATTTAAACATGCAGTTTTAGTTACAGTTTTAAGCAGGTAGTAATTCATGGGACTAATTCACAAAACATTTTTTGTCTTAGGACCCCTTATTCTGTTTTCTGAAAAGAAATCTTGTAAAGCTATGTTCAAATAAGCATTTGATTTTAGACCATCTTTCTGCCTGGTACAAAGGCTTAAATTACTTAGTATTAAGCATTAAACTCTATTGCTTCTGTATCTGTGCCCTTCAGTTGCCTAAGCATAGCTTGAATAGCAGCATCAGGTTTTTGTCTCTCTAGTTCTTATGCTCATCTATACAAGTCATCATGCCCTTATAAATGCTAAAAAACTCGGATTTGCTACTGACCCAAATGATATGCTACAAAGCTGATGAGCTTTCCAGGTTGTTGAGCTGTTTCCAAATTTGCAGTAAGCTAGTTCAGCCCCTAATCAGAAGATCTGATTTTCTGGTGCTGGGACTAACCTTGCTGATGTGAACATTGGTAGGGTAACCCCAGGCAGTACATGCCCTCAGAAGAGATGCAGGAAAAGAAACCCTCATAGTTATTATACACTATACTCTGTCAGCTTTCCTAAGCAATTAAAATGCTTGGTTCTGGGGCTTTTTTACTACAGTGTTTATGAAAATAGTGTCCAGCATTTCCCTTCCTTCTCTGTTTTATTTTACTTGGGTTTTTTTTACTGTGTCCTCTCAGAAGTCTCTGATGATGCACAGGTATTGCAGAGCACGCTATGTCTCTGGCAGTCAGTGTGAGAAGCCTCTGAGAGTGGTGACCTTTCCAGACACCTTCAGCTTTTTTGCTATCCATTACTTTGTTGGTCTGTTCAAAGAATGGAGGCTTTGGAAGGTGATGGCTTTTGCACTTGTAGTTTCTTCTCCAACTGGACAAAGAGAAAATACTTCGTGTGGCTGCAGTAGTAAAGACAGACCAAAAAGAGATGGCAGAGCTCTGGGAACTTGTGGAAATTAAGAGATTCTGAACATTCAATGCAGCTCTTACAGGTCATGCTAAGTTTATCCTTCAGGATTTTTGGAGGTGGGCAAAAGTGATGGACAAAAGCAGATTATTCACAGCAATAAAATTGCATCCAAGAAATAGTTTACTGTTTTATTCTAAAGATAAATCTGTGGCTAAAATCCTGTAATCCCTTCACTGTGTGGCTGAGTAAAATCGGTACAGTTAACGTTTCTATTCACACCAGTGGAGTTTTAAGGATTGCTGATCACATGATAGTGTTTGCAGGATTTGGACTATGTGCCTAGTGAGAGGGAGGAAGAATGACTAACAGAAAAAAACTTTCAATCTCATTTGTAAACCACCTCAAAATAGCACAGTAAAATCAGGGCTTTGTGCTGTAGCTAGAGACAAAAATACCAGTTATCAAATTGGAAACTTTTTGTATCGTTCTGTATACATTACTACAACAGCAATTTCAAAATAAATTATATTGTCTTGTCTAGTATAAAACAAACATTTAGGTAAGGCAGTAGGAATATTTAGTCTTTTGCAATACAATTAAGCATTCTCCTCTGCAGCAGTGCTCTGAACAGAGTTCCTCAGGAAAGATCTTGCTTGTTTGTTTTGAAAACTCATCTATTTTGATGTAATTTGAGAAACAAAACAGAAAAGTACATTTGTGATATGATCTTTTTAACCAGATAGCAAGAATCACATCTCAGGCTGTTACCACAGAATTCTTAACATCTGTTCTTCAGTAATAGGGTTAAGTTTTGTACTTAGTCTTAAAATGCAAGTCACTGTCAGAGCTGAGATCAGGCCATGTTGAGGAAAGAAACTGTAATACTAGGTAAAGAAGAATTCTTATTAAAACGAATGAGACTGTTTACTTAAAGCTGTAGTTCAGTACATGAAATCATGTTTTTTAATCAATTTAACAGTTGTCTACTGCCTAGAATGGATTTAATCAAGTCCCTCTCTTCTCTTTTTTTGACAGTATTTGTTCTTGAAATAATATTTCTGGATATAGAAAAGTTATGCATTAATCTACTGCAGTGTGTCTTGTAAAACATATTGTTAAATGTTAACCTCAGCAAAACTCAGATTGAAATGCTGAAGTCTGTCTCTAATGTGGAATTTATTATTTTCCCCAAGGCGGTGAGCCTATCTGGATCCCATTCACTTTTAAATATGACCCCACCTACTCAGACTGCACTGGCAAGCAGTATGTGAAACGAACTTGGTACCGCAAGTTTGTAGGAGTGGTTCTTTGCAACTCCTTAAGGTATAAAATTTACCTCAGTGATGATCTGAAAGGTAGGCACCAAGATTAATTTCTTGATATATGATTACTTGCCATCTCTGTCTTCTCACTTTCTTCATTTTATATGTGAAAGAATTGTGTGACGGCTCTGTGGGAGTCCTTCTCTTGAGAAGAATTAATGCTAATGCTTATATGGGTGTATTTACTTTCACATGATATATTCAAATGACTAGTATAGTTGAAATTCTCTCCACCCATCACCTATGGTACAGGGCCCATGGACTTGCAAAATAGGGTCTACTCCTTATGGAGCTGTAATCCATTTATTTTCCATAATTTCTTCTTCAATACTCTGAAGGTAGCATTCTCTCTCTTTCCAGCCACTGTTTGCTTATTGGTAATACTGTGTTTTTCACTGTAACATTCCTCCTGCTTTCTTCCGCGTCTATTTTCCTGGTGGCAAAGAGCATCCCAAACAAAAGTATTGCTGAGTTAAGTAATCTGTCTGTATCACCCTTCAGACACCTTCTACAGCATTGGGGATAGCTGGGGAAGGGGCGAGGACCACTGCCAATTCGTGGATTCACACCTGGATGGAAGAACAGGACCTCAGTCGTACATTGAAGCCCTGCCCACCATCCGAGGTACAGCAGTGGGGGAATGGGATGCTGGCCAGGTGCCTGTCATCCCATCTGTAGGATTAAGGGGTACGGAACAGAGCACAGAGTGGAGCGCTGTTCACAGCTGCTGGCAGCTCTCTTGAATAGTCCAGCTGATGCAGTAGGTGAAAACAGGTTATAAAAGTCCCAGACAGCTTGATGGTGGAGAAAGAGAGGCAGACAGAAAGAGAGGGGTGTATAAGGCAAATACTTTACAGGAACAAAATGCAAAGACAGAAAGAAACAATCGTATAGGTCTGTGAAATGTTTCTCTTAATGATAAGACCTGCCTCATTGAACTGAGGTACAAAAACTCTTCCACGTGCCAAGAAGAACCAGCAACATCTTTGCAAATATAGCTTTTGTGAATGGTTTCTAACCAGTTCGCTCAATGCAAAGCACGAATGAGTATGTCTAGTGACTTAAGGTCAGTAGTTTTATTCTGGCCTGGTAGATAACTCTCTCTGAGTGAAAATTCTTACCTTGAAGGAGTTCTTCTGAGTAAACTGCTCAGCTCATGTAACCAGGAAGGCGACAACTTGCTTCACAAAATTAAACCAATCATGAAAGTCAGCCAATCTTTTCAGTAAGTCTGTTGGTTTAAGTTATTCAGTTAGCGTTAATGGTTTCTATGTTAAATTATTTGTTGATATTCTTTTGATGGTGGCGTTACCAGGAAGAAACTGAAAAAGTCACTGATACTAATATATCACTGGGAAGCAGTGTATTTCTCAGTTCAGAAGAAGGATGATTAATCCAGATGTGTATAACTAGGTCTAGGAGACAGAGATAGAGAGCACGCAAAAGTTATATTATTGGCACAAGCTATGAATATTTCAGATGTTCCAATGCACGAGCTATGTGAACAAGAATGCTGCACCTCTTCTAATGCTTTAAGCAGTCACATTCTTTCTGCAGATGAAGAAAAAGGGGAAGGGAGGGCTTAACTCAATATTTACTGCATGAAATGATACCTTTTTGTTTTTTGAAAAGCTGACACTTCCTGAAGCCCTGTGAGATAATAT
Organism: Manacus candei; assembly: GCF_025592945.1. Classification (NCBI taxonomy): domain Eukaryota; kingdom Metazoa; phylum Chordata; class Aves; order Passeriformes; family Pipridae; genus Manacus; species Manacus candei. Next base: position 5,067,290 of record NW_026138129.1, on the reverse strand, counting down.
GATTTGATGGTATTTTTTTACCCGAGTCCTTTATGTATTTAAACTGACTTAGAAACTTCATAAACACAGCTGAAATATGCCCACCTTTTGGGGTTAAAGGCAGAAGCTCTTTGGCAGACCATAGCATTACACAATAGTTAAAGAGATTTTGAGCAGTAAAACCAGTCAAAGCTGCAAGAAATATGAAGGACCAGAATTAGATCATTCAAGAAAGATCTAGACCAAATACCAGGGCTAGCCAATACCCTTTTGACATAATTGCCTACCAGACCATTTTTAAGTTTTCATTTGAGTTGTGAGATTGACTCTCGCTGCATCTGTTACTCTTGTTAAATTACTGTGTCTTTGTTGTGGAATACAAATTGGTGTTTCTCTCCTGACAGGGTACTACCGCCAGTACCGCCAGGAACCTGTATCATTTGGACACATTGGATACACAACACCCTACTACTATGTGGGCTGGTATGAGTGTGGCGTGCCCATCCCAGGAAAATGGTAGCAGTCTGTTTTCCTGTCTTAGGCAGACCATGCTTTTCAAATTATTTCTACCAGAGGACTGTGAGCAACTGATTTGGAAAAGAAAAAAAAAAAGAAAGGTAAATGAGGCAAACCAGTGAAAACCAGCTGCTCAAGAAACCCTCGTGAAGCCAAACATGAACATCCTTTACCAGCCTGTATCTGTGGTGCTGCTTGACTTCTGCTTGGAAGCAGGGATAGGATATAAGTTTGGTGTCCTACCTTCCTTCTGTGTCTTTAAGGCACAGAGAGAAGTTTGCAATATGTGCAGCCTGTGAAAACCAGAACTGTATTAGCCATGAAAATTTGAAAGTTTCTTATATCTTACGGGAACGACCTAAGCATGCTGTGCTTGCTTAATGGGATGCTAAACTGTCCTTTCCTCCCAGCGGGGCTCCCCTATGCAATCATGCCATGTAACTGGCCACCCACCAAAGGCAATTTATTCTCCTGAAGACTTACCCTGTGGGTTCACCCACTGCTGGACTAATCACCAGGTCAATCACAGTGTAAATTCACTGTGAGATATATGTGTATCTATATCTATATAAATACAGTACTGTACATCTGCAAAAGTACTGTTTAGAGATGCTGAGATTTTCTTGTTCACTAGATAAATATGTTTGGAATTTTTATGTAAAAGGTGCTGTTAATTCTTTGAGATATTGCTATGCACAATATATTAACCAAGGAAAGAGCTGTATTCTTCTTGTGAGTACTGTTGATGTAACATTTGAATTACTGATCAAAGATGTGCGTCTCACTTCCTTGGCAGCCTTTGGACTGGACATTCAATGGGAATCTACCCCTCTATCCATGTTAGAGTGGCACTGTTAGTCCGGCAAAAACACATACACAGCAGTTTATCAGCATCAGTTAAACTTCCTATCCTTTGCTATTTAAAAGTTGTAGTGCAACTTTTCTTCAATCCATTCTCATCTTATTTTGTATGTTATTTATTCCTTGTCAGTATCTTTCACGTTACTGTGCAGAGGCATAGGATGAGTAAGTTGCAAATTAGAAACTGCTTTTAACTTATTTGCGCTCCAAAAAGAAGCCCAAGTCACCAACACAGGAGTCAACTAGCAGGAAGCTCATTTGACTATGGTCCAGCCTAAGGACAATTGGGATACACTTCCTTTGCAATACTACTGAAATTTCTTCCAACCAAACCATAAAGCAAAAGCTGACATGAATAAAAGGTATACCTGGGGGACTGATCCATTCTCTGGTTCATCTCTCACCCTTGTTCCAGCTTAGATATAGTGTAGTTCTAACAGCTTTTGAGTTTCTTCCTGTAGTTATTTTAAATTGTATGGGGACAAAAAAGGTACTAAAGTGATTAAAAGAGCATTCTCTTTTTTATGGTGATTTGGGTTTTAACACTTTAATTATTCTCACATACTTTTTCTTCAGTACAGTGCAAAATATATGGTCTTGAAGTATAACTTTTTTCCCTAATAAACCTATGATACATGGTTCCACTTCTGTTTCATCCTTTCTGGTCATCTGTGTCATGTAATCTGACAAAGTGACAAATTGTTAGCTTTTGAAAAGTCCTCATTTGGAGACGAGTAAGTGTCAACTTTTTCTAAGGGACTGGAAGCGTGTGAATGTGTTGTTCCGTTTTGAAGATGGTTAGCAGTTATCATGGAGTTACCAATGGAAAATCATGCCTGACCTGCCTGATCATATTCTTTGTTGAGATGAGTGCCTCTGTGCAGAGGGGAGAACAGTGAATGTCATAGACTTTGGCTTGTGTAAGGTGCTTGGCATGGTCTCCCACTTGGAATATGGCTTGGATAGTTAGACTTTAGGGTGGATATGAAATTAGCTGCGTTTTGAGGCTCAAAGTGCAAAGTCCAAATGACCGCTGGTTGCAAGTGCCAGTGCCGGGGCCAGTGCTGGATCCAGTACAGTCTAATGACCTGGACAATAGGATGGAGTGAATAGGTGGAGTGCACCATCAGCAAGCTTGCTGCTGATACTAAACTGAGGCTGGGGAGTGGTTTATGTGCTAGAGGGCAGAGCTGCTCATCAGAGGGACTTTTATGCGCTTGAGAAATGAGATGTCAGGAAAATGATGCAGTTCAGCAAAGGAAACTGAAAAGTCCCACATGTTGGTCCTTGCAGCAGTACAGGCTGGGGTGACTGTCCAGAGAGCAGCTTTGCAGAAGAGCTGCATTTCACATTCAGAGACCGCAAGTAGATTTTGTTTCGTTCATCTGCAAAGACACGGCTCCTTCATTCCCTTCTGGAAATACTCTTGGCGTGGGACAGTCCCATTCAGGTATGTCATTATGGGTGAAGAGCTGAGATCGTTGTTTTTTCTGCAGCCTCTTGGGGAGGAGGAACTGGAGGGTGCTGGGGCAGGGATGGAAGGGCACTCTTCCCTTCCGGTGTAAATCTTCTATGGGACTAAACCAGCTGGGGCAGAGTCAGCAGTGGGGCACAGCAGGGAAACACATGAAGTGCAATGGTATGCAGTCTGTTCCCTTCACTTTGAGGTCTAGGTAAATTCTCTGTGCAATATGAGGTGATCTGATTGACACATTTGCATCCTTTGCCCCATGTGTAGGGTAAACATATTATTGTGATACTAGCTAGTTTCTTGAAGAGATGGTACTTGTCTTGGTCAATGTTCACCTAAGAGGTGGTGGGATTACAGAGGTATCTAAAGACCGTATGGGTCAGGAAGGCCATGTCCCATCCAGATCCTCTCTCCAAGGCCCTGTCAGTGTCCTGAGCTGTGAACTGCCCTCCCCTTTCCTTCCCTACTTCCCTGCTGTCCCCATGACACACTGGTCCTGCTCTGCCACCATAGGAGAAGCAGCACACCCGCTTGGAGGTAAATCTCATCTCAATTGAAATAGCTGTACAGCTTTGTGACTGCCCTGTGTATCAGGGAATGTTGTACAGCTCCAGATGGTGCTAATGGGAGAGGGATGGGTCTTTTCCTCTGTCAGCTCTCCTCCCATGCCCCTCTTACTGGCAAAGCCACATCTACATCTGGTCTTCAACCTCTTGGCGCCAGCTTAGAGAATGCCATGTCCCTTCAGAGGCTCTGAGGGGTGTTGCACTACCCCTGCCTTCTTGTCAAAATGATTCTTGAGGGAACAGGATGGAGGAGAGGGAGGATCCCCACAGGGAGAAAATTCATACAGCTTGGCCTGCATTGCCTCTGATCCAAGTCTCTCAAGGGTGGAGGGATGCCAGGGCCCTGCCTGGTGGGGAATTGTACAGAGTTTAAAAAAAAAGGAGAAAAACACAACGGAGGAAGGGGTGGGGAGGAAAAGACAAGCAAAGAAGCTGCTCAAAGCATTGTCTGGCCCTGGTCAACTCCAGATGCTAATCTCTGATCACTGTACCATATTTTTGTGAGAATTGGGATTTCTGCCTCAAAGGCATCAGGAACAATTGCCAACATGTGACAGATGCCAAGGGTTCTTGGGGGCAGCCAAAGCGCAGCATGTGGACCCGGCATGTGAACAGAAGAGCTCTTTGGTGATGAAGGAGGCACTGGGTGTCACTTGGAAAGATAATAGAAGGCCTTCGTGGGAGGTAACCCAACCCTCTGAACAATGTGAAATGATGCTTGTGGTTCCTCCCTGTTGTTTTCTCTCCACAAAACCCATGTCCTATTTTCTCACCAGGCAGATAGATGTTATTCATGTGAAGATCTGCCTTCCTCTGGCAGAAGAGAATAAGGTAAATGCAGAAGGGAATAAGGTCAATGCTGCAGCAGCCCAGCTCTGCTTCCTAAGGCAAAACTGGCATCCATGAATGTTGAAAAAGTCCCACCCATGGAGCCCTGCCAGCCTGCCTGAGGGCCCTCAGCTGGTAACATTTGAAAACAAAGCCATGTCTTGTACTGCTGCTCCTTTTCTCGTCATGCTTGTGTGTCCCATAAAGCAGGAAGCACTCCCGCAGGACTCTACCAACTGCAGCACAACAGTCAGTGAAAAATATGACCCTGGTGAGAAGTAGCACCTGAAGGAGAACACCACCAGGATTGTAGCTGAGTGCAATAATCACAGTCTCAAGAAAATTCACAGGGACCAGGTCCTCAGGTGCCAACAGTTGCCATAACTCCTCAGTGCCAGTGTCACCCAACTCCAAACATGACCTGATCAGCAGAAAAAGAGCTGGGGAACCTCCTCATGGCACATGCCAAGGAAGCACATACTTGTGACAATGAAGCTCACCGACAGGCCAAGCTGCATTAGCAATGACACAGTCAGTGGGCTCAGTGAGGCACTTCTCTCTTTAGCACAGGTGAGCCTATACATGGAGTACCACCTGCCCTCCTGTACAAGGCAAACGAGTGGATCAACAAGAGGGTGACCACAATGGTTAGGGTACTGGAGCACAGGATATACAAGGAAAGGGCAAGCACTGGGTTTGTTCAGCCTTGGGGAAGGAAGGCTTGGCTGGCAGTGATGGATCTAGTTGATATCTTCAGTGGCCTAATGGGATCGTAAAGATGAACCCACACTTTTCTGAGAGATACACACAGTGAAAGGTTGAAGGGCAATGGACACAATTACTGCAACACGAGTAATTCCAAGGAAGTATTAAGAAAATGTTTGTAGCATCGAGCTGATCAAGTACAGGGACTGCCTAGAGAGGCAGGGCAAACTCCATCCCTGAGGGTGCTCATAACTGGCCTGGAGAGGGCCATGAGTAACCTGACTTAGCTTTGATGTTGACCTTGCTTTGAGAAGTGTCTTGGTCCTGACTTCCAAAGGTTCCCTCTAACCTGAAGAAGTGTACAAGTCTATGAATGATACCAACTACTGCGTTATGCAGCCAGACAAAAACAGAACCAAAATTTTACAAAAACAAAGTGCAGTCTCCAGCATTTTCCACAGTGGATTTATTTATTGGACAAAAATGGTCGTAGACTCACAGAATGACTGAGGCGGGAAGGGACCGCTGAGGATCATCTAGTCGGATTGCTTCTGCTGAAAGCAGGGTCAACTACAGCAAAAACTTGTCCTCTTGCATTTTAAAAATCTCTGATGATGGAAACTCCACAGTTTCTCTCAGCAACCTGGGTCAGTGTTTAACCATCATCCCACAATAAAAGAATATTTTTCTTTGGTTTAAATGGGTTTTCCTGTATTTAAGTTTGTGCCCACTGACTTCTGTCTGTCACTGGACACCACTGAGAAGAGCCTGGCTCCATCTTCATTACTCCCTGCATCAGGGGTATGATTCCATTGAGTGTTCTCTCCTCCAGTCTGAAAAGTCTCAGGTCTCTCAGCCTTTCATCATGCCAGAAGTGCTCCTGTTCCTTCATTGCCTTCATGGCACTTCATTAGACTCTCTCCATTATGTCCATATCTCTTGTACTGGAGAGTGCAGAACTGAACACAGTGTACTCCAAGTGTGGAATACTGAATAAAGGGGGAGGATCACCTTTTTGGAAAGAAACATCTTCAATTATAAAAAAAAAGCCTTTTTCTTTTCTAAATGGAAGTTGCAAGCTGGCTCCCAAATAAAACGTGATCATTTGCGAGGAAGTGAGGCTCTGAAGGCAAGAGAAGGGAAGACATGTAGTCTCCTAGACTCCCATGAAGAATTTCTGACCTTGGTTTCTCATTGTGAGTAGTTCTGCACGTGCTTTCCAGATGGGAGTTGTGGAAGCTCTCCGCTGAGCCTGAGGATCAGGTCACATGTGAATGTGGGTGATACCCTCCCTCATGGCTATGCAGAAAGCCTCTAGATGGCAGGAGATACTGTTTGGCCAGGTCTTGTAGCAGGTCTCTGCTGCAGGGGATGAGTGGCAGGAGTGGAGATTTAGATTAGATATATGGAAGAAGTTTTTCACCTGGAGGGTGATTGAGAACTGGAACAGGCTCCCCAGGGAAGTGGTCACAGCACCAAGCCTGAGTTCAAGAAGCATTTGGACAACACTCTCAGGCACATGGTGTGATTCTTGGGGTGTCCTGCATAGGACCAGGACTTGGACTGTATCCTGATGGGTCCCTTCCAACTCAGTATATTCTGTGATACTGTGATTCTATTCTATGTGCACTCATCATTGCACACACACTGTGTGAAAATTCTTTTAATGAGAGCACAGTTTTGGTTCAGGAGCAGCAAAATCCAATTTCAGGTCTTAGAGAGAATCTCTAAGAAGTCCGTCCCTCACAAGGCAAAACTTGCAAACTGTTCTGTCTAAAGCTTTAGAAGTTTATAATTAGAAACAGATGCGAATACACAATGTGCTCCTGCTGGGCTTTCACGGGAGATACTTCTCCTAAAATTGTGATTTCCCCTAGAGTACTGTGGGCAACAAGAACCAGTTTATCTTGCAGTAGGAGTAAAAGCATTACAGACTATTTCCAGGAGGCTTTCAAACTCAAATGTAATAGCAATAGTGTTTCTGCCTGCCCTATTGCTTTCCACACTTCATCCTTCTGACAGTCTTTGCTATGTGAGCTGCAGATCCTCTTCATTAAAAATGTGGGCTGTGTTTATTTAAACTGCTAATAAAATACCCATGAGCTTTTGTTGATTCTCCACCATTAACCTCTGTTTTTCCCTTTCATTGACCTTCTTCCTTTGGTAATTGGATATTTTTTCTTGGAGCTGAGTGAAGCACTGGCTATGTCTTGAAAGTATGATCTAAGGTATATCCAAAAATATTTCACAGTGTATCACTCAGAGGTTGGTGTTCCTCCCTGGCACTCATGTGCATGATCTGTATTGTCCCACTCAATGTCTTCAAACAGATGTTTAACCTGCCTTGCACACGCATTTCTCTGCTGCATAAACATAGCAGATGTTAATGCCACAACTTTAAGACCCTCACAAAAACCCAATAGCAGCATTTCCCCCTTCTCTCTGGTCAGTAGCATCATCCTCCAGCTGACCAGCATCTCTGTTTTCATGCTGGTCCCTGTCCTGCCTGGCTGCAAAACTTCTCCTATGTGAGTCCTTCTTGTGCTGCCCATGTGTGTCCCTACTGAGCAGGAATTCTGGCATGGCAGCTCTTGCTTGTGGCAAGCTCATGAGTGGGACTCAGTCACTGGTGAAGTCACCTCCTTCTTCCAGACTACATGTGCCATCACACTGGATTGACGATCATTTTGGACAGCACTGTAATATCAGTGTTCAAAGATCAACTGTGGAGAAGAGGGAAGGAGCTTGAAATGGCTCCTCAGAGTGTTTTAGCTGCCCTGCCTTTTGGTTGGGACAGCCTTGAGAAAGGCAAAGGCCATCTGCAGATCTGCACCCCTCATCCCGCTGATGTCCTTGGGCAGGTGCTGGGAGTCCTATCCCTCAGGGAAGGGCAGGGTTAGAGGCCAAACCTGTGTGACATGGTGACCCATATAGACAAAACTGCCTAAAGGCAAGAGCATACAGAGGAGAGGCTGCCCAGAGCAGATACACTAAGTTCTCCACTGAAACAGCAGAAAATGTAAATAGAAGTCAGCTGAGGTTCTGTTTAGTTTATACTGCTAATCAGCAGTGAATAAACAAGAGAAAACAGTTCCAAACTGTGAGTATATTATCATTTCCTTTCCTTGAATGTGAGAAAAAACAAGACCTACAAAATGAATAATATTGTCTACACCAGCTTTAGCCAGTGCAACCTAAACAAAACAGAGAAGTAACTAACCAGAATGAGGACTCATCCATTAATTTCAAGTACTGCTATTATTACCTCTGCTGTTCATTTTTGGGTACTGTCCAGCTCTGAATGTTTACCTTGCAAAACCGCACACTGATAGGCTCGTCCACTGTACTGCATTGCCCTGGGCTCCTGCACAGAGTGGCCACGATTGTGCTGCAGCCCATTTGCTCTCCTGCCAGGTACTCTGCTAGTCCTCAGTCTGCAAAGGCTCAAAACTGGTCTTGCTGACAAACATGGCATGACTTTCAAGGTGATGGGAATCTTCCTCTGATGGGAAGGCTGGTGATTCCCAGATTTACTGCTGGCTTTTTGCACAGGAATGTTTTAGGTTAAGTCAGAGCTGACTGGCCATTTCCCGTTACCTTTGCTGCTGCTGTAGCTCTTATTTTACACTTTAAGGTTATAATATTTTTCTGGATTTTCAGCTCCCCTACTAGAAATATGCTTTGAGATCCTTTGTTACAAAGAAAACTCTGCTTTGGTTTCTTCCTTTTGAAATTTACTTTTGAAAATTATTCTGGAATCTTGTGCTGAGAAATCTGCTTGGGCTCAAAGGTCCAGAAACAAGAAAAAAACATGTTGCTTAGAGTAACTGAAATGCCATTTATTCATACAGTGAATTATTCATTAGTGAATTCTTGTGTATATTATGGAGTACATTATAATATTGTGTACATCAATCGATATATCACGTCACATTTTTATAATATTGTATACATCAATCAGTATATTACGTCACATTTGAGAAACCTGTACTGAAAACAGGATTGCTTTTCAGAGCCATCATATAAGATACAGAGACAAAAAGCTTTATAAGGATTGTTTGAGTTGTATCTGAGGAGAAAAATGTATGGCACTGAAGGATATAACAGATGAAAAACATAGCAAATTATTAGTGAGTTTTAGCAATATGCTAATGCTTCTGACAAGTGGATTAAGTAGGTATGGAAGAGTTCCGATGCTTATACATTTTGATCGAGACTGAGTTTTTCTCCCAGGACAGAGTGAGGGCTTCCTGTCATCCTAAAGCTCTACTGCACCACACTTCTGCACACTGCAAGGTTATTGGACCTGCTTTAGAATCTCAGCAGCAGGAGGAAAAACATCCTCCTTTGACAAGGGAAAGATGCACTAAATATCAACAGTGGAAAACTGACTTAGTGCATGTGAAACCTGCATATAATTTGCAAGAACTTGGAAAATTCTGAAAATATTTGGAAATCTTTCACTGGTCCACCTTACGTGGCACTCTGAAGAGGTTGAATGTCCCTTGGTACTGCCAGTTACTCCAAACAGCTTGTGATCAAAATGTGATGCACTTCTTGTGATCCTTCAGACTTCTGGGATTCCCAGGCCTTGGCTTCCTTTGCAAAAAGGGTTCAACCACAGTTTACCAATGGAAACATGCGTAGTTCATGGATCTTTGCTCTCTCATGAGCAAAAGCAAGATGCTGAAGACAGGTGTCTAGTTTCTCCATGCTGACGAGTGTCCTGTCATCTTGGTGCCCAACTGCAGTTTCCCATTCTTGTCATGCAGCTTTTCATTTTTACAAACATTCTGTTCATCTGAGGGGTCACAGCTCCAAAGAAGACCTTCAGGCTTGTGAAAAACATTTTCTTGAAATAATCATGTAATGTGTCAGTTGGGAGGTAAAAACATTGTGGTGTGAGTTAATTTCTGCAGCATATAGAATGTTGAGATTTTTATAGCTGTTGTGTAGAACAAGTGACATTGCCTAACTTGTCTTTCTCCATTCAAAGCTCTATTTGTTTGCTCCATTATTATGGAGGGAGAGTGTACCTTTGCACGATATGCATTCACTTTTCTAGTCTCTTAGCTGCTGCCAGCCACATGAAACATAACTCATTTGTTTTCCAAACAGAAAAAAAAGGCAAGAACCAGCATGATAATGAGTTGCCCTCTGGGGTTTTGCCGACTTTGCCATGTCTCCCTTGTTTTTCCCTTGCATGCAACTAAACCTGAGGTGGTCTTAGGTTCAACACCTAGCATTTCATTCAATAGCAGTACACCAAATGAATGCTGCTTTGGTCCTTTTGAATCTCATCCTGCCAAAGAATAACAGAAAAGAAGATTGCAATTCTCAATGGACCCATCACTGAGGGTTTTCCTCTACGAGAATATCCCCTGATAAATATTATCCCTGTCTTAATATTGTTTTATGCGATTACAGAAGTATGAAAGGGACCTTTTGGAATCCCCACCAACTCCTGATACTTCACAGGACTGGACTCAGATATCTTGGGGATCTCTCGGCATGGGTAAAAATCTGGCCATGGGTTTCTCCAAGTTCCACTGCTCCAGGAATACTTGTTTATTGTTTAGGAAGCCCAGTTATAGGAAAAGCCCCTCAGTATGGGGTCTTATTTTCAATCTTGCATCTTTTCCACTAGCTTTTGTTTGTCACTGAGCATAAAAAAACTCTACAAAAAGGCACTTTGGTACAGAATCCACATATTTCACACACATGGGTCTGTAGTCCTTTTTCAGTGTCTCAAGAGCTGGAAATGCAAGTTCCTCCATCATTTGGGTACCCAGAGTGTGGGTTAGCCAGCTGCCAACAGCTGCAAGGAAACAGTCTGGAGCTGGAAGCTTCAAATAAGCTGGTTAATCCCCACCTCCTTCCTTAGATTGCAGTAGAAAACCACTTCTTGAAAATGCAATATCTGCCTTCTGAAAACAGATTTCTTATTTAAAAAAGGCATTAATGAACAGTAGTTGCCTCTGCACTGGATTAGGGACAAGTTATGGTTTCACTTCAGTTTTCAGCCTCTGCAGAAAAACATCTAGTGATGTTGAATTTGAATTGGTATATAGAACTGGACAACTAACTGTTTACAGATGCAATAAACTAAATGTTTGTGATTGGGCTCACATTGCAGTTTCTGCCATCACGCAGGAGGGCAGAGCAGCTGTGACCACGAATTCACATGGTGGGTCAGCAGAGATGTCTCTGTTGTGCTTCACCTAAGAGGCTCATTACTTTAAGGCTGGAAGTGACTATAGAGAAATTAATATTTTAGAAAGAGTGAACAGTGCCACATAAGGGCCCGTTTGCCATTTCCCCCATTCCTGAGTGATTTTAGGTGTCTGTTCTAGTTGCACAGCAAATGTGGCTTTCTCTACATGCAAATTGTTGCTGTGTTTCCCTATTTTATGAGAAATGTTTGTTTGTCTACTGTAATGTTGTTTTGTGTTTTATGATGTTGAACTGGAAAGTGGTTCTCCTTCAAGATCTGAGTAGATCTGATGGGAAATAATAAATGCCAGAACATGCAGAAGTGGCTTGACAAAGACAGTTAAACCTCAGATGAATTGCAGTTCTTGCACTTAGGTAGGAAATGGGGATCTTAATCTCTTAAATTCTCTGTGAGAATACCCACAGATGGTCCAGTTGTTGGCTGTGTCGACATGGATAGCTTAACTTCCTCTTGAATTCCAGAAAGCATCTCAGGGAATTGTGCATCCACATCTAAGCATGTCTTGCTTGCTTAGACTTGTCTTGCAGAGCTTTCAGCTTTTTCTATGGAGCTTAAATCGGCCTCATTCAGACACATGTATTTGCTTATCCAGTTTGTCCCTATGAAACTAGCAGAAGCTAGCCAGCTGTTGAGGGGCTGGGAGCCTGCTACAGAACAGACTTTACTGTTTCTGTAAACAGTCAGTCAGTCACATGCTTTTTGCAGTGTTGTACAATGAATACTTCATATGAACTAGCTACAGGGGGAACTCCGTATAATAAATGTTGGTACACTTACCAACATTTGATATTTCCCTCTTACAAATGGTCTTTAAAACAAACTGCACCGTGATTCCAGAGTTTCTGAGCAAACATGCTCAGACAGTAAGTAACTATAATCTAGAGCTGCAGGAAAAGGAAATGAGGGTAGAGAAGTGATTTCTCATCCTCCAGAAAATAAAAGGGGCAAAAAACAAATTAAAAAGGTGAATGTGGGTGTTAAAAGAGACCTTTTGCAGGTCTACCATCAACAAAGAAGGAGGGATGTGAGCTAGGACAATGCTGGGGTTGTGTCACAGGGAGATGTGGGAGTCACCTGAGAGCAATGGGCTCTGTTTTACTGTAACCTCTTTATGTGCCTGGCACAAAGTAAAAGAGTCACCAAGTGCCAAGACCTTCACCAGAACTTGGCTTTCAGTATCCAAAGTGTTTCTTTCTAAGTAAGTTAGTAGCATAGAGGTTAGAGAGATGAAGACATAAAGTATGGGTAGGACATGTTTCCATAGGAGAAATGGTTGAAATCAAGGAAATTTGAGAGTCCTTTGATGGCCAATAAAATTGATAGAGGCCCATAGCAGACTGCAGCTGTCCCAGGAGAGATCTGGAGATGAGAAGAACCCAGGACAGTCCAAGGACAGGATGGTTACAAATCTCTTGACCTTCTCTTGAGGTTGATGTGAAAAAAAAAAAAGCAGAAAACTTGGCATCCATTGTGTGGGAAGCCGACTTCTATGTAAGTGGGAGGAAGAAGAGTTAATTACTGAGTGGGAGGGAGGCAGAACTTCACACTGGGAGGTTTTAGTTATTTTGTGGGGCTTTCTTTAGGCTGTAGAGCTTTTATGGGTCTCTGAGGAAACATCCGAGCCGGCTAAAATTTCAGTTGAGCTGGAAAGTGCAGTGAGCTGGAGATAAGAAAAAATACTTAACCCAATTTATATTTATTCTTTTTGTAATCCACACATTATTCGTATGCCAATATTTGCTCTTTCTCCTCCACTAATAAAGCCTTCAAAGTAGTGAAGTGTCAGAATACTTTTTTGTAAAGAACACTGCAAAGGTTCTTAATATCTGAAACTCAAAAAAAAAAATAAAATGTTACATTCCTAAGCCTTGCCATTTCCAGGATATTGGGGACAGGAACAAAAATCCCTCAAGAAAAGAAGAGTCATAAGCTTGGTTTGGGGTTTCAGTGGTTTCACTGTTTAACCCATGCTGAAAAGGCATTCCAAAATATACAGCTCCTGCTAATGCCACTGTCAGAACACCGATCCCTTACCCATGTTTTAAACAGTCCTCTCAAATATATGAAGTAGGAAAATGGGCCGAGAGTGGAAAGTGCAAAGCCTTAGCAGAGCCAAAACATTCTGAGGTGGGTACATGTTACATCCAGACCATGCCTGGCCAGGGTGAGTTTGTGTCTGCTCTGTGCTGCCAGTACAACAGAGTGGTATGGGGCATCTCTAACCCTGTGCATTTTGAGCCAGATCATTTTCCTTTGTGATTGAGACATCCTATTCCACGTCCAGGACTCCCTTGCCTCCTGGAAGTAACAGATAGGTTCACTGTAGTAAGCAGTTTCTGCAACTGTAGTTCATTTTCCACTTTCTAAATACAATGTTGAAACTAGAATGCCATTGAAAGGCAGATCCACATTTAATACCCTGTTTGGCACTGTGAGGTGCTATAACAAACCCTTTAGAACTTTTTGGAGTGCAGCAACCACCAAGAGAGCCCCAACATACCCATCTTTATTAAGTCTCACTACACCAAAGACATGGTCTGAATTCAGCAGCTTCTGATGAGGAAATGCTGAGCTATATGAACACTTTTGATGTTTTCTTCAGAGCAGGGATGAGGAACATGTTCCTTGCTGAGAGTCAAATAAGCCCAAGTACTCTGGCAGGCCGGGTCCCTTAATGATGTCCAGTAATGTAATAGCATGGGCATGGAGGGGAGTCAGATGGCTGGGGATCATAAGAATGATGTCACAGGTAATAGCTGTTCCCTGGCCAACCTGATCACCCACATCCTGCTTCACAAATTAAACCAGAAGACTCTGCTGTAGTTGCTCCCCTAGTGATCAATCCTATCCCTGCTTCCCAGCATCCTATGGACCAGGCTAATTTTGAGAGCTAAGTCTATAAAGTATTTTCTGCTATATAATTACATTAAGTTAATAGGAAAATAAACTGTTATTTAACAAAGGCAACACCGACCTTCTACTTATGCTGTAAATATTTGCTGCCCCAGAGCTTGTGCTACTCTTCGCTCAGGTCTGTGTGAGGAAACTTTGCTCCCATGGGAGAGAGCAGTTAAGTATCATGAAAGTGTCAGATGAAAAATGTCTGCAAAAGGAGAAGCAAAACCACTCATCTCTGTGTTGTATGTATGTGCCATATGTCAGCTGTGGACAGATGATCAAATGCAAATGGCTCATGGGTCTTTATTTTCCCCTTCCATTGAAGCTTAAGTGAAGTTGCACAGACATGATACTGGTATAGACACAGAGCTGGATAGTGCTTGCTTATTTACCCAGATCATTAGAGGAACAGTGGAAGTAGCTGGGTTTTTATGATGATTAATGAGCTGTCAAGCCTAATTCAGAACAACCCCTCAAACAATAGTAATAACAAAAGCAGTGCTAATAAAGGCTGCTGGACCTGAGATAGGCATTGCTTCAGTGTACAGAGTGGAGTGAAGGACCCCACCTGTGTCCAAGCCTTTAGCAATATGCCCGTCTTTCAGCATATGTTGGCTTACTGGTCCACTGGTGGAATGCACTCCCTGCTCAGCCTGCTCTGGACAGCATCTCTGGGCATCCTGTTTGTCTCCCAGACTCTCCTCAGGATAAAAGAGCTTCTCCTTTATCCAAACTGAACCTCTTTTATTTCAGCTTATGTCTATTGCCTCTTATCCTCTCAGTCCACACCACTGTGAAGAGCTTGGCTTCATCCCTGATGGAGGGTGCCTCCCCACAGGGACAATGGGCTGCTCTCAGGTCTCACTGAAACTCTCTTCTGCAGGCTGAGCAGACCCAGTGCCTTCAGCCTCTCCTCACAAGGCAAGTGCTTTAGCCCTGACTGTACTGGTGGCCCTCCGCTGAAATTTCTCCAGTTTATTGATGTGTTCATAGTACTGGGACAAAAAATTGACACATTATTGTGCATATGGTCTATTGAGTGCTGAGTAGAAGGAGCAATCATTTCCCATGATCTGCTGGTTGTGCTCCTGCTCATGCATCCCAGGAATCTGCTGGCCCTTCTCTGCTGCATTTGCACAGAAAGGGCAAGAGAACAGTCCTGATTTTGCTCATGCTTAAACTAGTCACTGATTTTATCCCGGTGGACCTGAGAGCAGAATTTGGACCAGAGTAAATAGCTTTCAGCCTCAGCCTGAGCTGAGGAGGAGGGCAATAGGAGAATGCAGAAACAAAATAAAACAAAAATAGGTAAAATACATTGAACCACAAAATCCAATTAATTTTTAAACTGACAACTACTAAAACTTCAAGGGATGAAAGTAGAGGAAACTGCTGTTTATCTGATCCACACAGCTAAATCCAGGTCCCAGCCATACACCAAGACCTTGCTGGGCAGGCACCTCCTTCCTGGCCAGCATTTTCCTACACCCACGAGACCAATGCACAAAACATTAGCCATGAGTTTTCTGGGAGTTAATGGACCTGCACCACCCCTGAAGGTTCCTCAAAAGCTCTGCCTTGTGGGGCTCCCATGCTCTCTCACAAGTGGGTCATGTGCCAAGCTGCATGACTGTACAGAGCCCCTGCTTATAATGGAGCTGTATCCAGCTCCAGTCACTGCAAGACTCAAAACTGGTAAAGAAAGTCAGAGATGCAGTGAAATGCTGGCTTTATGAAGTTAGTGAGAGCCAAAGGAAAATATGTGTATTCCTTCATCAAGCTGAGCTGCCTGTTTAGATCTGTCATTTTTTCTTCACATACTTTGCACTTATGGTCATGGTGAAACACATGCATGGGCCCAAGGTCAGCTGCCTACAGCATCCTGGAGGCCTGGGAGGACTGATACCACCAGCCAGCAGGACACTGACGCTGGCATTACTTTGATCAGGGGCCTGGAGCAGTACCAGGCTGCATTTCAGAAAACAAGAAGATTCGAGTTACAAAACCACAGACTGGAATGGACCTGGAAAGGTTGACCATTTCTGGTAATGTATCATATTCTTTCCATCTGCAACAAGCTTTTATTGCCATTTCAGCAAAGTTTGGTTAATTTCATTTCCAGTGTTTTTTTCTTCCCCATGATGCTCTTTGCTCTTCGGGGGTCTGACTAATAGTAGAAGTGTTACAATTCTTTCCACTTTCTTACTACTTATATTTTTAGCCAACCTCGTCGATCCAGAAGGTTTACATAATTATAACAAGCATCCAAATCTCTGCACTGGACCCCTAACCATTAGGATTTTGCTGATCATCACTAAAAAGATCCTTTTTGGGAACCCACTTCAGAAACACTTATGCACATGAGCAGCTTTCACAGGTGATTTTTTAGTTATCTTGGGAATCAAGAGAGGCCCCAACTGACTGGAAGCTGATGAATGTTGTCCCGATTTTCAAGGAGGGCAGGAAGGAGGACCCCAGAAACTACAGGCCAGTCAGTCTCACTTCAGTGACCGGTAAAATCATGGAAAAGATTATTCTGGGAGGTATTGAACAACACCTGGAGGACAACGCAGTCATTGGTCACAGCCAGCATGACTTCATGAGAGGAAAGTCCTGCTTGTCGAACTTGATTTCTTTCTACTACAGGGTAACCCGCCTAATTCATCAAGCAAAGCCAGCAGATACACTCTTTTAGGACTTCAGCAAAGCTTTTGATACTGTCTCTCAGAGTAGTCTTCTGGACAAAATGTGTAACCCATGTTACACGGTGGGTGAGAACTGCCTCACAGATCAGGTCCAAAGAATTATAGTAAATGGGGTGACATTGGGCTGGCATCCAGTCACTAGTGGGGTTCTGCAGGGCTCCATCCTCTGCCCAGTTCTCTTCAACATCTGCATTAACTACTTGGATGCAAGGCTTGAAGGGATACTAAGTAAGTTTGCTGACGACTCTAAACTGGTAGGAGCTGTTGACTCCCCCTCGAGGGCAGAGAGGCCCTGCAGAGAGACCTTCACAAATTAGAGACATGGACAATCACCAACTATATGAAGTTTAACAAGGGTAAATGCCAGATTCTGCACCTGGGATGGGGCAACCCTTGTTGTATGTATAGACTAGGGAACAGGAGGCTGAAGAGCAGCACTGTGGAAAGGGACCTGGGGGTCCTGGTCGATGGCAAGTTGAATATGAGACGGCAGTGCCCTGGCAGCCAGGAGGGCCAACCGTGTCCTGAGAGGCATCAGGCAAAGCATCACCAGCCAGTCGAGGGAGGGGATTGTTCCCTCTCTGCTCTGCACTGGAGCGGCCTCACCTGGAATATTGTGTGCCATTTTGGGTGCCACAGTATAAGATAGATATTAAGCTCCTAGAGAGCATCCAAAGGAGGGCTACATGGATGGTGAAGGGTCTGGACAGGAAGCATTTTAAGGAGTGGCTGAGATCATTTGGTTTGCTCAATCTGGAGAATAGGAGGCTGGGGGGAGACTTCATTGTGATCTTCAACATCCTCATGAGGGGAAGGAAATGGACAAGTACTGATCTCTTCCCTCTCTGGTGACCAGTGACAGGACTTGAGAAAACCTCAGCTTGAAGCTGAATCAGGGGAGGTTTAGGTTAGATATCAAAAAAAGGTTTTTCACCCATGGAGTGTTTGGGCACTGAAACAGGCTCCCTAGGGAAGTGGTCACAGCACCAAGCCTGTCTGAGCTCAAGAAGCATTTGGACAAGGCTCTCAGGCCCATGGTGTGATTCCTGGGGTGTCCTACACAGGGCCAGGAGTTGGACTGGATGATCCTGATGGGTTCCTTCCAACTCAGCATATTCAATGATTTATTGACTCATGGGCCTTTGCAGGATCAAATAATGAAATATTTATATTCAAGAAATTTCCCACTTAAATGCAGGAGCTATGTCCTTACAGAGCCAGGGAAAGGTTTTGTGTCATTCAAGATGAGTATTTTGAATTCTGTCAGGGAATGAGACTCCATTCCTGGACAAGGAGACAACAATCACATTGGAGGTGATAATTTAGAAGAGAGATTGGAAAGAGAGAAGAGCTTAGCTAGGCCTTAGCCTTAGAGTGTGCTGTTTAAATATTGCAACTTCCACAAAATCACCAAGTGCAACAGTACTCATCCCAACGATAGTCGTACCGATTAAGCATTTTTTAAATTGCAAATTTAGAGTTCTCTTTATTTCCATTCTTGAGTTGGAGCATTTTGCTCTCATTAGGTTTTCTGTGAGATTGCAAAAGCTGGGCTCAAGAAATAGAATACCTCTGTTACAGTTCTGCTACCTTGATTTCAGAAGTTAGAGAGCAAGCAGAACACCAAGCACTGCAAGAATTGCCCTCAAAGATGGCAAATTTGTCCCTGAGAGCTGACAGTGCTGCATCTGGGCAGCACTGTACTCTTGCAGAACAACTCTGTGTTCCACTGAACTGACTGCATCTGTCATCCCTAAAGGGCTAGAGAAGGGTCAGTGATCACAGAGAGGACAGGGTTTTAGTTCTTTCCCTTTTTGATGCCTCCTCCTCCAACCAGGAATAGTCATATAAGTTGCAATTAAAATGAGTCTGAACTACTGACTCCCTTCAAGCTCAGAGTAGAGATTAAGTGATTTATGTTTTTACAGACCGGATGAACTGCAGGCAGCCCAGCAGGGGTTACTCACATCCCAACAGGTAGCTGTCAGCACCTGAGTGCAAGCTGAGCTGTTGCATTTTAGCCCAGCGTGTTAACACTGATTGAGGAGAGTGTCTGGAAAGGAGCCTTCCCCCTCTCCCTTTCTTAACCATGTGCTAGTTAGTGTTTCACTAATTGGTAACCACTTCCTACACACTCATTTCTGTACTCCCAGGTGCTCTGGATGGGTTGGATCAGCATGGTGTTCTGTCGCTTGTAGGAAAAATAGTTGGAGCTGCCTATAGTTAATGTCTTAATGTCTAACATCCTAATGTCTAAGCAGTCACATCCAGCTTTGCAGACTCATCTCCCTTCTGCTGCTACACTGTCTCTTCCTGAACAGAATTGCTATAGCAAGGAGCACCATGATTCCATCTGCTGTAATGAGGGCGAAGAGGGGAATTATTCTACTGCCTCTACACTGGGGCTGTGCTGACACCAGCATTCAGTTGCATGAGTGTGCAAGGAGCATGTTTTTGATGTATCTGCCTTCCCCATGCAGACTGGCCTCAGGGAACTCAAACTGAGCTGATAGATGAAACCAGGGTGAGAGTGGTCCCTAGGCGTGCTTGTAGCCTGTGCTGCCTCCTCATGGGCACCTGAACCAGGCTGGAGCTGAGCTGAAAACCCCACAGTGCTGAGGAGTGTGAGGTGGGTCCTTAGCACTGACCCATTCCACAGTCCTGTTCCAACTGTGCTACATTGCTTGTTGGTGCAGACAATGTCATGGACTCTTCTAAAATCCACCTTGGTTATTAATCACAGAGTTATGAAGATAGCTGAACATTCCTTGAAACAATTGCATACAGCAACAGGAAAGCTAAGAAATAACAGCTGAAAAATAATCCTGCCCACAGAGAGTGAAGCTAGGAAATCTGGTTTGGATAAAGGCAGCACAGCCCTGAACCTTTACCAAGTTTCAAGCTGCACTTTCATGCATTCAGAGAAATGTCTTATCTTGCCCTCCTCTGACCTCCTCCAGAACCATTTCTATTCCTGACAGCATCCTGCAGCTTTTCATCTCTCTACTATTTTCAAATCCCCTTGTAGCATCCCTGTGCAAGTGCATGACATTTGAGGGTATTTCTGCCCCATTTTAAGATCTCAGAGTGATTTGTCTGAATTCTCCCTGTCGTGCCTGATCTACTCCAGCTAAGGATCATATGTTGGAGAACTAAAACCCATGGATATCCTTTGACCACAAAAATTAGGGGTAAAATCTTGCCCTTACTGAAGTTCATAGTAGACTTTCCATCATTTTTGGCTGGACAAGGTTTCATCGTGGAGCACTGCTTGCCTTTAGCATCACTGTGAGGAATGAATGTGCAGTCACAAAATTTTTAGTAGACTTCAAAACTGAAATGGGAAAGAAATGCATGCTAGTCAGTGTTAAAGAAATCTGTAGTCAGCGTTGAAGAAATCTGTCAACCTGGTATTTATTTTAGAACAAATAAAACCATTTCCCTCTGTTCTCCCCACCTTAAATGGCTAAAACTGGAAAGAAGTCAGTGCTTCCAAAGGATTTTTTCACACAAACATGAAGAATCTCTCAATGTTCACCTGATGTAGTGATGGTGGTCACGACATTCTGCTAGGCAGGGTGTCTTCAGCACCTGCAGCACAGATGCTGACACCTGCCCAGCTGTACAGTCAAAGAAGAGAAAGTGACAGGTTTTATGGAAAGACTCAGCTCATCCTGAAGTGGGGGAAGGATGCAGCTTTAGGCAAACACCTGAGTGTAGGTGCCTGGATGCTTTCTAGAGGTGGATTCAGTTCCCTGAGAATGCAGTAGCATATCTTGTGTGGTCCCTAGACATGACTGTGGAAAGTTATCATGTGTCACACATAGGTCTGATGTTGTACCTGCCAGCTCCAAAGGATGCCTATCCTTAGACACCTATATTTAGGCAAGCAAATGAAGGCGAACCACGTGGCATCTGAGAAACCAAAGTTCTTCCTGGCAGCGCCACTAACACACAGGGAGCATCACTGGGAATTTTGAAACCTGCACTATAGTAGGAGCAAAGCATTTGTCGTGGCTTTATCACTTTTAGTATATCAGATGCACAGTGAGAGTACATGTAGGGTAAGTATGTCAGTACTTATTGATGGCCTGGTAAGTGAAACCCAGAGACATCCCAACCATCTCAAACTGTTGCCTTCACAGGGTCAGAGAGAGGACACCGTCAATACCTTAGAAATCCCCACTTGTCAGAGGATAACTTTTGAAATTGAGATGTCTTAAAAATAATGCCAAGGACAACAAACATTAAGGCTGAAGGACAAATTGCTAGATGATTGCAGACACAGGCTTTCTCTTTTATTTCAGAATCCAAATGCCATAAGGTTTGTCACCAGTTTCAGAGTTCAATTATTTGATCTTTTTTCTTGACTGGAGAGGAATGATGAAAAACAAGAAATTAGTAATAATGTTGTGCATCTGTTTGGCCATCAATTTCTCCTTGCTTTGAATGTGTTCAGCAGCTCTACATCTCTGCGGATCTGAGAGTATTTAGTGAGCAGTAAGGGTGAAATATATTGAATTCTAAATGACTACATTAAAATTGCAATGAGAAAAACAGGAAGAAAACTTCAAAATTTTAACTCTTGTGTGGCTTGGCATGTTCCTCTTTGTTTATTGTCTGTACTAGTATAGTGCCTGCATCAGGAAGCAGTAGCCCACTGTGCTTTGGAAAGTGGCTAACAAATGTATGCCTGCCCCATGGTCCTGACAAGCAAAGTCAGAGAAACTGCAGGGAGTGTAAAATTGGTAGAATTCAAGTGACACATAACTGGGAGAAAGATAAGCTTTAGGTCAAGCCTGTGGAAGAGAGAGAGAGTAGAATCTTTGTTTTCAAATAGCCAAGCTGTAGGAAACGGGATACAATGGAAGGTGTTCTCAACACTGATTTTCTTTATCACATTAAACAATAACTTTTGTTCACAGCATCTCTTTCTACTGTGGTGGTGGTTATCTTTTGGAAGCCAATTGTTCAACTGTTTTATGGTCCAAGAGCCTGTTCCTCATATGAATGATGTGTGCACAGAGGGGTCAAGTGGGAAAGGTTCCTCCAGCCTCACAGTGATTCTCAGGATCTGACATTCTTTTCTGACCAGAAAAGAAGAAATGTTGAAGCCCTGTAAGAAAATAAAAAATTATGTGTGGCATATCCAAAGGAAATGAACATTTCAGACTGAGTGGATTCTCTATTTTCCAAATGTTTATTTTCATTCTGACCTTTTAAAAATGTTTCCAAATGTTTCTCAAATAACTTACCAAATCTTTCAAAAGAAAATGTCATTTCAAATGTTAGAAAGAAAATCCTTGGGATGCCATAGTGTACAAATATTCCAAATATCCCAACTATTCCCAAACTTGTCTCTTTGCACTGGGCCATACAGAGGTATGAGAACTTTGCTCAGTGCCAGCTCCGTGTCTAGATATGGGGATGGCTAGAGGCAGTGTTTGCCCATGGCATGGCTCTGGTGGCCAGCCCCAAAAGGACCCACACCCACCACCTGAGTGGCCTCCCACTCCATGCAGAAGGTATGTGTGAGTGAGGTTTTGTCCTGAAGCCATATGAGCTTGTCTTCCTTCCAGTAGCTGTGTGTCAGCAGCGACAGACAGAGGTACTTATGGTCTTCAACAGTCCTGTTTTGATCCATTTTGCTTCTGACTATGTCAACTGCTCTTAAAAGACAGGTGTTGCATCCTGTTCCTTTCAGACATGACCTACCTGTTCACTCAGTATAGAGATGGGGGCTTCTCTGCTCTCTGCTCTCTGTTCACACTGCCTGACACTATATAATTTCAGAGAAAATTGGCAAGGAATGGTCTGGCAGCTGGCAGAACCATGTGGAACTGCCATGGAAATGTTCTCGGTTCTTGGAGGAAAGTGGCCACCTGATGAACTTTAATGATATGAAAGACTTTCTGAACTGATCTTAGGACAGGATTTCTTAGCTTTAGGATTGCATCTCAGACTGCTTTTATCCACCTGCCTATCACAATCAATGATTCTCCAGCTTGCCTCCTCTTAAGCATAATTCATGACATCTTGAAAGCCCTAAGCTGAGTTGCATCACATTCCCAGCACCTTCCAGACATCCCACATCTGAGTTCCCAGAACCGCTCTCCCCTAAATCCTTCGAAGATGTGCTCCCTTGCTCAGTGGTTTTGGCTACCACAGGGAATTTATGGCCTGAAACTTGATGGATTCTGAGTTCTGTTATCAGTCAAAGGAATATTTTACTGCCACTAGGGAAAAAAAGAAGAGAGAGAAAAGAAAAAAAGAAAAAGAAAAAGAAAAAGAAAAAAGAAAAAAGAAAAAGAAAAGGAAAAAGAAAAAGAAAAGGAAAAAGAAAAGGAAAAGGAAAAGGAAAAGGAAAAGGAAAAGGAAAAGGAAAAGGAAAAGGAAAAGGAAAAGGAAAAGGAAAAGGAAAAGGAAAAGGAAAAGGAAAAGGAAAAGGAAAAGGAAAAGGAAAAGGAAAAGGAAAAGGAAAAAGAAAGAGAAAAAGAAAAAGAAAAAGAAAAAGAAAAAGAAAAAGAAAAAGAAAAAGAAAAAGAAAAAGAAAAAGAAAAAGAAAAAGAAAAAGAAAAAGAAAAAGAAAAAGAAAAAGAAAAAGAAAAAAAAAAAGAAAAAAAAAAAAGAAAAAAGGTTAGGGAATAGCATGTCAAGTTTGGAAAGTTTTGTGACTTGGAAAGCAAGCATAAACATTTAAGAAAATCCCACCCAGTCTTTATCTCAATACCTGACCCTTCTGAGCTGGAAAGGACAATAATGACAGAATGAATCTCATCAAGAGCTGGCTCCAAGGTGTTTAGTGCCATTTCATCAAACAAGTGAAATCTTGGACTGCTGTCATTTCCATTCCAGAAAGCCTATTTATGCAAGTAAATGGGAGAAACTCAAGTCCACTAAAAGTGGATGGGTCCTTATGGCAATCAGCAGTTTTGTAGTTCATCATCTCTTTCTTTCAAATCATAAGACTGTTTACCCCATAAATATTCAATTTCCAGGAGGATGTGATGGGAAGCCAGAAGCACAGCATGCATTCAAACCTGCTGTCATAAATTTGTCTCACACTGAAGTTGCCCTGAAGCTTCACCCAACTGTATCATCTTACACAAGATAGAAGATGGGAGGACAGCTGGACACATTGCTCCTTGAGATGCCCAGTGTAACTGGTCTGCCTTAACCATATAGTCTGATGCACTGAGATAGAGCACAAACCTGGCTTCCATCCCTCCATCTGGACAGCAGAAATAAAGCCACGCATTTGCCTGTTGCTGCTGGTGGCAAGTAGAAATAATAGAAATAATGCCATGCACTTTCACATTCTCTTCATGTGGCCACTGAGAAGCAACTGTCCCAAACAGACTACTTCAGATCCTTAGAAACAAGCTCTACAGGGGAAGGACTAGCACGTTGTTGCATAAAAAGAACTGAGCTTGCTCCCTTTCCCTGCAGTGAATACACTGCTTCTGATCACCACCTATAGTTGTTACATACATAGACCTAAGATGCATCAAGAGGTATTTTGTATGTTTGATAGCTTTTCAAAATGTTCTTTTTCTCAATTTCTTATTGCTCAGACGTTCTTTATTATGCTTTTCTTTGTTTGCACAAATATTTGAGTTTCTTCTTTGATCTTGTCATTTGGCCCTGATCCTGCGTGCGTTCTCAAAGGAAACAGCAGCATTATAGATGGTGTGTCTCCAGGCCTCCCGATTTGAGGCCAGAGTAGACCAGTTATATAGAGACTGGTAGACTGCCAGAGATGTATAACACCAAGCAGAAACATCCAGAGAGAGGCAGCAGAGTTGCCTGTTAATGGTGAGATAGTGTGGCTGGATGAGACATAATGTAAGTCAATAAAAAACTGCAAGAAACATTCAAGACTCAAAGAAGGTTCAAAATTCCCTGACGCTCATGTTGATTCCATAGGTGTTTTAGATCCATTTCTGCATGGGCAGGAGGTCACTAGGATGTACAGAGCATGTGGCATGGCACGTGACAGCAATGCCTTAACAGTGATGGCAGAGATAGTAAGTTGCTAATGGACAAAGTAAGGATAGGCATCCCTTAACAGCAGACATGTTGTTGGACTTCAGTCTGGATTGGGAAATAGCACAGGCCTTGTGGGGTGGAATGGGGGGAGGGGCACAGGGATGCCAGGAAGGACAGCAGGAGGGACAGCATCCCTCCCCAGGGCATGGCATGGCACAGGACAGAGCTTGGGCACAGCCCGTCTGGACCCAAGGGAATATGCAGTCTGGTCTGCTGGGACACTTCATGTGTCGCATCAAACATTTTGACAACAGCCCTGTAGGGATTTGGCACCATCCAGCTATTTTTACAGCAGCAGCCCCTGTGTGCTTTGTAAGCCGATACTTCGCTAACCCTGGGGTATTTGGATTAAAAAGAAAATAAGGGAATCAAAAAAACAACTCCTGACTATGTCTGAAGCACAGGGCTTGGGATTTTGGTCAGACAGTGAGCACAGAGTGGCCTGGTGCCGGGGACAACAAATGATGCACCCCTAGTGGGTGCTCCCATGGTGAGGAGCTAGGGACAAGGACAGAGGTGAACCTGTATGAGTGAGATGTCTTCATGGCATGTACGAGGCCTTGTTGGCTGCCCAGTGGAGGGACAAACCCTCTGCTCTGGATCTGCCTCCAAATGGGGAAGATAAATCCTGCCCCCTTGCATGCTGGGAATCAGGTGGCCATCTCTAGCCCAGTTTTACAGATAGGACATAATTCTATGCTGCTCCCCACCTCATCCTCCACCTTTACAGGCAGAAAGGGGAACAAAGCAAAGCACCTAGGGAGGAGGGTCAGACTTTGCCTCTGACTTTCAGAGGTTCAAGAGAATAGAGTTCAGTATCTGTCCTAAAGACACACAGGGCTTATTCCTCATCACTTCAGATCCAAAGCTACAGGCTTGTAAACTCTACAAGGTTAAAAAAAATGAGCGACATGGTTGGGGACAGAGAATACAGAGCTATGGTGTATCTGTACAAGCTTGCAGAATAGCCTGAGAGTCTACTAGCAGGTAAATGAGAGTGATCTGCAGGCTCCCTTGTTTGGACAAGTTTTAGATCAAGACAGGACAGCAATGGGAATGGGAAGGACAACAGCAATGGGAATGGGAAGGACACAAAAAATGATACATCTCCTTTTAAACCTTTCCTATTTCATTTTATGGAGAATCCAGTTTTGTGGGGTAACAGGATGTTGGCATGGGGCACAGGGGCATAGCAATACATGGTGGTTTCGAAGTAGCTTGTAGCAAGACTGATCTGACCTGCACTTGCGGCCTCCTGTCCAGTATCTTAGTTTGAAGACATACAGCACTTTGGATGCCAAGTGCTGAATCCAGCACGGCTCCCTAGGCCAGACCAGGAGCCAGATCTGGTTTGCACTGCTCTTTGACTGCTTCCATGCTGTCTGAACTCATACACTCCCATGTTTATGATGTATTATTGTTTGTTTGCTCCATGCCTCTCAAGATTCATATTTATAGATCAAAAATACATCTAATTTTCATATGAGAATTGTTGTCTGAAAAACTGACCAAAGTACAGAGGGTTGTGATGCCACAGAGGGGGAAAACATCTCCAGGAGCAGCTGAAAAATCACTTCATGAGAAGGTGATTATGTTAGTAGTGAGGGTTTCTGTTCAGTCCTGGGTTGCATACAACCACACCTAATCATGACAATCTCTGCATTGCTTTTGGACAGCTCTTGTAACATTTGTGCCCAGGTAGCCAAGAAAAACAAAGATATCTTGGCCTGTATCAAGAATACTGCGACCAGCAGGACCAGGGAAGTGAATGTCTCCCTGTACTCCACACTGGTGAGGCCACACCTCAAGTGCTGTGTTCAGTTCTTTGTCCCCCACTTCATGAAAGACATTGAGGTGCTGAAGCGGGTGCAGAGAAGGGCAAAGGAACTGGGGAAGGGTCTGGAGGGTAAGTCCTATATAGAGCAGCTGCAGGAGTGGAGATGTTTAGCCTGGAGAAAAATAGGCTCAGGGGAGATCTTGTCACTCTCTACAACTACTTGAAAGAAAGTTGTAGTGAGATGAGGATTGGTCTCTTCCCCCAAGCAACTAGCAATGGGATGAGAGGATGTAGCCTCATGCTGCATCAGGGTAGGTTCAGACTGAATATCAGGAGGAATTTCTTCATGGAAAGAGTTGTTAAACATTGGAATGAACTGCCCAAGGAGGTGGTGGAGGCACCGTCCCTGAAGGTGTTCAATAAACAGCTGGACATGGCACTCAGTGCCATGGTCTGATTGACAAGAAGGCAGTCAGTCAAAGGTTGGAGTCGACGATCTCAGATGTCTTTTCCAACCTAAATGATTCTCTCATTCTGCGATCTCTGAACATTTTCCCATTCTTCTGGCTTACGACTACTGATCAAAAGCTTGAGTTCATACCTATATACATAATACCAGAAAACAAGAAACTACTCAGGGATTTAGTAGTCATATCCCAGTTACTACATTTTCTCCTCCTTGCTGTTTTATCCAAACCACAAAGATGAGTGAGTTTTCCCCAGGGTCTGGAAGAGACAGTAGGGCAACTGTGTTACTAATTAGCACAAAACTACATACAAGAATTGCAGTGGATGTGGCTTTAGGAGGTGGTGTGGTGGCATTTGATGTGAATTTCTACACGTTCAGTACAGTATATGGAGCCTGTGGTCTCAGAGTTACTCTGAAAGTTTGTTTAAGCTGTTATTCATTAAGACCAGTACTTCATTTTACTAGGTCTGTCCATGCTTTCTCTTCTACATTGCAAAGTCCTTTCATGCTAGGATTTAACTCTTATGGAAACTTAATACCAGAAAGAGCACTCTGGGATTGTATACAGCGAGGTTATAAGTTCTGGGTCAGGTCTTAAAGTCACAGCTTAGTTTAAATACAGGTTTGAGCTTGGCCTTAGCTGCGGCAACAGCACATGGCAGAGGAATTACACAGGAATATTGCTGGAGGGGAACAAGGGTTTCTTGCACAAGGGAGAAATAAAGGGTGTTCATATCATCCAACTTTGGGGATCTGACCCAGAAATAAGAAAGGAATCTCTTGACAGAGTGTCCAGAAGACAATTAAGACTACCTAGAGGCCTCACTTAATACCACCATCTGTCCTCCCACAACATATCCTTAAAGCTATGTCACTGGTATAAGAGTTGCCTGTGTGATAAAGATTCAAAGTAAGCGAAGGAAATTCTGAACCTCAATAGTACCATTCACCCTTTGACATCACTTTTTACCTGGGAGAAGGCAAAGCATGCTGAGATCAGTGTGGCTTGTGACTTGGATCAGGTAAACCCCTTTATCTGAGAGTTGTTTTCTTTGCTGTCAAGTACGGAACAGCTCTGTGGTGACCAGATGTATGTGGATTTTGCAAACATTGTAAAGACCTGTCAGGTGAGGCTGACTAGACCTTGCACAGAGTGTTAGAAACTAGAGTGCAAGTGCAAATGCCTAGAAGACCTCAGGAATGCTGGATAAATGTGTGAGAGCCAGAGCTGATGCAAAAGAGGTGCCTCAACTGGAAAAATAACGAGAGGGCCAGTGTTACACAGTGGGAATGTATATTCTGTTCACTCCATTTTAGAGCACTCAATCACCAGTCAGAATTCAAAGTTGGCTACTGTGCCTCCAGACCTTGCAAAGCAGATACAGGCTGAGCTTTGCATGCATTACAATATCAGGTCTGAAATTCTTGTTCACCACAAGCAACGCACTAGTGCCCACCCTAAATGGATGATCTGCAGAGAATACACTGCCTAGGATGAACCAGGCAGGGAAGCCTCCTTGTGTGTCACCTGCTTGGGGCAGGAGGGCTGCACAGGCACAAACTGTACTACAGCCTTAGACAAAGCCTCACTCTCCTTTCATTCCTTTCCAAACTTTGATTTTTCACAAATCTATACAGGCAGTGTCAGTCCTCACATGCACCAACAGCGCAACAAGGAAAAGAACCTCAGTTATGGCCAGGCATCCTGCCAGGGAAGAAGAAAATGAACAACTGTGGCTCCAAAATTTGGGAGGGCTGTGTTGAACAGATGGCTGTGGTAAACAGGAATTTCCAAACCTCAGTAAAACACCTTCCTTCTTATAACACAGATGGAATTACGGGGACCTTATTGTGCTTGGTAATTGATCAAGCTGCTTAAATTGTTAGAGAAAACATCAGTTGCAATGTCAGTGAAAAACATTTATAAAAGTGCTGATGAGTATGATTTTAATTCCATATAAAACTGTAGAGAAAATAGAAATTTCTGTTGGATGCTCTCCACAGTAAACTTACTTTTGGTTGGTATTAATCCACACTGAATAGCTTCTGGTCTGATTGTATTTTGCAATAATGTGGTAAGGCACACCAGGCCAATCATGCACTGTGCTTTGTCCAGGTACTTTTTCACTTGAAAGGAGAACAGGAAATTAACACTGGAAATACAACAAAAAAATCCTGATATTGATTGGACTTCCCTGATCATTTTAAACCTTCCACAGTCCTGGAGGAGAAGGTAGTAACAAGTGAATGTACTAGACTGGGAGACTGTTACATTTCACAAGCTAGACCTAGTACTGCCAAACCCTTAAAGAAGGCAGAAATTTCAAATGATAGTTTAAGATTCTGATTTGGTTTCTTTTCTTCAGAGTGGGTGATGGGGTGTAATTGAAGCTTCAGCTGACTTTTTGAAAAGCTAATGCAGAACTAAATATAACCAGGGAGCAAATTTAAAAAAAAAAGGGTTTTAGTCTGGCTTCCATTTTTGTTCTCCTAAGTCAGGAAATTATATTTCCTGGGGAACATCTATATATACCTTGGTTTGTTTAGCCTAGAGAAGAGGAAACTAAGGGAAGAACTCATAGTGGTCTACAGCTTCATCTTGAAGGGAAGCAGAGGGGCAGGCACTAATCTCTTCTCTCTGGTAATCGGCTATAAGACCCAAAGGAAAGACATGAAACTGTCAGGGGAGGTTAGGGAAAAGTTTTTCACCCAGAGGGTGGCTGGGCATTGGAAGAGGCTCCTCAGGGATGTCATCACAGCACCAAACCTGCCAGAATTCAAAAAGCCTTTCAAGAAGCATTTGGACAATGCTCTCAGGAACAATGGTGGGATTCTTGGGGCTGCCATGTGCAGGGCCAGGAGTTGGACTCAGTCAGTGATCCTTTTGGGTCCCTTCCAAGCCAGGCTATGCTATTATTCAATGATGATTCTATAATAGACCACAGTATAGTACGGAGATACATAAGCTTGCCTCGAACAAGGCGACCCGAGTAAAGAAATAGTAAGGCCATTGCAGCATGAAGTTTGCCATTGATTGCTCTGCAGATGCCTGGCTCAGCCTTCCCCATAGGCTGTGGGGCAAACATATTCCAATTCCATCAGCCTCTTCTCCAAAAGCAGAGGCCAGTATGCAGACATCAGTCCTTTCCATGCAAAGATCCTTGGGAAGGGTTGTAATTACAGGATGCAAAGACACAGCAGTCAAGTTCTTTACTGCTAGGACTGCTGTTTTGCCTAGCTCATCCGAACCTTTGAATATTCATCAGCACCTCTCATTTTTTTGTGGTATTCACATTAGAAACAGCAGTTTAGCTTACTAAATTATGGGTCGCACTTATTTTAATGATGCAAAAAGCTCCATTTGCAAAGCAATTATGATTCGGGTGTATAAAGCAAAGACAAAGAAAGCACACAAAACAAAACACACTCAGCTTTTCCAGATTTAAATTCTTCTCGTTTTATGCTTTGGATATGAAAAGAAAACTTGGATGAGATCAGATTGGAAATGACAGTGCTCTTTCAAATTACAAATTACATTTTGTTACAGGGATACTAGAGAGACATTATCAGCAGGGTGTCTATAATTTGTTGACATGTATAACAGTTTGGAATTATGTGCATTTTAATATGGATACTCACTTTAATCACAGTATGCTATCAAGGATTTTCATGCTGGGATCTGACCTCTTCTCTGTGAGAGTACTGTGTTCCCTAGTACCAAAATGGCTTGTAAACACTTTTAGCTGCTCTCAAGGATAGAGCTGATGATTCTGCACATGGGTGAACAGAAGATCTATGAATAGCCAAGCAGTCCTGTGGCCCTTTGACTCCAGGAAGCTCTTTCCCTTAAATTTATTTCTTCACCTATTTGTGCAAAGTATCAGGTTTTTTTATTCCCCATTTGCAATGGCTTTCCTGTGGGAATACAACAGAATAGGAAAACATCTCTTTCATATTATCTGTTAGAACATCCCTCTATAAAGCAAACTGTGACCACTTTAAATGCCTGGGACAAAGGATGAAGTTTATCAGGTGAAACCACAGGTATTTCTCTTATTATTTAAATTATTATTCTTGTAACAGAAGTTGAGAGAGAAGGATGTGCAAAGCTGCATCTTAGATTTGGTTTTTTGATTAGTGTACATCTGTAGGGAGCTTTCGGTTTCTGCTCTCTGGGGTTGTTTCATATTTTCACACATCACATTCAGCATTAAAGCTAATATTGGAAAGAGTACACAGTGACCCATTTGATAATTTAATTTAATTTATCTTCTGCATTTGTGTTGTGACATCCATTAAAACATGCATTTGGACTGGGACTGTCCAAGCAGTGGGCACTGCAAGAGTCCCAACTCTGCTCCAGGAAGAGACAAAGATTCAGAAAGTCAGTTATGTGATGGGACCAGATATCAGTGATGTACTCCTGAGGTGGCAATTCATACTAAATGAAGGTGGGAAAACACACTACCAGTCCACACATCTGGCATGGTTATAAATGATCACAAAATCAGCAGGGAAAAGCCAAGCAAAAAAATTGCCTCAATATCATCTCTCATTGAGAACATTTTCTTAGAAATAGGTAGGACAGCAAACGGGGAAATCTATTGAGGCAGCAAAAATCCCTGTCTCAGCTGTCTGAGTTTGGCTCAGTGCAAACCAACCTTCATCAAATTCCCTCAGTATAGCAGAAGAGTGTGAAAACAAAGAGATGAAATCTGAGTGTTCCTAAACTACTTGAAATGTGAAATTGCTTTGGAGGACATTTCTAAAGAAAGCTGTGGGAGAAAAACAATTCCCTTTATAAAATCACCTTCTGTTTCTTGAAATATAGCAATAGTCAACTTGATTTGCCTTGCTAAACATCTGAGGAACCCTGAATCAGTGAAATCCACATCTGCTGTTATCTTGGACAACAAGACAAAGTTTGGGTCAGGAGAAACCTGGGCTTCTGTGCCCTGTCCTTGGGGATGACTGGTGATCAGGGATGAGATGTATGTGCTAGGGGGGATGGCAGACCCCACAACCAGATACTGGTAGCCACATCATAGTGCCCAACACCTTGCAGCAAACTTTAGGCCTTCAGCAGGTAAAACCAGAAGCCAAAAAATTATCAGGGAAGCAGAAGCCGAGATCAAAGGTACTGCCAGTGTCTTCAGTCCATGTAACAGCAGAGAATTTAAGAAGTAGAGATGGGTATTTCACCTTTCTCCAGAGTTGCAAGAAAACTGTCTGTAAAACAACTGGAGTTAAACTTCTGCCGTCTCTAGGTTTCAAACCCGAAGGAAGCAAATCTGTGATACCGATGCTCACCAAGCTGTTTGCATATTGGTGTGTCCAGAAGGTGGCTTGTTTCCCTCTCTTTACCTTGGAGGTCAGTTGGTAGGGCTTTCCTGCAGGGACCAGGAGCAAGACCTTACTCCTTAAAGTGCCCCAGGCCAGCATGTGACACATAGTATGAGTATACACATATGCCAGGCTGTGGCTACCCAGGTAAGGTGCAAATTTACCACATGCACCTGAACCTGCGCATTCTCCCCAGACGGATGAATGGGGGGTGGAGACACACACAGGCACAATCTGTCCACAATCTGCTCACCATGGTTTTCCTCTTGCCAGAGGCATGATGCATTTGTGTCCCTTGCTGCATTTGATCTCTCCAGGTGCCAGAAGTCAAGCAGGAATTGCTGCTGCCTGCCACACTGCCTGACATTGCTGGCTGGCAGCCCCTCGACCTTCTGCTGTATGACCAGTGGGTGAAGTCATGCAATTGTCTGCAGCACAGAAGAATTTGAGATACCAGCCCAGTTCTAGTCTGCAAACACATGCATCTTAGTGCTGTTGTCACTTGCATGATTAAAAGGGGGAAAATGGAGACAGAAAAAATGTCAATGGCAGATCAACTTGAAGAAAAGGGAAAAAAAAGAAGATCAAAAAAGAGCTTTATAAATGGACTCATATCCAGGCCAAGGGATACATACACTGAGAAGTGCCTTGACTTATTCCTGTTCACTTCCCATCTTGATGCACATTGTCTTCAACGAGGAAGCGCTTGACTGGTTTACATCACATGCACACTGCCACTGTGCCAGCAGTGACAAGAAGGTTGTTACACAAATATACATTGCCTTGACATCTCTCCTCCCTTGACTTTCTCAGGAGGTATCTGGACAGCGATAGGAAGGGGACTCTGATAAACTTTAAGGTTATGACTCCACTCCTCTCATACTAGTTTCCAGTTCCTTGTACCCCTGAAGTAACTATGGCCCAGGATGAACAGGCAAAATGGACACCTCAAATGATGAAATGAAAACTTTGCAGTCAGTAAAAGCCACTTTTCAGTCCCATTGTGCCTTTCCCAAACTTGTCAGTAGTATGAAAAATGGCACGCCCAACAACAAGGAAAGTGCAAAGCTCTGTGTATTGCTTTGTAAAACCTTCAACTATGCTGTCCAGAAGAAATGGTGAACCTTCATTTGGAGAGATTTAGCAAAAGGTGATCTCTCATTGTGGGCTCTCCTGCCTACCTGAATATTAACAGCAATTGATAAAGTCTGCTGTTCCCTGTGTGAGATCCACTGAAGACTGAAAGCAATACTGTCAAGAAGTTCCACGGGCAAAACTTGGCTTAACAACGGAGTGACAATCTTTGTCACAAAACTTTGGCTTCATTCCCATACAGCTGTTGAATACTTTTCTTTCTAGCTATAAAATGTAAGGTTCTAGTTTTACTAGCTGGAAAATGCCATCAGGATTTTATCCAGAAGTTTTGCTTGCAATTTTGCCTTGTTAAAAGTTTGATTTGTTTTCCGCACCAGGAGACCTTGTTCTAACTCAGGTTTAAAGAGAAGCTAGGCTGTCAGCAGTATTCAAAACTATTTTTCCAATTTGACATATACTAGAAGGACTGAATTCTCCAACCCCCTCACAGTGCCTGGGAGAACTCTGCTGCTTGGGTTAGAACAGAAGAAATCTGTGGTAGCCTTAGAGTGAATGGACAAGCTCTCAACCTACTCTTCTTGTAACACCATATCAGCAATATATTGCGGGCCTGTTTCACTAGCTGACTCCAACTCTGGAAGGCATTCAGTCATTTTAAAAAAGAGCATTTCATGGTTTTTGCTTTTAAAGAACTGCAAATGACCTGGATGCCCAGAAGAACAGACGCTGAGGTTCATCAGTAGCTTAAAAGCAAGGATTTACAACTGGCAGGCAGAGCTGTGAGAAGTTAACATAATGGAAAAAACAACACATTTTCCATGTAAAACCTCTCTATTAAGTAGAACACGGCTGCATGGATTTTTTAAGCATTAAATAGTCTTCAAATCCCATTCCATCTCCCAGAGAAGAGGAAATATATACCAGCCAAATGCTGGGAAGATGGAGGAGATGGAACTGGTGAGTTACAGTCTAGTTGCAAGGAGACCTTTGTGCCCTGGGTGATCAGAGATACTGTTGAACATCTTATCTAACAGGTACAGGCCATGGGACTGATGTGAGGCTGGCAGAAGCAAGCATGTTCATGCCAACATGCAGAGCCACCTATTTGCACATTGCAAATATTCTTGGCATAGCATATTGATGAGTCCTACCTTCCCCTCCACACCTCACGGTACATAAAACTACTCTTGTAGGCTGAAATGCATCTGAAGGGCATTGCCCTGCATGGCCCAGCCAGCGATGCTGTCCAGCTGATGTAACTGGAGGAAATCCCTTGGAGGACAGTTTCAGCTAGGGAAGAACCAGATATACAAATGGAGGCTATCTGACATGACTTCACCATGCATCCCTAAGGAAGTATGGTACCCCATTTCCCAAAGAGGCAGGGGCAGCAGAATTGCCTTGCAACTCGGCTGTTCTCGAACTCGCTAGCACAGCAGCATGTCAAACCCAAGCTGCCATCCACAATGGGCACAAAACCTCCTGGCTTTGCCTTTCCAATAGAGCCCCTCAGCCTGTCACCAGAGAAAACCCCTGCCTGTTTGCTGAGGCTGCCTGCAGCATGGCTTGCACCAGCCTGAACCTCCTGTTTTCCTTAGACGAAAGGGCTTGACAGCTCTTCAGTCTGACAGCTCATTCTCCCACGGCTTTAATGAAGCCTGTAATTGTCTTGGACTACAGTAGTTAATTTTGGATTATAGAAGCAGCCAGTAATTGGATAGGAAAAGAAAAAGTCTTTATATTGCCTGTCAAATTGACCTCCCTTTCTCAGACACCCCCTCTTCTTCCACAGTGTCTCAGTTGTAACTTCTACTTCTCTCCTTATTGGCTCCAGGCACCTCCTTGTCCTCTCACAGAGGAGGGAAATCCACATGGATTTCCCATCCCCTGCCTCCCCATAATGCCAAATTTCCCCTACTCCCTTTCCCAGCAGTACCTGACACCATATCCCTTCCTTCCTGGTCCCTTTTCCTCCCAGCACAGCCCCAGCCCAGGGCACGCAGTGGCGGCAGGGTGCTGGTTGTACTATGGCCAGTAGCCCTGCCTGCAGACCTGGGTCAGCCAAATGGGAGAGATGTCAGTCTGAGTACCTTTTCAAATTGCTTTCATTTTTCAGTCTGACTGAATTATCCATAGCAGAGAAGACTCAAGCAACAGCCCAAGGAAGGCCAGGAGGCTTTCCAAGTGCACAAAATGGTTTCACCTCAGCAAAGCCAGCTACTAAGGCTTGGTATAGCGCTGCACAGGTAATTCAAGTTAGAGAAGTGATTAAGTGCTCTGCTGTGTCAGAGCCTCAAACTCTGCCACTTCATGACAGCAAAGCAAGATGTCTCAGCAAAATGGAGCCAACTTTCTTTTACAAAAGTTGTGACATTTTGGATACAGTGTCAAAGAGAAGCTGCCAACTATGAGGGCATATATGACTGCCTGTTGATATCAATGTCTTTATATATGGAGCACATTCCCACATGAGATTTGCTTGCCTTGAGATGAATTTTATAATGAGAACTCCTCGCAGGAAAGCAAGTTCTGATTCTGCTTGAAGCAGGTTATCAGAGCAGAAAAAGTAATTTTGCATGCAGGACCAATAAAGCTGTGCTTTATTTCTCTCTGGGCTGGCAAAACGCAGCAGGTCTGTGTCAAGTTTGTGGCTGCCTTGCATGAAAAGCCATCAGGAAAGCAGTTGTGGCAGCACTGAGGCACAGGATGGTAGGCAGAGCTGAGCAGGGAGGTCTGCTCTGCCATCAGAGGCTGGAAAGCACCCACAGCTTTCATGGTGGGCTAGTGAGCTACTGGTCTTATTGCTCGTTCTTGTCTGGGCAATGCTGGTTTCTGCTTCTTTTCCAAGGTCAAATGTTATATTTTGCTGGGCATGACAACATTTTAAAGGATTCTGCAGATTTGTTAAATCAGCACCTGGCAATCTCAGTGCTGAGACTTGTTGATGGTTAGTTTGCTCGGGCACGCTGAATTCGACTATAAGGATTGCAAATGCACTGAGAGGTTACTCTTTGACACAAGTCTGCAGAGACCTCCAACATGTCTACCAGGCTAAATTAGGCTTGTGCAGGTGCCTAATTTTTATTTTTTCTTCTGGGCCTTTTGTATAGAAACAATGTAATGGAAATATCCTTGTGGGGTCCGAGGCCCAGGCAAGCTTTTTGCATTATAAGCTCCCACACTTTCAGAGCAAGTGGTTTCATGGGGGCTTTGAGATGAAAGGTGCCGGCTGAGCTGCCAGGTGCAAAGTTAATGCTATTCAATCTCCCGGGACTTCAAAGAACAGAGACAAACTGGGAGTTGGGGAGAAAGAGGGAGTGTGGAAAGTGACTGAATGAGCTGTGTCACTTGGCGATGCATTTTATCGGCAGCATCATGCACAAGCCCGTCAGTACAGGGCAGACAGTATTTTGCTCCTGTCCCATGCAGAACTTGTGCAAATGATGGGGTGGCTGTTACTGGCGTGTCCTGTTGGAATCCCTGCGTCTTGCAAGGATCTGCGGGCTGGGGCCTCAGTATGGAGGTGCCAGGCATCCTGCAGACCAGGAATAGAACACACTTCTGGTAACAAGGCCTTTCCATAGCTGCCCTGTTCCACTTTGATGGGTAAAGGCAAACCCTATGTCCACATGTTAAAAGCATGAGTGTGCTCTTTGCATGCACAGCAGTGGCATTGTGGGCTGGAGTTGCTCCATACAAGGCAAGAGTTGGAGCAAATCCCTGGGCCCTGGTTTTGCCAGCTCCTGCAAGCAGATTATTTTGCAGTTCTCCATCTGAGCAGCTGCCTTGTTAATACTCCCAGTAAAACAGAGATGGGGACATACTTTGAGAGGCAGCAGAAGGTTGCCTCCAGTTTCAGTTTTCTAGCTGCTGAGGTGCTCTGGGGCAGGGGTGCACAGGGAAGAAAAGCTAGCCCCAGTGAATCTGCCTGGGGGGCTGAGCTGTGTCTGATGCTGAAGCTCAGCTCAGTGAGATGTTCTGAACTTGAATCTGCTGTGACCAGGCAGCACTTCAGCTCTGAAGGCATGCACTGCTCCTTTGACATTATTGCATGGGTGTTATGGGAGATGGTTTTTCCTTCTGTTTTTGATTTGATGACAGATATATTGTTACCTGTCAACAGGGCTTGATTCCAAAAGCTTTTGAGTGACTAGCTTTCCCTGCTATTGACAGTAATTTATCACGAAGGACTGTTGTTTTTACTGGCTTGTTGCAGCACTCACATATGCTCGCTCAGTGCTGCATAATCACATGGCCTTCAGTGGATGTATTGGAGTCAGATCTTTGCTTTCTGAGACAAATCCATGCATGGGTATGTTCAATCTGATTTCTTCTCAATATAACTGGCACACGGTGAACACTTTCCTGCCTCCATCATGTCCTATCAGCAGATTCATTGTTCTCAGTTCTTGAGAGCACAGTCGGATTTGACCTGGTAATTTTTCACAGTTGTTTTCCAAATGGTGCAGAGTGGAGTAATATGACTTTCCAGTTCTTCTGACAAGTACGTTGTGTTGGACACATTCAATTAGGGGGCCAATAGTTATCCCAGCAAGACACCCATGGATCAGAGATACGGGGCTCGGATTTCTCTCTAACAAGAGATGCTTGTTTTTGTAGAGCTGTTTCAGCTTGGAGACAATTAATATCTAGCCCTTAACATTGAGGAACTGCTGGTTTCTGGATGAGCCTCACTTTTTCCTGTGTGCTATAGACTCATAGCTCACAAGCAGACAGGAAAATTTGGACTCCAGGAGTGGAATATTTTGCTCTGAGAAGTGGATTACTAGAGATGCATGACATTGGATATCAATATGCAAAGAGTAAAACATTAATTTTGTGTTTTAAAAATGTACTGTTAGAAGTTGGTCTCGTAGCAACAAAGCACCTTTGTTCGCCAAGTGCCAAACCTTAACAACACCATATTTGTGCTAATTCCATCTGTTTCAGTTCAAGACAAGAGTTGCTAAATGAATCAACAGCAAGCAATGTGCTAGTTTCAGAGATTTAATAAAAAGTATAATATCATTGCCATGCAACTTGTCATCTCTTTGAAAAACTGAAATATAGACATTGTCCCAAAGCTTCTGGATCACAGGGAAGAAGCATTTGAAGGAGGGGAAACACTGGTATGAAGTGTTACTAACTTTATCTTCTCACTGATACACAGTTGGACCTAATGCAGCTATCAACCTCCATTTTTATGTATTTCCCCAAAGTCTTGGCTAATGTAAACAGAAGAGTCTATATGGTTAGATGCACAGAATAAATGTTTTCCTCCTCTTTATACAGTGTTTCTTTAAATAACTTTGGATCTTGGCTGGCTACACATTCTTGCCTCAAGGAGAAGACTGGCTCAAGTTTCTAAACCCTGCAGAAGTGAACATAACTGCAATTAAGTTCATCAGTGCGCACAGGTACATTGCCTGCCTCAGTGGGAACCTGCCTGCAGCTGAGCAGGATTTGATCTCACCAGAGACAATTCACGTTTCTTCCTTCCATCTCCCAGTTTCAGTGGCTAATTTCAGCTATCATCAAGCAGCTTCCTTTTCCTGCTCTGTGATGTCTGTGTCCCCTCTTAAACTGCAACACATATTGTTCTGAAAAGAAATGAGGGTGGCATAGGAAGTCACTTAGTGGTGTAAATTTTAATACTGACCCTGGTACCCTCTAAAGCCTTGGGTACATCTTTCAATGATTCTGTTCATATTTCCTGTCTGATGGATGGTTTCTGACACACAAAGACCTAATGAAGAATATGCTGGAGAAAGGTTTGAAGAGAAATGTCAGGTCTCAAGATAGACCCATTGAGGATAACAAGGGTCTTCTTCTAGGTCTACTCTACCCAGCTGCAGATTTTTCTCCTTGGGGTAAACCCATGGGACCAGGGGCACACTTTTTGAGGAAAGTCTTGGGAATTCTTTACTGCAAGGGTGGTGAGGCACTGGAATATGTTACACAGAGAGGTTGTGGATGCCCCATCCTTGGAAATGTTCTAGGCAGTGTTGGATGGGACTTTGAGAAACCTGGTCTAGTGGAAGGTGTGTCTACCCATGGCAGGGGGGTTGAAACTAGGTGATCTTTAAAGTTCCTCCCAACCCAAACCATTATATGTTTGAGATACAACAAAAAGCACCTATGGCTGTAGCATATCTCATACCTCGGCAGCCCTATGTCAGCACCATGTGATTGGATAAGAGAAGCAGAAAGTGTCTGCACACTTGCAGAGCTGGAGAAGGGAGTGCATGCCTGTGGTCTCTCCAGAGGAGCAGATTTCACTGATGGTCTCAATTATAAACTTACGTTGTTATTGTAGTTTGTTTCCTTTGAAAAGATAGATTACAGGGTGATAATAAGAAGCAGTAGGAAAGTATTATAAGGTTAAAAGCTTTGTTTGAAAGTGTCAGTCTAGCACAAGCAGGTTTGAATATTCCTCCTTCCCTCTTTCCTGTCATTGCCCTTCAGCAGGAAGTGAATGTTTTTATGTACAGCTGAGTATATGTCCGTTTGGTGTGGCTGGTGTCATGTAAGCAGTAAAACAATGTGCTAGGATCAACTCTAAACCCTATTGTCTTGTCGTCCCTAAAATTTACTTAAGAACTATTTGTAAAATACCAGAAGTCCTAGGTCATGGAATGATTTTCAAATGTCCACAAATGAAATACAGTGAAGACCTTTAAAAATGCTATTGTTAAGAAGTATCTTTTTCCATAGGAAGACATGGTTTGAGCTTATTTATTTATTTATATTTAGAACTGACATTTAGAAATATACACAGCTGAAAATGTCAAGAGTTTTAGCACTGTGTGACCTAATGCTGGTCATGACAGAACCAGTAAACACATCTCACCCAGCAGAAACAGACTGCGACTGGCATAATAAAATAACCACTTTTATTCTCATTCCAGATGAAGATAACTTTAGTTGTTTTGTTAGCTGTGCCTTCCATCATGTGGGCACTAATGACTCCAAAAGAATATTTGCAGAGAAGTAAAGCAAGCAGTTGGGTACAGGGAAATTGGTTCATTTGTTCTCCAGACAGCTGAACACATGCACCCTTCACAGTCTCAAAGACTATACAAGCAAAATGCACAGCCTCTGCTCCAACCACTGTTAGACACTTTTGGTGCAGTAGTTGACCACAGATTAATTCACCTGAGCGAGGCTCCCAGCGAGGCTGGCTTGGATGGTGCCTTGCCATGTAAGGCTCAGGGGGTCATTCCCTGCCTGCATGCTTCCAATCTGCCACATGATTGTTGTAGACCCCTGTCACCTGCAGCACAGCAGAGACACCACTGGTATTGTTGGTAACAGGTAGTCACTTCTCCTATGTGGTATGGAGATGGCCATTTGCAAGAATTTCAGAAAAAGAGAGGAATAGGAATAACTTCAGAGACCATACTTTGAAAAGAAAATACCCATAAATCATGAGTATGTTGCAATGCTGAAGACTCAGGCCCCTCTTGTCTGTGTACTAACACAAAATGGAAAGGCTCATTGGCAGAGAGTTCACAGCAAGTGGCCTTAATGACAAAAGCACCATCATCGTCCCCTCTGTACACAAAGTGCCTGCAGAGATGTCTGCTCCTTTGGTGGCCAAAGGTCAAATTATTTTTTGTAAGGATCAGAGTACAATCACGTACTAGCACAGAAATGATCTATGCAATAGAGCACTGAACTTCTGAGTTTGCTCAGTGAGAACTGACTGCAGGTTACATGGGTTTATACCAGTCTGATTACACTGATTTCCACAGGTAAAATCGTGTTTTCTTCCTGCTCTGATGTCCAAAAGCTCTCCTGTAATCTGCTGAAATTCAAAAGGCTGTGACCATTTTCATTCTCTCACATTTCAAGTAGCTTAGAGAAAATTTTTCAGGAGAGCTGGTTCAAATTACTGTAATTCTTTCTGCCACATCTTATTATACAATCAATGTATTAAGCAAATGATAGGAATAGAGATAAAACTAGTTAAAGGAACCTAATCTAAATTTATTCCCTGCCTAAAGTGCTTAGTTTAGGTTCATCTCAAAGTGAAGTAGAGATGGGCTGCATCTCACTTTTCGCTGGTGACAGTTTGTCGTGACCTAAACTCAGGAAAGCATTGCTCAGCTGTCAATGTGTAACAGGCGCAGCACACAACACCACACAGGTGGGATACAGAGTGCTTCCAACAAAACATTCCAGCTCTCTGAGCTGGAAAACAGCTCTTCCGGATATCAGCAGGCCCTCAAGGCTATATCCAAAAGGGATTTAAGTGGAGTCACACATGGGCTAAAAAACAACACAGAATCACATGTTCCTATTAAGGAGTATTTAATTTTTGTAAGCAATGGGACCTCTTCTGAGTACCAGCCTGACCTGAAAACTGTCTTATTCCTCCAGCTTTTCTCAGATTTTAGGCTCCTGAAATAAATTTTCAGGTCTTTCCCAAACCTATTTCTTACTTTTTCTTGGAGCTTTCCTGTGTATTTTTAAAAGCTGTTTCTAAAGAATAATTCTTTCCTGTTTTTTTTCCTTGCTTTATATCATCACGTAGTGATTAACACCAGCATCCATAAGCTCCCCTTTCTAAGTCACTTTCTAAGTCTACATGCAAAATTTCATTCCAGCTGAATTAATAGAGTGCATGTTTTTTATCTCATGAGGCAGCTCCCAGTAGGTTATAGGCAAGTATTTGTGTTTCACAGTATGAAGGCTTCATAAGCTTCCTCTTAATTGAACACTGGTACTCAGCAGAGATCATTCTGCTCATTTTGGGTTGCGTGGCATTGCAAACATAAATTTTTCATTTACTCCCATCTGTTTCCAAAATTGTTTTTTCTGGAAAAGTGGTAGAGGCTTTAACGAAGCCTGTGAAAGGTCAAAAAGCAACCTCTCTAATTGAATGTACTCTTGGGAATTCACTTGGAAATAATACTCCTCATTTTTTTGTCTCCCTTTCTGGCTGCCAGTGTTGAACCACAGAATTAATAGCAGCCTACTAAAGTAAGCTGGCTTGTGTGTTGGGTCCAGCCGCAGTTATCTCTCTCTAAACCTTGCCGTTTGCTGATAACAGAAGAATAATGGAGGAGAAGTATGCAGCTGAGGTGAAGTGTAAAAATGTGCTGAAGGTGGCTTAGCTGGATTTGAGAAATGCCTTTCCTTTGGTAATAAACTCCTGCAGTCCACCTGCAAGGACCACAGAGTAAAAGAAAAGGGCAGATGAGGGTTGTTTCAGAAGAAAGCTGTGCAATTTGCCCCCCTATCTAGGGCTCCCAGGGTACATCTTTCCTACCAAGTGTCCCTGTTCGTCTTGGCTTGCAAGTATCTCAGATTGAGATGTGGAGCTCCAAAACCTAAAGCAGTGGATGACCAGCAGTGCACAGAAATCACCACCTCCATGGCTAGGCAGGAGCAGAGACACCACTGTGGTCTCAAAGGGAGTGCTGTGACTGACTGGGACTGGCCTTACCCTGCCTCTAAAGGGCTGCCAGCTTGCAGGATCAGTTCAGAGCAGGCTGCCAAGTTTGCCAAGAGGCTGCATAAACAGTAATTAGCATCTCCCCCCATAGCTTAGCTTACGGTGAATGGAAGATGGCCAAATCCCACAGGACCTCCTGCGAACCATCCCTTCAACATCTTTGATGCTCCTCTAGGCAGCGACAGCTACTGAATGGTCCTCCCATAACTCCAGCCTCAGTGATGAGCTGATATCCAGACATGACAATTTTTTGTCATCTGCTGACAAGTCCCCTGAGACACCCAGTCACTCGTAGGCACAACCATTCTCTTTAAATGTCAAGCTGGCAGACCAGGAAAGAAATGCCATCAAATGAGATCATTTTAAGGTGCTGCCAAGCTTTTTATCAAATTGAAAAGCCTAGGTATTAATGAAGGAACAAGAATCTTCAGGTACCAAAATGGATTGCACAGTGTTTGAGACATTCATGTTCTAAAATACCCTTATTTTTAATAAGTGAGATTGGCCTGATGTGCTTTCCTTCAGTCAGTTTGCTCTCACTTTTAAAAAACCTCTTGAGAATTTTGCTCTTGTAGGAAAACAGGGAAGGATTAATACTGAAAGAGTACCAGATCCATAAAGGACCACAACATATGTGAAACTTAAGTTAATTGTAAGAATACAGGGATTTATATTTCTTAAAGGCTGATTTCTTGTTCTACAAGTTTAACTAAATACTTGAATATGGTCTTCACAGCCTTATTTGTGTTGCTGTAATGACTTAGTTCTATGGGATTTTATACTCTTCACCTTCTAGCATCATGGGAATAGTTTGCCATTAAGGGTAGTTAAAATTACAGCAATCTCTATTAATCTCTCCTGAAATAGTCATCATTGGCGCTCAGACAGGCAGACTTGTCCTCACTGGGAAATAAAGGAGTTCTTATTTTCTACAGTGAGATTAAAGCTATGGTGTCTGTCCTGCATGGCAGAGCTCTTGCCACGCCCCAGGTCACAAGTTGCCAAAAATCTGCTGTTTGCAGGATTTCCTATTTGAGGAGGCCGACAGTCCAGTGCAGAAACACCATTCCTTCAGAGTGTAATACAGCACTTGAAAGCTGGTTCCAGCCAGGCTCCACATTGCATGTAGAGAATCATGCTACTTGTAGCATTGGTTTTTGTTGAATTAGTTCCCAGTTCCCACAGATGGTATGGGCTGGGATATCCCATTGAGTGTCTCCAGACAGCCAGCACTTGACACTGTAACCTGCAGCTGGGCTCTGCGCATACAAATGTTCCAATATTTTATCAATATTTAGTTGAAATAACTCATAATTCACTGACAAAGCAAAGTAGGACAAGTGAGACCCTGAACTCTAGTTACGGAGAGCAGCAGTCACCAGGCTGCAACCAAGTGGCCAAGGCTCCACTGTGCATTTTTTCTGTGCTGAATCTGCCACCTCTGAAGGGATGGGACAGGAGGAAAGGGAACCAGATGTGGAGATTATCACTTGCCATTACTTCTCCCTCCCTTTTTGTCTCCCATGACAGGCATTATAAAGCCTCATGACTCCATACCTTCCCCTCCTTCTTGTGGCAGCCACTTTGAATTTTGCTGCACTACTAGGAAGCCCAGCACAACGTTTGTCATGAATAGTTCAGCCAGCAAAAATGCTGTCTAAGCTGATTTTCTCCAGTTCTACAGCTGTCCTGAGAAGATCAGTG
Source organism: Manacus candei (assembly GCF_025592945.1). Taxonomy (NCBI): domain Eukaryota; kingdom Metazoa; phylum Chordata; class Aves; order Passeriformes; family Pipridae; genus Manacus; species Manacus candei. The sequence goes on along the minus strand of NW_026138129.1, from coordinate 5,022,629 downwards.
GGGGGTGCAAAGTGTCCACTTTTCTTTATTTCTCTTGAAATGTCAACTAGACGTACCTAGAGCCATGTACACACATCAACATGCTTGTGAAGAATTTCTAAATTAATACAATCATACTTTAGTAGTAGAAGATTTTCTCTTTGACCAAAGCACAGATGCTGCATGATTTGTTTGCCTCTGAGCAGGGAGCGATGGGAAACGTTGTCTTTTTTCAATAAAACCCAGCTGTGGATTTTATGATACAGTCGATAGCTCTGCAACTTCAAGAGGCACATGTCCTGCAACTGCTGGATCCACAGCTGCTTTCTTAAAGTTATCCATTGGAATGTGAGACTGGTTTAGCCCTGGGAGATCAGGCCTGACAGATGTTTATCACATCTGCTCTTCAGAGCTTCTAGTAGACAAGAGCCCACCATCTCTGAATCACAATCATCTCTCATATTGATCCAAAACCTCCTTTGCCACAAATTAGGTGGATTTCTTCTTGTCCTCTGTTTTAAGCTGTATAGAGAAACTTGTGAAAGAGACAAATGCCACAAGGCAGAAGTGAAAAGCAGAGATATAAAGAGGAAAGCAGTCAGCCAGGTAAAAATGTTAGCGAGAAAGGTCAAATAGCTATACACAATCAAAAATAAAAGTGAGTCAATAATGCAATTTTGGTACTGTCTCTCTGTTTTATTAAAATAATTTTAGATTTGGTGCCCATTCTTGTCTGTCTTGTGAATAACTTTTACAGGAGTTCTGTCTATGCCCAAGTCCAAATAGTAAATAGAAAAAGACATGGATCAGATCTTTGGATTTCCTTTTTGAAGGAATTTTACTTGTTCCCCTTTATGCTCCAGATGGCTTATCCCTTCAGAGGAAGAAACTAGATTGGTCTGAGGCAATCAGTTTCTGACAAGGTCGTGCTGATGTTTTTTTATCTCCTCATTCTCTTTCAATCCTTATTAATTGTTTTGTTAACAGTTGTGGTGCCATGGACATCATGCTGATCCCTGAGTCATTAAAAGAGCATATGATTGCCTGCTTCCCACTGCTCTCTTTTGAAGAAAGTGTCTAGGTCTTCTGGGGCTAAGACAACAGATGGTGGTGAAGCACCTGCCAAAAGAGCAGAAGGAGATGGAATGATGCATGTGGTGGTATCCAACACCAGAAAATTAATGAAACCCAGAACCTGACTGTTCGTTACATCAACAGAAAGCCACAACTTAAACAGAGATCAGGGAGGATCTTAACACATTCTTCTGTGGCATTTCAAGCTTACCGCGAGTGTCCTTCCAAACTGGGGAGCTGTCTCCAGAAGGATGCTGTTTTGGGCAGTGTCTCTCAGTAAATATAATTTTTGGTGCCACAGTTGACATGTTCTCTGAGTCACCCAAGTACAGCGCACTTATCCAGCTCACCACAAAACCCACTGCGCTGTACATCCTGATCTGTGGGGAAGGCTCAGCATGCCTGTGGTCCCCACACTGAGAAGAAAGGTGAGGAGCAACAGGGCTGGGGCTGGGCTGCTGGCCTCCACCCACTCATTCCAGCGTGGCAGGTTGTCCCTCAGGTGACTTTCCCTTCCTGTCCCACTGGAGTTCCTGGAGGAGCTGGCAGGGCAGTGGAGGGATGCATGTGAACAGGGCTGTGAGACGGGCTGAACTCTTGCTGCCCAGGTCCTGCCTGCGCCCTTCTCTTGGACCAAGGAGAGCACAAATAGTAAATACCAGGTTTGCAGATTCCCCTTGGCATGGCCCCTTGGGGAAACTCCAGACTGGAAGGGACTGCTCTCCCACTCAAGTCAGCACAAGAAGTGTGCAATCTGTAACAATTTTTTTTATGCCATAACAAAAAGCTGTCTTGGTCCTCACAATTTTCCTGCTTTTGTGCTCTTCCTAAACTTCAGTGAGCTCCCTGCCATGAGTGGTTTGGAATCCCAAAGGCTTATAGGTGGAAAATACTCTCTGTCACTTACTGTTTGCTGAACCTGAACAGCAGCATGGAGTTTAATCACTGGCTTTCAGGCTGCCAGCACCTTGGCAAAGCTCTCAGAGGATAAAGAACAGGAACTTTTAATAACTGAAAACCAGACTATTCAAAATGACTCAGAAGCAACTGCCCTCATGGGTATGGAGAGAAAGGGAAGGGGACCTAGAGAAAACAAAACCAAAAGAAAAAAATATGTCTCTAAGGGAGGTGTCGAGTTCTCCTACTGTGGGCTTCTGGAGACATGTCTCTGCAAAGTTTTCCAAGATTTGCTAGATTTATGCATCCTCCAATGTAAATGGAAGTGATTCAGTGTCTCACTGAGAGGAATACTAAAATGAAGAGAATTTCCAAAATAAAATTGCTAATCTTTCAAACAGTAATTTTACTAATGTTCACTCCTATTTACTTAGTCACAAACAAGCTGGAGGTCCAGTTGATACATGAAGATTTTAAAACCATTGCCCTGGAAGTGTTGCAATACCTTTGCCCTCAGATGCTAATATCAGCATAAAATAACAAGATAAGTTGTTGTCAAGGTACCGAGCCCCCTGAGCTGGAAGACAGGGAGCAGAATGAAGCCCCCACAATCCAGGAGGGAATGGTCAGCAAACTGCTATGCAACTTTGACCAGTACAAGTCAATAAGGTTGGATAGGCTTCACCCAAGAGCACTGAGGAAGTTGGCAGAAGAGCTCACTAAGCCACTTTCAATAATTTACCAACAGTTCTGGTCAGCTGGAGAGATCCCAGATGAGTAGAAGCTGGCAAATATGATGCTCATGTATAAGAAGGACTGGAAGGAGGATCCAGAGAACTACAGGACTGTCAGCCTGACCTCGGTGCTGGATAAGACAATGGAGCAGATCAACTCGAGTGCCATCATGCAACAAGTACAGGACAACCAAGGGATCAGGCCCAGCCAGCACAGGTTTGTGAAAGGCAGGTGCTGCTTGACCAACCTGATCTGCTTTTATGACCAGGTGACCTGCCTAGTGGATGAGGGTAAGGCTGTGACTGTTGTCTACCTGAACTACAGTAAAACATTTGACACCATTTCCTGCAATATTGTCCTGGAGAAACTGGCTTCCCATCGTATGGGTGGATGTATTCTTCTCAGGGTAAAAAACTGACTAGATGTCTGGGCCCAGAGAGTGGTGGTGAATGGATTTACATCCGATTGGAGGCCTAACCCTGGTGGGGTTCCCCAAGGCTCAGTATTGGAGCCAGCCCTGTTTAGCACCTTTACTGATGACCTGGACAATGGGATTGAGAGCACCCTAAGCAAGTTAGCAGACAACACCAGGTTTGAGGGGAGTGTTGATTTTCTGGAAGGCAGGAAGGGTCTGCAGAGGGGTCTAGACAGGTTGGATAGATGACACAAAGCTGACTGTATTAGGTTCAACAAGGCCAAGTGCTGGGTCTTGCCCCTAGGTCACAACAACTCCATGCAGCACTACAGGATGGGGGATGAGTGGCTGGAAAGTTGCCAGGGGAAAAGTACCTGGAGGTCCCAGTTGACAGCCACGGAACATGAACCAGCAGTGTGCCCAGGTGGGCAGAAGATCAGTGTCATCCTGGCCTGTATCAAAAATAGAGTGGCCAGCAGGACCAGGGCAGTGATTTTCCCTCTGTACTAGGCACTGGTGAGGCCACACCTCTAATCTTGTGTCCAGTTTTGGGCCCCTTGCTAAGGCACTGGACCTAGTCCAGAGAAGAGCAACAAAGATGGCTAAGGGTCTGGAGCAAAAGTCTTATAAGGAATGGCTGAGGGAATTGCGATTGTTTAGCCTGGAGAAAAAGAGGCTGAGAGGAGACCTTATTACCCTCTACAACTACCTGAAAGGAGGCTACAGTGAGGTGGGTGTCAGCCTCTTCTTCAAAGCAGCTAGTGATAAGACAAGAAGAAATGGCCTCGAGTATGCGGGGGAGGCTATTAGGAAAAAAAAATTAATGGAAAGGGTTGTAAAGCATTTGAACAGGTGGAATCACCATCCCTGGAAGTGTTCAAAAAACATGTGGAGGACATGGTTTAATGGTGAATATAGTGGTGGTGGTGCTAGGTTGATGGTTGCACTTGTTGATCTTAAAGGTCTTTTACAACCTTAAAGATTCTGATTCTATGATTCTACCTTCTTGAAACGGTTTTCTGAATAAGCAGTTTCTTGGCCAAGTTCGTCTCTACTTACATCATTACCTCTCCTATTAGCTTTAATGTGCTGGAATGGGCACACTTGTCTCCCCTGTAAACCAAATTAAATTCTAGTTTTTGGAACACAGACTTGCAAGGACAGAGAACTGTAAGCCTGTCATACTGGCAGTTCTAGAAGTTCAAGAAAACTGCCCAAGAGTCCTGTCTGAATTTTTTTTTACCAAAAAGTTGTTTCATATTTGTAGGCAAACTGAAGTAATACAAAGTAACACTATAAAAATGTGGGTGAGGTTTTCAAAAATACTTCAGTGGGGTCTAGCAGAGTTCCTTCCTGTATTCCATTGCATCTTGACACAAGACAAGTCAGAGCTAGACAAGGATTTTGAAAAATCCTTTTCTCAGCATTCAGTTTCAGTGCTCCCACGTAGGAAAATAACACACTTTCTTATCTTCAAACTGTAAAATCATGTATTTCAATCATAATGATTGAAAACAAGCCTACTTAGGCTGACTTGCACTTCCTACCACAAAAGCACAAAATCATGATAATCCATGAGTTGACGGGTAATAGTGGCAGTGAAAACTGATTTGCTTTTAGTTGCTGAGGTTGAACCTTGGAATGTCTGGGCTCTTACCTCTAGTAGGGGAAAGGATATACTGAAGTCTTACCTTTATTGTCAGTGCTAAAAGACTCAGCAGCTTCTGTACAGTCATCTCTTTCCCTGAAATATGAAACTTAGGTCTGCATCTCTCCTCTGTCAAATCTGAGAAAAACTGTCTAGAGGATTCAAAAGTTACTGGGAATACATATGCAAAAGTATACACCTGTATGCTATGATTACAGACATCCCAGTTCTCTATGAATGCAGGTTAAAGGTGTGCTAAATTAGGCTGAAACCAGAGTTGAGTGAAGGATTGTTCCAAGATTTTTGTCAATGCTAAATCTATTATGATTTTATTATGTTTGCTAATACAAAAGTCACTGATGGGGAGGAGCTTTTGTGTTTGACAGCATTTGCTGCAATACAGTGGTGATTAATTATGTAAATACAGTATTTTCAACAAGCATTGTGCTGAAGCTGCTCCAGTAGGCAGTCAGATGTAGCTGAAAAGACATGCAATACCATATGCCTTTGGCTAACTAATTGTGCAGCTCAAATATTGGATCTCAGATACGTGAACGAATAGTTGTGGTGAACAACTTGTGAGCCAGTCACAGACAGATGTTTGCTTGTGGAAAACTTTCAGCTAAGAGTAAGTATTTCTGGAGAAGTCATGGTCTGTTTACAGGCAATTTCTGGCAAGAAGGGACTACATTCATCAATTAAAATGTTTACTCTGAATTGGTTTCCAACTCTAATTGAAGCTAAATGAAGAACTGGATAATCTGGGCTGTAGCACTTTTCTTTGAAAAAGCTCCAACACATATGTCTGTTCTTGATGTATAGGTAACGATGCATGAGTTTGTTCAACTTTGTCTTTTCTCAAGGGTGTGGTAAGCATGCTGCTTTTCTTGACCCTCTGTGCTGGTTGACAGGTTCTTGATGAAGTCTCTCTTAAAACGTAAGAAGGAAATTAGTAAAAGGAGGAAACTTTAGCATGTCTAAATAATGCTAATGATACCACATAGGTTTGCCAAACCATGGTAACTCATAGCTGATTGCAAAGCGGGTGCTTGGTTTAAGTAGGAACATCCTCGACTTGGGCTTTCCATGGAAGCTTTTCTCTAACAGGAGCCTGGCTGGGACTCCTTGGCAGGCTATGCCACTCGCTCTCACTACTTTCCTTGGTACATTTCTCCAGTTTCTATTGATGCTTTGTGTTGTGAAGGAGAAAACTCCTGTCCTGCTGAAGGTATGCAACAGTAATAATCCACTGTAGATGTCAGGATGCTGGTTGACTGCAAAACCACTGTAAGCCAAAAAATACTGCTGACAACAAGAGCCTTGCTGTAGGAGGGCAGAAGTATGCTGTATATCATGTATATCATGTATGCTGCCAAAATTCATGGCAACCTGTGAAATGAAAAGCCCTTTGAAAGGTCTGTCCCTAAGGAGAAAAGGCATTTGGGCTGTGGGTTAAACCTGAAATTCAGATTAGAGGTGAGAACACCACCCAAAATCTCATCCCATTGCACGGTGTTCTTCACCAGAAAAGTCCAAAAACACTTCCCTTGTAGGGCTGTCTGCAGGAAAACTCCAGACTGGGGCAAAATGAATGGGTTTCCCCTCCTTTCTGCCCTTGTTTTCATGTAAGAGAGACCCAGGTCAGGCGGGAGATAAACCATGCAGTCTCAAGACAGTTTAGGTCACTTCTCAGTTCCCTACCTGTAGAACAGAGATACCAGAGGTTCACATAGGCTGGTTCTGACGGTCAAATGAGTAGTGTTGTTGAACTAACTATTGTGGTTGCTCACTCTTGTGATTTTCCAGGCATTTGAAAACAGCTGGATCTGTGTATAAGGGAAATGCAACACACTGTCTCTTAGTTTTGCTGTTGTTTTTGGCAACATGAAAGTATCTTCAGCATGCTCCATTACCAAATACCAGAAGACACACAGCCTTCTCATAGATGATACAATTTCAGATTGTAATTTACAGAGCAAGACAGATTTGAAAAATACTACATTTAATGGCAGTTTAACTGTAATGGCAGTTTAGCTGTACATATACTCTTTTGAAGGCATCAACAGCTAAATTGAAAACCAATATTGGTACTCAAATGTCTCTAAAACCACACAGGCTGTGACTGGAGCCAAGAAATAAAGCCAATATTCCCACTCTATGTGGATTGAAACAGGAGTCATTTGGGAACGATGGGCTGTGGAATGATAGAGTGTGCTGGAATAGTCACAGAAAAGCTAATGTTTCATAAAGTGAAAACTAGTTGGTGCTTTTTGGATAAACTTGTTACTGGGATGTTGGAAACCTCTTTGTCTTCTCTGTCTTTTGTTTTAGTAGGAAAGTGAGTTGCAGTAAATTAGGTAGGTTTGCTGGGTACAGATCTCAGAACAAAGATTCTCCTTTTAGCCAACTTTATTCATGTCAATGATGACAAATATCAGAGGTCTCAGCTGACTAGAAGAATGTGACTAACCTTCCACAAATATGTCCCTCAACTCCACAGTGAAAAATTAATAGAAGAAGCAGAAAGAGCAGTAACTACTTTAGTGCAATATTCAATGTAATTTCTGTTCCATGACAGTGAGAGAATTCTGGCCTTGATCTTCATTAAAAGATGATCCAGATCAATGCAGGTTAGTAAAATATAGTCTTGAAGCCTCAAAAACCTGGAGGCAAGGAAACAAAGCAAACCACCACATGTATTATTTTTGAATTCCCATCATTTACTAAACTGATCTGAAGCATTTCTGGGCACCGGGGCTTGGCTGCAGAGCAGAGGGAGAAAGAGAAGAGGTAGCAGAAAGTGTTTGAGTTCCTTCACTGGAGTTCCAGCAATGCTGGCTCGGCTGCTAACACAAACAGAAAGCAAACATAACTCTGAACCTCTGCTGGTAAATGGTGTTGACTTATGCCAGCGGAAAGAGCAGTCCTGAGCTCAGTGAACACTTCTGGGTGAAGACAAAAGACAAAACTTTCCAGGTAGAACTAGCAAAGTAAGGAAGGTCAAAGAAGAGATTCTTGTGGGAGTGCTGTCAGCATTACCGTGACAGATGGTGGTTGCAGACATGGGCACAAGCCCATACAGCCCAGACACAAACACCCTTCAACCAAACACTGTCAAAGTGGTGATGCCCTGTGCCCCTAGAGAGCCTCAGTGGCCGTCCATGCAGTGTTTTGGCTCCATTGATGTCCCAGTCCAGCATCTCCAATATCTCTGTGTCTACTGGTTTACATAGCCACCAAACCACTGCTGTAACCCAGAACTGGCCAAGGATCTGGCTGATTTGGAAGCAGAATCTCAGGGGCTATAAGAGTGAAACATCAGCTCTTGGAAGCCTGATAAAGATCTCTCAGTTTGTTTGCAGTTCTCTGAGAGAAACACAAATTACTGAGGCTCAGTAATGTCTCAATGATATAAAGTAATTGTGAGATTGGAGAGTCAGGCCAAAACTCTAGTTGCACAAAGCTCTTTCCCAGAGAGTTGCAAGTATGTGTACATGTATGTTAGAGATCTTCCTCTCCTTCAGAGTCCCAACACCGGCTTCCTCCTTGGCCTCGGCAGGAGAGAAGTGAGGCTGAACTCAGCTCAGATACAGTCTGTCCTTTGCAGGTATCTGGAGACTGGGCATGCCAGGGGACTGCTGCAGACCTTGTGCTCCCAGTGCACTTTCCTGTCTGGCACCAAACTTTCTCCTTAGTTGGAGCAACAGGGGCTGTGCTGCCAAAACGAGATAGTTTAATTACTGTTTTCCTCCCTCCTCTCTTATGAAGTGGCTGTAAAACTACTCACTACTGAACCTGAGCCATCCCAAGGAACTGAGTGAGTGGAATATTTAAGAGGGCTATTTATTTTGGTGTCAGCCTCAAAGTCTGCCTTCATAACTGTCTGTATGACTCTGAAGCTACTGAGTATTTCCATAGAAAATAATATGATTTATTAGAACTGTCTTAGTTTCCTAAGCACAAACTCTCTCAACCATGCACAAGTGGATGATGTGAGATGGAGTCAAATACCAGATGAGCTGGTTCAAATCAAGGGACCTTAACATGAGGCCACCCTAGACTGGAAGGCACTCAGACCAGAGTTTCTGGACTCCCTCATTCTTGAACACAACAGCTTGCATAGAATCTTCAAGGGTGGGACAAGATGGGATTAGTTTATTGGGAAATAGGAAGTCAGTTTGTGTGTACTTGCTTAGAGTGCTAGTTTGATCACAGCATCCCTGGAAATTTAGCCACTTTTAGCTGTTGAAAGATTGTAATTCCCTTGTGCTCCCTGCCAGCACACAGTATATGGAACATGCTGGTAGCCCTTAGCCTGGGGAGCCCCACAGCAAGGAAATGGGTGTAATTAATAGATAAACAAAGTAGCAGATGGGAATAGGCAGCATGAAATCCACAGACCACCAAGAAAGCTGGGTGTCCAGATAAAAAAATTCTGAAGCATTGACGCAACGAAAGCAAGACTAGAGTCTACTTATGGAATGTAAAGAAAATGGAAGGAAAGGACTTTTCTATCTTCTTATGGGGTGTGTGAAGCAGGGAAGTGAATGCAGCATTGATGCTTGTAGGAATACTTGAACACCTTGGAAGACCATCTTGACACAAGACAAGTCAGAGCTAGACAAAGATTTTGAAAAATAGGAGCAGAATTCAGAGATGCAATATCAGACTATTCTAAAATACTTTTCCTTTTAAATCTGAAAGCAAGAGAGAGACCAAGAGTTAAGAAATCATTATTATATTTGGCTATCATCTTCACAAATACTTTGAGGTTTTAAAGCAGGATCTTTTAAGGGAATGGGATTCCAGCCTGCAAGGTGAAAGAGAGTAAATCTAGCTGCATAGACAGGCTTCCAAATGGCAAGAAGACAAATCACAATGATAATGGCCATATTGTGCACAAAGCCACAGGCTGAACCTGGAGCAACTCAGGAAACCAGACAAGAGCCCACCAAACTAACAGAACCTGTGGGAGACAGATTATGTTTCTGGAGATCAAGGAAGGGCAAACACAATGCCCTTCCTTTAGAGGGAGAGGTAAGAGAGACAGGGAATTATAAATTAACCAATATAATTTTAGTGAACCAGAGAAATACCAAAGAAGTCATCAAACTACTTATTTTTGGGTTCCTAGAAGGTGCAAAAGAGATGAAGAGAAATTAAAACACGTATCTCAAGGACAAATAATTTCAAATCACTCCTCATTCTTTCAATGACAGCTTCAGAATGACAGCTCTTGAGAAGATGAAGCAGAGATGCAGTATATCCTGACTTTGTAAGGCTTTCTCCAAGAGTTTTGCAAGATATCCTTATAAGACAGCTTGGGAAATAGGAACCAAGTGGTTACAAAACTGGTTTGGAACCCATCTACAAAGAGTAACTGTCAGTGGTGCAGTACTGCATTGGAAGTAGAGTACAGAAATAGACCTCTCCTGGGGTCTGAACTGATGGAAAAGGAGAAAAACTCGGGAAGTAAAGTGTAAATTATGGGGATGGACACAAGTTTCCTTTTGCTTCAGGTTTAACTACAATTCATCAGCGTCTTTCTAAATACTAGGATTTCTGTATCTCCTAAAAAATTTGGTAAGGATTAGCACACATCATGCAGGGTTTGTTGTCACAGATAGCCATAGGATTGACTTCTTCTCCAACCAACTGCTGCATATAGCAAAAAGTACCTTTTGATTGAACAATTGCTGTAGGAAAGAAGCTGAGGTGATTTAGGTCTTTAGTACTTTGTTTTGTAAAAGCTGCAATTTCTTCAATTTCCCTCAGAAGGTTCAGAAGACTTTTTGGTTTGTGCTTTAAAATTTTCTTTTCATGGGGGTGAGATGTTCTTATCAATGTCCCTCCATTCAGGATATTTCTCATGAAAACTTAATGAGGAGTTTCCTACTTCAGAAACCAACAGCGAACTGGGCAGTCCCCTGCCGTACAACAACCTTGGTGGGCAGTGGGGACAATGGCTTCCAGGTGACACTGCCAGGGCACCATGCCATGTCTGTGTGGTGGCACTGCGGAAATGGGGGCAGACACCAGGTGATCAACGGTGGTGCAACTCCCTGGACTCTGCATGCATCCAAAGCATCCCTGAGAGGAAGAAGCAGGAATAGTGCAGAGAGCCACAGAAGTCACCTGAAGGCACGACAGTCATCCTTGTGTTGGGAGACCAGTGTATTCAATCTTTCTCATGGGGCATAACAAGGTCCAATGACTGGAATTTGGAAGCAAGCAAATTCATACTTGAAATAAGTCCCTACTTTTTGAATCAGGGAGGAAACTATAGTTTAGATTCTTTACTTCCTGAGCTTTGAAGGAGAGATTGGTTATCTTTCTAAAAGAGATCCTTTATGCAGAATAAATCTCTTGTCTTCTGTGTGTGCAGCTGGATCAAGCCTGATGACTGCACTGACCATTTCTAGTGTTGGCAGTTTATACATTCCCCTCCCTCAAGGTCTTGCTGTGTTATCTTGACCATCTCATTCTTGAGCTCCTTTTTAAGTTGATGACTGGAGTTAAAGTCCATGTTTTGGGACGTCAGTTGATCCCACTTGGGTTTTTTGAGAAAGAAATTTTTTCACTGCTCTCTGTAAAGCGTGCACCTGGGTTGGGGACAAATCAAACATATAATGAGTGCCATCTGCTGGCAAATGGGGAGAGGGTATTGGGGATACCAGAGTGTACAGTGTGGGATTATTGCACCCTGAATGCATTCTCTGCTCTTTAGTGCTGTGAGAATGTAGGATGGCATATCACAGAATCACAGAATATTCTGAGTTGGAAGGGACCCACAAGGACCATCAAGTCCAGCTCTTGAGTGGATCAAGCCCACAACCTGGGCATTGTTTAGCCATACTCCAAACAACCGAGCTAATCTCAGGGTCATGTTTGCAAACCCTAGCTCCTACTGTGCCATGGCCATGGGTGCCAGTGATTGGCAGACTGACAGATGGACAGCATGAATCCTATGTCATCTCCTGCATTCATGAGCTGGTGCTCCCAACCCTTTGATGGGCAAAAGTATTTTGTGCAATCACTTCCAAACCAAAAGCCACTTGAACAGCATACCATAGTAGGTGTTTGCTATTAGATGTGAAGACTGAGCAGCACTTTGAAGAGGTCATTTTTGCTCACTGGCAGGATGGTGTAAATCCCAGTAGAAAATAAGATAGCAGTGTATAATCCACTGGTGTATATCTAGTTATACTCAGTGAAGGAAGACAAAGCCTAATTACATATATACCTTATCAGTTAAAAGAGCTGAAGTATGGTGTTGACTTGAAGGGGACTAAACTCCAAAACATTTTTTTCTGTTATAACATGTGCAAATTACCCTTTTAATTTGGCAAAATACTTTTTTTCTTCCTGCCAGTTTTTCAGGAACACTGCTTTAGTTGGTCTGACTGAGGACAGTGGAAACTACTCCGAAAATAAAAACATGTGTGATGCATATGAAAACTCTTGTTCATAGTTTTCAACTGAGCTGCCTAAGTTAGGCATTGAATCCTTTTCCAGAAAAAGTAGTCACTGGTGCTGGTATGTGACTCCACCAGCACTGTAGAATTGATTTTGAAATAGGTTTTTCTTATTTGAACTATGCAATGAGATCCAATTTTTAAGACCAATGTTGAAGGTCTCAGTTGGTCTTGCAACTGTCTTTGGGTGAGAACATGAAAGCTATGAAGAATGAAAACCATAAGTAGAATTTCTGCTGCTTTGGCTTGACTTCTCACTTCAATGGTTGTTCCACATCTTTCAAAACAGAACTAGTAGAGCAAACACTTCCTGAGTTAAGATCTGCAATGGACCTGTGAAGCTGTAACATGGGCAGAATGGGGAAAAGATATTTTTGACCAAGTCCCTTAAATGCCAGTTTAGTCATCTGCCATGTTAACATGTTAACCTATAAAAACATTGTTGCCACAAACATGTTTGGATCATAGAATCACACAGAATCAGATACACGGCTTTTGCAAGATGTTATAAAGTCAATAAAAGCTTGGACAGAGAAAATACAAGAAAAATTATTTAAAACAACTTCCTGTTCAGGAAGCTAAAAAATAAAGCAAATCACATTCCAAAGAGTTATTTTTATAGTAAAAGCAACTCAAGCTTTTACTTGAGGCAAGCTGGAGAGTGTGTGCTTGCATTCTCAGAGGTACAAGAGGCTAATCAAGGCTGAAGTAAGACTGACTTTGTATCAAGTATTGTATCAAGTATTGTATCAAGTCTACCTCTGTAGAGATTTTTATGATTTTTTTTTTTGCGATTTGCAATGAAGAATTCAGGCATCTGCTTTCTATGCAGGATTTCCCAAAATGTCTGCTTTCGGTCAGGCTAGTGGGATGGTTGCATCTGTTGTCTGTGTCTACATGTCTGCTTGCATGCCCTCATGCTTTCGGGGGGTGTGCAGTGTGATCTCTGGTGAATCTGGCAAGACCAGGGCGTGCTGGTGCTCCAGAACAATAGATCTAAATAAACCAGTGCAAGCAAACAAGACCCTGGAGGTGCCTGCCTTGAAGATGGGTTTGGATATTTCAAATTCTGGTCTACACGTGCCATTAATCTGCAAAGATAAGATTAAAGACTGGAATTACCAGGTGTCAGCTGCTGTAAAGAGACTGCCTCCAACAGGTGTAAGGACCATCTCACAGTGAGATGATGGTGAGACAGCATATCACTCTGAGCTGCTGCATGATGGCAGGTTTCAGACTGACACCCAGACTGTCGAGGTGGATTTAGACCTTGAGAGTTGGGCCCAGCTGTCTGCCCTCTCACAGTACAGAGTTGAGGTTTCAAGCCCTTTTCAGTGTGTCCTTACCTTTGTGGCAAGTGCAAGTACACTAAAACTCTGATGTCCTCTCTCAGAGCCTATATTGGCCATTTAACTATATTCTTCATATATGCTATCCTAGCGTATTTATTTCCTTACCAGTAGCCTGTCTGGGACTGAGGATGGACAGTGTTACAGTGTAGTATGCCAAGTATTCAAGTAGATGGCTTTCCCACTGCACTTAGTCCTAATCATTCTTGTTTGGGGAACTGAGCTTAAACTGGGTCAAATCACCAAATTTAGTGATGCTAGGAGGACAGCAGAGAGCTAGAAGGCTTATATGGCCACTGTAGTCAGTAAAAAAGTTTTCTTAGTGGAAAAAGAGAAGTTAGGTATTGCCATACCAAGCAGAATGTAGAGTTCTGACCTGAGCTGAGCTCAGTAGAGGTTTTTTCCACTGACTTGGGTTGGCATCCCATGCAAGTCCATTGAGAAAAGGAATGTGATATAGAACATGCATATTATGACCCAGTACAGACCTTGGCTTTGCTCAGGGGGCCAGGCGAGATCTGTAAATAAACAGATTTTTTACACAAGTGGTGTATCCACAGGTCCTCAACAATTCCTGGATCTCTCGGTAAGGCCTTTGAGCCTGCGCAACGGATTTTTTAGGTGAGACGCAGTATGCACGGAATTGTTGAGGAAGAAGAGAACCGCTCACCAAGGTGGCCCTGAAAACAGCATACAGGCCTACATACCAGGTCCAAAGCCCTCTACTCAGCACTGATGGTCAAACGCTTCTGACAGATAAAACCTCCATTCTGAATCGATGGTCTGAACGCTTTCAGACTCTCTTCAGTACTAGCTGTGCAGTCCAAGACTCAGCTATTCAGTCCATTACACAACAACCGGTGAAGTATGAATTGGATACTGCCCCCACTTTAGGAAAAACCCTTAAGACCATACAGCAGGTGAAAATCGGCAAGGCAGTTGGGCTTGATGGAATTCCACCTGAAGTCTGGAAACATGCACTCCATGCTAAATTTCACAAGTTTGTGGTGCGCTGTTGGGAACTAGGTGAGCTACCATCAGACCTACGTGATGCAGTCATCATCACTTTGTATAAGAAAGGAATTAAATCAGACTGTTCAAAGTACCGTGGTATTACTCTGCTCTCCATTGCTGGCAAAATCCTGGGAAGAATACTCTTGAACAGACTAATACCCGCTATAGCAGAAGGAATTCTACCTGAAATCCAATGTGTTTTCAGAGCCAACAAGAGTACCACAGACATGGTATTTGTTCTCAGACAACTGCAAGAGAAGTGTAGGGAACAGAACAAAGGTCTCTATGCAAGCTTTGTTGGCCTCACCAAGGCTTTCGATACTGTGAGCAGAAAAGGTCTGTGGCAGATTTTGGAATGTTTAGGATGTCCCCCCAAGTTCCTTAAAATGATCATTTCACTCCATGAGGATCAGCAGGGCCAAGTCAGATACAGTGATGCACTTTCTGAGCCCTTTCTAATAACCAATGGTGTGAAACAAGGCTGTGTTCTTGCACCAACACCATTCACAATCTTTTTCAGCATGATGCTCCAAAGGGCCACGACAGACCTCAATGATCAGGACGGTATCTACATTCTATATCATACTGATGGAAGCCTATTCAACCTAAGGTGACTGAAGGCCCACACTAAGACCTTAAACCATCTTGTCCAGGAGCTGCTTTATGCTGATGACGCTGCCCTTGTGGCCCACACAGAAGTAGCTTTGCAGTGTTTAACACCCTGCTTTGCAGACGCTGCTGAGCTCTTTGGGCTGAAAGTCAGCTTAAAGAAGACTGAAGTTCTCTATCAACCTGCACCTCGGGAAGTCTTCCATCATCCCCATATCACCATTGGCCAATGAGAGCTCAAATCAGTCCAGCAGTTTAATTACCTAGGTAGCCTCATCTCCTCAGAAGGCAAGGTTGACGGAGAGATAGACAACAGGTTAGCAAAGGCACATAGTGCTTTCAGAAAGCTTCATAAAAGAGTTTGATGAAATAAACACTTGAAGAAAAGTATAAAGATCAGTGTTTACAAAGCCATTGTGCTGTCTACTCTCTTATATGGATCTGAATCATGGGTCATCTTCCGCCATCACCTGCGTCTCCTAGAACGCTTCCATCAACGCTGCCTCTGTACAATCCTAAACATCCACTGGTCAGATTATGTGACCAATACATCTGTTCTAGAACAAACAGCAGTCGCAAGTATTGAGGCCATGTTGCTGAGAACACAGCTGCGTTGGGCAGGACACGTCTCAAGTATGAAGGACCACCGCCTCCCTAAGATCTTGCTTTATGGTGAACTTGGCACTGGCTGCCACAAGAGAGGAGCTCCGAAGAGAAGATACAAGGACTCCCTTGAAAAAACATCTCAGCCTTGGCCATATTGATCAACATAACTGGTCTACTCTGGCCTCCAATCAGGAGGTCTGGAGACACATTATCTATAACACTGCTGATGCTTTTGAGAAAGCACGCAGGATCACTCTTGAGGAGAAAAGACAACGCAGAAAGAATCGTGTCTTGCAGAATATACCATCTAAGGAGTCTTTCTGCTGTGCCTTTTGCAACCAGACATGGCTATCTCGTATTGGCCTTTTTAGTCACCAACGTGCTTGTAGCAAACATGGGTAGAGCCCTTCCCAAATCTTCGTTCGTGAAGCCCAGCCATGAAATGATATCCACAGGTGTACATTTGCACAGGAGATCCCCACAGAGAGAGGAAAGGCTGTTGGTGTCCCTTGTCCATCCTTGCTCTGTGAGCTCTGTGGTTATAGAAGCATGATGCATTAAGTGAACAGCTTGCCATTTGCTAATGTAATAGCCTCTTTCGACCCAATTTATTTATACTTGGAAAAAAATAAGAATATAAACTTCTTCCACAAATATTTACTGTTTATTTTTACAATGTGTGGTTTTAAATAAACGATTAGTCTCCAGTGAATGTCATGATTACTCTTCATGTTCATGTGGTACATACACGTGCAGCAAAGGCAGATGCCTTGTGGAAGTGACTCAACTGTTGGAGATGCAGCTCAAAGAGAGGAACTGACTGCTTCTAACTGAGAAGGTCAGAGAAATCCTAGCTATGTAGAATCAATTAAATATATGCTAACTAGATTTTATAATATTTTTAAGAGATTGTATGTAAACAGGGATGCCTTGTTTGTAAATAAACCTTTTAAGTTCAGAGAAACATGCATCTAGTTGGACACACTAGTAAGATTTAAAGAGGTTCCTGCTGTTGCTCTTGTGACCTTGTGTACTTGAAGTGACACCCAGTTCCCTGCTCCTACATGCTTAGAATTTTAAATAATACATATAAAAACTGAAGTGGTTGAGAATGAGTAAAGTATGTTGGACTGGGGTTTTTTTACACATTTCCTCCACTTGGAGTCTGTGTTGGTATAAAATGGATGGACTGAATCCGGCATAACATGGCTCAGTGTGTGCAAACTCCAGCTAAAGTTTTAGGAAACAGATGTGAAAAGCTGGACTCCGAGACCTGGGTTTATTTCCCCTTGTTTTAGATGTCCACAGTGCATTTGCCCAGAGCAAATAATCTCTATTTTAGGAGGACTTAAGTTTTGCCCGTTTCTCTCTGCATGGAGGCAGTCTGACCGACCCGTTCAGCTGTCAGGTGAGGTGGATCCTACCCTTTGTAATGCACTGAAGGCCTCACTTCAACAGTACCAAGCTCCATTCCTGCTTGGGACTATTGATTTTGGTCACAGGGTACTGCCCTCATCTTCCCTTCTCCGTACTCCCATGGGGTCTCTCCCCAGTCTCCAAATGCACCACAGGGCTCTGTTGACACCAGAGCTATAGATTTCTCTTGCACACCAACCAGTTTAGGGGAGCTTCAAGGTTTATCATGTGAAGGTGCATTTTTCTTCAGACACCAGCGTGCTGTTGCTCTCTGTGGGTTTTGCAGTTCCCTCTGAGCATATTTGCAATTCAGATAGCCTCACTGTTGACACTGAGAGTTGTCTGCAGCTGCCAGAAGTGAAGCCCTAATGTAACTGGGAAATGTACTTGTCTAAGTATGCCTATGTCCCAGATAGATAACTTCAGTCTAGCTAATTGAAGAGCAGTGAATAAGCTCGAGGGGCAGAGTCTGAGGGGTCCCTCAGGAAGACACACAGGGTCCAGGCAGGCTTGTAGAGCTTGTGCTGAATCCCATATCACCCTTACGGCCACCATCCTCCGGCCCATCAGAGAGCCTGGGAGCCGTGGCTGTACATCCTGCTGGGGGAGGTGGTGTCTGGGAAGGCTGTCCAGCCCACACATAGAGAACCGTGCTCTGCACTAACATCACACTGGAGAAGATCCTTCACAGATGGGAACATCTTGCTGCTTTTGGCCTTGGAAAGTCATCTTTTATACATTTCTCACTGGAAGAGTGTAAAACTGTTTCCAGACATATGGCCTAATTTTCTTTCTCCCCTCCTCCATTCACACATAGATAACCTCTACCCCACCTCTACCCTCACCCTGAAAAAATAGAAAAATAAGGAGAAAAAATAGAAAAATAAGATGGTTTATTTAATTTTGTAATGACAATTTTACAAACATTGTTGGTTGGCTAGTTGGATTTTCTGGGGGGGTGGGGGGTGAGGAATGTGGGAAAGAAAAGTTTGTTTTTGTTTTGGGATAATTTTTTTGGACCCTGTTATATTTTCTGTCTTTCTCTTATAACTCTTGGCAAAAAGACTTAAACAAGATGAGGAGAAGAACTCCAGATGAATAAGTCTGTGTGAAATTAAAGGATTGTTGATTTTCATTCATCAGAGGCTAATGAATTAGTACATTGGAATTATCTGTTCATGGTGGACCAACTTCTGTTTTCCAGACACTCAAGTTTGGATGCTGGATAACACCTTCATACAGAGGTCCTTGTTTTGAGGACTCCAGTTTTCTTGGATAGTATGAAAACTGGGAATCCTGAACACATTATTTCAATTTTCAACATAACTGTGCTTTTCCCAGCAGATGTCCGAATGTTTATAATGCACATATATACTTATGTTGCACATAAACATCTTCAGCTTAAAAAGGGAAGTTACAGCAGGTAAATTGAGAGTCGGCTTGTGTTGCTCCATCAGTTATGTGTGCAAACCTGACACACCACTTCTGCATCAGCTGACAGGCTCTGCTATACTGAATAAACTACCTTTACATGATTCTCTTGAATATAACACCATTTCTTCACTTAGCTAGAAGAAATGTCATCCAACAAGAAATGTGGGTTCTAGACATGCCATATAAAGCAGAATTTAGAACTTTAATGAGGAAGAAAAGGAGACAAAAGGTAAAAAGAAAAATGCAGATAAAAAGATAAACTCCAAGAACATTTGATATATGAGGTAAAAAATTAAGACCACATCTGGCTTTATGCTGAAACTTGAGGAGTTCTGGCAAGAAAAACCATTAACCATCCTGTGTTGCTCTTGGAGATAACAAGAAGATAATGTTCATTCTTAAATCTGAGTCATTTGGATGCTGATGGGTCACACTAGCAGAACTTGCAGCTAAGTTGTCCTTCAGGCAGATATGAGAAACAAGTTTTAATAAGAACCTGAACTTCCTTTCCTGATCCAAGACATGGTGCAGGAGGCGAGGGATAACTGGGGAATCGACCTCAGTGGAACCCCTTTCAGGTGCCTTTAAGTACCTCTGGTAACAATGACTCCTTGCTCACAGTCCCCCAAAAAATTACTTGTTTGCCCAGTTAGGGCCTCCCTGCGGCTCTTTTTGGGAGTTTTATAAACTGGCTGAAAGAGTCCCCACTAAGGTGCTGCTGAGTTAAGGTTTTGTATAAGTCCATCTTCCTGAGCACAGCCAAAATGAAGAGCAGCATGAGATCAACTAGCAGTGAGATACTGGCTGCCTCCC
This sequence comes from Manacus candei, assembly GCF_025592945.1. Taxonomy (NCBI): domain Eukaryota; kingdom Metazoa; phylum Chordata; class Aves; order Passeriformes; family Pipridae; genus Manacus; species Manacus candei. The sequence continues at coordinate 5,003,165 of NW_026138129.1, read as the reverse complement.
TTTGCTGACTCCAGCCTTTTGACTCACCCACACAGTGCAACAGAGAGCAGCAGAGATACTGCTCTTACTCACTGAAAGTGTTAACACAAAATTTAGGTGAAGGATTTAAAATCCCCTTACACCGGAAATTGGGAAGGTTCAAGCAGAAGTGTGGAGTCAGACAGTGTGAAGATGGAGTGCACAGGTGGTAAATATTCATGGTGTATAAGTAGTGGCATATAGAGCTGCTTAGTGAGGTGGAAAGAAAATGCAGGGATCACGCAGGATTAAATTCAGGTCTCCTTTAAATTAGAGTTATTGAGTAGGGATGGATCTGTGTACATGATGGCTGGAACTGACCTTTTCAAGCAGCCTGGTAAATTTAACGTTCCTGGCTGGAGCATTTTTAATACATATTTTTTTCCATTTGGTCTCATTTTAACTATATAACTTTTATCTTAATTTCCTAATTAATCTCAAGAGTCTAATTAACCAAAAAAGCAACATGTGGTTGAACACTGCCATTAGGGTGTTCAAAAAACAGAGTAGCTAGCAGTGAAAACCTGCACTAAGATCTAGTTTCAGTGAAGGTCTGTCCATGTGCACCAGATTTGTGAGGATCCATTATAGCCCATGGAGTGGAATGAGTCAGTGGCACCTTGCTAGCTTGTCAGCTAAGCAGACAACACCAGCAGGTTTCACTTGCCAAAGCATGTGCATCTAATGCCATGGGGCATGTGAGAAATCTGCACAGCTCGATAGATACAGTGAGAGCACGTAAAATAGCACAAGTTTGGACAGTCCTAGATCTCCATTGACTGGCTTATATCCATGCCCAGGCAAGAAAATTCTCTGTGCACAGTGTATTTCCATGAAATTAGGCAGTCTTTGGAAGTCCATGAACCCACATTTTTTCAGCAAGTTGCATTCAGGGTGCACACAAAGCTACCCATGGACCTCTGAATTAATATTATATACAGGTACTTAAAAGTAGAATTGGGGGCAAACAGTTTCTGTCTAAGGCTTACTGATTTTTAACTTCTCAAAGAAAGATTAAATTGAAGATCCTGGGAGCATAAAGCCCCAAGGAGAGAATTACTGTGGGATGAAAGTATTCTGAACTCTCATCCTGCTTCTGTGCCCTTCCCAGACACCTGCCGTTGGACATAGGCACATAATAGCTCATCTTTGTCAGTGAAATTCAGGTCTGATTCAGCATGCCTACTGATATTTTTCTACCACAATTTAGGAAGGAAAATCTCTTATTACCTTTAGACACTTAAAAGTACAGTGGTCTGAGACACTAAAAACCCAAGCATCCTTCTACACCCAGTGAAGAGAAATAGATATCCAGGTGCCTTAAGGCAAGAAGAATTGAACCTGAAGGAGGCATTTTCTCCCCAGGAAGCTCGAGGTGACTGACCTGAGCTTAGATGACTAATTTTAGATACATAGGTGAGGTAATAGGACTTCCACCCATCCTATTGCCTGGTGTAGAGAGATGTCTGGAGAATTTGGAGTAAAGGTTTTTGAGTGCTAACAGATTTCACTCAGATCACAAGAGCTTTTGGCACCCAATAAAAAGAATGAAGAGTATGTTTGATTCAAAGCCTTTCCCTTCCACCCTTATTCACTTGCCTTTTGATTTCGAATTTTCCTGCCAGGATCCAAATAACCTACAACATACTGACTGGCATGGTTCCCTACACCTGAAAGACAAATGGGAGAGAGAGAGGAGATTGCTTCTTCAGCTTACCAGGAGGCTTGCTTTTTAAACTAAACCACTGCATCAGTGTGTTGTTGCAGCGATGCTCCTGTCAACTGCTCTGTGTGCAGACAGGGAGGCACAACTGGTGCACAATATAGATGCCAGCCAAGCCATACGCAGATATGCCACTAACCAGTGAGCAGCAGTGATGGTGATGCACTGTTGCCCTCTGGTCTGCTTGCTCAGCAGGCAGCGCACGGCAAGCTGGGCTGGAGTGAGAGTTGAACTGTGTGGGTTTACATCTAGTTAGCACCTCTATATACACTAACCACATAGTCAATGGGATTATTCAGTGCTTAAAATTAAGATCTGACAGCCTCTCCTTACACGTATGAGGCCCTGGATGTTGCTCAGGACCGCACAGCTCTTGAACTCTGTGAAGAGTTCACTGCTCTGCAAACCGATGCTGCTCAGCTATACTGTTCAGGCCACTTCCCCAGCATGAACAACTCTGCTTTGCAGTGTCCTCTTGTCTCCAGAGTTCTCTGATAGGATACTCAGTGACCCACACCTTCCAAGTGCTCAACCCTCAGCACTCCATGAATTAATATTCCTACAATCTGTTGTCATCACTCTCCCAGAGATCGCAGCCTTCTAGCAAATCCATATCATAAAACTGTGCTCATGATAAGGATGCAAATCCTTACCACTAAACTGTGCCCATGAGCCTTCTGCTGGCTCATCATCTTGGGTTTTAATGAAAAGCAACACATGCAGTCTCACTGGATTAGAAAGTCTCCTTCAGCCTTTTATCTTTAGGTCATGCAGTGCTAATGGAGGAATTAAGCTCTTAACCCTATTGTATAGACAGGTGTTTTGCATAACTACACAGCAGGAAAAAACTATTAACATCAATAATAGCTGCTGTTGCTTTTGGTTAGACTCCTACCCCACACGTGGCAATTCAGCATGTCTACCAAAGGTCCTATCAAGTCTAGAGCAGCTGCTGTTAACAGTGTCCTGTGACACTGTTAACAATGACAAGCCAAAAATGGCAGAACAGATGTGCAATCTTAGGTCAACCCCCATAATTTCCAAGGTGCTCTCCTCTGAAAGGAGACTGTACAGGTCAAACCAGTCTTTGTCTCAGTGGAGTCAGACAGGCAGCCTTCCCATAGGAGGAGAAAAACCTCTCTGTTCAGACCCAGCAATGTTATTTGACATCGACTGGGAAGAAACACACCCATTCAGGTAATCTTGGAGATTTTCAGGTCTCAGAGTTTCAACCATTGTGAGATGAGTGTTCAAATACAAGCACAAACTGTTTAATTATTTTTTTCTTTTTAGTATAGTGTAAACTGCATTACCTCCTTTGATGGCATAAAATGCTATCGCTGTGACCTAAGCTATGAAGGTGCTTGGTTTTCCATCATTTGAAGATCAATGGTCTAAGTCAATCCTTGTGAAAGATACCACAATTTACTCAGTATAGATCATGACATTATCCTGTTAGCACTTTAAAATCAAGTTCAGTAGCTAAAATAGAGTTCACTTCAGTATAAAAAGCCAAAAGCTGGTTTCTTGCCCTAAGACAAACAAATATTTTTTTTCTGTGTATAAATACTCACTAAAAAAAGGACATGTCTCTGTCATTGATCAACTTTTCTTAGAACTGATATGTGAAGAAATACTTACCTTTAGATAAGAGCAAGATAAAGTCTGAGATGTGGGGCCCTCTGAAATCTACATAAAAAGATTTCTTTAGGCAGCTGCCTCCAGAGATTTGTGTACGATTTTGATTGGAGGGATGACAAGAGAAAAGGGAAAATGAGTTACTCATAAATTATTTTTAAGTGCCATTTTTTAATATTTTACGTATTTAAAAAATAGAGAATCGCAAACCTATCTACTCTAGATATCACTGCCAATATTATGTTTACCTCAAAAGTCACCTATCGAGCATATTTTTAGTTCAGAAAAAAGATTCAGTTATAGCTGACCTATAGATATTTTCCTGCTTTTCTGAATGTGATAGAGTGTGCCAGTTGATTTTTTTTGACTGAGCAGTGTGAGCAGATGAAGACCATCCACAGGGATAATCTGACTAACATGCTCAATCCATCTGGATCACATCAGCTTTTTTCCTCTCATGTAAGGACTTAGGAGAGAGGCAAAGGAAAAACCTGATGAATTGCTCCCTCAGATTAGCTGGCCCCTTACATAAACTTCAGGCTCATTTCATAAAATATGGCTCCAAGTCTCTTCTTACCTCACCATACTTCATGATTTTCAACTGAACCCACTAAAAAGCCTATTTAGAATCTAGGATGCTTAATCAAGCATGTGAGCAAAATTTCCCTGAGGATCCCATCACACAAAGTGCATTCTACCAAATTCTAATGAATACTTGCTGACTTAGCTCAGCTACTTTAAAGTTATGTTTTACTCTCATTAAAATAATCCTCTTGCTTATTCAGGACCTTTTCAGCAATGAGATCATTGATGAGAACAACACATGAAACTTCTGTCCTATTTTTTTCTGGATGAACATGTGTTTCCCTTGTAGAAAGAGAACAGAATGACTGTCCACTCCATTCCCTACCCTTGGGTAGGGAGAACTAAGTAATTGCTGACTGGCACTTGTTCAATCGCTTCCTACAGACCTGCAGTGATGGAAACTATATGGGTTCCACAAGAAAAACATTCTAAAGCTTCACTGTCCATTATACTGCAAAAGTTATTCCTAATGTCTTTTCCTAGTTAAGTACTGAACATGTTGGTCAAGAAATAGACTCAATTTGTTTTGAATCATTTCAAGAATCCCCAAAGTAACCTTTCTGGAACAGATAAGTCAAATATCTCCTAACAGTGGGGAATGTGTTGCTACATTTTTTACAGATATTCAAAAGAGCAAGTAGATACTTGATTAAACAGATGAAAATATAAAGCTTTCAAACTGTATTCCACACACAAGCTGAATCTCTAAAGGTTTCAGCAGCTCTGTCTGCAATTAATATAGTGCTGCATTGCCTATTTGACCTGTTCTGTTTAAAACATGTCATTCAATCATGGGTAATGTTTTCTTGATGAAGAATAGCAGTGAAAACTCTTCACTCACCAAAATCTCCATTTATCCAGTTACAGTTGTACCTATCCTCCTTTGTTTTAATGTATTGGGCTCTGTTGTATCAGATAACACCTGCAACACAAGCTCTCTTTTCTCAAATGTTACCCAAGAAGGGGCTAGAAAGCTCTTCCTTTTAACCAGCTAGTAGAACTAATTTCTGTTCCTCTTAAAATGTTGACCTATTGTGGGAACCCATTACATGCCCCAGATCTGGACACCTAAGTGTGTCTTAGCCCATGAAGACAATACTGCAATATCCAGCATGCAATCCCAGGGATGGGTGCAGTTATCCAGTTTCTATAGTTGTTGCAATAATCCTGCAACGATGTGGGAAATACAATGTGAAGATCCCGATTTAACCCCCAGCTTTGGGATATGTGACAAAATATGTTCTTCACTCTCCGTCATGCTCTTGCACCAAAAAAAAAAACCCAACCAAACCCCCCTCAGTTTTCTTATTATAGTGGACAAAGTTAAGATTCCCAGTGCTCTAGAACCAGGATTTTCTTATGTAGTAACTCCTCCCCAGCAGAATGATTGCTGGTCCCTCCCTTCTTCTGCCCATCATGTACAACAGCTGGGACTGATAAGTCTGAACCCATCTGTATCTGCTGGTTTTGTAGAGAGCTGAAAGGAAAAAGCAAGCTATAGGACTTGGCTCTCTTTAAGCAAAACACAGCTAACCCCTGTCTCGCAAGACCAAGAGAGCTGATACTCCCTGTCACAGGATGCTTCAGGAAAGAAGATGCTGTCTAAATTGAAGAGGTCTGGTCCAAGATGTTTCCAAGAAGGAAGAAAGAAAACAGGCCTGTGTAAATGTTTTCACAAGAGTTAATAAAGCTGTACATTTCTGGCCTGTTTTTTGCTTGCTCACAAATACAAAGCCCTCAACAGCATGGGATCAAAGCTCATACTTAGGGAGATGGGGAGTTTGAATAAGCCTGCTGACCTGCCAGCTCCAGCCCTTTTGGGAAAAGACAGCTGCCTCCGCAAGCCCTTGCCCCTCTTCTGCTTACTCCCTCCCCATGCTCTGTGGTGTAACATTTGGGGATCTCTGCTCGCCAAATTGCTTAAATCTCTCTCTTCCTATAGTCACCTCTACTCAAGCTCGTCTCCTTCCAGAGGTGACAGAGGCTTGTTCATTCCCTCTTCCCTGCCTGTGTCTCCTCAGGAACTTTCAGGCTCTGCTTGTGGCTTTCTACTCGCTGACTGGTTCATACCTCCAAAACTACAGCACCAAGGAGCTCTTGTGCCTCTCCTGTCTCCTTCATGTACCTCCACACAGGATATACTGTTGCTGGTACAACTGAAGGGTGAGATGTGCCTCAGGGATGCACCAAAACTGACTGAAATCTGTTGCTTTCTGAATGAGGAATGTTGGCAAGCATATGTTTGTACACAGTGCCCTAAATTTCAGGGGTTTATGTCAACAGAAAGCAACATACAAGAAGACAGATATTTTCCCAGAGCACTTTTTCCCCGAGTCCTGAATGCTCTAAAAATAAATTGCCATGTAAAATTATTTCTTTTCAGTTCACCTATATATGAGCTTATACAGGGCTTTGAAGCTCAGTGAAGCAATGGTGACATGCATGTGACACACTCTGCCCATAGGAAGCAATTATTGATTTAAGGCACTGGGTGAATGAGTCAGGACTTTGGCACCTATCAGTGAAACACCTTTTTAAAACTGGTTTTGAGATTTACTCCTGTCCTTTCTAAACACGGATTGTGGGGCTCCCCCTCTCATATAGTGCACCAATTCCCATCAGCATTTTAACTCTATTAGTGACTGTCTCCAGCAATCAGATCGCCCTCTGGTAAGAGGGAAGCAGGTCACGTAAAATGTTTGTGAGGCCCTGGTACCTCAATATACCAGTATCAATCTATCCTGGATTGAAACCAGAAAACCTGCACTACGGGATAGCTACCAATTGCTCATCAAAGACAAATGATGACGGCTGGTATAACCAGGTGTACTGCAGCAGCTGCAACTCCAAGCATGCCCGCAGAGGGGGGAGATGGCAGATGTTAGAGCAGAGGTTTGCCAGCCCTCTGATTAGTGCTGGGAGTCACTTTAGTCTCTGGCTGGCTCTGTGCCAGGTGCCACAGCACTATTTCCTGTCACCTCCAAATAATTCTGTCCTTTGCAGCACTCATCTTAAGCCTAGATTGGTAAGGACGGAGCCCCAAGTGTTTCTCACAAGGAAAGCTGTTTTTTTTTTAATTTGTGTATCGAACAGCACCTCTTGTATGCCGAAGGCTGCTTGTAGCTGTTGATTATTTCCACATGGCTATCTACAAACCTGAGCAGCCTGTGCTGCAGCTAACTTCATACAAGGAAGATAAGGCACTGGAGGTCCCATCAGGGCCAGAACTGGACTGCACACGGAAGATGACCAGGTCCAGAAGACAGCATACAGGGTCAGAGTGCCTAAACGAACAGGGAGTTTGCAAGGCTACTCATATTGATTCTTTGTCCACTGAGGCTGAACCCTTTCCTATAGGCAAGACCAGTATATTTTTAAGTATAATAATACAGCTAAAGCAGTACAACTCCTTATATGTTGCATTTACACCATTTAATTTATTTACAGAAGGTAAGAGGCATAATTTAAACCAGTGTAGATACTGGCAGTTCCACCATTGTCTTTACCCATTCAGCTACAGTCTATAAAACTCTGTTGCAGCTGTTCTCTCTCTCTTTCTCTCTCTCTTATTTTACAGATGTCAGCTAGTTCTGAACCTATTAGAGATTTCCTAAGCCTGTCTTAGACAAGTTGCCTAACCTCTCTATTTTTTCTCCCCAAAGCTGTCATCAGGGAGAACCTTTCTTTACTGCTGCATAGCCAAAATAGTCTGCTTACTGACACCTTCTATTGGGGACCAGGACCCCAAGTCACGCCCCAGCACAAAAAGGCAAAGCCAGTCAATTCCCATAGCTCTGCCTGAAGCTAATAATTTCTGAGGAGATACTCTAGTCCTGGTTCCCTTCTTGTCCACAGAAACCTTTTGCCAATACTGGTGTGGAAACTTTTCTGCTTCTCTCCTCTTCGTGAACATCTTTCAGTGCCAAAAAACCAAGTTAAGAACATGCCTCTGTCAATGTACTCTGTAAATCTATCTCAAAATAGTCATCTTGGTCAAAAGACATTTCAGTACTCTGGTTCAAATGTAGATGATCTCATAGGGGAAATTGAAATGAAATGAAGCCATTTATTAAAGACAGAAGACCTGGAGATCAGTAAAAACCATAACACTCAGGAAAACATTTTTATATACATCCATTCCATTCAGATTTTCTTTTGATTGTTCCAAAATCCCTGGTCCCTTGCTAACACATTACTCAAAACACTGGTGATATTATCCTGTCTCTATTCAACATAACAGAGGTCAAATAATAGAAAGTGGTATTTTTTTCCAGATACTGTGTGTAAACTTAGCCAGAAAAGTACATACATATAGCCTAACTTCTGATGCATCACATCCTTCTTGAAAAGTGTTAAAAGATACACGTTGCTGTCAATAATACTAATAGATTTATAAACTAGGGCTTAACTGCACTGGCACTGCTTAGAACACAGTGTGCACAGGTTTCATGTAATGATTGTTCTATATTCACTTTAAAGGATGACTATAACTAGTTGTGTAGGAAACTATGGTGTTAAAGCACTTGGTTACCCTACTTCTATAAAAGAAATATAAAATCTACCGGAGTAAAATCAGTGCAATTCAGTCACTTTTAAAGGCTCAGGGTTGTTTTTCAATTCACAACCACATGAATGGGCAAAAATAGGAGATTAAAATTAAAGTAGCTTAAACACTTTGCAAAGTCAAATGCAGGTGCAATATTCACTCTCAGGCATTCAAATATTATTTTTTTTATCATTTCACAGTCAGTCTAAATAAAGGACTGAAAAACGTCCCAGTCGATGTGGAGTCGACAGGCATGTATATACTCATGTCATACTTCTGCACACGGGCAGGCTGTCTCATGAGTGGTGTGGGATGTAAAACAGCCATGCTTGCTTTTCGCTTACAGCAAACCTATCTGCTTGTGTACACCCTATGAAAAGTTCCTGAAGATCCAGGTTCATTTTTACCTTGACTATACTCTGGCCCTCTTGTGACTTTGCCCTGGCAGGGGAATGCTGATCCAGGAGTTGCTGACATTGCCTCTGGGGGCTCCTCATGGAGGAGCAGGGCACTGCTGAGCCGCAGAACACATGGCACACCTACAAGGCAAATCAAGGGGTGTTCAGGCACTGTCCCCCAAAGGCCAAGAAGATTCCTATGAGTGATGTGGATTTCTGTTCCAGGTGAAGTCTGGGCTCTCTCTGTGAACAGTCAGTGACGCCTGGTAAGAGGTGGGTCTCGTGGCGATTTTGGAAGTCTTACCAAGATCGTCAGTTTGGGCATCCACACCCCCAGAACTCAGATGTATGCCCAGCTGCATAAATGTAAAAGGCCACAGCTCAGAACTGAAGAAAACTAGAAAACCTAATCACAGGCTGAGGAAATGAATTCCTGGGAATCACTTTGAAGAGAATTGTCTCTCCCCGAGGGCCAGGGAGTGCTGCCTGCTGAGGAGGAAGGGTTTCTATCTCAGAACACCTGGGTTCCACTTAAATGATCTTGGTAATAAATATCATGAAAAATGATAAATTATACCTACTTGAGCTGTGTGCCTTAAGCAATTGACATTTGAAAAGCACAATGAAATCCTCGAAATTAAAGACAGCACATGTTGTGCATGAAATTAATTACACCGTTGCCTAATTTCATTCCAGAAGAAAGCTCTGGCAGTGTGTGTGCTGCAAAGCACAGATAACATGTGGGACATTTTCTTTCATGGTTAACATATTTTTACCATAATAAAATTCACAAGAAGACTCTTTTTCTCTCTCTGTATCTTTGAAGCAGGACTAGGGAGACATCTTCCTCTCAAACAGGGAAAGCATAAATCCTAAAATTGAGGCCTGTCTACAGACCACATGCTGGTTAATGTAAGGTAGCTGTTGTGATTTTCCTGAAAACCACCAGTCCTAAAACAGACTGAAAAAATGATCTTACAAGCAGGCAATAGAACTAAGAAGTGTTAATGTTTGTTTCTATGACAGAGATTTCATAGAGTCATTGAATATTCTGAGTTGGAAGACACTCACAAGGATCATCGAAGTCCAACTCATGGCCCTGCACAGGACGTCCCCAAGGATCACACCATGTGCCTGGGAGCATTGTCCAAATGCTTCTTGAACTCTGTCAGACTTGGTGCTGTGACCACTTCCCTGGGGAGCCTGTTCCACTGCTCAACCATCCTCTGAGTGCAAAACCTTGTCCTAATAACACACTTCTCAGTTCACAGCTGGTTTACATCACTATCATTCTGCAGAGCTGCTGCAGGTTGGCAGCCCTGGCAGTGAGAGCAGGGGGAAGCGCAGGGGAGAGTTCATGGCAGCACCCTTGAGGGAGACCAGTGACTGCCTCACCCCACTCCAGCACCCAGGCACCTCTGGCTGGATGTGGTCGGCCCTTCTGCCTTGCTCGACCTTGAACCTTCCTAGTCTATGTCCTGTGGTCAAGCTTCTTCAACGTTAAGAATGGTAAGCTGAAAACTACATCTGAATTAGTTTTTCTTTTTCATTGTATATTCAGGATGAAAAAGTTCTGATTCTCACTTGAAGGTAGCTGTTGCTGCCCCGAGTCTGAAAACAGCTTTCAACACTTGTCTGGAAGAATTGCAAGGCCCTAGTTCTAATCCATGGGAGGTCCTTCCAACAGCTACAAGACGCTCTGACGAAATGTTGCAGACATACTTCCCACTGGCCACATAATATTTTCCGAGAAGATGATGGGTTCTTCTTCCTATGTGCCCTTGTGACAGCTTTTAAGGGCTGAAAGCAGGAAAACTCTGAGGCACTTGAATATCGTCAGTTAAAATGCCTGTGGCATGCTGAAAACAGAAGCATCACAGCTGGGATAAGATGAATTGAACATAAAATGAAAAATGAGGGTGTCTAGGGGGTTTGCATGGGCTGTGTTATTCCTTTTCATAGTTCATTCCACAGTTTTCTCAAAAATCCAACAAAGTGCTAAAAAAACCAGGCACCTGGTCAGCACTGTTATCTGACTCAGCAGGAAGTGACAGTGCTATGGGACAGACTTACAAGGGAGCCTAAAGCTGTTTTTATTGCAGACTGGGAAAAAGCCAAAATGCTTTCACAAAACAGAATGAAGTCACATCTCCTGTCTCCATATTATTTGTCTTTATCTCAGTGCCTTGGGAGCCATCCTGTCATAAATACTTTTGCAAGTTCTATACCCTGTAAAACATTTTCACCATCAAACTAGTATCTGGATACAAAATTAAAAATGCCGTTAAAATGTTCAAACCAGCTCTCCTCTGTAGGTTTATCTGGCTGCAGGAACAGGTTCTCCTTTATATTTTGCAAGTTTTAAACACTTTTTTTCAGATCTTTGACTGAAGAATGCAGAATAATTGATTGTTGGAAAAGCACTTGGTACTGTGGACATTTGGACACAGTGCAAAAGCACCCGATGCAAGAAAATGCTTTTCAGAACACCTTTTTTGTTCAAAAAATCTGTTTTATTGAAAAACTAATGGCCTTGCAGAAGCATGTGAGCATGGACCAATCTTGTCTTGAGTTCAGGATAGAATTTTTGCTGGAGAAAAGCTGTAGCACCAGAATAGCCTGATAATTATCATGTACTCTCCTGCCTCAGCCAGAGCAGGTAGGAACTCAGAACAGACAAGATCCTACTTCTTGGGGCCCTGCTATGGACTTGGGAAAACACCTCTCACTCTCTTGAGTGTTTTTTTTTTAAAGTTTCAAACAGACTGGTGTTTTCAGCTTTATTACTACAAAAAGTAATTTAAAACCCAAAACAGGATTATTTTCCTTGCAGTACATGAGCTGTTGTCTCTAGAGAAGGTCCTGGTTTCCACCTCAGTCAATGGCTGGGACAGCAAAGGCCCAGCATGTTCACACTTGCTCACAAAAAAGCCTTTTGAAGCAGAAAGTTGCCGCTTGAGACAACAAGTAAGACCCTTGCCCTTTTCTTAGCAAACACATACGCACTCTGTTGCCACTGCTGGAGGCGTGTTTCCTGTCCCAGCATGACCGTGTCATCTTTATTTATCTCAAATGCCTTGATCAAGTTAGTCTTTGATAGGTTGTAAGGAAAATGGGGCCTTGCCTATTCTCTGTCAGGCTGTTGACAGCAAAACGAGATCTGTTTCCTTTAAGCTCATGGTATTTTTGTTGGGTTCTTCTTAACTTTCACATATCAATCAAAGAGGCAGCCTCAAATGTGATGTTCCAGCAGTTCAGTGCAATAAATTAAACATCTGCTGGTGGAGATGGCCTCATGCTGAGGTTGAAATTGGCCCTGTAAGTCTGGGAAGGATCCTCTAACTTGTTTCTCTTCTGTCAAAACAATAAAAAGGAACTTTTGGGGGCATTTGTGGCCAAACTTTTTAATTTTCCAAGCATTTTTTTTGCATGTTTTTTCAAAGCTTATCTGCCATTTGGTTTTAGATTAGAAAAATTGTTTTGAAAACACAGACTCATCTGTCGGTTAAATGCTATTAAAATGCTACACCCTGGGCTTCTGAGGGGTTGTTGGCATCTTGGTGCACAGAGGCATCCTGGGTAGTTAATGACACCTCATCTGGTTTGGGTCTGTGACCAGCTGTCAGTGCAAGGTGACACTATGGCAGATCAGCAGGCCTCTCTGCATGGGCTGAGCAGTGGCACTTGCCCTATGCATATCTGTAGGAATTTCAAGGTGATGACATTTATCTTAAACATTTTACTCTTGGAACTATATAAAGATGCCTTACTTTTTCTGTCATGCTCCAAGGGCACCTGCAGGAATGTTACCATGACACAGCTGATAGGCAAGTACCTCAGCCCTCTGCATATGTTTTTTTAATGGATTGGCTCTTCATAGGGGATTCAATCTGATTCAATTTTCCAAGCAACTGTATTCACTGAAGAGTGAAATGAGTAACCTTCTTATTCTGTTTCTGCTACCATAATTATTATCACTGTTTTTATTACCGTTATTGCTATTATTTTTTCTTTATCAAAGTACTGTCAAGGAAGGTTTCCCTGTTCCAGTCATTTATTCCAGAGAGGACATTGTCTAAATAGAGAATGCAAAAGAGAGGAGCTGAGTTAAATGCACAGGCAGATTCAATGGTGTGGTGGCAGTCGGTATCACATCAACTGTACTGTGTGATGGCTGTCAGGTTTCTGGGGGGAAGGCAGTGAGCTACGTGCAAGGAGTTGGGCTGAAGGGGGGGAGGTGACAGGAGAGGGCAGTTGCTGAGATTTGCACTGGTAGGCTTTTATTCATACAGTCTCTCTTTCCAAGGTGATGAATGCCAATTTTGATGTGAGAAAATGTATGTCTCTCTTCCAATACAAACAAAACTCACTGAACTGAAATTTGTTAAAAGACAGCGTCAGAGCAGATAAAATTAAACTCCTTGTATGAAGAAAGAGCATCACTAAAAATAAAACCAGACCATTTCTTATCATTGTATGTCATCCGCTCCTCAACAATCAGGCACTGCTGAAGCACTGTGTTAGAGAAACTACTGGGAATATGTGGAAACACCATCTGCTTGAATTACTTGCTGGTTCTTTTGTCCTGGTTCATTATCATTGATCCTTTATAAAGAAGTGGTGTTCCAAAAATACTTCTGTGTAGCATACCTCACCATTTCATGGTTTGGCTTCACAGCAGTCAGCTCTGCACATCCCTCCATCTGGCTCCAATACTGCTGGTACAAGCTCAGAGACAATCACTCAAGGGCTGGGCCCTCAGTTAGCAGATAATTTTTTTTTTTTTTTCAGAGAGAGGAATGTGATCCCATGGTAGCATTTTCTTCAGTACCAAAAGAGGGCAATCCAATCTTATGTGTCAAGGTCCAATGAATCAGATAAGACCCTAACCAAATCCATGTCAGGACAAGCTCAAGACATTTTCATGTGCTTTGGTACTTTGTACAAAACGCCACTTTGTACAATGGGCTATCCAACAGCAATTGCAGCTCCAGCTTCATGGTGGGTCACAATGGTGTTATGCAGATATACCCACCAAGTAACAAAATTTGCTTAGTTTTGCTAGCAGAGTAGCTATCTGCAAAAGCCAACTGGAGAGGAGCCAGTTATATTTCTGCTCTGCTCTGCCTGCCACAGCTCTGTGCTTGACTTCTGCAAACCCAAATATGAGCACAGGCTATCATTAGCTCAGAGACTTGCCTGGTAACAGGCAGCAAAACCACCTAGCATCAGCAGCAGAACATGGGATGAATTCTACCACAGACATCAAGAGAAGACTTCCAAGGATTTCAAGTGTCCCATTAGAAACTCCTCTGAAGTTCATGGAGTCTTTCTATAAAAGTTGCTTGCTGCTTGATGGAGCCCCAGTGGAGAGGGGAGGATTGTATAGACAATTAACTTTCCCTTTACATGGCAAAGTGTGCTACTGTATTTCTTTAATTCTTTTTACTTATCAGTTCCTGAGCTTAAGGATTTTTTCCAGAACCTCAAATGCTTAAAGAAATGTCCGGAAACACAAAAATAAATGATATGAGAGAAAGAGAGATCAGCTTTACATCTGTAATTCCCCCTGGGTAGAGCACTTATTTGTTTAGAAGTGCTGCCTTTTCTTAGTTTCCCATATGACAATTCTCTGCTCAGTCTTATCTTGGAGTGACTCATAGTAGGGGTCAAAAGGTGAAGAGAAACTTTATGGTAACCTCTTAATAACCCTCTTGTAAAGTCTGTTTGCTCTGGCTCTCCATTTGTATTCGTAATCAGTGGGCAATTTCCCCTTATCTCTCTATTTTTCACCCTTGTTTTTAATTGAAAACTTGGTAAAGTTAAGGTTCCTTTTGTACCAAAAGTGCCCCCCACTCTTTCCTGCCTCGTTTGTCACGTGTATTACTCCAGTTCCCTTCAGGCCATATCCTCAGCTAATGAAAAAGGCAAAACTCCATTGCCTCCATAGGGATATCCATCAGTGCTCCAGGAGGGCGGCTACTCTGCCCCAGGGAAGAGCTGACATGGCTGGGGATGGGCAGGTGATAGACTGGATGTAGTCCTTGGGGGTTGCTACCCCAGTTGTGCAATGGGTGTTTCCTGACTGCCTACAAACACAAAATCACTCCTGCTTGAGATAATGTATTCTGATACCCTGAAATACTTCTCAGTCTGACTTTGGGCCAGAGAGGTTTGTAGTTAACAGCAGAACCTCTGAAGAAATGTTCCTGGGAAAGATCACAAGAGCTTCCCAGCAATGCCTTTGCTTTCATTTCCTCTTTAAACGGAAATAAGATCTCTCAGCCGTCCAGCCACCAAATACAGACCTCAGAAAGAAAGTGCTCATCCACCCCACTCTGCACATCCTTTTGTTAGATGGAATTGACCACCAGCCCTTCCACGTTAACAGCCATGACTGAATCATTGCTGCTTACAGGAGAAGAGGAACTGCCTGGCAAGTGGGTCACCCCCAGCTCCAAGGGTCCTGAAACTCTAGGCAAGCCAATATTCTTCTAAACATCCATCAATGTGCATCTGATTCTCAGTGTATGTTTAAAACTAATGAAACTGAGCATGGAGATAGCATTAAACTGCTTCACTGCTTCACTGATGGATTTAAGCAGGCATATAAATATTTTGTTGAACAGAGGCTTGTGAGCCTAGAAGGACATTTTTATTTATTCTTCAAGTGCTAAGAGTTTTTCTTGGTCATACAGAAGTACAGCAGGGTCTGCTGCAATGGACACATACCAGAGGGAGAGACATAAGAGCAGAGAAAGTGTATTTCCTAGCTTTTTTCATGTACTAATGACCAAGCATGTGCAGATGCCTGGGACATGAGTCTGGAAAGTGCAAGCAAAACAAACATGCAGACTGAAATGGAAACAGTCCTTGCTTTTACATTTACATAGAGCAGTATCACCTCAGTGTTAGCAGCAGCAAACTTTTCCACTCTCCATCTGCTAGCATTCATTTTAATTCCTGAAGTAGTGTACTACTTCAGTAGGAAAATATGGGGTCAGGGAGTCCTTGTTTTTTTCTTAATTCATCTGTTTCTCTTTTCACCCTTAGAGGAAATTTTTCTGTTCCTGCAGTATGTGCATTTTCAATGACTTGGGTTTTTATATCACCAAAGGAAAAAAAAAGGAAAAAAATAGCAGTAGATTTTTTTCTATGGACATAATGTCTGAGTCATAGACGGGAAGATGGCAATGCACCTTGTTTCAAATGGCATCAGTGTTGTGTCTTTCCAGACAGGTTTGGGGTTTTTTTCTCAAAGATATATATAGGAAAAGTAGGATGTCAATTAAAATTAAACAACTTTTATGCTCTCTATACCTAACTGCTCACTTCAGGCTATGAACCTCCTACCAAGCTGCCCCTCTGTGAAGCTGTTGTAACATGTCAAAGTAATTAATGGCAATAAAACCATTTCTTGTAAATGAAGACCTCATCATTTTAGGCCTTGATTCAAGAAATGTGGTTAAGCAGAACTACAAAAAAGTTGTATATCAAGCACGTGCTCTTAGAGTTTTTCAGTAATGAAACATAAGCTGATTTCTAGTCAGGAAATATTTTTGAACAGAAACTGATTTGGAGGATTCTTTCTCAGATGTTGACCTCTTAAAATGATCCTCCTTTTGTAATACCTTTTCAGGAAAAAGGTCCTCAACTACTGCACATTTCTTAGACACTGGATACCATCAGAACAAACATTCTTCTCAGAAGCATGAAAAAGTACAGTGTCTGTTCAAAGTCTGCCAAATAAATGAAGATAAAGACCATGAGAGGTCATCAAATACAAAAAAACCCAAAAATGTTTCTTTCCTGAGATCATTAACTTTGCCTTAATTGCTGTTGCTGCTCAGAGTAATGTGAGATGAACATCTAATCTGTTATAGAAGTCTAGTATCTGAGTGCCAAACCCTTTGCTGCTCCTTTGAAAGATGATCTGAACAAATATTTAGAGAAGTCTTGCAAAAAATAAGCAAAAAGATTCAAGCAGGTAAATTAAGGAAGCTCTTGGCATCAACAAATGGAATCGACAATGGTAGTCTGTGCCACATGGTCTAAAGTGGTTCATTTGACCATGCAGTGGTCAGTTGTAAAAGGCTAATAGCAAAAAAAATACTGTAAATCAGGAATCTCAACCAGGCCTCCTGGCTTTCTGACAGGTAGCACATCCCACAGAAGTTATTTCCTTTTGTTTCTAAAATAAATAAATTACTTTCTCATGGATAAAGGCACAGACATAGGTTAAAAACTAGGTAAGATAAATGTAAAACTCAGTGCTTTTTTCAATCAAGAAATATTAGGAACTGTATATTGTTAAAAACTAAAGAAAGCAGATTAAAATAAAACCAGCTAGTGCCTTTATTCCTAACTGCACTGGTTATTTTGAGCTGCATGTGCCTACACTGCTGTCCATAAGGAAAAAGCCAGGAGTAAGTGACCAGCAGGTACAAAAGCCCCTATCTCAAAACATCTTTTTCTGAGACTTGCCCCCTCCTGACACACCATGTTCCATGGTGTGCTGCACATTAGTAGAAAAAAGAGGCAAAAATAAGCATCAAGAAAACATTTTTCAGTTAACAAGGGATACAGCATACAGCAAAAATTAACTATATTTAAACAAGCTGGCAAGCATGCTGGAGGGACAATGCTTTTTAATGAGTCGGGATTCAGAGCCATGCTCCCATCATGCTGGTGTCTTGGCAGTCACAGGAGCACAGTCCTGCACTTTCCTTCCCTGCAAGAGTCTTTATGAGACTGATACACCTGGAGTAGCAAGCATCCACTGTTTGGTTTACAGCATAGGAGTGGGAAGGAGTGAATGTCAGCAAATTCAAGGTTTGACCCACCAAGCCCTGCCGGGTGACCACTGCCACAGGATATGACTCCCAGGAGCTGCAAAGAGATCACTGGGCATCCCACATTCACATCTTGTCATTCAGAATAACAGTTAAGAATAGCAGGAACTAAACTTTATCTGTTACACACGTCTTGCACCTAAAATATATATGACACATCATCATATATGTGATCCTAGGAATAATCATCTGAATGCCTACACATTTCCTAAACTGCTGTGTGAATTCCAAAATGCTATATAAACATACTTTGCACAGCACTCACGAGTGACAGGCAAATTCTTCTCATAACAACTGGCCTGTGGTTTCCCGAGTAACAAATGTATGCCAGAGGGAAGCAGCAAAAAAAAATGTGTTAGAAAAGCTTAAGTGCAAATGGAGGGGAAAAGCATGAAGAAGAAACTAAAGAGGCCAAATTAGCAAGTTCAGTCACTCCACTGACAGGACTATAATTGCAACGGAAGTGAAATTTAACCAGACAAATAGCACTGACAGACAGTGCTTAGCAAGTGCAGAAGTTTATCTGACAGCTGCAGATGGTTCTTTGGACAGCTAATCACGACTGTACATTTCCCTAAACTAGGCTTTGGTCCCCCAGCTTTGTTCCTGCTTGCACACATCCCAACACTGAGCTTTCACTTTGAACTGTAAGATGGGATGAAACACCTGATTGATGCTGAATTTAGTCCAAGAGCTCCACGAACACCAGTTCTGAAAGGGTTATAACCTCAGCAAGCTACTAAATAAGGTCTGTCTGTCTTTCTGAAGCAAAAAAGGTTCTCGTGATTTCCATAGTGGTTTCAGTAAGAATACCACAGCAAACTTTCTCATAAAACTTACCCCAAAAAATCTAAAAATCTCTTTACTTTGGCTGCCCTAAGCAAAGCTGTTTTCAGATCCCTTAAATAACTTGGTTTTCCTTATTTTTTGCCACAATAAGTGAGGTTTTTTATCCTCTCTAAAAATGTAGTTTTCTATAGAGTAGGAAGAATGTTCCCAGTTCTGCAAGCACTCATTACCTGGTGCCTTACTATCAAGTCCAGTCCCAGGAAAGTCCACAAAACTGTTCATAAGCATAAATATTTACAGCACCCCCTTCTCAGCCTTTCTGGGAAGTTCCCGGATCGTAGCTGGTCTAAGGTAACACAGTCCCTCTAGACATAGAGGTCAGATTGGTTTTCATATCTTGCATCACTGTTCAATGAATAATAGAAATTTCCTGTGTCAGAAGTGCTCCAATGTGAATTAAATAATCTAAAAACTGTATATCTTTTTTTTTTTTTCAATTTTCTTGGTTAGCAAAACAAAGGAAACAGTACTACACTGTATTCATGGACCTTCTCATGCATGTGGATTTGGAACACATTTTCCTGAAACTTCATATTCTGCATAGTCCTGTTTTTCTTTTGTAATTATTCACCTTGCTATTTGTGCTCACATAGGAAAAATGTGGGAGCCCCAAGGTGGGCAAAACCACAGCATCTAGTTCCCAGGGATCTCAAAAAACCACTGTGGACTGCAGGGTGAACACCTGTACCCTCTTCCAAAGTGCTCTTAAGGCAGTAGTTATGCTCACTCTTTTTGTTCTTGCCTTTCCCCCTGCCTCGCGAACAGGATGACCACTCTACATACCTGTGTGACCAAGGAGCAGAAAGGCCCCCTTGACCCAAATAAAAGCCACAACCATGAGTTGCTTGGTCTATGGGCTCAGCCCTTTCCTCTCTTGTAGCGTCCAGCTCCATGGGCCTCACCCCCAGGGCATTATGGGACTGGGGCAGCCCCACTCCCTCCAAGGTATGGGACAGTGCTCCAGCCCTCCTTGGCCAGGAGCTAAGCACTGCAAGCCCTGTGCAGACCCCCTGCTTCATGGGGAGCTGGGCAGCACATGTGATTGCCATGGTGTGCAGCCACCTGCCCCTGGACTCCCCCAGATCTGGTACCATGACATCCCTTCTGCTGTGCTGCCAGAGGAGCCCAGTGTCACTTCAAAGAGGATGAGGACAGGGAACATAAGTCATGATGTGCTTCCCATATTTCATGGTACGCTTTCATGTGCAGCAATTTAGAAAGTCAGCAAACAGAAGAGTTTGGCTCTTATGAAACAAAAACATCTAAGAGACTTAATGGTTTTCAACTTAAATTTTTATGGCTGTGGTCTCTTTCTTTAAGTAGGGGATACAAACTTTGACACTTGGATTACTACCAAGGTAAAAACTTGACAAACAGTTGACAAAATAACAACCACAACAAAGGGGAAAGAGTGATGGGTACTTAATGATTTAGTACAATTAAGACACAGACCTGGCTTATTTTTCAGACTGGTGGACGTATTGAGTCCAGTTACTAGCAGTACTGAAAAGTAGGAAGCAATTTATTACAGAAATCAGCTTTTGAACCATATATTCATTTTTCATAACAAATCTAGTGTCAAGCCCCAGGTGATTACTCCAGCTTTAGCTCATTTTCCCACACTGGATCTGGATAATGTGTAGGAGTCATGACATGATTTTGTAAAATTTACACAGATGCTAGCAATGCAAAACCTCTAGCTTCATCACTTTCCATCCCAGAGAGTCATCGATGACGAGTAAGGGAGCAATCCACCACCCCAACCTGCTCAGGAAGACCAGATGTGTTAGGATAGGATCCTTCTATCCCATGTGCACATCTCACTGCCCCACTTTTGGGGATCTTTTCTCAGCCACAGCAAAAATGCTTGTGTGTTGCCCTGAAGGTTGAGCTGTACCATTGCCATGCCCCCACTGAAGGAATGGAGATTCCCCTGAGGGGAGCTGTCGACAGTTTGTACAGCACAAAAGGGCTGGGAAGGCCCACCAGACACTGGCCAGGGAGGTCAGGCAAGGACAAGGTGACATGGTGGGAAGTGCAAAAATGAGGAGAAAAGTCATATCTCCATGCTAAAGCTGGCAAGCAGGAGTGCTCCCCCAGCCACTGCCCTTCCTCCTGCTCCCCACACAGAGGAAGAGGTGCAAGAACTTACGGCCAGTTTCTCACCTCTACCATCAGCTGCTGCTGGCCTTGGAAACTTGAATCTGCCCTGCATGCCTGGGAGCATTCCTAGAAAATCCTACTGTTGGTGGTGATTTCTAGACTCAAAGGCTTAGTTCTCAGGAGTTATGGTGAGAACTAAGGGCCGTGGGTCTCTTCTCGCACACTGGTGCAAGCTCCAGCTACTAGCCCAGTGGGTACAGCCATTGAAGTGTCACTGCACTGAGCAGCTCTTGAACAGCAGTCCATGTAAGCAGCCCATGAGCCTCTGCACAGCAGCCTTCTGTGCTGAGCACAAGGGGCCATGGGCAGTGACAGAGCTGGGAGCCTGCTCTTGGTGAGGATGCAGGTGCAACACGCTTGTTTATTCTGGCTGGATACCACTAATTTCTCTGGGAGAAGCCAGATGTCCTAAATGACCATCAGTGCAACGGTTCTCATGTCAGCCACAGGATTAGCCAAGTCTGTGTTTTAGCAACCCATATATCATTGCAATGGACACTCATATGTTTTGGTAACCAGGTGCAAACAGACAAAACAAATAAGTGAGTTTCTGCTCTTTGCTCCCCCTTGCATCTACACTGCAGGTGTCCTGGTGCCTTTGCACAGTGAAAGGGCTCCTGACAGCAGAAGAAACTTCTTCCCTAGGAACCCAAGGCTATACTCACAAGTCTGCCCACGGGCTCTGCAAACCAGACTTGCTTGGTCTGACCTCCAATCTCTATATAGGTCCTGTCAGTCTCAGAGATTATTCGAATCACAAAACTTTTATCTGCAAAACTCTACTGGAGATCACCTTCCAGAAGTGCAGCATCATTTGTTATCTCCTGACGTGCACCAGGACTTGCTCAGATGCATTACTCCCCTTACCCATCTTCTGCTTGGAGGTCAGAGGCTTATTCTTCACTTTTCAGCCTGAGCTCGGAAACAAGAAGAGGGAAGAAAAAACTAATGTTGATGACTTTCAGACAGTTCAGACGGATCAGACCATCAGCAGAAGAAAGCTGAAAGCTGCTCTTCTGCTTATTCTGCTGCTGATTGAAGGACTCAGAGCAGGCAATCCTGGTGTTTCTCTCAGCCTGAGAA
This sequence comes from Manacus candei, assembly GCF_025592945.1. Taxonomy (NCBI): domain Eukaryota; kingdom Metazoa; phylum Chordata; class Aves; order Passeriformes; family Pipridae; genus Manacus; species Manacus candei. Next base: position 4,981,310 of record NW_026138129.1, on the reverse strand, counting down.
AGAGCCCCATTATGAAGACTGTGAAGGTAGTGATGATCCCCAGACAGGGTCTTGAGTCAGAAGATTAATCCCTAAAAACATTAGACTGTAATGGTAAAGATTTGGCATCACCATGAGAACTTTGGAATAAGAATCTTGTAATAGTGTTGGTGTCAAACTAAACCTTGCAGTTAGCAGAAGTGAAGCTTACTGGGTTTTACCCTTCATCATTTTGTCCCATGTAACCTGAACAGATGCAGCAGGAGCTTTCAGCTGCCATTCAAGCAAGGCTGAACACCTCAGAGATGCAACAGTGATGGGCTGCAACATGCTTTTCTAAGCTGTGATGTGACCAGAAGCCAGTTTTAGAGCATGGAAGGATGTAAACAAAGGAGAGGATGAAGGCCATACAGAAAACTAAGGGGGCATGCCTTTCCACAGCCTGGTACCTCACCATGCATCTAAGTTTAAATAAGGTACCAAATACCACCAGATCAGGAGGGAATGACTTTATGCCTTTCAGGCACTGTTGAGAATGATGAAACTGGAGAAACAGATTTGGGGGTTGGTTTGTAGAAAATCAGTGTGTTTGTCTTCACTCCTTTCTGTCTCTCCCCCTAGATTTCTGTGGGTAGGACTAAGAATTTGAAGATCTCTGTCCTCATCCATGTGCTACATTCTCCTCTGCAGCATCTCTCACAGAATGAAAGTTCACAAGAATAAAGGAAACAGTCACAGACAGATAGGAGATCTGATCTCTGGTCTTCTGAGGAAAAAATAGGCTGTTTTCCTTTTTGCATGTTTTCTGTTTTACGTTGCAGGCTGGTATTCAGTGACAACAAAGTTGCAGTGAGTTATTCCAATTTGGGAAACAGAACAGACAAAATGCCCTACTCAGTCGCTTAAAACACATGATGCACAGCAGTGAGCATCACAAATAAGAACATCTGTTATTCCAAAAGCTCATACTTTAAAATCAAATCACTAGTTTTATTCTGTGCCTAATGTGAATGATAACAAAAAAGATTAATCCCCCTTTTTTATATACTACAAATCAGCTCCACTGAAACCATCTCATGTTTAGGTTCTCTTTATAGCACTGCTTTAAAAACTGTGAGGGGAACATAAAACTGACATCCAAACCATCTGCTCATCAACAGTTCATCTCTTTTGCCCTAATCTCTTCACATATAGGAAAACTATCCAGCTGTCTCTCCGAATACATGGATCTCAAACATGAAAGGATTTGTGATATTCTTTCTGCTGCCAAAAAAATTTCTGTGCACAGTACCTAGTTAAACCTCATCCTTCTCTGCAACAGAAAAACTATCTGATCTAGGAGATTCAGATCATGGGATTTATACTAATAAATGCTGATCCAACTTCATGTCAAGGATTTATCTTTTTCTAATAGAACTTCTTTGGATTTCAACACATAAAACTGCAGTAAAGCATTTTTAGGTGACAGTAAGATATTGGTCTTTCAGCCAATGTTAACAGAAACAAAGACTGTGGAAATAAAAAATTCTTTTATTGAAAAAAATAAATGAAAAACATAATACAACATAGATATGACAGCTACATTACCAATAAAATGCAGCCAAATCTGTCTGTCTATGGATTGTCCAGAATCCTATCCTGACTACTTTAAAATAGCAAAAAGCTTACTTTAAAGAGATTTGTTAAGTTCTAAAATTAATTACAATGAAAAAACCCTTCCTGTAGCAACAAGTAAACCATAGGCCCCAGAACCTTTTCTCTATTGCTAAAGCAAAGGGGAAGACATTTCTTGCATTTCAGAGGCTCATCTAGCATTCCCAGTGGTAGCAGAGAGTTAAAAAACAGACACTCATGCTTCCAGTTCTGAGGCCAAAAATTACTTCACATTCTTAGGAGTAAACTCATTGCCAGATGCATATAAGAGTAGATCCATGTGTAAAAACACACTACAGAAACATTCCTAATTAATGAAGGGTTGTACAGTCAAAGCACCCATATTGCCCAAGGTTCCTGCAGGACCTACCAAATATCCAGCTGACCCAATCCAGCCAGTAAGTTAGCTATTTGCAGGCAGTATTGATGCAGCTTTGTTAATTACAGATATTCTTGCTGTTTGGGCAAGGCTGTGGTGACTTCAAGTTTGTTTGCAAACCAGTGCCTTGGAGTGGGGCGAGGGGGGCTGTGCCCGGCTTCACATTCATGGCACAGTGGTGGCTGTGAGGAGTGGAGGCATGGGGAAGAGGCTCAGGTGTGGGGAAGAAGGTAGCTGGACCATGGGACAGGGTGTGGATCAGACCTGGAGGTTGAGAAGCAGGCCCTTAGCTCTGCTCAGAGGCGGGAAGGGCCAAGCCACAGCAGAGCACTGATGGTATCTCTGTGTCCTGCTCTGTGAGCTGTTTGCTGGTATCTCTGTATCCTGCTTCATGGATGTCCGTGAGCCTTCCTACAGTGAGAAATGGTGTCCCCATGTCCTCTCAGGCTTCACCTCCCCGCTTGGGACCATCCAGAGGGACGCTGGTGACCTTCTCCAGAGGAAGCGGAGGCTGGTCTCTGCGAGTGGGGGTAGTGAGCAAGCCATGTCACAGGTGAGGGACAAATCTGCCTGAGACACTTCTAGCCCCAGTGCTTGCACCGAGTTGTTGGCCAGGTGCCTTTCTGCTCCACCCATGCCCCCCTTACCTGCCCAGAGGACACCTGTGGCTTAGAGAAGGGAACAAGAAGAGTTTCTCCTGCATTTGTCTTTCCCCTCAGGCTTAATTTCTGTTTGAATTTGTTTGCCTTTGGTTTCCAGCCTTCAGTACTTGTTATTCAACAGGATTAAATAACTCTTCCACCTCTGGATTTTCTCTCTGAGGAGGAATTCACAGGCCATAAGCAAGCTGTTTTCAGATTGGTTTCCTTGTTGTTAAGTTGTGATAAAATTATGGAGCCTCAAAACAGCCATAGTAATGGATTTTCTTCTGTACTCAACTGTCTTGTGTGTTCCTTTCCTCTTGGTATCTCAGCTTTGTCAGAACCTCTGAAAAATTTTTATGTCATCTTTCAAGATGTGTCAATTTGTCCAGTGTCCTTAGACAATTTCACCTTCTCTTCCAGCACTCTCTCAAACTAAATCCTGACCTGACACGCAAGGGTACTTTTTTCCCATGCTGCATGTTTTATGAATGTCATCATAAACTCATCTGCAGGAGTACAGTTGTAGCTGTACATTGCAAAAACATTGCTATGGTTTTGCAATAATCATAGACAATAGAGTGACAGGGGCTGGAAGGCCTCTCTGGAGGTCACTCAGCATTTGCTGGTATCTGGGCTTGTTCCTCCCCAGACCAGGACTTTGTATTTCCCTTTGCTGAACTGGATGAGGGACCTCTCAGCCCATTCCCCATCCTGTGGAGGTCCCTCTGGATATCAGCACAGCCCTGTGGTACCAAATACAAACACACCAAAGCAACTTGCCTTAGTGATCCCCACAAATTAACAGATCCTAACACTGGGCTAAGGCAAATGCCAGCATTGCCAACACCTGTTAAGTTTGGGCTTCCTAATGTTTTAGTTCCTGCTTAGCCCATGGAATACATGATACACAAATTTTCTTCTTTCATATTTTTCCCACTGAATATGTGTGGTAGACAAGCTCAGTGGAGCACTGTGGAGAAAGTAAGCGCAAGAATAGTGGAAAATGAGGCTCAAACCGAAGCTATGGAGCTCTGATCCAGTTTTGGGGAAGGGTTTTGGGAGAGGCAGGAAAGGAGAGTGGGATGTGTGGGCATTCTGTAGAGGTTGCTGGTTATGACCCAGTAAATGACAAGTGATAGCAGAGCAGTGTGCACCTAATTTTCCCCTTAAAAATCTGCCACTGCAAAAATTCAAATGCCACTAAAGTGTTTTTGGCAGAGGCCACTCCTGCATACAGGCAAGTCTAATAGCACCAGGCAAGTCCAAACATGACTTCTTGGATGCAGTCTTCAAAATCAATCTTCGGGGACGAGCTGGCTCCTCACACCTCTTCATGACTCTTGGAGTGCATGACTTTTTCCTGTTTCTTTTAAAATAAAGCCAACTAGACAGTTCCCAGGGGTGCAGAGCAGGAGTCAAAATGCTGAGCAAATGTAAATGCCTGCCAAGGTGTGTGCTGATCAGGCGGGGCCCTGGTCCAGAATTCTCTTCTCCTGCTTCGGCAGAACTCATTTCCATCTAACAATGAGGATTATGCAGTTATTCTGACTTGCACATGCTATAATGGCACCCAAAAGCTTCAGTAATACTTAGGACTTCTTTGGGAGAAGATCTTGATCCAGAAAATTTAAATAAAGAGTTTGTCTTTGCCTCTTCAGTGACAAACTTCCCTAGCAGATTCAGCATGCAACAGCATGAATCACTACTCAGTGTACTCTGAGTTCATACCTTTGGTAGCCAACTGCATGATTTATTAATCTAATACAATGAAATCAATGGAATAATGGGAAACCCTTTCTTTTCGACAGCATGAGACCCAGCTGATTTCATTGTGTGCTGGCAAGTAGAACTGTTAAAACAAAATTAAACAAAAAAGAAAATTGCTACAGGATATAAAAACAGTTTTCTAATAATCTGTCCTAACATTCAGGTTGGGTAAAGTTTAAGGTTTAAAAATCCTCTTTTTACTTAAAGTTTCTGATGCCTTCCTCGCTCTTCCATTTCACACACATACACGTATTCATTGATACATCGTATTTCAGCTCATGACCCTGCTATTCCAAACTGTGAACATGACACAGAAAACTTGTAAATGTAAATCAAAAACCTATCAGAGATGTCTGATGCACTTCCTCTCAGCCGAGGCAAAATGGTGATCAGATATGTAAAGATGTCTTTTCTTCAGGACTTGCTTTCTCACCAAAGTGTTTAGGGGTGCAGTTTTGGTGGTTGTGGTAGGAACATTTCCGTAAGAAAAAATTTCAGTCCCTGAAAAACCATTCTGAATACTTTACTTTCTGAAACAGAAACGGAAGTCATGAAGGACATGCCTGCGAGAGACAGCACACTGGTTATCAAGTGCAGATAAGTCCCTGCTGAAAAAGAGGAATAATTGTGTCACAAGGAGGAAACATGGTGCTCCTGTCATTCCCTGCTAGCTGCAGGGAGGCAGAATGCCCCTTTGGCATGTTCTGTGTTGGGGATGATGCTGTATGCTGCACTGCTCTCCAAATCTGGGATGATATTCACTTCCCAAGGCTCTTACGTGGGAAACTGGAAAGAAAACACCAAAGCTCTTTTCTTCCCAAACACAGGGGGAAATACAGGAAAATCAGAGCACTTGTCAACATTCTTCTTCTTGTAGATCCTTCAAAACCTTAGAAAAAAAGTCTTTTAGCACTGCCAAGAAAACAGTCCAAGAAGAAATGTGGACTGCCTTTAAAGCCTTCGCACAACTTATGTCAACCACCTTTGCATAATGGCAGAGGACCCAAGACCTTCAGCTTGGTTATGTATCCCAGATTTCTTCATCCCTTCTGATTTCAGCTTTCAAAGTCATCCCTGAATTCAGTTTACATCAGCACAGGTATGCTTTGAGCTAAACCATCTCCAAAAAGCCAGGCAATAGCAAGTGACATCTGTGAAACAGATAAGCTTAACTAGATTTGTGGTACCTGGTCTCCCACAGCCACTGCAGCAAGCGTATTTCAGTTCAGGAGGGAACATGGTACAATGAGGAAGACTTGGGTCAAAGGGAAGGCTGTTGCAGAAGTGTAATTTGGTAGCAGCTTTATTTTACCAGCAAGGAAGGGCATCCTGTCTGAGGGAGCAAGAACATGTTCTCTTGTGTAATGACAAAAATTGTCCTGTACTTGCTGACTTGTGAGAGCTGATGCTCAGGAGACAGATGAAGTTACTTGACAGAGTGGTTGGCAGTCAACAGTGCTTAGTACAGGGCAGTAGGAGAGCAGGACATGCTGCTGTAGGGATGCACATGGAACTGCACAATGCACCTTGCATGTGGGATGACTGAAGAGCCTCTGGTTAAGATCAGAGTCCAAGCTGTCCTGCATGAGTGGCTGTTTGAAATAAATAAGTGCTGTATATCCCCTCACAGTGATTGCCTCACAAGCTGTTGTTGAGAGGGAAATGTAAGCATGTTGTGTCTGAGTGAGTTTTTGGAGGGTTAGCTGAGTACTCTGGCACCAGCAGCCCAAAATACTTTTGGTGTGCGTGCTTAACTTACAGCGTGGCTGTTCCAGGGCTGTGTATGTGGCTAAATAACTTTCCCATTGTTTCACTGGTTACATTGCTCTCAGTCTTTGGCTTGGCTTTTGTTTTATGTCCCAGTCCTAAAGCCTGTCTAATGGAAAATGCTTAGCCCTTTCCTGAATCTAATTTAAAAGAGCCTTTTTTCAACCATCCTTCCGTGAATCTCCCGCCTCCCTGGCAATTTTACATTCCTATCTAACCTATAGAAAAATACTTACGGCTTCAAAAATAAAAGCTTAAAGAAGGGCTGTAACATTTTTTCATTTTATATACAGAATAACCATATACAGGTCCTGTCTTTGGGATCATGTTAAACAAAGGAAAAAATGTTGAAAACTCATGACAGAAGTGTTTTGTGCAGACTGTGCACACGGAGCTGGGCACCTGGCAAGGTGCACACTGTGGTTGATGTGGCAGAGGGGGCACATCTGGGGGCTGTAGCACACCAGACAGACTCACAGTATTCCTACAGGACCTCAGGAATTAACTGCTCTCAGCCCCTCAGTCTCAAGCTGCCTGCCACTGGTGGGGAGCGTCCTGCCCCATGGTGCTCCCGAACTGTGCTGAGGTCTGTGCTTGGCAGCAATGGCAAGATGCTGCTCCTGCCCCAGCTGCTGCTGGCAGCTGAGCTTGAGGGGACCCAGCACTTCTGCCTTGGGCTGAGTCTGAAGTTTTCAGCTTCCCTAGGCCTTGGGCAGAGCTTGGGGGCTCTTGTGTCACTTACATAGTCTCAACTGCCCCAAAGTAGACGCTGCTGTTGGTGGCACATGTCAGCTGGCACAGGAACTAAAAATATGTATTTTTAGGGGTCTCAAACCCTGCTTATCCTACCTGGTGACTTTCCATGAAGTTAGGGAAACCTTAGTTATCCAAGTGACTTAGGCAGGTTGAAGTCCAGGTCCTGTGGCTTGCAGTCCCCCAGTTCACCATTACCAAGATTGACAGGGAACTGAGGACTGAGAGTCTGGAAGCTCTAGCAACCCCTCTCTAGGGCAGCTGTAATAGAATTTGGATATTTGGAAGCTTAGGATTCTGCAACTGTAGTAGCTTTGGCTCTCTGGAAACCATCAAGCAAGCCACCAGGAAGTGGTGGAGGAAGTGAGGAGGCCATCCAGCATCCTGGTAAGAGAAGAAATGAACCCATTGGTATCCCAAAGGCTGTCCTGGTGCCTTGCTGGGAGTGCACAAGTGCCATCTTGTTGCTGAGCAGCCTGCACAATGCATACAGAGTTGACCCTGGAGAGGAGGATCTATGGGGAACTGAGATGACGGACTAGCATTTCTTGAAGCCTTATAGTTCCAAGGTTGAGGTCAGGATATGTTTTGTTTGCTGACTTTCTCCATTCCTGAAGAGACTGCTGTTCAATATCTTTAGATGCCAGGTTTTTCCTAGAGTGACAGCCGCCTTGGGAGACTGTTTCTGTGCTCAGCCCCGTTGGAAGTGAAGGGAAGGGGATCTGCTCAGAGAGGGACTGAGAGTTGCTGACTGGTTGATGAAAAGCCTCCAGGTACCTTCAAACTTTCAGGAGCAGGAGAGGACTTCAAAAAAAATCTCATGCTGCGATTCTGCAACTGCTGAAAGGTGCTTTGGATCTTGTTTGGACCCAGAATGGGTCTGATTCAAATGTGAAACACACAAGATGGAATGTTTTCTGTCCTTTATTCTTACATGTAGTCCCTGAAAGTCTAGGCAGGAACAGCCTAACTTTCTTACAAGATGCAGACACATAACAGTGCCGAGTTTCCTGTGTTGCACTAGGTGTAGCGTGCCTACTCTGATACTTCTACACATCTCTGTTTCCCCAAGGTAAATTTTAATCAATCCAGTATAATGCAGCATTAGCACAGTTTGACAGTATGAAATTCACCCTTGTCCAACATGTCGCTGCTGTGCTTGGCACTGACCAATTGTCAATGGCTGATGGTCATGAAGATGTTACTCACCATGGCATCTGTCAGCCAAGTGTGAGCACTCCCTACAGACCTAATGAGGAGAGGACTTGTGGAGGAACTTGTTTTGGCATGGCTGGAATTTTGTTATGGCTGGAATTTTGTTGGAAAGAAGACATCCCATAATTACAAATCTTCACTGATGCAAGCTTTTTGGTGGTGTATATGAAAGGAGCAGGAAAAGAGAGGAGGGTGGGAGCACAAAACCAAACTGCAGTCCCTGAGCCATAGCCGGGATGCCGCTACTTGACAAACCATGGGTTGGAAATATCCATGGTGAAGAGTTTGGATTGCCCTCCAGTGGCCAAATGGGATTTCAGATTCCATCATAGGTCAAAGGCAATGTCAAGAAAAAAGAAATTTGGAGAAAGAAAAATCAGCAACTAGAAGCAGCCTGCTGTATATTTTACAGGATGGTGGTATCTATATTAATACATAACCTAAATCACCCTTGTTGTTTATTAAGCCAGTTCTTCCCATATCCTTATGCGGATCATAGTCTTTCAGAGTAATGTTTTAAGTACTAGAAGTCTTTCATTGTGTCCCATTTCAGGATTTTTTTTTTTGAGATTAAAAAAAAAAAGGAAAAAAAAGCCCCACACCAAACACATCAACTCCTTGAACCTCTCCTTACAGGTCATGTTTTCCAAACTTCTCATCATCCTTGTTGGTCTCCTCTGGCTCTTCTCCACTTAGTCTCCATCAAAAGCATGGCCCCAAAGCAGACACACTGCTCCAGTAAAGACCTCGCCCACACTGAGCAAAGCTCAAGAATTACCTCCTGTGGATTACACAACACATTTGTTGTTAAAGATCAGCACAAGATTGGCTGTGGGCTTTTTCCACTTTCCTTCCAACATCCTATTGTTAGGTTATTAATTCAAGAATTTTCAATTCTTACACATAATGAACCTTACCTCCTGTCCTGTAGTGGTGTTTAAATATGTTGATAAATCAAGACCTAAACTGGAAGTAAATCCATGGAAATGAACGGTGTGACTGCAGCAGCAAAAATAGTGTAATAAAAGCAGCAAGGAGCAATGTCAGGACCAAATCATATGCTGGATACTGGTGTACTTAGACTTCAGAGAGCTAATATCCCTATTATGTACTGACTTTGCTTTTGTATAAATCTACAGAGTACTTGGCCATACCCCTAACAGATGTTATAGGTATTCATACTTTTATTCATTATTATCTCCTTCACCTAACCTTATGAACAGCTGTAAGAGCAGGATCCTACATCTTGCCCTCATCTTGCACAGACAGGGTTTAAAGCATGTATTTGTGGATCGTGTGAGAATTTGGATGTGCAGACAGTGACAGTAACCTAAGAAAACAGACATCAGCTTTGAAAATATAGTCCCCAGTTTTGACTTACAATGTTTGCATCTCCTAGTCATAACTAGTGTAGTAGTTATTCGATATACAGAGAGTAGAGATGCTGTGAGTAGGGACTGCCTGAGATGACTTCTGCCCAATTAAATTCTGTAAGAAATTTCTATCCCTTAACCAGTGACTATTTGCTTATTCCTGTTTTACAAAGTAATATTGGATGTCTAGTGGTTCAATAAATATTTTTCTGTAACTCCTTCCATCTCAGTCAGTTTTCTTCAAAATAAGATTTCTATAAATCTTGACAATGCAGTGAGTGCACCCAAAAATATTTGGGTAGAATCTTTTCCCTCATAAAATATGTTTCATATGCTGCCCAGCAAAAATGCCTGCAAAAGACACAGGACTATGCAAGTCATACAGGGGAAAAAAATCCTTTGTCTTTGTTATTATATTCATATCATTTGTCTGCAAAGAGCATAGACCTAGGAAAGTCTGGAAAGATAAGTGAATGCATCTAGACTCTTCAACTAGACCAAAGAAGAAGAAGAAGGTTTGTAAATCTGGCCAAGATGAGGTCACTGGTGACCCTGAATGTTTAGACATATGACTCATATATAAAAGAATACTTTAACCATCAAAAGATTAATCATTTGTTTCTCTTCACTCTCCCTTCCCTGCAAAAAAAAAAAAAAAGAAAAAGAAGAAAAAAAGTAAGCCTTGCAGTGATTTCTTTCCCCTCACATTTAATCCTTCTATTAATCTACACTATATTAAAGCACCACACTTGGACTAGGATAGCTTCTAGCTCATAGTAGCAGATATTAAGCAGACGGTGTCCCTGGACAAAGACAGGTATGGGATTCACTCTGCTGCTTCACCATTTTAGCAAGTGCTGGTGGCCTCTGAGATTTCATAAATCCAGCACTGGAGAAGAACAGGGACAGAACAGATCTCAAGCAGAGAAGGTCCCATAGGAATCATGCCAAAGTAAAAAACTTGGGACTAAGGTGTTTTTAAACTCTTCTCTTCAAAGGCCCCAAGAAAGAGGATATTTGGGCTCCTCACAGTAAGTGTGTAGATGGCTCAGAGGCATCAAGCAAATGACTACTGGATTTGACAGATGCGAAGGATCAGAAGAGTGGAAGAGGCTCTGCAGTTTAACTGCACTATTTAAATATCTCTATGGACTCACACAGATTGCAGGTTTAACCTGGACTATACACTGCACTGCATCCTCTGTATGGCTAATGTGACAGCACTACCTTTGCATCAAGAAATATCAAATACAGTTCATGTCTTTGCCTGAGGGTCTCACCTCTTCTTCCAGTGCTGTGAAGCTGGACAGAATTTCACACAACTGTGCCACACAGATTTACCACTTCTCCTCTACCTCCTGCCACAGGATAGTTTGCTCTGCTACACATAAGAATTCCCAGTTTCCGTTGTCCAGCATGTGTTGTTATATCAGATGAGCCTGTGCTTGATGAGATGAGCTGTGAATGAACTCAGGTAGCTGGTCTGAATCCCTACTTCCAAGTAGTGCAAACTGGAAGATACATCTTAGCTCCTACACATCGACAGTAAAAAACAGAAAGGGATTTCTTTTTCTTTTTTATCAAATTTTGGTTTGGGTTTCTTTGCAGAGTTCTTTCTTTGCTCACAGTTGACCTTGGCAAGCACCTCACCAAACTCAAACAAAGAAATTCCCTCTGGAGGTCAAATGCCGGCATCTTTGTTCCCCTCCAGAGAGTGGATTTGATCTGAAAGTCCATGGTATTGCTAAGCAAACACGTCACTTCTGTTACAACAAGGATTTGTTTCTAGAAGCTGGGATAACCTTCCTCACTGCCACTTGCAGGCTGGAAAATTCAGCACTGTAAATCATGGAGAAGACACAAGTATTTGGGAGTTTCACTGAAAGCGAGGCCGTGGTGGAAGGGATTAGCGCTACCGACACAGTACCTCTTCCCCAGTCGTTACTGATCAAAGCCAGCGGTCTTTTTTGAAAAATAAAAAGAAAATCTTTATATTGTGATACTGTCCAACAGCTCTGCCTGGCACTGTAACAGAAATTTGCAGCTTCCTACCATTCATTTGTTCAGGACAAAGTACTGAAAGGTCTCTTGAAAACAGAGTACCCAAACATGGCACACCATTAAAAGAAAAATCTGTCACATTGGTCATAGCAATTGTTTTTGATGGAGAAAGAGTAGATGTAGTATCTCTGGCAAAGAAGATAAATGGTGCACATAACATCTGATTAGTCAAAAGATTTCAAGACTGTGGCAGGCTTTGGATAAAGTCCTCACACTGCTCCACATAGAGCAGAGGACTAGCTGGAGTCCCTGCTGTCCACTGCCATTTATGGTGCCTGTCTCATTCAGTCACTTACGGCTGCCTTTTCTCTAGCCATGGAAAACTTTGACCCCATCAATCTAAAGAGCACATAATGATGTTTCCCCATATCTTGGATATAATATATGCTACCTCTTTTATTGCTGTGACTTAGATTAAAGGCAGCTGGTGGGAGTTTGGCCTTGGCTTCTTCTAGAAAGGGATGAAGCCTCAGTGTTTCCTCATTTTTATTTTGTTTTTTACTGTAGACTCACATCCATTAATTTGTGAGTGTTTTACTTGCTTTTACTTTGTTTGGGGAATTAGTTTGTTTCCAGGGGAATACCAAGAAAAGAGTAATACTAATTTACCACTCATTCTCACAAGTGCTGTCACATCCATAGTCATACCAAGTAATCCACCAGTACCACCACAGGACAGTGATCCTGAATGCATGCAATAATGAAATTTAATGTTGTTGATACTTTCATGAAATCCGTGATAATAAGGTTAATCTCCACAGGATTAATGCCACTGTTCGCAACTCAGTTTTCTTGTACTTTGCAACATCTGTTCCCATGGTGTCCCCACCTCTACCCCATCTCCCTTTCCCCTGAGGTAGGACAGTGCTCATGTGTGGCTACTCAGCAAGGCTGCTGCACATGCGGTACTAGGAAGGGGAAGAGAAGTTTACTAGATTAAAGAGCAGAAGCCTAGGAGATTAAAGAAAAAGTCTCTCTGCCCTCAGCATCCTCCACAAGCTGTCCACATCCATCATGAGATATGATTTTAGAATCAGGGATCAGCAGAGAGACACTGACTTACTTTGCCTTCATCAGTCTCTTGAGTGCCCTTATTATCCAAAATGTTCAAGAGTGTTGTGGCACCTGGTGGTATTCTGATACCTTCATCAACCATATGTATTGTGAAAGATTCAAGCCATATCCACAGGAACAGAGATGTGAACACTAGAAGTCTGTGGAAAGTTAACACCAATTTGTTCTCATGATCATGTGTGGGCTCAGAAGCTGAGATGCTTTCCTAGCAAGAGAGACTTAACACAAACCCATCCTATACGTGAAGTGGTCCAATAGTGGGATTCCTCTGAGCTTCTTTAATTTTTCTTCCGGGAAGGATGGAGATCAGTCATGACTAGTAACAGACTAATTGGACTCAAGAGGTGTTTCATTACACTGTGTCCTTTAAAAAGCTGTAATACTGTGACCAGTCAGTTCAGCCACTGAATTTTGAGCAAGTAGCAATCATTTACAAGTTTGACGAAGACACTCCAGCACTAAGGACTTGATTTATTCTGCACAACCTAGTTTTCTATTTCGTATGACTTCTTCCTCTAAGTGCGCATTTGAAGAGGTGTGTTCACCATGGATGTTGTTTATTAACATTTCTGCATTCCTGTGGTCTTTTTATCTCCTTGCAATGAAATTGACAATCAAGAAAGACAAAGAATACTTTAGTTTATGGGCCTACTACAAAGAATAGGGCAAAGATTTCCAAAGCAAGAAGATTCAAGTCCAACCCATTTACCCCTAAAATTACTGTTTTCAAACTGCATTTTCCCACTACACTTTGTTGCAACTGTTTTCTGTTATATATAGTTATTCTGTTCCAATGCTTTTTTCATAACAATCACAGAAAAATAGTTTTTTAATGTCCATATACATCAGGAAACACTGTTTTTAACTGCAGGTGAAAAAATTTAATGCTTTCTTTCCACGCTTTCCAGCTACCGTCCCTGTGTAGCTGGTCTGACACTGTTTCCTTTTATTTCTACTCAATAGCTCCCCATGATTTAACCAGGAAGCTGGCTTCTTTCTGGCCTTTTCATGAAGAGACTGTTTGAAATGGGAAACCCTCAGTGAAGGGAGTGTCAGCTTACTCCAGATGACCTCAGACATCAGGCACTTTCCACCTTTGATTCTTCAAGGGTCTGAATCCAGTCCCACTATTCTCCAAGAACCTCCCAGTTCTCTCTTGAACTCAGTCCTTAATTGAAAAGCATGATCCCAAAAAACCAGACCAGAATAGATAGGATAACAAAGTTAGAAGTAAGTATAACTCCACTTAGACAAATTTAAGGTGGAGTTTGAAGCTTTTCCTTTCTTTTAAAATCTTAATGCACAAAATCCCCATACAATCATACCTTGCGTGCCTGGCTAATGTTGTGTACAGCCTGGTTTATATTACTACTCAAAGCATGAACCCTATAAGGGACATCCTTACAGTGAAGTGTTTACCTCAATTATTAGCTTGCTTTTACAAGGCTGGAAATTAATTTGGCACTGATGTTGCTATGTTTGCAAGGTTATAGCTTGAAGACATACATATAAGTGGCAAGAAGGTTTGGCAGTCCAAAAAAATTGAGAAACAGTCCCCCAAAACAGAAAAGGAAATACTGAGTCTAATAGCTCAGATAACCTCTCTTAATACAACTGTAAGTTGCTTTATGTTTGCACTTCAGATATTTAGATGTATACCCCTCAAAGCAGATATGTATCCTGAATCAAGCAGGTGAAGGATGGAGCAGGAAGTGGCAGTGCAAAGATTTCTCTTAAACCCAGATGGGGATCTGAAATAGCAAGCAAGCTTGTGGTATGATGCAGGAGAGTGGGAAAGTGATCTGTCAAAGTCTTCGAGATGTGTGAAAAGGAGAGGGCTATTACAGCTAAGAAGGTAACTGGAAATTGATACAAGATGCATCAGGAATGTGCCTGAATAATACAATAAGATTTTTTTAATAAGATCGTACCTTTCAGACAGAGGAATACAAGTCAGTCAAATCTCTCTGGAAGTCTATTGGTATCAGAGGGGAATTATTAACTAATAACTGCAAAAATGGGAATCAGCATAGAAATGTATAGGAGATGAGGACATTCCTAGGGAGATGACAAAGGATTCTCCCGCAAAGGAATCTAATGAATTGGAACAGTTTTCTCAGGAATGAGGCTAAGAATGAATTCAATATGATCACTGACAGAGGAAAAGGGAATGTCCTATAGTATTTATATAAAATTGGGCGCATTATCAGCATAAAGAAGACTCATGACCTAGATGGCCAGGATAATCAATCAAAAAGAAGTTGAATAATTTACAAAATCCAAGCTCATGCACATAGGGAAAAGTTACAGAAGTTCTTGCAATCATCAGGAGTCTTGACAGCTGAAAATGAGCCTGGAGGGAGATCTGTGTATACAGGTTGTGTCATGACCCAGAGCTCTAACCTAGCTCTTGCCACTCAGTTTCTAAAGCCAAACTGGGCAGTGGATGGGAAAAAGCAGGCACAGGATAGCACAGCACAGAAATTTCCAAAAAAGACAGATAAAGAGTAGTGCTCACTGGACATGGGCAGTCCTAAAGAGATCTCACAGAGTTGCTGCACACAGCTTCCTCAGCCGTGTTCTGAATTGAAGAAACAGATGAAGTGAACATGAAGCAGATGCTGGAGGTATGCGTGGGGTTACTGGGGAGACTGTCTTAACACACCACATGGGACAAGTCAGAATTTTCAACCGAAGAGAAGCCAAGGTTGAGAACAGTCATGACTGTCCTTTGTAAATGCATGTAAATGTACACTAATAAGCAGAGAGATGGGGGGAAAAGCAGCCTGAGCCAATTACAAAGTTCAGTTGAGTATAAACTAGCAATAACTATCCTTACCCTGGAAATCACAAGCCTGTTCCTCACAACTGTTCCTATGGTAGCCCTGTGCTAAAGCAGTCTCCAAACACGTGCAGCAAGGACAAGTCTCCCTGCTTCCCGGATGGACCTGGATATGGACTTGGACACAATTATATAATGGTTGTAGATGAGAGGACCGACCTTCGTGATCCAGGAAATTTTTTCTAGACCCATTTTAACTGTGGAGGAAGTGCCAAGGAGTCAACAAAAGTGAGAAAGACGTGGATGACACGTGCTTACAGATGGGAAAATGGAATAAGGAGAGACCATTGAAATACATGGAGAAAGACCTAGTGGACAGCAGTCACCTATAAGCAGTACTATTTGCTTGTGAGAATCTATGCACATATAGCTACAGCCATAATTAAACACCACACTCTTTATCCATCAATTTTTAAATTCCTATTAACTCAAAATATCTAATAAGACAAGTAAAAATGTTGTTTTCTTCCTCCTCTGCTAATTACATGGGAACAGAAGTGATTCTACCTGTGCCAGTTTGCATCATGGCAAGTGTGCATTGTCACTGTGCATGTAGAACCTGCATGGCAGTACCAGTTCCTGGCATCACTTCCCTCCTGAAGGTAGCAAGGATCCTTCAGCACAGTCATATGCTGTTCATTATCTTTGCAAAGAGGAAGTGGAGCATTATGCTATGTTGAATTACAAAATGTCCTTAAGCGTCTTGTGTAAAGGAGCAGAGAGTGAACACAAATTGACTCCAAAGTAAATAAATCCCAGAGAAAGTGCAAAATGAACAATACTGAATTTATTAAACTTGACCCTTTTTGTTTTTCCATTCAGAAAAATTTAAAAAATCTCCAGGAAAATGCAATGAGTCAGACTGCATTTGTTCCACTTGGATAAGAAGCTTTCTGAAAAACCTATGGAACAGCATGGAATGCAGCTTTGCCTTCGAAGAAAAAAGTCATCACTGGTTGATAAAGAAATCACTGAATGATCTGTGCCCAGTGCTTCAGTGTTTTGCATAAAGTCAGCCTTGTCAAAGAGGAAGGGCAGGAGCAGAGCTGCCTGCCAGATAGTTCATTGCTGGCAAGGGGATGAGAATCAATGTTCACAAATCTACAGTGTGCTGAAAGGACATATTTATTGAACTTAAATAAAAAGTTAACTGCCAAAGACTGATTTTTTTTTTCCATTATATTTGTACAAATATATATTCATAGTCTGAATCTGTAAATAGTCTTACATGCAATGAGTTTAGGAGGTTTAGTAGCTACTGATCCATTTATGGACCTAGGTTGATTAGGTACAAACTGATTATGTACAAACCCAAACTGAGAGTAAATGTGTCATTTTCTTGGTCAGATTTAACTGTGAATAAGAACTGTCAGTGGTGTCAATCCTGCACAAAGAAATGCACTTGGAGTCCAAAGTGCACTTGGCTCTTCCATGTTACCAAACCTTACTTTGTCAGAATTTTCCTCTGGATAGAAGATCAGGTTCCCACATGACACCTAGCCCTGCCAGTTTCTGTGGTGCCATGGACACGGTGCTTGCAGGGCCTGGAAGGACAGGCAGGGACCTATAGAGGTGTGAGGGGAATATGGTTATTTGGCATAATGAAACAGCTTAAAGGAAGAGAGGGATATAGTGAGGGAAAGAATGTGCTTCTTGTTGCAAGCCTTTCTCATGAGGAGATGCACACTCTTTCCTATACTATGGGACTGACGGTGAGTAGGGAATAGCTGCCCATGGCAGGTGGTGTACAGGCACCAGCGATGGGGATCCAGGCTCCTGGCTGCTGCCTCACACAACAGCTGGACACTGCCCTTGTTATTGACACCTTTGCACTGAGAAGGGAATGGGATTTCACCTACCTCCCTTTTTTGTGAGTAACAAAGTGCCAGCCTTGCCATGACAGACCACATAATAAATCATGATTACATCATCACATGACAAACTGCCTATGCCAAACACTTTAGCAACAGCGCCAGCTATCAAGGATTGATGTTTTGACAACTATGAGATCAAACAGAAAATGAGTGCAATGTACTATCCCAAATAGTGAAGTTTTAAATTCCTTTTCTTTCTGTGATCACAGAAAAGAATAGGACTGAATGACTGTCCATGCAGGACAGTTGCTATTGTTTGTTTATTGAAGTCCTATGAATCACCATTAAACATACTTTCTGGTTTACCAAAATAAAAACCAACCAACCAACCAACCAAAAACATTTCTGTATTCGAAACTTTTAATTTTCAGAATGGTTTTAATTTTGCTGATTTTTTTCACCTTTTTCTTTCTCTGTTTGGTAAGAGAAAACAAATTTGGGGAGGAGGATGGAGAGAAAGAGCAAAAATAGAAAAAAGAACTTGTCTGCTGAAATTCAAAGGTAAACCAGAGCTGCATTTTTCATATGGCTGTTTCTTTGGAAGAACTGAACACCGAGATTGCAAAAAAAGGACTGATTTCCACTGAGAAAAAGAGGCTAGGTTTTTTTCTTTTTAATTGGCTTCATCAAGTACTTCTCAAAAAGATAACCAGAGAAACAAAAACACATGCTTTCCAGTTCGTATTTACAATGACTTGTCTCTGAAACTCATGCACCACTGTAAGACTGTGTAATACAGTAGTGCCTGGGGACACGATGGAAGTGAGTGTTGGTGTGTACCTTGATCCCAGGAGGAAAATATCCCCTTCAATACTTTTCACATTTACTCAAAAATACCTGAACCCACTGCACAACACGTATACCAAGAAGGCAGCCAAGGACTCAAGGATATTTTTTTCTTCGCTCCAAATAGCATATTTTCCCACTCAAAAGAAAAAAAAAATCTCATCAGTCTGACAGACTTCTAGGAAGCAGTAGGATTAATTTATAGTTGCCAGGGTCCAAGCTCAGTTTGTTTAGGCACTGGCAAGAAAGGGACTATTTTACACCTCTATTTACATAACTAATGAATCTAGGAGAGTGCTTAGCAACCTCTCATCAAGCAGCATGAGATTCACCTTTCTAAAAACATGCTCATCAAGATGTGGTGCAGTCATTTAGCTCTGTTATAGTGTGTGTTAATAGGGGAAATTATTACTTTACTTCGTGTTACACAGACATGTTTTTTCCATGTTCTCTAAAGGTTTCTGGTTTTTTAAAGGTACATTTTTATTTAATATTGTTGACCTACTTTTCCCCTTTCTACTCAAGAAGCCTTTTATCTGTTATTTCCTCATTTAAAAAAAAGCTCTTTATTCTAGGAGTATACTAAAATACATTTTATTTTTCCCATTCTCTTTCATTAACAAGGAACTCTTAGAAAATGGCAAAAGTGGTTTGGCTTGGGAGACAGGAGACAGATCAAATGCGAGAAAAAAATTATGCAGACAGGTTTTTATGACGCTGCATTAAAGTAAACCCAAATGTCACAACTGCCACCTCAGAACTTACCTCCCTGAAGGGACAAGCCAGCAGCCACTGCTTTCTCTAGAGGGTTTAACCCAGAAGTGGTTCATATGTAAAGGGCAGAGTCCTGTTACCCCAAACATGATAACCAGTTTACACCATATCACACCTGCTCAGTATGAATCCAGGTCCACCTATATATGAGACAAAAGCAGGGACAGAAAGAAAAGAGCTCAGTGGCCTTCCACACCTGACTGCAGCCATGAACAGTGAGGGCAAGGCTGGTTTTGGGGGCTGCCAAAGTGAATTCAGTCTTATAGGTAGTGGATGGGCAGAGAGGGGAGCAACTGGTTTTAGCTTCTGCCCAAGAGCAAACCAGTTTCTCCCAAGATACCTTGGTAGCTGCCTGCTGTTTTACATCTGCCCGTAGTGAAGCCCCAGCTCTTTTTCGGCTGAAGTTTTAGTTTAAAAGTGGTTCAAACTGCTCAGAGAGGTACCTGGATTTCCAGGCAAGTTACTAAAATAGTTTCTTCACATTAATTTTTCCCCTTCCTCCTGAAGCCAGCAGGTGACATCTGGAAGACATACAAAACAAAGAGCAAATTGTCATTTCAAAGGAATTAGTAACTCCACTCCATCCGTGTGGGCGCTGCAGCCCCGCTGACAGGCTGCCTGTCCTCCCATACCACAGAGCTGGGAGCAGGGCCAGCATCCTGGCCATGCATCAGTTCCCCACCACAGATATCACAGTATGCCTTGTGTCAAAGGGAACAGGAGTGTCTTGAGCCCTAAATGAAACAGTGTCCTGTAGAGTTTAGCTAAAACAAATACAATTTAAGGTGCTAGGTGGTATGACTCAGTTCTAGGAGGGGATGTTTGTGGTATGAGAGGGAAGTCAGTGTGTTGCTGCAGGATTCAACTCTCAGTATGTTATTGCAGAATGCACAAGAGGAAAAGGAAAAGAATATGAAGACAATAAAGAGTGAGACAAATGAGTAGACAGAGGATACACAAGCCCTTCCTTCCAGCTCACAGTGTCACACGTTCACACAAGTTGTGCTGCATGTCTGCATTTTGTCTGGTGTACCTGCAGTATCACCAGTAAGAGGCTTTCTTTTTCTCTGCCAACTCTTTGTTAAATCAGGTTTTCTCCTTTCTCATCTTTTCTCTTCCTCAGTCCACCACCCCGAGACTGGCTGGAAGGTTCCTCACTGCTCCATCACTACTGCCCTCCATGGCCTCAGGCTGACCACTGCCTTCTCGTGACCCTGTGAAATGGGGGAAGGAACACCTTTTTGCTTCGCAGATGTAGTAACAGGGTTAAAAAAAAAAAAAAGACACAGGTGCTTAGAGCGTGCAGCAACAGTTAGTGCCATACATACCCTGGGATCTTTTATTTAGAGACCAGAGATGCCGCATGGGTGTAGATTTGTTTTACTAAATGAAGCAAATTTGGTGTATTTGACATGGAGACATGGGATTTTCCCTTTCTAGTAGCACTTGTGTGCAGCCTGGCAGGTTTAGCCTGCCTGTGCAGACTGCCCCAAGCGGCCGTGATGCCAAACTTCCCAAGTAGGTAGTGCCCCTCTGCACAGTCAGTTCCTGCTCTTCCAGGGCTCATAGATAAGGAAATGCACAGCGTAAACAACACTATCTGGTTCCTGCATTCCCTGTAGCTTACTGTGCAGGTGAATCTAAGCAACCCCACGATTTAGGTGCAAGACTGAGAAACACAGCAGGCATGCACAAGAGCTCTGTGAACATGCTTGTGTCTGCACAGTGAGAAAGAGATGGGTGGGGAATCCACCTATTTTACTCTGCCAATCTAAGCAATTAGCTCCTAGGGTGATGACTGTGTGGTCAGAAGCAGATTGGGATCCCAGATTTTGCTGTGTTTCGGCTCCTCTGGGGGTGGGATATGAGCTTTGACACAATGATGTGCTTGTGTGGCTGGACAGCTTCTCCCCAGAGTCAGAGCTTGGCCTCTCGACTGGGAGCAGGAGCCAAGGAGTGTGCATACAACTGCATCCCCCTGTGGGAACACATCCCTGGCCTGCCAGTTTTTAAAAATGTATTTGATAAAAAGTCCCAGACTCCAAGATTGCAGCAAGAGCAGGGATGAGATGGGACCTGCTCAAGCCACGTGACCCTCATCATTTTTGGAACATACTGAGATACAAAACACTCCCCGCTATGCCTAAGAACTCACTAAAAAAAAAAACTTATTCTTACTGTAAGTGTATTAAAAATTTTACATGAAAGGGAAAATTTAAACTTTGCAGAGGCTAGTTGCCTTTGGCTTGTCTGAGTGACAATGGAAAACAAGGATGAGGAACATCTAATACATTTTTACTACAGACTTTAAAAAGTGTTAAAATAACATCCACAGCCAGGCATTTCCAAACACTGCATAAAACCCTGTGGTAAAAATTTTCGGTAACAATTAAATCACATTCTCTTTCCACACTGCCGGTATTGTAGTTGAGCTCAAAATCAAATTCATGTCAACAAATTATTTAATGAGCGACATTACACTGGCTGTGTAATAACACATAGGAGGACTGATACTGGCACTTCAGCAGAGCCTGAGTCATTCCAATATGTGGAGGGAATAGATGATGCTTGAGCATTCCACTCAGTCCTTTATGCCCAGACATGGACCTTGCTGTTGGACAGAGCTGTGGGAGAAAGAGTTGGTGTGACCAGCAGAAGGCAGGAGATGGCTCTGTGGTGCTCAGAGCAGATGAGGAATAGCTATCATGTGGGAGAAAAGCCGTATCTTTTCCATGTATATGGAGACTTTTCTCCCAAAAGGCATAGCATAATCAGAAATAAGGAAACTAGACTCAAAAAAAGTATAGCAATTTTGAGAAAACTCTCAGTCTCTTCAGCAGGTCGCAGAAAGCTGGTGGAAGAGACGTAGGTGAGAGTTCTGGTTTGTGGGAAGGAAGAGTGGCTGAGAGGTGTTTGTGGGTCAATGCCCAGAGACAGAAGGGTGCCCAAGGCAGGAGGTATGAGCAGGTACATCAGAGTCTCAAGAAGCAGGAGGTAAACAGCAGGGGACTATTTTTCTTTGAACCATCATGTCCTGAGGCTTCTCTGTTGCTTGTTTCCTCCTCCAAGCTTTCAAGGACAAAGCTTTAAGTAACAGAGAAGAATGGATCAGAAAATCCAGAGGACCCACATGAGAGACCTCTGAGGTAGACCAAAGACGTATACACATGGAAAGTGATCCCCTGAAGCTGTTGCCAAACACTACTCTGTACACAGTATAAATACTCTTTCCTGTGTTATGGGAAACTTTCAGAAGACAAGTACATGAAACGTGATCAGTGCTTTCCTCTGCTGATTAATCGGCAACAACAAAAAATGGAATGTTGATTAATTTGACTAGCTTGGTTTGCTTCATATGTGGTCTTCCAGAATGCCAGCTGTGCAGATGCTGAAGCAAAACCAACCTAAAAATAATTTTCCCCTTGGGAGACAAGGGAGGCTGCAGATTCAGATTCAACGCCCAGGTTTCCCTTCAGCATTTTCTTCTGGCCTGAATCCCAAAACTCTCTAACCTGCAGTCACATCTGCTGTGGCAAGGTTTGGCTCAGGGTATAGGAAACATGAAAGATCACAACAAGGTTCTGTAAATTCTCATCCTTTCTAGACCCTGATTTTGACTGGCCTGACTCAGTTCTGAAAACTAACATCACAGTGCAGAATACACCAGGGGAAGCACAATATCTGCTTTCTCTGAACATCTCCTTAGGAAAAGGTAAGTTTTGCTAGAAGCCAAAACCTGCCCATTTTAATATAGCAGCTTCTCTGAGTACATTCGCCCTGTCCCCTGTCACCAAGCTGCTAGCCGGGTATGAAGATCATTATCTCTCTTTAGCTCTGATGCACCTCTATAACAATTCTAAAAAGTGGGGATGGTCATTCTGCTGACCAGTAAAATCATCCCTACCTATAGTGAAGCTGTCCAAACAAAAATTTATTCCTTGAGTTGGTATGTCTCACCCAATTAATCTTGCAGCAGGCTGCCAAAGTCAGGCTGCATTTGCTCTTTGTTTATTTTCAGTCAGTACTACATGTGATGGAGTAAACTTGCTTACTTGTCATAACAACTTCTCAGGAAATGGGACTGTAGGAACTTCAGAAAACTGAATTGAAAGTGTACTTCTGAGCTGCCGCATAGCCTGCGTCTTCCTTTTGCAGCATAAAGGGATGGCGTACAATCATGTAAAAAAGTAGTTTTACTTACTTGGGTGGGGTAAGGCTATAACCATGGTTTCTAAGTGTTGCCTAAAAAGCCAATATGTCCTGTGCTCTTTCTGCATCTTAGGTGACATATGAAGCTAAGTATTTCCAGTTATCCAAAAAGCCAGAAACAGTGCTCAGAGTATGAAACTCTTACTGCAATATTTCAAAGCCATCTGTGCAGCTTCTGACCAACCAAACTCCCTTATCCCAGAGGGCAGGCTATGGCATGGTATGACCCAATTCTTTCTATTTGCTGTCTGTGAATTCAGCCAAAAAGACTGCAACATTACACATCCTATGGCATGTCCACAGAAACTTGCTGTGCCAACAAGAGGTAACAGCTGGAAAGCCACTATACATCATTAAAATCACAGACCAGTAGCTGTGACATCCTTTGAGTTCATATCCCCAGAAGGGAATAAATTAAACGAGGAATGCCTTCAGTTTTCTCGTAGCCCCCTGTAAGTCTTCACAGTGACATGTTGCTGACTAAGCCAGTAGCTGTGCTGCACACATACCTTGTTTTCCTGACAACCTCCACTGTAAGACCCTCTTGAAGTTTAATCAGTTTACCTGTCTTTAAACTTTTCGACCAAGATTTTCATGCTGTGAAGATGGTTGATCTCATCCGAACTTTAGGCACCTAATGAGGTTAAATCCTGCATAAGGAAGGGAAGCAGGGCTATCTGAGAGGCTGAGAAGCCTCACTCAGAGACAGCTGCTTATGAGCACTGGGTCCTGTCCTCCCTGGGTGTCTCTGTTTCAAGGGTGATAAGAAGGTGCAGCTCCTCTTGTTCCTGCAGCTGCTGTTCCTGGGTGCTAACAGCTGTGAGGAGGCTCCAGACTAGAGCGGCAGGATGTAGTTTTACTTACTTGGGTGGGGTAAGGCCACAGGGGTCATCCACGATGGGGAGAGAAGGGCATGCAAAGAGTAGGAACAAATTCCATGGTTTTAATGCAAAAGTGGGGAAAGCGTGAATGAAACAGACTGCGAGAAAGAGCTGAGGAATAACTGGGAATGTAGAACTGATTACTTGAATCATGAGACAGATTTGGGAGATGTGGGGGAAGAAGGGGAGAGGTGTATATTGTAAGTGTAGCTGTAAGGTATGTTGGGGGGTCAGGTGAAAGCAGATACTCTGATAGGTAAGAAAAAAACCTTACACTGAGAGCTGAGATGAGGGGAAGACTGAGGTGTAGAAGACAGAAAAGGTCTGGAGCCGGCAGCAAAGCCAGAGAGAAAAAAGCTTGGACTAGGAGAAACAGGAGGTTGGAGTGAAGAGATCCTAAGAGAGAGATGATATCAAAGCTGCAAGGCTGATTGATGTGGCACAGGAAACTTTAAACCTAGCTTTCCTGAAGTACTGAATGCTTGGATTGCAATCTGTACTATGTTGTTTCGGAGTAGACTTAACATGTCATGACTGCACATGTGCTTTCAAGCACACATAGTTCTGAAGACCCAGTGAAGGGCCAACATCCATGTCTGGCTGGTGTGGCTTTTGAGGTGGACAAGCCATCAGGATAGCAGACCATCTTGGCTAAGCACCTTTGGCAAGAACATGCCAATCAGGAATGAAGCCCCAGGAACAGGAACGAAGCCCTCCTCAAGCCACCCAGATGCCTGTCAGTGCCTCCCTGACATGATGCTGAAGAACATCCGAGCTGGGACACCCCCACAGCGACCACCTCTCCATGAACACAGGAGTAGGAGGACCGTCATGTACTGCTGTTCCCTTTGCACCTGCAAACCAAGAGATGGCCAACAGCTGGGTTCAGATCAGGCATGTGCCAGGCACCAGCTCCCTCCACCAAGGTGGAAGAAAGGATAGACATCTCTGTAGCTTGCTGCTGCCCACGGCTGAATAAGCAGCTCTGCACTGTGCCTCGTCACCAGCGTGCCGAGGGATGCTTGTGTGGATCAGCATTTTAGTGCACCCTTCTCAGAAACTAGAAGGTAGTCTCAGATCAAAAGGCCAAGTATTTAACTTTTCCCATTGCTTAAACCCAGTTTAGCAGCATGTGACACGGCTTTACCTCCCTTTTAACCAGCCAGCCAGAGATGTGCTAGAAGAAAGCCAGCATGAAGCAGACCCTGAGGCACACCTGTCCTCAGCCTCACTCGCTGCCACTGTTTTAGCAGATAACAGTCTAATAGCTTTTTCCAGAAGAACAATGACTTTACAGGAGCCAGAGACTTCTCCCTGCCCACAGTGTGCCAGACCAGCTGCTCTCCATGCAGCGTGCCCTGCGGGACAGAGCCGGTGAAGCTCTGACTCATGCATGAGTCGCCTGTCAGGAAACAGCTGGCGGCACTCAGCAGTGCTGGACACAGAGCCTCTTCCAGGCTGTGAAAGGCATACTCTGGGTTTTCATGATGGACCATGTCCTTCAGAGCCAAAAGTCATGGGGTTCGAGGCCAAACAGATGGACTTCACTGTGAGAAGGGGGAGGCCACCTGAGGAAGGGTAATTGGAGCCAACACCAAACATGTGTAGGACTCCTTAGCAACGAGAGATTAGCCTAAGCATGCCATTGCATTAAAGACCTCTGGATATGCACACGCTCTCCCTTACTCACACACTAAAACTCCCTGAACTCCAGCATCTTCCGTGGCCTTCCTCCAGCAGCCTCCCCATGCTGCTCCATCCTGCTCAATGGAGGCCAAGAGCCAAGTCCTGGGACTCCTTGCCACCTTCCCACACCAAGTAACATAATATCAAACACCAAATACATCTAAGTTTGCCCCTCTTTTTCACCCTGGGATATCACAGGCTCTTCCACATCTTAATGAGAGGAAGAAGTCAGCACAGGGGTTTCTAAATGGATCCCAGTACCACCAGCAATGCACAGACCCTGTCACAGTGCTGATGGCTTGCAGACGCTCAGAAATAGCCACAGCCATCACAGCTGCTGATGTCACTAATTCAGAACAGCCTTACATTGTCAGGTGACTCCTTTAATGCTGTCCTTTAACTTGGCCCCCAGCACCACCTCTGTGAGGTGAAGGCCATGAGGGCCATGCTCAGCATTTGCTTCCTTCCCATATACAAAAGCCTCCTCAAGATGGGAGTGACATATGCAGCAGAGAGCTCCGTTTTCGTCTCATATAGTTCTCCTCAGCTCGTTACCTTTCACTGCGAAGCTGTAACTCCTCTCAGGTTTTCCTTTCATTGTGCATGCAAAGCTTGTCCTCTTGCTGCTGCCTTTCCCAGCCGTGCCCACGCCCGTGGCAATCTAACCCTGTCCCGCCTGCGCAGGCGTATGTGAACTGAGCAGGGCCAGTGAAAAATCCCCCTCTCCCTCCCTATCTGGATGATGTGTTCAAAACAGTCCCAAGGCATCACTGCTCCATGTTCTGGGTCCTGTCATCAGTAGTATTTGCTCTCACCAGGATGTAACCCAGCTGGTCTTTTTTCTGCAAGCTGCTCCCCACTGTCGTAATGTGATCGATGAACAGAAGAACAAGACAGAAGGAAGAGAGTAGAGAACAAAGAAAGAAGTGAGAGAGAAGGCACTGAAAGGGAAAGGTGGAGAAAACCCTTTAAAATAGTGGAAACCAGAAAGAAAATGAAAAAGAAGAAAGAAAAGACAGACGATGATGAGCAAATAGAAGAAGGAAAGAAAAAGTAGAGAGGACAAAGAGTGTAAAGCAACACAAAACTGAGGAAGTAAAAAATGGAAATAACAGCTGAGGCAGTCCCCATCTTGAAGATAAACCTTATGAGACAGAGCTTTTTGACTAGTACATGGTAAAAAGCTCAGTCGTGAGGTAGTAGACGCTGCCCTTTCTGTGGGACTGGGGCGGTCATTTGTCACACATTGTCACCTGCAGAGCCTTTTGAGGGAGTTACCCCAATGAGATCAAAGTCTGTCCTACAAGATGGAAAGTGCCATTAAATCAGTCATCAGGAAGCTGATCTGTTGCAAGTTCATGCTCAGCTTGTTTGGCTGTAGAAATGCCCATGTCCTGCTTGCTGCGCTCGCCTGGGGAGCACAAGGGAGTTCACAATGCACCAGGAAAAGAGCTTTCTGCCTCCATGTTCCCTGTGAGAGTAGGGCTAAATCTATGCTGCAGGCAGAGATCTGTGCTCTTGTCCGATGTCATTATCCAGCTAGTTATAAAGTTGGTCTCTCATAAAATAAAAGACTATTTGAACTTTGCTTAATATAATTTTTTCATTGATAAGATGAAAATCTTATGATGAAAGTCCACATTTTACGAATTTAAGGAATACTAAATGAAAGAAATACTGATACATTAAATTTCGAATCAGAGGAAATGAGTAAAACCCACTTTATTCTCTTCATAACCTTCTAAGGATACACATGCCACCAACCAAATTCTGACTGCATTGCCTCCATGCAACCCCACCCATGGAAGGAGGTTGCAGGCATGAATATGGGGGCAGAAGTTGTACAAGGAAGTTGAGGGAGTTCACAGCATTGGTGCTTTTGACCCTGTGAGGACAATTACCCTGCTGAAGCACATGTTTGCTGGCACGCAGAAGGCTTGCTAGATCAGAAAATGCTGGAGACTTTCCATGAGCTTTTTTCTTTTGCATCTCAGCTCTCTGTGTTCAGAGTAACAAATTACACTGGTTTTTGGAGGGAGATTTTACTAATACGCAGGACAAAGGGTTTTTCCAAACATTCCCAAGGGATTTAGAAGCACTTCTTGCTTTCTAGCAGAGTGTAGATTCCTGTAGTGTCTGGACATGCTCTGAAGCACCCCCACAAATCAGAAAATACTCAAATTGTGCTCCTATATACCTGGCAAAGAGTCAGCAAAGAGCCAGGAGAGGACACAGAGTGGGATCCTGGCCTCTATGTCACTGGTGCAGCAATGCAGGAGCAGAACAGAGAGCAGAAAGCAGCTCCTCACTGTCTCCAGCTATTGCCAACCATCCAGTTGCTACATTCAGGAAAAATAAACTGAAATTTTTAAAACATGATTTATGTTTTGGCTTGACATGAGCACTGGAAAGACTCTTGCTGTGGATTCTGTAGCCATGAAATATTTCTTCACTGAAAAACTTCTTCAGTCATAGGAAAAATTTCTTCACTGGAATGGTGGTCAGGCATTGGAACAGGCTGCCTATGGAGGTGGTGGATTCACCATCTCTGAAAGTGCTCAAAATACACATAGATGTGATGCTTAGGAACATGGTTTAGTGATGGACCTGGCAGTGTTGGTTGGATTAATGATCTTAGAGGTCTTTTCCAACCTTAATGATTCTGTGATTCTATGATATTAAGCAACAGTATTCAGCCTCGAATTACAGTAGGTAGGAGAACTTCAAAGCTGCAGTGAACTGATATGCAGGAATCAGAGTTGGCTTCCTCAGAAATGGCTTTCAGAGAGCAATGGAAATTTGCACCACATGAATTTCTGCCCCTGGGTGCCCACTCTTTACATGTCAAACCACAAAAACTTCAGCATTAAAGGCTGAGCTGGAACAACCAAGTCAGACTCTTCACTAATGAAAAGACACATTATCAAGAGATTAAGACAGTTACAATAGGCACACTATGTTGGATCCATTAAGGCATTTTGGTGGTCTTGGTTTAAAGCACTACTTGAATCTCCCCCCCCTCCCAAAAAAACCAGGGAGGTGGCAGTAACATGCAAATTAGACTATACTAAATAAAAGCCTTTGGTAAGTAGAGTAACTGTTAGCAAGGATTGAGATTCATTTTGTTTAAGAGCAGTGATGGCATTTAAAGCATTTAGAGACACAAAATGGAAAAAGGAAAATTTTTAATTGTATCAGATGCAAAAACATCCTTCTAGCCCCACACACATGTAGCTAAAAAAGTACACTGTCAATGTAAAAGTGTTGTGTCAAGAAAAAAACAACACACACAGTTATATTGCTGTTTTATTGTGTGTATTTCTTAGATTAGCAAGTCTTAAATCCTGTATATTGCAGCTTTTTAATCACCTTGCACTGAGGGAAGTTACTTCTGTTATATAAAAATGCAGTTTGTTGCATAGTGGTTGATGGATGAAGACACAGAGGGGTGATGTTTTCAGGTGGTTCCTCTCAAGGGTTCCCCAGTCAAGGTTATAAAGAACTCCCAATATTTCTTCACTGGCACTGGGGAAAGAAGTGTCACAACCCTCCTGACCCTGGAAGCAGGGTGTTTCTCATTTCTGTGGTTTCTCATGTTGTTACCTTGTCAATGCAGGCTGCAAGGCTACGTTAGGCTACAAGAGGATATCAGCAATTCAGAAGCCTTTCTTCAACGTGACACTTCAGCATACCCCTTCTTATTCAAATCTATAATGCATGTGATGTTGTCTTGAATCTGGATATGGATCTGCTACACTTTAACATCTCAGCTCTTCCCTAGTGCAAAGCTTTCCCCCTTTCCCACACCACATATCATCCTAGAAACCAATATCCCCTTCTGAGGTGGTGGTCACTGGGATTCAGCTTTGCAAGCACTCCTACCATATGCGCCCTCAGTAATAAGTGAGGGGACTGACTCTGCAACCACACAGACCTACTTACCCATGTCATTATCAGATCCACACTGTGCCTTGGTTAATTAATTGTGGATGTGCTCTTGGGCTCATTTGAGGTACATCTGCTGGATCAGGACATCAGTCTCTGGGAGGTGGGGGACTGGTTCTCTCATTTCTGGATTTCTTCCTCTGATTGTACCTTGCAGGATGTCTTCTTCAGGTCTCATTCTGTATCTGTGAAGCAATTTCAAGCCTCAGACTGTGATGCTGTCCTTTCAGATTTATATCTCATGGTAGCAGGTTTGTTTTAGACAGAGTTGGCCAAAGCTTTAGCAATGTGTTAGTAGGAATGTGAAGCTGATATTTTCTAGAAACAAACTCAGTAACCACTTCATCTATTTTCAGTGTTTTAAACAAAGAGGAATGTCATATGTAAACATACAGTATCAACTGCCTTAAACTATTTAAAAGTGATTTTTATTTTTGAATTTTAATATTAAAAGCTGTTGGTCATAAAATCACAGAAAATGTTTATTTTCTTTAGAAGCAAAAGCATTTTTTACATTCTTAGGAGCTGATTTTTGGGAAGAGCTGCACCCAAGTTTTGGGATATTCAATCCAACATGATCTAAATGCATATTCATATAGCTCTAAATAATTCTTTCTAAATATTCTTTCTCCAAAGGATTAACTTTTTCCTTTGTCACATTTGACTTTTAAAAACATCAGTCTCAGCACTGAATAGACTGCATTAATGTAGAAGATGAAATCACTTAATGACCAATACTCAGTGTGCTGCTATAGACTATTATTTCAAAGCCTAACAGCAAACTTCAGCTTTTACAAGCAGGACACTGGCCAAACTGCTTAGTTACCAAATGTGTTTGCATTTGTGTTTACAAACTGAACATATCCCTTCCTTCTTTTAATTAAAAAAAAAAAAAAAATCCTTGTAATTTATTAAACTAACCCTGCACTTATTTGCCAAATGTTGGACAGGGAATGTCCCTTTCAGTCAATCACCAAAATTAGTGACTGCGCTTCTCCCCATCATCCCTTTGCCACACCCTGTGTCAGTGGAGACATCTCCACCCCACTCAGAAACTATTCATCTCCTCCAGACAAAAACACCATGTATGCTAGGAAAATAGGTTAGTCTTTGGCAACTGCATGTTTGTGGGCACTACAAAAGCTACGATGTTTCTGGTGTAGGTAGGGGTGATAAATCTTCCTTATCTGACAGGATTCTTACAAAATTACTCTATTTATGTTTGTAAGAAAGTCAGATATTCAGTGCTGTCTACAGGAGAACAGACTGCCAATAAATCAGGGATGCAGCTCTGCAGAGGTTGCTGGGAACTGCCTGGGAAGT
Source organism: Manacus candei (assembly GCF_025592945.1). Taxonomy (NCBI): domain Eukaryota; kingdom Metazoa; phylum Chordata; class Aves; order Passeriformes; family Pipridae; genus Manacus; species Manacus candei. The sequence goes on along the minus strand of NW_026138129.1, from coordinate 4,950,325 downwards.
GGGATGAATTGGCCTGGCAGAGAGGACATACCGATGGGACACAAAGGCTCAGGAGAAAGTCAGCATTTCATAGACTGATCTCTCTGAGAGCTTACGGAAAACTAGCAAAAAACCACCAAAACAGTTCATCATGTTATAACAGGAGAGGCCAACCAAGAGTGACAGACTGACTGACTGGACTGGCCAATACTGTAACATCATATTTTCCGAGGAGGTTATGTTAGAAAACAAAAGTGCACACTGGGGGCAGTCCTCATCAGCTGTGATTGTCTGTACCGACACAGAGCCTTTGAAGAAAAACCACAAGCAGTCATGCGGCGTTATGAACTTTGTGACATGTGACACAGATAAATGGGCAGAAAAAGGGCTTTTTATGTTGCTTCCCAGCAGAGAGGCTTTCTCAGACTTCTCTGTCCTTGAAGAAGAAATGAACTGGTATAGCTTTGGTGGAAAACATGCAAACGGATGTAATATCAAACACTTATTCAGCCAAGCACTGAATTTTCCCTGGCACGCATTAAAATACAGTTGAAAAATTCCTTACGAGTCTGTAGGGGAGACTCCCATAGCGCATGATCAGAGACAAAATTTCCATCCACTTCATCAGGGCTGAAGTTTCACCCAGTCTCTCATTCCTTCTGTGGCTGTTTTCTGTCTGGAGGGGGAAAGTTTGTGCTCATGTTTCGTATTAGGGACTGGTTTCTATATACACTCAGTTACACCAAGTCACGGCTTGGATCTGCACCATCCTTCAGGTGCAGGTCCCCATGTGCCCTTACAAACCACAGCAGCAGGAGCTGAAGAAGCATCGTACTGCTTTCAATAAAAGAAATTGTGTGGTCTTCAGATTTTGCAGTTTCATTATTCCTCGTCAGTTACTTTAATTTTGTATTACTCAGTCTGTATTTCAAGTACATTGTCCTCTGTGTGACTTGAAGTAAATTAAAAGGTAACCCAACAGGTACCTTCCCAACAGGAAAAACCACCAGTAAAACCGCTGCTGCATCCCAGAGAGGAGATGGAGTTCCCTCTCCATCCCAAAGTGTCTGGTGTTAACAGTGAGGCACTCAGCCTCTCCAAAGTGCTGAGACCAGCAAAGCCATTTGCTGATAGAGATCTGATCCAGGTGTCCCCACTGCTACTGAATACCATGTTCCTGGTGGAGTCATATGATCCCCCTGCCTGCAGAAACCATCACCTTGCGCCCCTGCTTAGAACCTGCTTGGCTCCCACAGGCCCACCTGGCTCTGGGCCAACCTCCTCAGGATGCCAAGGCTGCCAGCTCCAATACCATCTCAGAGACATGTCCAAGAGGGCTCTGCCTCCACTCGCAGTGGCCACTGAAGGTGCTCACCAGACCTGTCGAGGCCATGAAGTCCAGAATTAATGTATCTTTAATATGCTTTCCCTAGAAGGAGAAAAAATATCACACTAAGAGAGGAGCTGTGTGAAAATTGAACAGACACATGCAATGCTTTGCAAAGAAGGTCAGACTTTAGAATTAGATCATTTTAATAAGCAACAATAGTAGTGTTTGCCAAAATACTTGCCCTGTTAATCTCTCTCTAGCAAAGGACTAACTGCTGAAACCTGCATGCTCTATGGCAACTCTAATTACCATCTTTAAATCAGATTTATCTCCTTACTTTATTCATAAGTGGTCAGCTGCTCAGTTCAATTAAACTACATTTAACTGATGATTATTGCATTAGCATGTCAGTGCTACTCTAAGAAACCAGCCAAAACTGGTGTGAAGAAGCGTTAAAACCTCAAACAGCAAAAAAAGGTGAAGATTCGCTTTTATAAAATGAAGTAAAATGAAAAGTATTCTAGGCATAGGTTTGAAAGGTTTTTGACACAGGTACAAAAACTACCCTCAAACTGTGTTGCAAATTAAAAAAATTACACTGAAGGACTGCATATCTAACTGGAAAAATGCTAGCACAAAAAATAGTACTATCACAAAAAAGGATATTAGGAGCAAGAACAGAATCTGTAGGGCATGGGAAAGATGAATTAGTCCATAAAAAACTTATGACTAAGAGTTCAAGAAGTACAAGTATAGAAATTCAAAAGGCAAGTAGTTGTAAAGAAGTAAAAATATTTTCTATCATCTATAGGAAGAGTAGAAGAACTGAAAAGCAAGGCTGATGGGCAAAATGGAGAAGGTTGACACAGAAGATAATCTAGAAAAGGCCCAAACCCAAGTTTTAAATAAAGATGGTGATCGTGAACATGGGAACAAAGTTGAAATAGCTAACACTAGTTGGAGACAGTAGTTGCCCAAAACCAGGGTGTAAGTAAATTTGAAAGAAGATAATACAAGAACTTTGGATGGCATATACATTCCTCCCCTCATAACCCTGGAGAAGCTAGTACCTGGAAGTGGAACATGGTGAAGCTGAAGTAACTAAAGTTGCTGTGACAAGTAGAAAAGGCAATAAAACCTGAAGTGCATTTAGTAGGGTTAACATGCCTTTTGGGGTACAGGACAACTACTTTCTGAAAGAAGAAAATGCAGAAGACCTACTCTTTTTGTCCTTGAGTAGAACATTTCCTACCGTGTTTCTTGTGGGGATAGCTGCAAGTGACAGCAGACTAAAAGCAGAGAACAGACTGTGTTGAAGGGATTAACAGAGTTCATCCAGTGGAAAGTACTGGATCTCATGGCAACATTTTCACTTGAATGACCTGCTGCAGATTGCCATATGTTAATGAAGTTGCTGCTAATGCAAGATAGAAAAGAATTGCCAAGAGAGAAGGACTGCAATGTCATTTGGGAAAAAAACTGTATGACCTTGAAGTCTGGAACAGTAGAAATGAAATTAAAAGTACCAAGTCACATACTTAATAGCTGATACGAAAGATCTCTGCTGTAGCCCAGGAGTTTGTTTGTGTAGGATGATGGAGAAGAAAGACTGAAATCCATTATGTAGGATGGTGTCAAGCCAAAAATACAGGGCATCCATAAGAACAGCAGGTGTAATCACAAGATGAAACAAATATTTAGAATACAAGAACTCATAAATCATTGAGATGACACAAAATTGTTGTGACACCTAATTTGTACTGCTGTGCACAATTTTGGTCACCTCTGCTCTGAGAAGAGTAAATTTAATTGGAGTAGTGCAAAGTAAGGTTACTGGGGGAGGTTCAACTGACCAGAGAAGTTATTCTACATAAGAAGAACATAAAACTAAGGTTAAAATGCTCTCTAAAACTTTATCAGTTGGAACATACTCGGGATGGAAATAGTTTTTTTAAATGAAAGGGTAATGGCAGCACAAAAGCCTAAGTCAGTAGAAACAGTTCTTAAATGACAGGAGTCCTGCAGCCAGGAAACAATGAAACAATGTTTGAGACAGGCATTTAAGCTTAAAACAGAGCTTGATCCACATATCCTACTCATTGCTTTCAATAGTCATAGATAAACTTGGAGAGGAGAGGAGGGGAAGGGAAGGGAGGGGAGGGGAGGAGAGAGGAGGGGAGAGGAGGGGAAGAGATCCCATACTGTTTGAACTCCAATGCAGATCTGCCCGAGTTGAACAATTAAGAGGCAGTAGAAAAGAGGTACCTCTGAACTGCAGCTCTTAGTTCACTGTAAAGTTCATTGGCTGCCAACCCCACCCAAGGCAGCTGTGCTTGAGTTTTCCAAACCAAGCCCAAAACTTGTGACTTTGTTTTTGGCTGAAGGAGAGAACAGAAGAGTGCTTGAAAGGAATGCTTGGCAAGAACAGGGAGGGTGGGAGAAGAAAGCTGCACATGATGTGCTGGTCAGGGAAGATGCAAAGGGGCATCTCAGAGATGGTATAATGAAGATAAGCAATGGCTGGAAATACCTGAAAACTAACAGGAAAAAACACACAGCAAAAGGTCAAGCTCTAAGTGGCCCTGACACAACTAGCATAGGCAGCCCTGAATATGATAGCTCTTTGATGGTCTTTTTTTGGAGAGAAATTAAATTTACAACCCATCTGGGATTTATTTTAATTCTATCTTATTTTGTAAGGAAGTGCTCTAAATTTCATCTAATCATTTGCGAATGGATGGAAAAGGTTGGATGTACTTAGGAACACCCAATACATGCTTAACAAACAACCCTGCAACTCACCTTCATGCTCTGGGTGAGTCACCAGCAGACATAAAAGACAAGGAAATAAGTACTGGGGTTAATGAAAAACAGTCTGCTTGCAGACTTAATTCTAATGTTAACAATCAAAGAAAACAGAAGATATAGCATTCCTTCCAAAGCAAAAACACTCCATTTGTTCAGAGCAAGCCAAAACCAAAACAGGAATAATCTATTCCCCACAGTGTTGCAGAGGAAGAGAAGTATAGAATAAACACTACCCATAGGAAAAGTTCTGAAGTTCCTATAGCACCAGCAATGGTATCGGGAACTGTACTCATGGATAACAGAAGCAACTCCTGGGTATGGTTAGTCTCTAAGTGGGTCTCCAAACACACTAGCCGTGGCTCACCTGGTGGTCTTGCAGATTTTCTCAACATCCAGCAGCGATCTGCTGGTGAGTGTCCAGCAGAGTGGACTTTCCCTGGATACTGCTATCAGCATTCCTGTTTGAGGTGCCCTTTCAATTTATTAGGCTCCTTCATTTCAGAGATGTGGTTTTCCTAGTTCACTTAGGTCTTCTCACCCAGTAATAGTAAGCATGATGGGAAACACAGGAACTGGAAATAGGAGACCCTGCAGAGGCAAAGGCAACAAACAAGAAGTTACTGCCTCCTGTGACACATCTTCTAATTACAGCGTGCAGGAATCATTACTTGTATTCTTTACTCTGTACTTCTCCTCAGCAGATGTATTTAGTTATCAAGTCCTGGATTATTTCAGCAGCATAAAGAAATGCCCTTTCCAAATAGACCTCCCTGGGAATGTATGCCACTGTAAGGATGTCAAGTGCTGCAGGTGCAAATACAGCACTTCCAGTAAAACCAGGACACATGAATAACACAGAAAATACACTTCACCCTCTACTGGTGCTCCAAAGCTGTCCAAAGATACCACACAAATGCAGCAGTTACTATTGTTACTATTTTAGATTTTCCCAGCAAACAGTTGAAATGCAGGCCTGGCAATTGGCTGCCTAAAGCAGCATCCTCCCTGCAAGCAATGGAGATCAGCTATTGGTCACAAAGACCACAACAGATCCTCTGGGGGAGCCCTTGGAGAACCCTTGCTGGGGTGAACACCTGCTCAAGGGTCTTCCAACAGCACTGTGGACTAGGGCTGCCCTGGGGCCACTCTGGGGCACAGGGAGAGGGGTGACCCCCTGTAAGGACACTGCATCACCAGCTACATCACCATGAGCTCCATGTCACACCATCGCTGTGCGTGTAGCTGTGGACACTGTAGTGTGACAGTCGGTGTCAGCTGAATGGGGATGAAGAGGTGACTATATAGAAACCACCTTCTCTGCTCAAGTGGCTGGACCCTCCTTAGGAGAGATTAGAAAGCCTGAAGAACAGAAAAACTTGAGAAAGAAAAAAGAAATTACTCAGGTGAATATATGAAATATATGCTTTTTAAAAAGCCAACAGTAGGTAGAGGAGAATCCCACCTTTACCCACTACATCAGACTTCAGCCTGTAAAGACAGGCAAGAGGTGGCAGAACCAATTCTTGCACCAGTTCTTGCTCTCAAAGGCTTTGCTATTGTGGCTGAGTGATCCTGGATAGTCCCTCTTGAGAGGCACAGCAAAAGTGTTGCTGGGACAGCTGGACTCTGTTCCTCTGATGGAGCACTGTGCTGCTAGATGGAGGCTCTGCTGAATAGTCAGCACTGCCTGCCTAAAACTATTGCTACATGGTGTACACCTTCCTCAAAATCCCCAAATGTGGCTGTGCTGGCAGAACTTCTCTGTGCAGAAGAAGCTCGAGCTGAACATCCCATCCTGTCACATTCCCTGCACCAGTCAGAACAGGATTTTATGCAGCAGGAATAGGTTCAATACCCTGAGGCATCTCTTTCAAAATAAATTTACAGATCTTGAATGCAAACAATGTGTTGTGTGTATATAGAGAGAGAAGTCAACCAATCAATCAATCGGTGTACCTATCTATCTCAGTCAGCATCCCCCGACCTTTATCATCTGTTCAAATGATCAAATGTTCATCTGCAGTCAGGTCAATACTGCAAGTCTACATCAGACTCACACCTCTGGATCTACTACCATTATTGTGCTTCTATCACATCTGGTCCAGTGTGATTTTTTATCACACACATTCTGTCGGAAAGCACTGCTGCTAACAAGAAAGGAGGTTCCTGAAGATGAAAAACAGGAATTTGGCTGCCGACGGAGTCATGCCCAAAGAAATTTTCCCAGAAAGTGTATTTCTTAGCCCACAGGTTGCATTATGTGAAAACTTGAAGTTCATATAATTTTCAGAAATGGATAAAAGCATGCCCTTTCCTAAATGATAAGTTACTTCTGAGCCAAGCAGAAAGTTAACTTTCTATTGTGCAAGTAACTTCTTTTCCTAAAGTCCAGAACCATGAGGCTTTTTATCTTGGTATCTATTTAATTTACTGGCTTGCTTAAAGGTCTTTACTATTAGAAAGATAAGCTTGCAGCTTGTTGAAATTATACTGCATCTTAGTTGCTTGTAAATTCCTTGTGCCTTCCCTTGGCATTCAGTCAAATAAGCAAATGTGTGTATAGCAACCTTTTCCTTCTTAAAAAGAAATCTTATCAACAATAGAAAAACAAATTAGATCTTTACAAGTACCAGATAAATAAAGCTAAATTAAAAAAAAAAAATTGTTCTTCCTGTAGGAAATGTTATAAGCTGTTTACCCAGAAAAACAATTGATAGCATTGACTCTTAAGTTTCACTAGGCTAACAGTATGGGGAAAAAGTTGCAGCTGTGGAAACTATTTCAAGATGCTTCTGCAACATGCATCAGCCTTGTTTAAGCATAACCCACCCTACAGATGAACACAAAAAATCGGGCAATGAACATCTTCACCTGTTCTGCTCTGTGTCTGTCCCTAGGAGGGTAAGAGATACACAGCAGCTTCTGTTGGGTGAAAAAAGTTTTAAGTGGGATGAAACCACTAGGCCTTTAGACCACCATTAGTTGCTGTTTTCTTTCACTCATAAACTACAGCATAGTATCCACATCATGGTAGGTGATGCTATTTGGACCTGGTGATTCTCCACTCCTTAAGCCTTATTTCTCAGGAAATATGAGACTTTGTACCAGCCTGGGCAAACCTTTCTCTACAGAGGTAGCTGCAACACTGCTGGGGTGGAGGTGTTGGGTCCTGATCTTCCTCTCTCATACCAGCTTCAACTCCGATATGCTCAGGCTGTTTCCTGGGATGAAGAAGTGGTGCCAGCCATGGATGTGGGAATGGGAGAAAGGCCGCAGAGGAGCTCTGTACAGGCAGCAGAATCACAGTTACAGAGAGGGGGGCCAAGAGAGGATACATTTACAAAGACTGAGGCTTACCAAGTCATTTCCATAATATGAAACATCTCTAGAAGAAACACCTGACCAGGTGCTATGAGAGACATGATACAGTTCATCACCTGACATCCCTCCATTAAGATACTAGCAACTCTGTCGTGCTGATAGAGAAATGCTGACTTATACCTGCTGAAAGGCTGGCACTTTTGTTTTGTCTCTGAAGTAGCTCAAATTCAGTGTGATCAAAAACATTGACAGACAAAGCCTGCATGTCCTTTTCCACTGTGGTGTTGATATTTTTGATATTTTGCACTGATATGATGGTATCTGACTGGATGTTTCTTATCTAGTCCTACTGCTACTCTAAATGTTCTGCAAGAGGACAAAGTTCATCACTTTTGACTCAAAAACATTAAAGCAGACATAAATACATAGCAAAGAAGGGAACCACCCGGAGATCTGTCTCCTTAATAAGTGCTCAAAAAATCTGGGTAGCTCCTAATGTAGTCCCATGGAGTTAAGTCATTATATGCTATTGACTTCGATGTAATAAATTTTGTATTATCTACTGACATGTTTTATCATAGTTTCATACCCTGATTGACATGAGCTGCTATAAAACCTCATATCTGAACTCAGATCAAAAGAGATTAAGCACTAGCACAGACAGATGCTTTTTATTCAGTTCTTTCAGAAATGCCTGGAATTTCTACTGCAAGCCTTCCTGGGACTTTCTGCAGATAGTTGGTCATCCACTGAGCAGTCTGCAAATTTCCAGAGGTTGCTGCAGAACTTATGAGAGCTGGAAGAAAACTTATTTTCCACAGCTCAGGCCACATTTTTCTCCTGGAGAACCCTGCATTCCATGGGTTTCACTGCCGAAGTTTGATATATGTGACATTGAAATCTCTAAATGTGTTCCCCATGAGAGATTTTTTTTTTTTTTGCTACCACAAATACCTCAAAGCAGGCATCACAGTAGGAAAAATACTGGAAGTGTTAGAATAGATGATAGAAGGGTGAGGTAACCTGATTTCCCAAGGGCTGATGCTGCAAAGTCTACACAAACTAGTCATTAATTTGAAAAGGAGGGTTCATGGTAGATAAATGCCAATTTTTTTTTTCTGGAACCTGAAAATCCCAACCCCTAGTAACCACCAGCCACCCCTGGTTTCAAGGCTTCCCAAGATGTGACACTCCTCCTGACACCAGAAATATCCTCTGTGTCAGGAGAGTGGACATGGAGTTTCTGACCATACTGACAATTTTGACATTTTCAACATTTTCTGACAATACCAACAGTCACAGGACTTACTTGTGTGCAGAAACAGCAAGTGCCCCATGTCATAAGCCTGGCAGAGTTATTTAGATCAAACCCGAATCTTGACACACACCCCTCCTACATACCAGTATGGTTGCGGTTGAGCATTGGGATTCTGCAGTGACTTGTTTGTGCTCCTCAATCTCTATGGTTTCTTGTAAAAACCTACTACCTGCCTATCAGTGGTTACTGCAAGTGTTGGTGAGATCTGGCAGCAAGAAACTGCTCAGTGCATGATGACAGTGCAAGACAGTGTCTCGTTTACCTTGCAGTGTGTGCCACTCAGCTGATGCCACCCTTGGGGACGGGGGCCTTGCTAAGGCAATTCTGTGGGCAAAGCTTTATGGGAGTATTTCTGTGAAGTCCAAGAGCAGCAGAAGAGCCTTTCTCCTCCCTCCTCTTGCTCCTCCATACCTTGGTCACCTTGGACCCCTCAGCTAGCCAAAAGCAAACACACAATCCTGGAAAGATCCTCTTGCCAGACTAGTGCTACCCACTGCATCCACAAATACCCTTTAGTCGCTGACCATGTCAGCAAAGCTGGGAGGCAAAGGCCGGCTGTAGGAAGGTTTACCTGAACTTTTAAAGTGCTATGCAACAGCTATCTCAGCAAACGCATAAAACGTGACTCCCTTCCCACACAGCTTACAGCTGGAGGAGTGGTCATCCCGGTCTGTCCTGTGTCTGACCCTGCCAGCACAGAGGGAAGAGCTGTGCACACGGGGAATAAGGTGGCCCAAGGCCTGGATTTGGTCATGATCTATCCCCTTCCTTGTATGCAGACAAGGGCATTGAAATGGGCAGAAGAGCAGTTCTACCTGAAACACACTCTTTACAGGCAGCAATGACATGGAGAGCAGGCCAGGCACATGATGTCATCCTTTTCATCATCCATAAATCTCCTGCTTTCCATACTCCTAGCCAGCTCTGTGACACGGTAGAGCAAAGTTTGCTAGAGAAGGAATAGGAGCCCACTTGTTCTTTCTTACTAAATAGCCCATGGATCTGCCACAAGGGATATCAAACATTGTTTATGCACATCTATAAATCTTGTAAGGCTTAACATGGGGATTAGGATGTACTTTCGGTGCAACTCCATTAGATATGCTGTAAGAGAAGTAACTTTGCCCTGAAGGGACGGCACTTGCAAGTTTTGAGAAACCAGTGCCATGGAACATCTCCTTTCCTTCATACAAATACTATCACTAAAGACTTGAGCCTCTAGCTCTGCTGAAATCATCAGACAAGCAAGTGTCTGTATCCAAATAAGGATCGTGGAGGTAGATGTGTCACCTTGAATTTTAGGGTTGGTTTCATATAAATGCAGCACCCAAGAGCAGATTGAAATAAAATTGTTCAGGAGCCATGTAATAGGACAAAAATAAGATAGTCCACAAGTAAGTATCTTTTTATCAAAGTATTTAAATCTCATAGGACATAGCAAAAATCCATTTCTACCCAAGGTCAAAGAGCAGTTGACCACTATGTTAAAAAGGAACACTCAAGAACATGTTGCAGTATATCATCTCAGTTGCAATATATTACTTCAGTTTGATTGGCAAGTTAAAAGAAACATATAGTTTGTAATGTGAGTGCAAAAAATGTCTGCGAGCTCAGACAATTCCTGACAGCAGTCCCAGCATAAGGCATCCAACCCACCAAAGGCACCATCCCAGGGAGAGACAGATGTTTATCTGAGACAGAGTCTTGACCTATAGTCTCCAGCAATCCCTAAATACCAGTACATGTAAAGTAATTTTAAAGGAGACTATTTTGTGAAGGAAAAGCTACAGCACCGTGCCACCATGGACAGGCAATGAATCTGTTCAGAGATCAGGGAGCACAATAAAAAGGTGCTGTCTTGTGTGGATATGGAGTAGAAGATGCCTGTCCTTATGTCCCGCAGGCACTACCAGGTTATGCTGGATTAAACGCAGTGCTGACGCAAGAGATGAGCATGAGCATGAGCATGTGCTGGATGCAGGAGCCTGTGCTGGGTGAGTCAGTGCAGAGGCAGCTGCAGACCTTTACCTGTGTTTTGTTACAGTACCCTCTTCTGCTATACCTAACCCCTTTTCTCACCTAATATCAGTGGCTATCCAAAGCCACGTTCTCAGTAAGTATATGGTATCGAAAATCTGCATCACAGAATCTGTAACTATTTAGGCTGTTAGTGATGATATTTCTTAGACAGTGTATCTGGCTAAATCTTACAGCCTGTGAGGCTGGAACTCTTTTGTTTCTTACTTAGAATGTTTACAGGAACATCAAACTTACTGACTTATGCCTTTTTTCAGAAGTATAGACTATTTGAATTTATTTATATCAAGGAAGTTCCTAGAAATTCGAGGCATGGGCCAATGCTCATCTTGGTAGGGTGTTATTCAAACACATAAAAAACTTATTCTCCACCCTATTTCAAGTCCATGTTCAAAGCAAAAGAGAAAAAAAGAACAGGCACATACGGAGCATAAGGAAACCACACCTGTGTATGACAAATGTTTACTTATGAGTTCCTGAGTTTGATTGATTAAAGTCTGTGAATGTAATTTTGAATGAGACATCAGAATTAAACATGAGAATGGTTGTGCTGGGTCAGAACAGGGTGCTTAGCTTCTCCTTAGTTTCCTCCTCACCCTTATGCATGATCTCCTTGCTTTTCCAGGTCCAGGGCTGATGCCTTTGCTGGACTTCTCTATAGTAATGGCTGTTCATGCAAGAGTTGCAGCACATTCACATCTATATTTTTGGTTAGTACTCCATATTCAGAAAAAGTGTACCCTGACTTAAACACCAAACCCAAAGGTAGCTCAGATCCACACACAACTCCCACCTCTGGCACTTGGGAATTGGCCCTGACCTGAGTGACTACAAGGAAGTCAGTTTGACCAGTGTACTTTGTATAACCTGCACATCACAGGCAGGTGATGGCAGCATAAAACACTCTCAGAGGAGCACCGTACTGCTGCTAATTTACATAGCGGCTCTACAAAAAAAAAAAAAAAATAGCTTGCCTTCCTTTCTTCTTTCCTTCCTGGCCAAGCTGTGCTCAGTGAAACATCTTACACCCATCTTTTGGCTCATTCACTTTAATCAGAGAATTTAAATGTAGTACAGGAAATGTAATTCCTGTAACACTGCTTCACTTCCATAAAGATACTCATGAAAAAGAGATGCAGGTGTGCGTTTCTGCCTCTGTGTACACATCAGATTCTTTACTCTTTTGAAAAAAGAATCCAACTCCTGTTCTTAGTTTTCCATTACTATTGCTCCACTCCCAATGGGTTTCAAAAGTTAACAGAGCTTCTTTAAAATGATGATATTGTTCCCTTTTCTGGAATACCGGGAAAATCTGATACTCAAAGTAATGATTTATTTGAAAAATCTTTCCACTCACCTACAGCTATGAGTAATACTTAAACATACTGTAAAATCATCAGTCTGAGACATCTGAGGCCAAATTCTTCTTTTGTGATATTTTGCAATGCGACTGAGGTTGACGGATTTAATAAAGACATTTATACAAAGTGAGCAGTGGTGGAAGAGAGTGTAACAGCACCCCCCAGGTGCAAAATATCTACCACCTGGTTGCTTCCTCAGCAGTTGCAGGTGGATGGCTCCAGGGATGGAGATGCATGTGAATATGGTGCTCTCACCTCCTAAGAGTTGGAAAAAAAGTAGGGGTCCATTGCCTTCCTCTCAGGCATTTTGTTTGTAGCTGTTCACTTCCTTTCTTTTCTTTCAAGTTCTTGAAATAACACATTAATCTGGAGTCAGAAGGAATATTTCCTGCCAAACTATGTAGACTTAGTTTGATTCTGCTTCATTGGGTGAGAAACCAGACTTCCTTTTTTACACTACTTCAGCCCAAAGCCAAACAATTTTTTCCCTTCATCTGGCTGTTTAAAAGTCTTGACATAGCCTTAAGAAGAACAAAAAGGACAGACATTCCCCACACAACCAACAGCTCAAGTGCAAGAGGAGAGTCAGGAGATGAGCACAACCCTCTTTATTTCTCCTGTCTTTGCAGAGGTGACAAGAGTGGACGAAGTCTGTCCTGGTCCCTAAATCTATGGTGAGAGTTGTTCCAAATGCTGCTTGCCTCAGGCAAGACAGGCTTCTCAACCTTAATTCAATGATGAATCTTTGTATGATGTCTGCCACTTCATGAGCATCTGGGATGAGACAATGGTTTGCAAGACTACCTCTTTTCAGACGTGCCAGAGACCTAAACAAAACTAGCCTACTGACTAAAATAAAGAGGATCTTGATAGTAGTTACTGAGTTGCTTACATCTCAGTAGCTGACCTCCATCATTTCTGTACCTTGGCATTTAACCCCATCAATAGAGTTGTTTCTCCCTTACAGGTGAAAGACATCAATCTCTTATTAAAAGGATGTTTTCCTGGTGTAGTGGTGAGTGAGGTACACAAATACACAGCCCTATTGCTTGCTGCTCAGCAGGTGTATGTGCCCCAATCCCCTCATGAGTTACTGTGCCTTTCTTCCTGGGAAAAGTTTTCATTAAAGATAAATGAACAAGCTGCACAAAAAACCCCTAAACCAAAAAAAACCAAAAACAAACAAACAAAAAAAAAAAAACCAACAAAGAAAGAAAGAAAGAAAAAAACACTAAGACAAAACCCTGGATGTTGCAAGTTGGACTGTACTCGCTAGTATAGCACCCAAAGGAAATTATAAGAAAAAAGACAGGCCAAAACACTGAGACTGAAAATCACATTACTTCTTCTGGACTGTTTCCAAGCAAATCTTGGTTAGGTGGAAGCATTTTTCAGTTGGCTAGATCACAGGTTGCTGCATTGGAAGGTTCAGGGATGCCAAGATGAACGACCTGTCCACATTGTACTGGCCTTCAAGGACTGTTTTGAGGCTGGTGTGTTTCAGCTATTGGCCTCTGTAGGTTCCCCAAAACACTGTTGAGCCTCAGGAAAAGAAAAAGTGGTGGTAAGAGCATTGCAGAATGGAGGTGCGAGGACTCCCAAGAGCATCCTGTTCTGCTAGCCTGGACTTGCTGCCTGGCAGATTTGGGATGCTGTTCAGACCATTGGTTTAGATCACACTAAGGTTACTGACTTCCTGGGCAACTGTGCCATCTTTGCAATTACTGGAATTACTGAGAAGAATTTTCCACCTCTTGCTTTGTGGGTCTCCAGACACAGGTGAATCCTGTCTTTTCTTACAGGCATTTGGAAAGAGGTTGGGACCAGTGGGTTATGGTCAGTTCAGAATACACACTCATTTCTTGCTTCTTGGCTTGTTCCAGGCTGCTTCCTCTGGAAAAAGCTTTTCTAATGGCCAGCATCCCTCCAGCCTCCTAGTGGTGCCTTAAGATTACTGAACACACTGTGTGGCACAGGGCTGCTCTGAGCATCACTTCTCAATCCCTTGGATTGTGTCAAAACAGATTGATTAGTTTCATCTGCAGCAGCGGGCATGTCTTGAGCTGTAACACCTCCTGACAATGTCCTAAAACATTTTCTCTGTGAAGAGCCAGCTTTTCAGCTCTTGAGTGGAGTGGACAAGATGATCTGCCCAGTCACCTCAGCCTGCCAGCAGAATAGCCTCCACTACCATAAGCAGGAGAAATCACGCCAGCAGTGTCCTCCTGGCAACCCTATTCTGCATTCCCATTAGTTGTGGTTGGCTCTGCCCAGGTACAGGTGCCCTGGTATGGGGAGAAGGGAGTGTAACTTCCCCCCAAGGGGAAGTTTCCTCTCTTGTGCTGCACATCTGAAAGCACCACTACAACTTCTTCAGCCAGTACAATCTCCTCCAGGCTGCTTAGGAGCAACACAGCCCTGTAGCCTGTGCTTAAGTGCAGGCAGCTCATAAAGGGCAAAATCAATTTCCATGGCAGTAACCAGTCTTCTCTCTCTATAGGAAATCTCTGTGAAAAGCTTGGGTTGGGGTCTGAGTGTTTGAGGGTTTGCTACAGGATGTGTAATTGATACCAAAGAGGAACAGTCAGTGAATTGAATGCTTGTGGCTAGAGGGGCAAATGATTTGGCTGAGACAATCCCCAATGATTACAGAGGTCTCTGTAATTAGGAGGTTAATGCTGTCCCAGGAGCCCAGAAAAGGAGCTGGTTTCCTGCAGGGGTCAGCAAGGAATTTCCCCTGCCATCCCTTGCTATGCAGCACTGTGTTGTCCGAGGGATGTCCTGACAGACAGGCACCTACCCCCAGCCTCTAGCCTTGTGATCTGGTGGTTGGCAGGCAAGCACAGCAAATGACCAGTGCTGAGCTCCAGCCCTCAAGGGGAACATCACAAACTCGAGACCCCCATGGACGTGAGCCACTGGAAACCTTTGTCTTACACCAAAAACCATGGCCATGCCACTACAGAGCATTATCTGGGCTGTTCTGGCAGTAATCACCCCAGCACTCTGCTGTGGCTGCCCACACGGGTCAGCATTGCTTGGCTTGTGGTACATCAGTGCTCCAGTCCTCTTTGCAAAGTCACTCTGGTTTACCCAAACAGCAATTCCAACAACCTCCTCTCCTCTTCCCCTGGCCCTGCAACAAGGCAGCATTTGGGGAAAGTGTAGCTGAGAAAGCAAACGTTTGTCCCACAGCTGCAGAGGCAAGCGACAGGCTCAGGCAACAGAGCTACACCTGAAGCCAAAGGTCTTGTTCATGACTCTCCACCTTATTCTAGTCCTTACCAAGACCTGTTTTTGGGGAGAGAAATGACAGTGAGCAGGATGGCAGAAGTTATCTTTAGGACTTACTAGTCAGGTATAGAGCTATAAGTATGGTAGATACACTTGATTATATAGAAATCATATATGTATATAGAGATAGACATGTATACAAATATATGTACATAACTATATACGTGTGTATATAGAAAAGTTCTCTATATATGGCAAACCCATCAGTGAGCAATCCTAATGTTTAAGGATGAGCATGCTAAGACCTTGGCTCAGATCACATTATCTATGAAAAAGCTGAACATTATTTTTCCAACCTGCAAGCTGAGGTGATGGGCTGGGTTTTCCTCTTCAGTGGAAGAATGCTGAAATATTCATAGCTCCCATATGAAGTATAAATATGCCAATTCCATTAACTTCCTTAATCATTATCACAGCATCATCATGAAAACACATTTGTCCAGAGTTGAATTTTTCCTTAATGGGATAAACAGAACTACCTTTAATAAGTGTTGTGCCCCTGCCTTCTCCCACAGAAAAGCTCCTTGAGAGCCCAGCAAGGGCAGGACACATCCAAAAGAACCCACTGACAGAAGCAAAGGGCTCTCTGCAGTGGCCAAGAGCTTGGACCCAGCCAAAACCTTCCAGTTCTTTGGTTTACTTTCAGCAAGTGCAAACCCAACAAAGGTAAAAATGGAGAAACACCTTGGGAGTTGTTGCTTCAAGTTCAGGTCTTCCCATGCCCCCTATTCCTTGGGATCACACCAATAGAGCTTTCGCCTTTTCCTGCAAGCTGCCATCGGCTCCATGGTTAGCAGATGACGGCAGCTCTCTGAATTAAAATGATAGACAGAGGCTTCTAACCATGTTCCTAAATGCCCTGGTTTTAGAGCAACGACTTCAATTTTTCTTATTAAATTATCTGTGCATTGCAGCTAATCAACCAGGAGAATTCATCTCATTTCATGTTTTCTCCATGCATCAGGGAAGAGTTTGGTTTTGGTAACAATGAAAAATAACAAACCCACATTTTGCTTCAGATAATTCAAGATGGTACAGCCCAGTGTGAAATTTTTAACCTGTGATTCTCTTAAAAAGAGGTGGGAGGAAAATTCCCCTCCGAAAACATCATCACTGGAATTGATGATCACCAATCCCATACCATGGAATCACTGCAGTATAAATCTCTAGACATGGGCACACTGAGAGATTTTACCAGAAAAGACCTGAGGAGTAAATGCAGAGGGATATAGAGAACTTGCTTCAGGTGTAGTAGACATACAACAAAGGCGCATGTTAAATAAAAATAAATTGCAGAATGAACAGTGTTGAAAAGACAACCCATGGTCTCCAAGGGGAGGCAGGTGGAACAGGTTAATAACAGAATTTCAAAGTATCCATATCATGATTTCTTGATGTTCGTGCTGATGTTTCTGAATTCCTATTTCAGCCACTGAGGACAGATGTAAAATGTCAGTCAGTAGATGCTCTAAGTCAAAAATATGTCTCATTCCAAGAATTTGGCAGCAAGTTACAAACAAGTTTGTTGCGTCAATGACATGCACATTCATGTTCAAATGTTTTATTTCATGATCTAAAGATCTAAAGATCATTTTTTACCCTCAAACAGGGATTAGAGTGTGAGCCCTTTTAAACTTCTATAATGAAGTCTTTTCCTAGAAACACATTCATAAGTCCATTGCCTGACTTAACTTTCAGCCAACCCAATAAAAGAAGTTATTGGTCAGTTGTTAATGATGAATAGCAAGCTGTTGATAGGGAACGTTTCAGGCAAAGCAGGTCCTGTTCATGATATGGCAAAGAGAGATCCCTAGAAGTTCCAGTTGTTTGCTGAAGTGTTCACACCCCTAAGCCGCTGTGCCTCTGGAGAGGATGTCATCTGTGCAGAAGTGCCACGTTTTCAGCACTGGAGCTAAGAAACCTCTTATGCTTTTTCAAGACTCTTATGTTTTGAAGCAACGGGAATAATTGTTTTTGGCAAGCATTCTCTCTAAAATGTGCAGATAATTCCTATACAGTAAAAACGAAAGATAAAAATGTACTGTACCAAGAGGAAAACTTATAAAACAGACCTTCCTGAGAGGAGCCAAACGAAACGTGTCTAACACTCTTCAGGAACTTGCTCTGCTTCAGCTCCTGTTGCCCAAACCACAGGGAGGTGCTGGGCTTGGCAAAACTCCAAATGCTTATGCTGACAACCTGATGATCCCAGGAGGCTGCAGCGCTCCAGATGTACTTGGAAGCCAGTACCATCACCTTTTCTGTGAGAGAGTCAGAGCTTGCCCCATCACACAGCTTTGCTTGTAAAGTACCGCTTCTATACATCTACAGGCTTTTACTATTCGTTTATTTCTAAAATCTCTAGTGTACTCTGAAAAACTTCTTCCCTGGCCTATCATCCTTAGAGGTCTTCATATCCCTTCAGATAAAAAAAAAATCTTCGAGCTTATCCTCCTTCCTGCTCCTCCAATGAGTCTACACCTTCCCTCTTTCCTTCCTTCACAGGCTTTCTGTCCATTATCCTAGTAAGTGTATGAGCTCAAACACTGTCCAATTCTTAGATGCTCCATCAAAAAACTTTATTATCCATGATCCCTGTGGCAACTTTATGTCTTGCCATTCTTCCTACTCGGTGGCAATGTCAAACCTACCAAGGTGCATCTGCTTTCATGAACCAGCTGAAACTGCAAGCTTCTTATCACTCACATGCAATCAGAACCAATTTCTCTCAGAACCAGGTTTGAGTTTATCCTAAGCATTCAAAGCAGAGCATTTTTTGGACTTTAATGCGTAAGGTGAAGAGTGTGAGGTCTGGCTGCATCAAAAGAAGTGTGACCAGCTGGTCCAGGGAGGTGATTCTCCACATCTACTCTGCTCTTATGAGACCCCACCTGGAGTACTATGTCCAGCTCTGGGGTCCCCAGCACAGGAAGAACATTGACCTGTTGGAGTGAGTCCAGGGGAAGGCCATGAAGATGATGAAAGGCCTGGATCACTTGTCCTATGAAGACAGGCTGAAAGAAGAGGGGGTTTGGGATATCCTTAGGGCAGCCTTTCAGTACCTAAATGGGGCCAACAAGAGAGCTGGAGAGAGATTTTTTTACAAGGGCACGTACTGACAAGGGGGAATGGCTTTAAACCAAAGTGGGCAGGTTACATGAGATATTGGGAAGAAATTCTTTACTTTGAGGGTGGTGAGGCACTGGAATGGGTTGCCCAGAGAAGTTGTGGTTCCCTATCCCTTGAAGTCTTGGGGAGGCCAGGGTGGATGGAGCTTTGAGCAACCTAGACTAGCTGAAAGGGTCCCTGCCCATGGCAGGGGGGTTGGAACTAGGTGATGTGTCAGGTCCCTTCCCACCCAAACCATTTTACGATTCTGTGAAGTCCCATTACAAGACATTTCCACTGTTGTAAAGAGGATGGAGGACACAGAGCTTGTTGCAGGGCTGCACTTTGCAGTCATTGGTGAGTTAATCTGAACCATCTGGCTGCTGCCATCCTCTAACAGCCACACATTTTCTGAATATTTTCTTGTCATTGCAGTGCTTTGTTCTGGTGTCTTTGAGAAAACATCTGCTCTGAGGATTCTCCTTTTATAATACCTTTAAAATATGTCACCATCTGCTCTCTCTTAAAATCTCTTCCTTGATCCTGTCAGAAGTGACTGGCCCCTCAGTGACCTCCCATTTCATAGCAAGGCACTTGAGCAGGGACATTAATTTCTTTTCTTCACATCATGCAATACTCTGTGTCATGTTTTGATCCATGGGTTTGTTTGGTGTACAGCAGAGAAATGCCCCTACTATAGCAAATGCCTCTTCTCTTGGCTCTTGGAGGTTCTCTTCTGCTTGGCATTTGTGCAGTCTCAGAAAGCAGACCTCCATCCTGTCTCCCCCGGAACCAGCCCAACTCCAAGCAGAAAGTCTTTTGGTTCTTGCATTCTAACAAGCCATTTATTCCACTGTCCCAAAACCCATCCGCACCATACACCAGACACAACCACTCTGGAGTCTTCACTAGTTGCTTTTACCCTTTGTCACCTTGTTTCTCCTCTGCTGCATATATACCACACTCTTCTTCTGCTACCTCTGGCAGCCCACTACATGCTGTCTCCATTTACTTTACCTCTTTTCAGCCACATTTTTCTCAATCAGTCAAAGACAAAATGCACGGCATGCCATGTCCTTTGGACATCACAGAGTGGCTGATTCTTTGTATACCCCTGGGTATTTCAATTCCCCATACTGAAGAGAAAAAATATGAAAATTGATTGTGAGGGCCCAAAAGCTGTTTCTTCATGCACAATGTGCATGGTTCCCTATGTAACTGTTATGTTACAGCCAGTTCCTGGTACGAACAATTATTACCTGCCTTAAGGTGAAGAAAAATTATCCTCATGTCTCCTCCACAGCTCAGCTTTGAGTTGGGATTTTCTCATGTCTCACACAGAAAGCCACTAAGATGGTCAGAACTGCTAGGCAAACTGTTAGCGTTTTGGCTCCAGACTACGAGTATAAAGAAACACAACTTCTTTTTCCAAAGATTTGAGAGGTATGGAAATATGTCTTGCTACCATCTGAAGCAGAGAACAAGGAATAAACCTTCCCTTGCATCTGTCAAAACACATACTTTAAAAAGTGCTAAATGATCTGGTTTGCATGCAGATACAGGAAGATCAGAAAAACAGGCTTTGATTTCCTCAAGCAAGTTTGTGTACTACAGGCAATTGACTTAGTTACTTTGAAAATATGAAGCAGAGAAAGGGTAAAACAGTTCTGTTTTACCATATCCTGAGTGAAAAGCAGGGAGGAGGAACTGCTTGAAGAGAAGGATGCATTGACAATAGCAAAAGGGTGACAAACTGGAGTGCAATACCACTAGCTTGCAGACTGGAAGAAATACCTAGACTGGGGTGCCATGAGGATGAGGGAAACCCCTAGACTCTGCTGGACAAGCAGCTGATCACATGCAGGGAAGAGCCTCTTTGGCTCCCCAAAGGGGTACATGCCCCACTGCCCACAGTCCAGAGAGCTGGACTTGCCATGCTAGAGCATCTCCACCAGGTCTGTGCCTACCTCCAGCCCACTGTCAAGTTTTCCATCTTCTGAGGTTCAGCCTGCTCCTTTGGCATCCAGGTAATGGTTGTGGTCCACCTGCTCCACAGACAGATTTCTCGCTCTGCAGGGAAACATTTCAGAAAGGCCTCAGTGTTTGTCTCATGGCAGAAGCACCAAGGAGAGCACCACATTGCTGTGGGCAGGAATCTGCTCTGGTAGCTGTGGGTACACAGACCCTTTGGCATCACTCAGCAGAGGCTGATTTGTGGCAGGTGTTGTCTTTCTGCACCTGAGAGCCCTACCCCAGCAATCCAGCTAGCCCTGGTTAAGGAAGCATTGCAGAATACTAGAGACAAATGTTGGCATCTTAGAGACCCAGAGAAAGTTACTACTGTCACTGCACATTATTTTTGTTTGTTTGAATGCAGCACCCTAGAGTACTACCTGTGTTACTGTGAGGATCTGAAACTATATTCTTTGAAATGAAAAGAAGAAATTGGTTGTTTTTTTCTTTCTTTTTTTTTTTCCCATTTGCTTTTAATTTATTAAAATACTTGTGAATTTTCCTGGAGATTCACCAGGAATAATTCCAGAGGGACTAATACTCATCATTTTTCTGGATCAAATTAAATCTAACATTCACAACCCTCATCACTAACATATGTTAAACAGAGCTAAATATTACATCTTATTGTAAATTGCATATAGTATGGCTTCATTTGTTTTTCTTTTGTGGGCACTGTTAGCTGTTTTCTGCTCTGAATTTGCCATCAATAAACCAGAACTCACCCAGAGAGAGCAATTAACTGCTTGTGTAAAATAATCCATCAGAAAAGGTTCCCAAAAATGTCTGTAAAGGACATTACAGAATTTACAGCCATTTCTGAAATGGAGAAAATGTTGCAGTTCCTGCCACTGTTCACTGGACAATTTGGCTTCTAAAAACACTGGCAAATAGAAATTTGGCACTGACAACTTTTGCAATTGTATCATGGTTCCTGATACTGAACTTTTTTATGAAGTCCCCACTCCCAAAAGCATCTGGATTTGATGAAATTCTAAGCTTTCATTTGTTATAAAAACACTGTCTTTCTAACCCACATGGTTAGAAAAAGCTTGGCAAAACATGGGCATCATCTCATCTAGCTTTACTGTCTGTAACTGAGACACCACATACAAGCAGGTCATCTAGTCTATTCTACAGATCATAAAAGAGGCTGGTACCTCCACAGATTAACCTGCCCCTCTCTAATCACTACCAGCTCAGGTGAGTCTGTATAATAGCTGAAGGAGGCAGAAAGAACAGGGCTGCTTCTCCTCCCCTGTGCTTACAGTCATCCTGCTTTGCCCCCCCCAGCAACTTGATTCAGCCCACAGTAACCTGATTCAAATGCAATTCAGCAGTGGAAAAACAAGAAGCAAATTAATGTGGCTGTGTGACCCACCAGCAGCCCAGCATTCCCTCTCCAAATGGTGGTCTTGGCCTGAACACCCACATGGTGCTGGATGCCACGTGAGCCACAAAAACTATCAGCTGCCCTGGCAGAAAGTTGTAAGAAAATAGAGACTATGGAGCTATGAGCCAAACTAGTCCCATGGGTGCCAGATAATATAAAAGAGGACAACAATCACGGATTGTGACTTGGGAGATCTCACTAAACATTAGGAAAAATCTTTACCCCAGGAGGCACTGCAGTTCTAGAACAAGTCCCAGGTACAGGGTGTGCTTCCCCTCTTTGTGGATTTCTCTAGGATTTACAGGATTTACTGGTGTCAGTAAAGAGCAGGGATGGACTAGGTGACATTCAGAGGTCTTGTCCTGCTTGGATCCAGAGATTTCATGATATCCTCACCACAAAAGAAGTGGATTTCCCATGAGTGATTATGCCAGGCCTCCCTAGAGAAGATTTCTGATGCATTCCTAGGGTGCTGCTGGGAGTCAGCAGAGAGTCTCTGCTTTGAGAGACATGAATTGTGACCCATGTGTTGGCACATACCCTCTTTTGGTTTTTAATACTCACCTTTTGTCTTTACTTTCTTACAGTGGCTGTGAAATAAATCATAAGAGCTCCCTTCAAAAATGGTGGTGGCTTTTCTGTTTTCAAGAATCTTTTGAGTAAGTCCAAAAACATCCCCCAGTCCATCAGTCTTTCCTCTCCTCCCCTCTCCTCCTCTCCCCTCTCCTTCCCTCTCCTCTTCCCCTCCCCTTCTCCTGTCTCCTGTCTCCTCTCCCTTCCTCTCTCCAAAATGTTCTCTAGCCCCAAAAGACTTCCTTAAACATGTTACTGAAAGAGCAGGAAATGCTATGGGAGGGAGAACATAGCAATTTCACAGTTTGAAGCTCAAAAGCCTATCAGCATGGGGAATGCCTCCCCATATACCAAAAAAATCACTGGATTTCTACTTCAGGAAAACTCTAAATGCTCAAAATACTTAATTTAAAGAAAACATATGGAACAAGAAAAATGTCATCACAACCCAGGTAGTAGGCAGCTATCTCAACACCAGAACTGGAAAGCAAGCCAACCTCCTGGTGGGCTAGAAAGTCAGCTGCACTGGTTTTGAGGTACAGCATTTGAACCACAATTAACCACCTGCTGCAGAAAGCATGCAAAGCTAGGAATAAGAGGAAGATCATTTTTATTTTTTAAAGCCAAAAATTTGTACAAAAAAAGGAAACACAACCCCAGCCCAGTGGAGCCACAGCCCATTGTGTGGCCTTACCTCTCATTTAGCATCTCCACAGCAGCATTACCTCATCTTGGCTACTTCAGTTGTAGAAGGGCAGAGGGAGAAACACGCTCCTAAGGTCACATGCAAGCTTACAAGATTCATTAAGGTTTACCTGCATTGCAGCCAGCAGTAAATAATCTGTCCATCTAAGTTTGCTTTCAAGTTGCCATGTGTCCAGCACATGCTACTCAGGGGAATCAACATAGTTACGGGCAGAATGTGCAGGAACACACACAAGGGAGAAGCATCAAGCAGCAGTGAAAAAATCAGCCTTAATAATCTGTGTTTTTCATAAACTTAAAAGAGAGTTTGTAATTGCAGAGCTCCAACACCCCAGACATAGCAAGATCTTGGCGGGACATTGTCCCTTTGAAGGACAACTGTGCCGCTGAGCGAGTTTCTCCCAGCACAGTTATTGGACCTTAACTAAAAATGGCTGGCACAATGTTAGCCCATACTGCCCTGCATGACCACTCTTTTCCTTGTGGGGAAAGGTCATTAATCAAAATGATGATAGGACTTTTACACTCCCAGGTTCTTTACAATATGGCTAACTACATGAACTGAACACAGCAAGAGCAGTGTCGGGAAAGCACACCTGGGGCAGTGGAGGGTTGTGCCCAGGTGGATAGCCAGACAGGAAATGAGTTTAACCTTTCATTCCTGCAGCCACAGCATTCACATTTGCTCAGGAAAAATTACTGAGGAGATCCAAAAGTTCTTCTCTAGTTCTGATGGTCAGTCAGGACCTGAGACTAAGAAACAGCAACACTACCCGTCTTTGACCACAAAGGAGAGAGCTACTCCAGCTTTGGGGGGCCATTCTCCCCTTCTCAGAGGAATGGGGCAGAGAGACCCTCATGATACCCACATGGGGCTTTTGGTGGGAAGCAAGAAGGAGGTCAAGCCATTGATGGACAACGAGCAAAGTGAAGAACTCTTTGAAGGGCATCTTTGTAAAGTTTTTTACATTACTTTGCTGGCTGGACAGCAGCATGGAGCATCTGTTTCCAGCTACAGAACTGCTCATGGAAAATACTCTGGTGATGGCAAAGACTCTCTTCCACCTCCCCAAGGCCTCCCCCCAAACCACAGAGGGCTGGATTGTAGGCCTCACTGCTTAGGGCATTTTGCTGTAATCACTGGCAATATGTTTAGACGTGGAGACCAAGTATGTTCCAAAATTTGTGATTATAACAGAATGATTTATGTTGCAAACAAAAATGCTAAAGGGTCATAGGACCTGTCTTCCTGTATTTCTGTTTGTTTCCTTAGTGTATTCTTTTTTTCTTTCACTTTTGGGGAGTTGGAGTTTGCGGTTTTGATGCTTGGGGTTTTTCTGCCAGAGAAGCTGCTTCCTCATAGTTTGACTGTACCAGGCAAGAGGGAGAAGGCAGGCCACTGGGAAACAGTGACTTGACTTGTCTTGTGCAGTTAATTGGTTTAAATTTATGAGCTGTAAGTGGCTGCAGCACACTAAAGCTTCTTTAGGAAATAACATATGGGTTTTTCCCTACGGTGCCTGAAAATTTTGCATCCTGAATAAAAAGAGTGAGATTGCATAGCCCAGCACTGGCACTGGCATAACACCTGCGTGCAGCTGATGAGCCTTAGGCTCTGTTGTTAATCAGGGCTCTTGCTGCATGAAGGCTCTTGCTGCATGAAGGAAAAACACAAGTACTCCAATGAAATCAGAAAAGCTGATGACAACAGATGCTTGCTCCCTCTCACCCTGTGCAACACAGTCTCCATATCCAGTTATCTTCCCTGAACTGGCGAGAAACCTCAAAGGAAAAAGAACAAAGTAAAAGCAAACAGAATCTTGGAAGAGAAGAAGAGCTGCTGCTATGAATAAAGGATGCCAGATGGGAAATCACAGCACAGAAATGCAGTGTGAATCACTAACAGGAAATATAGCCCTTTTGGTGCACCTGGACCTCAGAAGGCAAACATAGCTGCAGACACTGTGTGTCAGAAGCCTGGTATATATTATTACTATTACTAAATATTTCATTACAGATCACTTGGAACATCTGGTTATAGAAAATCTTTGCAAGAAGACTGAGCACCTCTCTGGATCTCACTGCTGAAAATTGTGGAAAGGCAGATAAATCCTTTAATTCTGTTCATGACACAAGGAATCCACTATCAACATCTTTCCACCCCAAATACTTTTGGCATGGGATACTGCAGGTATGAAAGTCTACTTGGGTTTAAGAGATAACTTAACAGGCTCATGAGCCAGAAATACATCAAGAGCTATTACACACAGAGGCACTCCCTTCTACCTCAGACACAAGTTGCTGGAACATGGGGAAGCGTCCCTTTGTATTTGCCCCAGTCTTACACTCCCTGGCTTCCAGTGTGAGTAATGGTAGGGCTCAACTAGCTGGGCTGGGTGAATCTCTGTTCTGACCAGCTTGGTTGGTCTTATGTTCATGTAGATGCATTTTCTAGCAAGTCTGGTAGATCATTCCCACACCTCCTCTAAGATCTTCCTTCCATGAAAGAGCATATCAGACCTTACCTACACAGTAGTTTACACTGGTGCAGTAGCTAGTGATGTTTTAATGAGTCTGATTGAGCCAATGAGAGCTTATACACAGGCACCCAGTGCTGTAATGTTGTATTTTGGCTGAGCTTTGTTGGGGTTTTTTTTTTGTTGTTGTTTTTTTTTTTCCCAGTATATTAAAATAATCAGAATAAGCCATTTATCCCCAATAGCCTACACCTACACTGTCCTATCTCGACACACCAGCTAAAATATGCTATGTTAATTAATCCCTGGTATTTTGCATGCAGAACAGGTGTTTCTTGCAGTTCCTTGGGGATGCTTTGTTCAGCACCATGAAACTGCTGCAGCTGTATACAGAAATTTTTGAGAGAATATATAGAGGTGATACAATGCTAGAGTCTGCATGCCACCAGAGTGCCAGCAACCCCCTTTCTGGTTGTTGGGGGGTGAAATACTGCAGCATTGACACTTGGCACTCATGCCTCAGATTTGAGCCTTCGAGGAGCCTTCGAGGAGGTGGAGAGACATCTTTTCCCTGGAAAGACTGCTTGGAGTAATAGAATGCCTTCGAGGCATCCAGGCCCCATATGGGATGAGCACTTTGTTCCACTGCACTAAGGAGAGCAAACTTAGCTTGGATTTTGGGCTGTCTTAGAATATAAGTATAAATAGGAATTATACCCAACACATACTTCATGCCTTGCAGTGACAGAATGTGTTCAGAATTGTTCTTTCCACTTGTCTGTCTCTGCATCCAATAAAATGATTCAACCTTGCACATCATTCAGAGTTTGAACCTTGAGGGTGTTATTTTACATGCATGTGCTTGCAGAGGCGAGAAAGTCTTCCGACCATAACACCATACTCAATGTTTAAAACACAATAATGTGGAAAATACATTGGGAATCTTGAACCTTCAAAAAGACAGTATTTAAAGCAGCTGGTTTCTACTGAAGGACAGTGCAGAAGTTGGTAAAGACTTGTATCCCAAACAAAGAGCCAAACTGAAGACAACTCCCTTCATAATCCCAGTCTGATGTTAACCAGCCTCCTAACACTACAAGCAATATATACCCCAAGGTCAAGGCAACCAGCTTTCCCAGGTCAATCCATTCGCTCCATCCTTCTGCTCAAGAAAGGAAAGCATTGAAAGCCTCCTGGGCTCATCACAAAGAGCAGGACTGTGCCAATCCACATCATCAAAAAAGCAGAGCAGCTGCACAGTTTTTGTTGGCACCACTTTGTGTAACTCTCTCTTCAGCGCTTGCTGCTCCAGACCATGAGCACAGCCGTTTTGGACAGGCTGTTGGGGAGCTCTCAGACAAGTCTGGTGGTGTTGAGGGCTGGTGCTTTTGCCTATTGGTGACATACCTACAACCGTGCCTTTGTCACCGACAGGTGGGACAGCTGCCTTGGTCCCCCCGAGGCCCACAGCTCTAGAGCAGCAGGGGCAGAAGCCAGCAGAGGCTGAGCCACATCCCTGCCCCAGGCACAGGGAGAGGGGGCAGAGTCTGGGGGTCCAATCCCCACAGGCTGGGTTTCCGGGAGCAGCGCAGTCCCCATTCAGTGGCTCCTGCCAGCATCGCTGTTTTCTCTCTGGATCCTCTTGGCTTTGTCCTGTGCAGCTGTGTTCCCCACATAAGAAGGGACTTTTCACAGAAAAGTGAAATTAGCAAAAATAAAGATATTTGAATGTATTCTGTTTTACCAAAGAGACTTTTTGTGGTTAGCAAATAGACATGAAATGTTATAACATAATTTCTAACTGTACCCTATAGACATGACTTGTCTGTTAAACATGAAATAAAACTGGCAGGAAACCACCATATTGACTCAATAAGGCATAACATTAACTGACACCAAAAAGCAACTTATTTAAGAAGTAGAAAACTTTGCAACCTCAGTTATTTGAAAAATACAGAGGTAGCCCAGCTATTAAATTGCAAGTGATCATTAGGGTAATTTGCACTATTCAGTTCACTGCAATTAAACATGATGCCATGAATGTATTGGGTTGGAATTTCTTTGACTCTACTATTCTCCTGACTGGTCCTGATTAAAAAAAATAGTAAAATACTAACTACCAGTTTAAAACCATACAATATTTTGCAACACTCTTCTAGCTGAGCCAATTAAGGCTTCAGTTTATGGAGCATACATCTTCCCAGTGCACAATGATACATACATTCTTGACATACTCTGTGGCTCAAACCGGGTAAGTTGAGTGTGGCAGTACCCAGAGGTACTGCCTTGATCTAAGTAAGGCCCTGGAAGCAGGTATTGTTAATTCGTTCTGTCTTTTAAATGGGATTTTGCAAGAATATCTGTGCACAAAAAAAGGTGAAAAAAATAGTAAGGTGTTAAACTAGAAGATAATTTATGATTCATACCTATATTTTTGTACTGTGTTCACCCCAGTTCTGGCTTGGATCCCCCTTGTGCCATGAGAAGAAGAGAAGAACATCACAGTCTCTGCTGTTCTGCTTGTTATGAGCAGCTTTCTAGAAAATCACAGGGTATTTTAATGGCAGCTGAGGTGGGATCAGTGTGAAATCGCAGAGAAGTGAACATCACTGCTCATTCTTGCAAGAAAGCCTTCATCATACTGCAGCTATTATTATTTTAATTGCAATACCACAGTTCCAATTCCTGACTGTTTGCATTGGGAACCTAAAGTACCAGATCATCTTGTTATGACTGCTAGCAAAGGCCTTGGTATAACTTTACCTTGAGGTGGTGTGTGATCCCAGAGTATGCTATAAGGGCCTATCTCATAACTGGATGGGCCCATGCCCTGTTCCTCTCTATACCCCTCACTGTCTGAAATGTCTCCATTTTATCATATCTCCTCTAATAGCACAGTTAGTAATTTGTTCACTTTTAGATGTACAACTCCACTGGGAGAGTCAGCAATTTTTTCATCTCTTTCTAAAGACAAGGCCAGCCCATAATGGGACATCAGGGATGTTTCCATCTTCACTGGGCTGACACAATACTTCAAAGACACCCTTGTGTGCAACAAGAAATACAGCTACTGTAAACTTTTTCCCAGTACCCAGCCAGCCACAGAAAGAGAGAAAGGTGGGGGTTTGTTGGTGGTGTGTGTTTTAACAGTGTCTAGAACCATGGATTAGAGCAAGTAACTAAGTCTTCTGAGTGGTAAAAGAATATAAAGAAATGAATTAGGAGAACACAGTAATTATATGGAGAAAATGTATAAGAACAATTGATTCAGCCATCCGCCTTAAATTCTAGAGTAGTGTGCCATTGTTCTAAAAAAGAAAAGGTTACAAATGCCAACATGCAAAGATTTAATACGCTTTTTCCCTAAGGCTAAACTAAAGAAAAATTGGCTGCACTTTCCTGGAGTTAACAGCAGCCCGGTCACATTTATCATCCTGCCGCTTATGTTCAAGAACTAGTAATTTAACTGTTCCTAACTGGTTTTGTTTGGCCCTCCTGAAACTGGAGATGGGTTGTGGTTTATATATCTGTTGGAAGTGACTAATGTTAGAATAACACAGCACTGCAGTCTTGGCATTCTGAAAAGCTGGTGAGATCCTATCCCCAAGTTCTCCTGCTTAAATGCTGCTGGTAATTTCAGCAGTGTTTGTGTTATTACTATGATTTATGTATATAGGTTACAGATAAGTTAACCATGAAGGGAAAGATAATTGACAAATTCTCCACTAGCCTTCTGAATTATTTTTTCCCTTCTTTGGATCAAAATTTCTTTAGAAGAAAGATGATTATGCTCTCCCCGCAGCTATAAATTCCTCAGCCAGCTCCTCTGTTACCATGCAGTCTGCTGGGCATATTCCAGAATTGTTTCTGAAGTTTTCTCAGGCTTCCATATAAGTCCAAAAATTCCATAATCCTGCTCCATGCCAGCATGACAGTCGACCCTTACTACTTGATATAAATTTTTGAAACATTCAGTTCCGCTGATGCTGAGCAGCCAGTTACACTGATCGGTAAATTAAGGACAAAAAATCCACACATGACTTTGGGCCAGCACTGCCACAGTAATCACACCTGTCTCTTCAGCAACTTCAGGGCTTTGTAGCAAACTAGCCTGCCCCAGCAACCATGGGGACAGGAAGCATCCAGCCATCCCCACATGGTCTAGCATTGATCACCACCATGAAAGAGTGTTGTGGGGCAGGTATAAAAAAGAGGATGGGAAACCCCCAAATATCTGTGCAAAAATACATAAACGGTACAAAGCAGAACAAGACTCCTCCATTGGAGACAAATACATCACTCCCAGGTTTCATGTCAAGTATGACTTGAAGCACCTTATGAAAATAGATGCAGTGTCCTCAGCATGGTGGTGTGAGAGAGGGCTTCTTGTCAGGACCTGTTGTCCCAGGCATGGTGTCTCTCCCATGCCTGCCATGGGCTGGAAATGGAACACAAGTGTCTGCTTATGGCTTATGCATCCCTGTTCACTGCTGAAAAAGCAAGTTAGCCAACAATAACAGTGTTTGTTTTGTTGCCATCTCAGTAGACACTCTAATAGAGCTAATAGGAAAAAGAAACCTCACCAGAGAAGGGAAAGGTCAGAAGGCTAATAAAATAAATGCAGCTATTGTGCGATCATTTGGCAATTCGTAAGGGAGTGTGATTTTCTCTTCTTTTCTTTTTTTTTTTTCCAGCAGTACAAGAGACTTCTAGTGAATCCAAAATGAAATTTCAACTTTCACACAAGGTTTTTTACTGACAGCCATGCCATGGCAGAGTCAGGAATAGTAGAAATGTAGGTTTACAGTTGTTTGATTCCTTCCCTCGTTTCATTTCTTTGGATATTTCTGAGTTTTCCTTTCAATCAGGTCTGGTTTTCAAAAAGAAGCAGTGTCATATGTGAGAAAATGTTGGTCAAAAAGGTAATTTTGAACCAAGAGCCTTGTATTGTTCTTGAAGGGCATAGCTGGCCAGCTGCTGCTCTTTTATAGCATTGCCCAGCTAGGTAATTCATGGTTGTTTGCCCTTTAAGCTTTGAGTGTTCCTCTGCTTAGAATCAAATACCTGCTGAAGTGTTTGGCTGGACTATGGCTCTGAGTCAACAAAACAGTTGGATAAATGGTTTACTTCTGAGCACACTCCACTCCAGCACTGTGTTGACACCACGGTGCTGCTGGAATCAAGGACCCCCTTTCCTGTGTGTCTAAGCATACATACACACATGTATCCTGTGTATCTGAGACTCACAAGGTACATGCACAGTTGGAATTTGATCCTTATAACAGTAGCAAAATCACTAAAGTGCTGGAAAAGATGTCCCTGCGGACAGGGAATTTAAATACAGTTGCTGCCCCCTCTCTGGGAAGGATGCCTCTGTGCTTTCCTGCCTTCCAGCAAGTTAGGACTCTGAAGCAGCAATAGCAGACCAGGGTTATGAATGAATGGGCACCCTGGGAGGATCTAACTGGTACCGCAGTGGCTGCCCTGCACCAAGGCAGGACACACGACCAAGGCAATAAGTCCTCCTGCTCTGCCAGACTTTGGCTCTCCTCATAGTCAGTGGAGAGAGACAGCCATGACTCTGAAGCAAGGCAGCTGTTGTAAGGGATCAGAACATAGGCCATGGTACTAGAAATAGCTGATCACCAGAAGAGCAGAAACTCAGGGAGAAAGTAGCCTCAAAGGCCACAGGATAAGTTGTGTGGCCTCACTTAAGAGTGATGGTTTGTTCCTGGGAACAAAAGCAGTAGGTCACCTGCTGCAATGAAATTCTCAGGTCTGCAGAAGAATGCACTCAGGATGGATCCTGCCTTTCATGTTGGTCGGCATCACTCACAGGCACTTTTACCCTCTGCACATGGTACTGGGGAAGGCAGGACAAGGAGAGCTGTAACTACCAGGCTGACAACCACGTACATAAAGGGATGCTGAAAAATGAAGCAGGTCCATGGATCAGCTACAAGAAAAATCACATCTTTGTTTGAAGTCCATGTTCCTGTGACAGACCAGGGAGGAGAGGCCTTTTTGCAGCTCAGTTAAATAAAGCAAAGCATGGAAACACAAAACAGGCTTGTGAACATCTTGTTTTTACTCCACAGAAAAACCTGTTTCTTGCCACGTATAACCTATTTTTTTGGCAACCTGAGTCTTCTGGCTACATTAGTATTACAGCGCCTTAGTTTTCCCATGGAAGTTTCCTGTCCAAACTCCTTATTCTAGCAGAAAAAATGAATTATATTACATCAGTGTGATCCAGAGGGAGATTAGTTACTGCTGTCTCTAAAACAAGAGATCATAATTTCTTTTAGAGGCTCTCTTGTATCATATAGATTGGTTGGCCTTGGAAAATCTGATTATTCTATACATTTAGGTGCAGAGGCTCAGACTAGCCACAGACTTGACTCACCCTACTACTCTGCAGAGTTACACACATTAGAAAGAGGGAGGCAAGGATTTGGAGAGCTTCTGGAGAGAGAGAGAACTCAACATCTCATCAAAGAGAAAGACAAAAAGAGTAAAGTGAATTATGGGGGAAATGAGAAAGGAAAGAAATTGAGATTAAATTTATTGTTTTTAAAACACAAAGAGACATTGTATTCATCCATTTATTATAAATTCCTGCATAAGCCATGACATGATTGATTAGCTCCAAATAAATAGATGGTTAGTTCCTCTACAGCTGTAATTACAAGTACCTTCAGAAAAGCAACACTTACTTGTATGCAAATATAGCAGTGTTTCACCAGCATCACCCATTCACCTTTTGGGAAGACATTTCTATACCCTGCTCCAGACACTGGATGCGAATTCTTGTGCAAAAATACGTCAGATACGGTCAATATGTTCACTATCTCAGAAGAATATGGGATTTCCCAGACCTCTTTGTTAGAGAACATATATTGCTATTCAAACTATTTCTAAATTAGCATCCCTCAGAGGAAGAACTGTCCCAGATTTTTCTGCAAGCTCTCATTACCACAACAATATTTATGGCTGTGCCTTAGGGGAGCAAGCAGATAGCCTCATCTGTCCCACACACAGCCTGAGGTTCCTGGGCCCTACTTATACACGGTGTTCTTTTAATACTAACTTTATCTCAGACCAAGGGTTCTGGCAATGACCTTCTAGACACCACCACAGCCCCAGCAGTAATTGCTTGGACAGAATGTTATGCCACATTAAATTTCATAACCTTAATCTGTTAAATGGTACTGAGAGAAGAGTGAGCAGCCAAATTGGTCATAGTTGTTCTAATCCAGCATTATTAATCAGACATTCACAGACAATTGTGATGCTGATGGGGCTGCCAGGGATTCTTTCACTTCCCAATGAAAAAATACAAAACACTTCTCAAGATATTCCAGCTTTCTCCAAATACATACAGGTCTGATGTGTTTTCACAGAATCACAGAATAGGCTGAGTTGGAGGGGGCTGACAAGGATCATTGAGTCCAACCCTACACCCTGCACATGACTATTCCCAAGAGTCACACCATGTGCCTCAGGGTATCATCCAAATGCTTCTTGAACTCTGTCAGACTTGGTGCTGTGACCACTGCCCTGGGGAGTCTGTTCCAGTGCCCAATCACCCTCCAGCTGAAGAACGTTTTTCTAATATCCAACCTAAACCTCCCCTGACACAACTTCAGGCCATTCCCTCGAGTCCTGTCCCTGGTTACCACAGAGAAGAGATCAGTGCCTGTCCTTCCTCTTCCCCTCATGAGGAAGCTGTAGACTGCAATGAGGTCTCCCCTCAGTCTCCTCTTCTCCAGGCTCAACAGACCAAGTGACATCAGCTGCTCCTCATATGGCTTCCCCTCAAAGCCCTTCACCATCTTCAATGCCCATCTTCTTTTTTATACTGTGGTGCCCTAAACCCGCACACAATATTCAAGCTGAGGCCACACCAGCTCAGAGCAAAGCAGGACAATCCCCTCCCTCAACCAGCTGGTGATGCTTTGCCTGATGCTCCCCAGGACACAGCTGGCCCTCCTGGCTGCCAGGGCACTGCTGACTCATATTCAACTTGCCATTGTCCAGGACCCCCAGGTCCCTTTCTGTGGCACTGCTTTCCAGCATCTCATTTCCCCGTCCACATGTACATACTTTTCAGAAAGCAGCAGCACTTTTTCTGGTTTCTCTTGCTTATGTTCCTCCAGAAATGTATCAATATGTTGTCTCTTGAGGAGGTTGAAATTGAAATTTCCTGGAGGATTTGTGAAGAATTAAAGTTTTACATGCTGAGGACGCAGGACCAGACTAGCAGTCAAGACCTTATGGACTTCTGCAGCTTTAGAGAAGTGTTGAGACTTGCCTGATAGAGACATCACTGGAATGCAGTAGGTTTTTTACTCCATGACACTTGACTATAAATACTACATGTGAACAATTTAACATAAATCAGAGATAAATGCATTTGTTCAGAATTTAGGCCTTTACTCACTGACATACCAAATTCACCTGTTTCCTGAACTCATGTTTCACTAGTATCAGGAACTTTTCACCTCAATCTGGGCCAGTTTAGATTTTTAATTGCAATGCCTTTAATGGTTTACTTACAATCCAAATTAAGTTTATTAATCATTCAATGTAAATGGGATCAATGGGATCAAACCCAGAACCAAGTTCATAAAAGAAAGGCTGCATGCCAAACATGAAGAAAAAAATTCACTTGGCTCTCAGCAAACAAAAACATTTTTTAAAGGAAAAATAACATACAAATCAATCCTTTTAAATGCAGAATATATATTTCAGGGAAATTTTCTCATTGTTTTCTATATAATGCCATTTTCTAATAAGTACCACACAGTTGTTTGCCAGCTGTATCAAGCACCGCTTCCATTCTGTATTATGTTGGGATACTTCATCCTACTAGGAAGAGCACAAGAAACTGTTACAGTCAATTTTGTTTGCATTTTTGGCCACTTTGAATGATAGATGAAGCATAGTACTGTGAGATGCCTACATGCCCCAATATGCCAGAGCATTGGTTAATGGAAAAGTTGAATTTTAGTTTTATTTGGTCTCATTAAAAAGCACAATCCCAGTTAAAGACATATGACAAAGAGCAGAAAATAGTCCACCAAAAGGTTATAGGAAAGCAGTGTGGTCTGCCTAAGTTCCTAACAGAGCAATGGAAGTCTGGACTTCAAGAAGGATGAAATGAAAATTGGTAATTTCAGCATACCACTTACTCCTTTTTCTTGTATTTGAATTGATAGCATAACATGAATAAAAACAGGCATTTCCTAGGGGAAAAAATGAAAAAGACTTCTTGTTCATAAACTGATTTTTTTTAATTTGCATGGTATCTGCACAGTTTTAGAGATCACAAAAAGCAGTCAGGGGCTACCATTGTCTGTTCTCTTCTATTTTGCCACATGGCAAAGAAAGCGACATTAAATGGATTATTATGCTCCTGTGGAAAAATACCATCTCCTGATGGAAGTGTTCTTCCCTGCCTATGTAGATTATGGCTTAATAAACAGCTGTCTGGTGGATTCATCCAGCTGTCTGTTCTGCATGAGCCATGATGATCTGTGCTGTCATTCAAGAGAGGTGGATGTTTGAACCTGGACTGTCAGGACATCAGACAACAAATCCTAAAAGCAGTTATAGGGTCTTCTGGGAGTATTTCCTTTAATGACAAGGAGCAGCTACCTTTAGGAGAGTAGAGGGTCCATACGTACATTAATGCTGCCTAGTTTAATGTTAGTTCAATTTGGGAGTGAAGTTTAATGTGGCAATAGGGTATTTTCTGGTCTAGGTGGGGTCTGTCTTTTATCTGACACATTTTTCTTAAAGATTACTGTTAACAAGGCTGGGGCATGCTTGATAATCCTTGGTTGCAAGCTGAGAACCTGAGATGATGGCAATGGAGGTGATGGGTTTTGAGTGGATGGTGGTGATATTACTAACTCCTGTCGGCAGCTTTTAATCTTCACCAAAAATATACTGTAACAGATAACCAAGTAACTGGCTTTCTACAAGCACAGCTTTTTGGTTTAGTTGTTTTTCACTTACATCCTTTCTCTGATTCCTTAGTTTAGGCTGTTTTGTTTTTTTTTTAAGAAAAAATGTTACAAATTTCTCACCATTGTCAAGAACAGCATACAAATTAGTATGAAAGACAAAACCAGAGACTCTCTCCTCTCTCTGTCTTTTCCTCTGCATTTATTTTTCCGGTCAAGGTGAAAGATAAAACCTGACTATTTCTCCAACAGAAGGTGAGGTTGTGTTGCCTTAGA
Source organism: Manacus candei (assembly GCF_025592945.1). Lineage (NCBI taxonomy): Eukaryota > Metazoa > Chordata > Aves > Passeriformes > Pipridae > Manacus > Manacus candei. Next base: position 4,914,361 of record NW_026138129.1, on the reverse strand, counting down.
AAAGAATGTGATTATCCCAACTTTCAACCTATGGTCTTCTTTTTTTTCCCTTGAAAAAACCCAAAGCTATAAAAAACTCCAATAATTTCCAGTAATTCTCTCTCTTTGATCTGCAATCTTATGAGTAGTTCTTTTTTCTTTTTCATGTTGCTGATTCCTACTCAGTGCTAAATTTAATTTTGCACTATATTTAATTTTGCTCTCATTAATATAACCCAAATGTCGCTGCCAGCTGACACCAAGACCGTCATTCTGACTTTAGATGAACAAATTCATTGTGAATTCCTTTGGAAAAAAAAACATTCCACAGCCTAAATATCTCTAGAAGATGGAGTCTAAATTTGATCATGACGAAAATCAGTAAATCAGAGTTCTTGTTTAGCTGCTGTTACATGTTCTCTGACTCAGTCAACAGATTTATTTCATTCCTGTTCCCCTTTCAAGCCAATAGAAAATAGTTTCATGGAGCTGAAAAATGCTTTGGGCAAGACTGGGAGAAGCAAATAACTTATTTACTGAATACAGGGTGTTGACTGATTCAAAATGTCTTGCCAATTTATCCAAAGACACCAAACGCTTGGAGCTGGAAAGAGGATGTGGGGCTCATTTAGTGGAATGAGATCATGCTGAGGGCAGATGGCTCCCCTTGAGTGGTCAGGCTACTGCCCACAGTATTTTTTTAAAATATCCTGAGCTCCTCGTTGGGAGAACATCTTGGGCACTGGTCTGGAGGAGGTCACCTCTGCCTGACTACTCCAGCCAATTCACATTTCTCATTTTGGTTGCAGGAATTCAAAATGCTCCTGGCATGACAGACTGGGCACGCTGGTGGGAGATACACATTCAGGTCCATGTCAGTAAAGGAACAATTCAGTGCTGCTCTCCTGCATTTTGGAGGAGTGTCCAAACCATCCCCCAGACAACAGAGGTAACACTGCAGCACCTGTGTCCTCCCTCTTCACATGACCTGTGCTGTCATCCCACTCTTTTTCATTCATCCAGAAATAAATCAGAGAAGGAAGACACAAGCTCTCATTTTCTTGCAGAGGTGGGGGGGATGTAGTGTATAAGGAAAGCAAAACATATTTTCCCTGAATTTCAGTTCAGAGGCTAATAGAAAGCATTCATTTTTAATGACATTTCTAGTGCAGGACTGACATTTCACCTCTACAATACATCTGGGTAACTGCAAGTGTAGTTCCAGCACAAGGAATAGCTTTTTAAGGCTAAGGCTTTAGTGATGAAGTAATACGAGAACCATACACATATACTGTCATTTGGATTAACCTGGCAATGCTTCCATGTAAACAAGGTCTAATGGTGGATACCTTCTGTCCTTCCAACACGTTTTCAGCTCACACTCTGCCAGGAGGGGCGAGTTCCTCTCCACTGCTCAGTTGTAGTAGGGAATCAAAGCATGGAAACCACATGAGCAGAGATTACACAGATTCTCAAATCTGCAGCCAGATGTTTGTTTGCAAGAGTGAGTGTAACCAGATGATTTCTCTGCCTTTTTTTCTCCAAACATTCAGAAGAAGTAAACAGAATGACACACGCAGAGATAAGTTCATGATCATATTTGAATATTTAGACACATATTAGCCCCTTCAAAACTGTAATCCATAAGGATCCATAATCAAACAGCACGGCTAGGGTTTTCAGATGTCAGGTCCAGTTCAGACTCTGCAAGAAGCTCCAAGTGAGTAAGAGCCAGACTAGGACCTCTCCATATTGCTGCCCTGATGCCAGGACCAACCCAATGGTGCAGTCCACAGAATCCCTTTGCAGCCGACCCTAAGCAGTACATGGAGACAGCTTCTCAGTTGGCCATGGACAGTTTTACTCTTTTCTAACCATGCAAAACTGCCCTACAGTGAACTGTTTGGGACTTGAAATAAAAAATACAGCAGGAAGATCATTGCACTGTTGTGACATACTGGCTGCTGATGCAAAGTGCTCAGCAGAGGAAAGAGGGCTTTGATGGAATTGTGCTATATCCTAACATGAGCTAGCTGCTTGGATACTTCTCTGAGGCCACAGAAACGTGCTACTTTCTAAATGAAGCTGACACAGAAGTTTGTTGAGCAGGCCAGCTCAGAATTAGTAGATGCAGATGTTACTTTCAAGGACCAGTTTCAAGGGTGAAACCTCATCACCAGCCCACACCTCTGTCTGTTCCACAGTGTCTATGCCAGACAAGTCACATCTGGAACAAAACCATTTAGTTCCATTTAATATCCTGAGCTTTCTCCTATACAAGACATAGGTTTGAGCCTCACACACACTATGTGCATTGCACAGGCTCACACCAGTTAGAGAGAAAGCATTTAGGACAGCAATGAGTATCAGCAGGTGGACAACAACCACCACTTAACTGCTATGACTTACATTTTAGATAAAACAAAATCCAGGAATAATTCTTAATTCTCAGCTAATAGAGATAAGAGATAATAGAGAAAAGCAGCAATTCTGGCTCTGAACTGCTTTTAACTGACCTGGATCTCATGAAGGCAAGTGAAAAACTCCCACTGGAGCTTTTGACCCTCAGACAAGCTAATTCCAGTTGATTGTTCCCATTTTATTTAGTTATGCAATCAAGCACCACACCCTACACTTAAGCTTTCATAAATATCCCTTTATCCCAAAAAAACCCAGGTGACAGTTTTAGTTTTGTGATCCTTATTCTTTCATAAGAAAAACAAATAAGCAGAAATTAATGAGCATTTCTTCCTTGTAAATACGAGTATAGCTTATTGCAATTAAACCCAAGGAGAAGTAGGGGAGTCCAGATGGAAGAAAAGGGTTAAGTCACCCTGACACAAGTTCCTCTCAGTCACTTGGGAAATGAACTCAAATACTCAAAGAATCCAAGAGTCAAGCTTTTCTCCTGGCAGGCTGGCCAGGTTCACATGCATCTTTTATGGGAGGGAGAAATCAATGGCAGCTTAATGATGTATCCTTTGAAAGCCTGCATTTTCCCTCACCACTACAGCCTCTTAACACAATTCTGCTGGAGGGATAAGAGTGGCTGGAAACAGAAGACACATACATAGAGAGACAGAGAATTTCTTAAACACTACCTTTGTGAGCCCAAAATGCTTTTTTTGAAACAGTTCTGAATCACTTTTGGGAGATGCCTGAGGCTTGAAGCCCACAACAGCTGCCCCAACAGACAAGAACATCAGACTTCCCCAGCAGCTGTAGGGCCTGGGGAGCTTCTGGATTCCTGGAAATACTGACAAGTTTTCGATTCTGTCCCATTTTGATCACAGCCAAATTTCAAAATTCCTGAAAACTGGAAGGCCTTGCTTTTAGCTACCTCAGGTCTGAATTTCTAGAAGCATAACAAGGGTTGCAACATAACCATTTCCTGTCAAGTTCAAATATTGAAACAGTACAAATTAGTCCTTCTGAGAACTGTGAGATTACCTTAAAATCATGACACTTAAATTAACAGATGTTCTTTCTCCTTACCTTCTGGCTTGCAGATCTCTGATACATCAGTGACATTTCTTGCAGTAGCAATGTAAAAACTTTTAACCTTCTCTTATAAAAACACAGTAAAACTGAAATTCCTGTCCAGTAATCTGCTACTGCTGTTACAAAGCTTATGGACAAAAATAGATGAATTACCGTGCTATTTGCTTCTAAATCCGACTTTTTAGAGCTACAGCTCCATTGCCAGTAGCATAAAGGATAAACCTTAAGATGCAGGCACTATGGAGCAGCTGGTGAGAAGGAACACAGCTGCAAGGAACAGAACTGCAGAAGGAAGTGGAGCTCAATAAGGATTCTCGGCAGAGGTAGGGAGAAGCCAGGGAAGTATAGACTTGGTTCCTTCCCAGAAAGAAGGTGGTGAAAACAGGAAAGGACTAAGGAATTGTAGACAGACCTGGACTTTTCAAAGTTTTTACCTTCCTCAATGGGAGAAAACTCCACCAGAGACAGACAGATTCTGAAAGCCTATCTGCAAACAGGTAGTGCAACAACCAGCACCCTTCGTATGTTTCCCCAGAGTTCTGCAGAAATTACTGCTTCCAGAAAACTGTTGTTTCTTCTGCAAATTTATGTGTAACAGGAGCCCACAACTAGGGGGACTGACAGTCATTTTGTGTTGTCAAGACTTCCCAACGTCAAGACTTCCCAAGCGCTGTACTGTAAGAGAGTTCTTGGTCTTCCAGGGATTTGCCATTGACCCAGACATGCTCTAAAACATTTCTGTGGGCCATGCGTGTCAAAGCTGCTGCAGTGGTGTCACAAGGCTACCTGGTTCCACCACCAGCTCTGGCAGGTCCAGGCAGTAGGTTTGCTGACTCGTCTCTGTGCTAATTTGTCTGTCCATATCTTTAGGTGAGAAGACCAAGTGAAAAGCTAGTGCAGCAACAGCCCTATAAAGCAGCAAGGTTGTAACTGCAAACGTCCATGCTCTCTGCAGACTTGGCTTAATTATAGCAATGGAACGGACTTCCTCCCCTGTGGATAAATCTGTGGTCTCTGCACTTGAAAGACCATTCAGGATGTGTCCATGTGACACATAGACACAGTTAGAGACTGATAAGGCATCATTTTCATTAAGAGTACCTCCCTCTAGCCTTTTCCTGCCTGACTCTAAATTCTGTATTTGACCATATGTATTACCATAAACTGTCTTCTCCACAGCAGCATTGTCTCCTCCTCACATAGGAGGTGACAAGGGTTACCTTGATTAAAGTGGAAGCCCAAACACTTTCCCGCCTGTGCACTGAGAACACCGAGTCAGGCTTCCTAACCTGACTGTTGGAAATGCAAGTCAGAAGCCCTAAGACAATTGAGTAAGGCAGACATACACTCCCACCTAGTGGGGAATGCACAGCTCTGGGTTTCTGGGACAGGAGCTGCTTCAGTTCTGCAGTCACACACACACTCCTAACACCGACCCCCAGAGAAGCTTGTCTTTTTGAGTCAATGGGGTAATAGCAGCTATGATGAAATCTGAGATTACTTCTAATCATTAAGCAGAAGGAAAAGGCACGTTAAGACTACTAAGTTACCAGTATTCTATCTGCTAGTATTAGACATGACTGTAAACACAACTGTTTTGCTTTATACTAGTGTAATGATTAACTTCTGCAAGGTCAATGCCACAGGCATGTAAAATACCAGTAGAATGGCACAGCAGCATTTTAAACCTATTTTGCCACACCAGAGAGAACTAAATTGTTGAATACAAAACAAAGACAAGTAGGTCTTCAGTAAAGAGACCTAGAAGAGTGGACCAGCTCACAAGTTGAGTCACCGTCAGTATTTTCTGGAGATAATTTGGGGGTTTACTACTTTGGGGGTTTTTAATATATGCTGTAGATAAAGGTGAAATAAAAAATTGTGAAGTGGAAAGTAGAAGTTGGAGGGAAAAAGCATCTTCCATGTATTTCCATTTCTGCACGCTCACTAAAGACACCCAGAGGCCCCTCCTGTTTCACAGCAGGATAAAGTCACCATCCCCCCCAGCTTGCTGGGGCTGGGATGGCATCATCCCCATGGCCTGCTGTGGAGGGGCAGCAAAAAGGCTGCAAGAGCCTGGTTTGGTTGGCCTTGAATTACTTTAATCTGTTCAAGTACACACGCTTTATGATTCACAGTAGCCTTCAAATGTCTTTTTGCATGTTGGCAAAAAAATCACAAATGTGCACTTGCATTTTGCAGCAGTGTGCTGCCCTTTCAGACCTGACTGCACCTGTTTCTGAAAAGAACTTCAGCCACCAAAATCTGTAATCTGCAAACCAAAGTCTCTGTGTGCAGCAGCTCTGCCACCCCCAAGTATTGCTTATGGGATCATCCTGATGCACCGTTCTTCCAACTCAACACACGATCACTTCCCGGAATTTGGGTTAGGTAGTGCCTCTGTTGCCCTCCTGAAAATTATTCCAAGTTCTTATTTTAACATCCTGTGGCTCACACACAAATTAACTGTGTCTACAAACGTGGCATCTTCAGCAGCAACATGGGTAAGCACTGACAAAAGCTAGGCCCAGGGGACTGCCAGGATGCAATTCTGCAACTCTTCTGTTTGGCCCAGGTCAAAGACCAATCTAGCAGTCATGCCAGTTTGTATACAGCTTTGGACTTCCTACATTCAGACTTGGGCAGAACACAAGGCAGCAGAACAGGGTCACCAGCTGACTGAAAGGAAGAGATGAGCAGAGCTTCTTCTTAACATAGTGCACAGCAGAAACTGAGCCTTACCAGCATGTGTTGGGTCTCACACTACTGGCTTTAAAGCCTCAGCAAGTGCTGGTTGTGCTCAAGGAGCTCTGTGCAGTTTAAAGCCTCAATGTCTGCAGCTAACTCAGGCTTCCTCCATATCTTAAGCAGTCCTTTCCAGAGCACCAGCCTATAAGCAAATTTACCTCTCTGTTCTTCTGGAGCATGCAGTACCAAGAAGATACCTGGCATACACTTCATGGCACTCAACAAAACCCTGCCTCAGCATTCACTCATTATGAGGAGGAGCACTCCACTAGTTTGGTTTTTTATCTCTACTATGTGGTATTTCACAATTTTGTAGACTTGAATAAGGAACAGAAAAAGACCTCTGCTGTTTCCTTCACCTTCAAGAAGACACCATGGTAAATACAATGTGCCAACCATTTCTTACATTTTTCAAGACCACCTGAGCATGCTCCAGGTGGAGTATGAAGTATTAATGAAGTATTGGTTATTACTTCATTAATTGGTTATTACTTCTTCAGGAGCATAGCTATGTGGAGACAACTCATACTTGATACATGTAATTGGTCTCAGTTAAAGGATGTTCTATGATATACTTTAACAGTTAGTATGAACTGAGTATCCCATGCTGTCATTCAGTCCTATGTGAACCATTTTGCCTGACCCAGGACTGTGATCCCTTGCCCAAGGCAACACTTCAAAAGCTCGTGCATCAGTGCAGTACATGAAGAGCTCACATAAGAGATGCAGGAAAGGGTAGAGATGACTGAAGACAGCCAATTCAGACAGGCACAGAAACACTTCCTTCTCCTTTCTTCTACCTGTTCACCCTGTAAAAAAGCTCCACAGCCTGTAATACAACCATGTACGAAAGGTATTTTTTCTCTTCCCATTATTTTTACATCAAGTAACTGGACCAGCTATTACTAAAAAAAAAAGTCTCTTCCAGACAGTTATAGAAGATTCTTCTTTTGAGTTTTATTTGTTTATAGCAACATCAGCACATATTTCCACTTAGGTATTTTACAGCAACAAGAAAATCCATTACCTCATTAAGCTTCAGCAAGGTGACCTATGTTTTATACGCAATGGAAAAGATTAAAGTGTCTCCCTTTGTTGCACAACAGTTTAAAGCTTCAAACTCTAAGTAAATACCTCCCTGAATTAAACAAGCAGACACTTTGCTTGATTATGAAATGCTTTCGTTGGATGAGTGAAGTGTTTTCTGAGTAGAGCAATTAATTTGTAAGCCACAGGCACTACTACGAGAGTGGTATTAGAGTAGAAGTGGTGACATTTTAGTAGTCTGTGCAAGAATTCCACTCTACTTTTTGCAAGCTGCATATCTTGAAGATACATTCTCCCAGTTGATCACATTCCAGATGGCTTTCAAATAATCAGGTCGAACATTTTTATACTGAAGATAATAAGCATGTTCCCATACATCGATTCCTAGCAAAGGAATGAGACCTGTGAAAAAAGAGGATAAATTATGCATATCTATGAAAACACGCTTTACATCTGAAGTTTTATGTGGCATCCCCAAGCTGTACCCTATTACTGAGTCTCAATCTGCAGGAAGACAAAGAGCTCTGCAGCACATGGGTGCTTACTGCAACATTTTACAGAACTGTGTGTCACATGCACATACTGCATAAAATGAAACAGCTGATTCAGGTAAACACATCTATAAATACTCTAGAACTGCCCTGAAGACATAACTGAAACCAGATGAAGTAATTTTTGAAAGGTTTACATCTTTTGTGCAGTTATGCAAGCACTTTCATAAAAAATTACACTGTGATGATCTCTTGGCATGTCAGTTTGCTTCCAATATTTTAATTACAAGTTATTCCTTAAATGTCTAATTACCTCCTCGCTTTTGTGCTAAAATATCCTTCTCACTGAATTTTTAATGGGAAGTTTTCATGAGAGGAAGATAAAATTTACCCCCATTATGCTCTAAGTCCCTATACTAAAATCTCTATTTTTTCCCCCTACTGATAACACAGACTACTGACAACACATGAAATTTCTATGAATCCTCTATGAATTCTACAGAACATGTTTTAAAGATATCTGCAAAAGGATCTGGACAAGCAGTCACTGCAGGCAGGATTCTCACTAGCCATGATCTCTTCTCTCAGGGAAGGGTGTCCAGCCTATCTTTACCACTTCCATGTCTCTCTAAGCAAGTAAAAATATCTTCAGAAGTGATCACTGCCAGTACTGTAATGCTTGCCTAGCTGCAAGATTTATCCACATCCTAGGATTATTTAACTGACACTCATTACTCTTTGCCAATATTGAGGAAGCAAATCATAAGGTTCCATTTTAAATCCAGTCTACATGGAAACAACTTACTATGTGCACCTTCCCCTCTCTTGTTGTTTGGCCTACACTGACGATTTTGTGAATAGCTCCTCTGTCAGAGAAAAAAAAAATCCAAAGGCAAGAGGCTTAATCTTGTTTGATACAGGCAAGTTACTCCAGTTACTCAAAAATAATCCAAAGAAGCCTAAATTAAAATTATTGTCTAAGCGGAAAACACTTCCACAATATGGCCCATCTATTTTGCCTTGGACTAGAGACTTTTAACCCTACTGCTCTTCACAGTTTTTAAGTCCTGCTTTACAAATGCTGCTTTAAAAACTGCAAGTTTTCACTTCTTCTGGTACAGACATTCTGTTTTCCAGATTTATCCAGCAATTTCTTCTCAGCATTGTCCACAAACCGCTTTTCAGATCTCATACCCTTGCCTATGAAATCTACAAAGACAGAAGCAGAGGGGAAGGACAGACACCTGACCTGTTGTTCCTTGCAAAGGGTCTTGATTTGCACAAGCTGCTATTTGTAGGCGTCCCTGCTCTTTGTTATAGCCAAGCCACCCCCAGCCTGATCCTTGAACACCAACTGATAGGGCTGTCAGCTTCTCCTTGAAGTTTGCAAAGGAACCAAAGTCACGCTTAATGGCTTCCATCAATTCTCCTTTAAAAAAAAAGCACAGAAAGATGAGAGGCATATAAACTTCATTCAAACCCCCTCAAGTTTACGTAACAGCTTTTTTGAGATCTGTATTATAGGGCCCTCACCTTTAATTGAATGGCACTTGTAGGTAATCAGCACTCTGTCCTCCCCAAGGGGATCTCTTCCTTTAGGCTTTATCTGCTAACCTATCCCTATTTGAACTGGAGCACAACTCCAGTCACTAGGCTGGGTGGGTCTGCAGGACATTTCTTCCCTTTCTATGAACCCGAGTACCTATGGCAACTTAATTAGCATAGCTTTATACACGTATTTTCTCTTATAAAGATGGAAAGGACAATATAGAGCAATTGTCAAGTATTTTGCAGTGTATACATAATCAGCTTTAGAAATTAAAAATACTTCGCACAAGGCTAGCTGTTTATACTCTTGGCTTCCATCCAAAAAAACACCCAAACTCCTCAGAAGTGTGTAACTGTCACACAGAAAGGCGAATTAACTCTGAAAAATAAAGATTGTTTAGACTCTTTCAAAGAAAAAAGAGATCATCATTTCTACTTGTTAATTAAACCTGATGCAACAAACCACTGTAACAAGCACTAACCTTTAGGCTCCCCTCCTCCATTTGGAGAAAGGTTTGTCCAGAAGATGGTGTGATTGATATGACCCCCACCGTTGAACTTCAGTGCAGGCTGAAGTGACACCTGAGTTGTAACATCACCTAAAGATGTAGAATATAAAAATACATAGATAAATAAAACCATTATCATCACCACAGTAGGCTGTAAGTTGCCACAAGGCCTCCACTGATCTCCAAAATCCTTCTAGCAGTCTATAATGTATCTATGGAAAACATACGGTTTGTGACTGCTATCCCTACCTTAGACAGTCACAGACAAACTGTAATAAAGATTTCTTTATCTTTTACCTTTTCTTATGCTGTAATGATAAGTGATCTGCCAATACTGCAACTATCAGGCAGTCCATAGTACACACATAAGATCTACTGCCATTCTACAGCAGAATAAAGCAACTAGTACAGCCAGAGAACTCTTTAAGCACCCAGCACTTGGAAATTGTTGAGTATCACCACAAGACATGAACGCTACTCCCCCATCAGCTCACTGATTTGCAAACTAAGAATTTTTAAATTTCTTAAAACAATTTACAGGGCAGTTTGTGCTTGAGAGAAAGTCAAGGAGTACAAAAACAAAATGTTCTTCTCCCTCTTATCTTTTGTTTCATTTTGAGGGTTTTTTGGAGGGGGATACTTGCAGGAAGATGTGCATGACCACCACCAATTAATAATCCATTTGCAAAATAATCTGCACAAAATCCTTAGGGAAAATTGATCTCTACCTTTAGGTACAACATTTCAACAGTAAGCCATGAGATGCTACCAAAAGCCAGGATTTTTAAAAAATACCTCAAAGGATCCACAGCACTGCCAGTGTTTCTGATAACCAAAAACTCTGCCTCTGCTAATGGCTGAAGCCTTGGTCATTAAACAGTACCAGTAACCTCAGCAGTAGACACACTATCTTCTTAGAGTTCAGTTCCCTCCCCAGTTGTGTCTGCATTAATTACATCTCTGGAATACACCTTTCCTGGATCCACCACTGGCAGGGCAAGACAGCAGTCAATCTTGATCTCCTGATTCTTAACTGAATCGCATTACTTCATTAATTTAGACTGCATAAGTTATTTTTAGGCTTACTTCGGCACTTGAAAATCTCCATTCTCTATTCAGGCACACTGGCAATTATTTAGCAAGGGATGCGTGGTTCAACTTACACAGATATTGGCACCTCTCACTTTCAACTGAGCCCAGCTAAAATTACACTGCAAAGCCACCTAGCAAATAGCCAGAGGTGAGTCTACACAGTAATCACTTCTTTGAGGTAAACTGACACCTTTTATGAAGATCAACACAAGAAGAAAAAAAAAAAACAAACCTGGAAAATATTCCACCTTCTTAAAAAGACAGACATGTAATTTCAGACATGTTCCTCGGTCCCACCAAAAGTAGTTTTGGAAAAAAAAAAATTTTGTGTTGCAGTGTAGCTCTGCTACAACTGCAAAGTTTTCGCAGAAGTCAGTGCCTCTCAAGATTTCAGATTCCAACAAAAAAAATTCTGTGATGGTTTGCTGCTTATTTTAGTTTCTCACACAGACTTGCAGCCTACATGACCCCTTAAGCCAGCCCAGTGATGTAATTGATACCCAAATTCAGGTCTCTTCATTGTGTGTTAGATATGTTAACTGCATATTCGTCTTACCTCCACTTGTAGGCAACTGAGATTATTTACCAAGACTAAGCAGAGGATCTGATGTGAAAACCATCAAGACGCACAAATTCCATTTTATATACCTTTGCTACTAACCTTTTATTACAAAGTACTCATTCAGTAAAATGACTGAAATTTCCTATTGTCTCAGACTTTGTTTGGTTCTAGTTACTAATGTAAATATGGACTAAACCCACAAGTATCAATAAATTTTCTTCTAGTTATACAGTACTACAGAGAACAGAATCCATGCTTTTTAGTTTCATTAAATTTCCAATTATCAGCACCACTGAAGCTCACAATGAGAGATTTTACCTAACAGTACTACAAGTACATAATCCAAAACTTTTAAGACAAACTATTTCCCTTTTTTTCCTCTCCTATATCATCTTTGCCGATAAGCTTCCATCTCACCTGTTGATTGTGGATATACAAACCTTTTGCCAGTGCCTCTTTGTATTTCTCCTCTGTAACGTTCAGGTTGTTCACGTAGGCAGCATGATGTTTGCTGTGGTGCAGCTGCATGATCTCTGCATTAATATGAGGTTCCAGAGCAGCATAATCATATGGCAAGTCAGGAAGAGTGTGCTTTTGCCTAGGAACCAAGCATCCCAATGGTGCTACCAGCTTAGCACTGCTTCTAGAAGAGAAAAAAAAAACCCAGAAGGAAACAATCTTACTCAGTAATACTGGGGCTCTACCAGTGAAATAGACTGAAACCATCACTGTTATAATCAGCTGCTTTAAGTACTGGGGTATCCTAAGTGAAGAAGTCAAATTTCCATTTTTCAAGAGCTCAAAGCAAGCATACTCTGTAGCTTAACTGCAAAGATGAATTCACAGAAAGGCCACATATACGGGGCTTTGCAGCGTAAAGCTACTGCTTCTCAAACCAAGACCCCAGACCCTTGTAAAGAGTCACACACCCTCCCAAACATGCAGGCCAGTGAAAAGCAGGGATGGGAATGGAAAGACAGTAATAACACGCTGACATTCAAAGCTTCGCCTAATCTTTATTGATTAAAAATAGAAGCTGCTGCTGAGGTGCCCTTCCCTCACTATTCGCAAGGTCCCCGTACTGCGAAATAAAAAGGCTAAAAAAACCTGTACAGTCACAGAGTTTCCAGGACTGAACCTCTACAGCATTAACACTGACAACATGTGCTTCCCTCTCTGCACAGCGGGTACCGGGAAAGCACACTGAACGTGATGGCGGGGCAGCTGCACAAAACCGCTCAAGGTGGTGTTACCCTTCCCCATTTTAACACCTCGCACTTGTCAGGCGACATGACAAGGGCCACGACGACAGGAGAACCGCCGGGCCGGCAGGACGGTGAGCTCCTAAGGCCCTTCGCCGTATCGCTGGTGACCTTGACATAACCCTGGGACACAACACAAGCAAAACCCTCGGGGCCCGGAAGAGTGGCCGTGGGGGGCGACTCCAGACAGCAAAGACGACAGGGTCTGCAGCACTATGTCGGGCCACCACTGCCCCTGGATGGAGGACGCCGACAGAACGTGGGAGGGCGCAAGGACGATCGCCAGCAGCCCCCTGCCGCGGGCCGGCGCTGCCGGGGAGGAGCAGCCGGCAGCAGCGCGACTTCCCTCCGCGCGAAATGGCGGGGGGGCCGAGGGGCGAGAAGAAGACCCTCCCGCCCCCTCCTCCCCCGCTTCCCTCTTTCCCCCCACGGCTCGGCGGCGGAGGGGGAGGGCGAGGGCGGCGCGGCCGCCGCCTCACGCCGCGGGGCTCTGACCGACCCCGCGCTGCCCCCGCGCGCGGCCCCGTTCTCACCTGCCCGCGGAGGCAAAGCGGCACAACATGGCGGCGCCTGGAGCCGGGCGCGACACGGACGGCGCAGCCGCGTCCCCGCCCGCCCCCGCGGCTGAGGGGGCCGAGCTCCGCCGGGCCGCAGGTGACCTGGCCCCGCAGTCACAAGGTTTCTTCAGATGGAGGAAAACAGCATTTTTTAAACAACGGGCGTAGCGCGTCGCTATTAGCAGAACCGCTGTTTAGAGTCGTTAACTTAAAACTCGGGCCCTCCGTAGCTCCAAGCGAGGCGAGGCTGCCCAGGAGCCCCTACGAAGCATAAGGAAGCGCGCCGGGTGCCTGTGCCCGTTTTAGGGCTGCTGGGCACCCGGCTCCTGTCTCCTCTCCGAGAGGCGACAGCACCACAGCACAGCTGTGATAAGCTTTTGAAAACCTGCCTGGCTAAGACACGTTTTGTCAGTTTAGTGCCAGGACTACCAGCACTAACAAATATCTTTTCAGCTATTTTGTCTACGACTTACTTTTGTTGGTTCATTTCTTTTACCCATTTTCGAGTGCATCTTGCTTCGCAACGTCTGCTTTCCTCGTGGTAGCAAATCAGTGGCCTTTGGTGCTCATGAAAATCCTTCATTCAGCTAAATTCAGCTCCCATCAGCTAAAATAATCAGTATGGTTACTGCAAACGAGTTCAGAGACCCATTAAAAACTGGTTCTCCAGAAAGGTCAGTGAGGAGAGCTCATCCCTCAGTTAGGAGGCACTCTGCAGACAAGACAAACATTAGGTAAAATTTAAATTGTGTGGAAGTCATCTCTCTTCCCACAAAACCTTCAATCTTTACATTTTGTCCTTTTAAATAAACATCTATATTCTAAGATCTTACAGCACCCACATTTACCAGACTACAAAAAACTCAAGTTACAAAATTTCAGTGGGGGTTAGGCCTGAACAATATTGTTGAAAATAACCTCATCTTGCCAATTACAAAGAAATGCACCTGGAGAGACCCACACAGGGAATCTCAGCCCACTGTGAGGCACAGGGCAGTAGTGTATCCATCCCCCCACCTCTTGAGGCACTCTAGAAAACCACACTTAGTTTCTTTGATCAGCCAGTGGTACTCTTGAACGTGAAAATATCTCTCAGTAGCTAAGATAAAAGGTGAATTCACCAAAATCAACAAGTTCCCCCCAAATGCTGAAAATACATGCAGCAAGATATAGGCACTACCTAATTTATTTATTAGTGATCAATAAAATGTAATCTTTTGTTAAAATTAACCAACTACATTCAGGATTATTAAGTGTCATAATATAAGCACTGACAGCCAGACAAGAACATGAATATTACAAGCTTTAGCATTTGCATATATAGTATGCTGTAGTTAACTACTGCTTATAGAAAGCGTTCCATGAAAGTAAATCAGTATGATGTATTTTGTTATTATCTAGTGCAATTGCTGGGTTGCTTTTGTTTGGGGGGACGGGGGGGGGGGGAAATCAAACAAATAAAGCACCCTCCATGCCTGCTTATTTAGAAGATACCCTCTAAGCAGGGGATAATAAGGGGAATGGCTTACCTTGCCTTAGTATTTTTCTTCAACAAGTTAAGCTGACTTCTAGTCTGAGGGTATACTTTGGGTTTTTTTAACTCTTTAGCTAAGTGTTCTTTTTTTTTTTTTACTATTTATTATGTACCACACACTGCAAGATCATCTTTACATGAGATTTTAAAACACAAGTGTCCTATAGTAACTGATAGATTTAAGTAGCAAGCTATCATCACCCAAAAGCTATGTATTTTTTTTTAATGACCACAGATTTTCTCACAGGGCTTTTTACCATCTGATCAGATAAAGCCATTATTATAATCTACTATGAGCCTTTAAAGCCTCTTGCAAATATTATATTCTACATGTACAGGATCCAGGAGGTACATATATACATGCTACAGCTAAGAAAAGAATATGATACTAAGATCAAATACAAATCACCACCAGATTTCTGTGAACTAGAAATTACTTTGGGTGCCAGATGCCAGTACCATTTTGTGTAGATACCTGTCATTTCCCTTTCATGCATTCAACTATTAACTGCTGTTTTTCAGGCAACTAGGGCTGAAGTAACATTCAAAAAGCAACCAGTTATCACCAATGGATTTACACTTCCAGTGACGACTATTATGTGGTTTTAAAACACTGACATGAACGCTGTGAAAGTAAAATAGAAGTGGTACATGGACTAACATGTCTCTAACACAGACAACAGTAGTTGGTAGCATTTTAATTACATCCACTTGTCATGGAGAATATTACAGCAGATACTAATTTCACATGCCACTTAAAAATGCTACCACAGAATCCCTTCTATAACCTAGGAATTTATTGTAACTGTAAATTTAAACGATTTCAAGTATGCTCAAGAATTCTGGAGAAATACTGTTTTCAAACAAGTCTGTTTCCACATTGAATTGCAAAGCAATAAGCTACTTCCTATTATTTTAGTGGCTACATATGTCATAATTTTATTAGTTATCTGACAACTACAAGATTCCCAAGTAGAAAAATGCTGAAACTGGACTTAAGTCTACCCTAAGACATACAGCTAACTTCTGTCTTACCTTTGAACAGTGCTTTAAAAGCCAGTGCTTTTTCATCTCCTTGCTTATGTGCTACCATCAGTAAACTAGTAGATGGAAAATAACCACTAAAAATCCAGGTTCTGACAAATTCATAGCTCATTGCTACTGAACAATAAAGATATGCTTAATTAAAGGTAATTCTTACATTCTCTGCATGCTAAGAAATCAGTTTCCTTAGACAGGCATTTCAAACCAAGAGAAGTTATACCTGGTTTAAAAGGCTGAATAACTAACATGTTAATTTTTTGTACTTTAATTTGTATATTTACCTGTTAGATACTTCTAGATTTTGCTGGGTTTTTTTAATCCTTAATAAACACAGGTTCCAACTCATAAGGTTTACTTTTATTACCTTTCTCCTTTCCCCCACTCCCTTTTTCTGCCAGTAAGGACAAGCACTATCAGGTTGTCCTGAAATTAGCATTAGTACACACCTGTAACTTCGTGTATTTGGCATATGCTGTATGAGACCAGATTGACACAGAAACAAATTTTAAACAAAAGTACTATAAATACACTGCATACAAATAAGACATGTAAGCCAATGCAGAACAATGCAGAAATTACATTATTAAAAGTTTTTATTTAGGTTTGGTCAGTACAGGTAAGATAATATTGGAGTCACAGAGCAATATGCATCAACAGGATACAACAGTTCTTAAAAACTGAGTAACTATGCACACAATTAATAAACATTCGGTCACCTAAGGAGAAAATGCACAGATGTATGGTGGGAAAAACTGTAATTAACACTGAAACTACTACAGGACTCCTTCAGTAAGTCCTTCTTTTTAGTGATAAAACTACTGTACTGGGCAAACTTGGCAGTCATAAACCCACAGCTATTATGACAAATCTTGAAGGTGGTGTAAGTATAACAGTATGAGTAAGAATGCCCTTACACAGCACAGGTTCTAGATATACACAGATTTGTACAGACATCATTTATGTTATACTTTATGGAAATAATTTCCATTTCAACTTCACATTAACTCATATAAAAATAACTTGAGCTACACAAACGTCCTTTTAGCAACATTCAACGTAATTAACTGTTAAAATTTCCAAAGTGGCAGAGGTATTGAAGCAAAAAGAAACCCACAAAAAGGCAAAATTGTGACAAGTATGCACTAATTTAAACGGCTTCTGGACAGTATCCTCTCCCAGTTTCAATGACACTGTATAAAAATTCTGCAGAAAAATGTTACAAAACTGAACCCTGCACATTTACACTGGAGTCCAAACCATTCTGGACATGACGAGAACCCACAGTTCTGTTACCTTTCATGCTCACTGTTTTCTCCTCTTGAGGATCATGATTGGAGTCTGTGTCATTTGAGTGGTGAGTGAGAGAGTTTTCACTGCCAGTGGGAGAGTCTACACTTTCATACCCAGTACTGAGTTGGTTTATGTAGCTACCACTTCCTCTACCAGTTCTATCTTCAGAGTGGTTGGACAGCTTATTACCATTCCCTGGAGAAGCTGTGAAGTCATCTTCTGTGCCGCTACCCTCCCTATAGAATCCAGGCCCAGACGTCC